>NC_138371.1:91165714-91239855 GCF_054177405.1 Leptonychotes weddellii | reverse complement strand
CTGCATGGAGCACTGGGTGTTATGCACAAACAATGAATCATGGAACACTTCATCTAAAACTAATGATGTAATGTATGGGGATTAACATAAGAATAAAAAAAAAAAGAAGTGCCTTTTCTTACACTGAAAAGACTCGTTTGCTTCTATGCTGTCCACCCTGTACTTTTGTGAACTTTCACACTATATAAGGGTCCGATTTTATGTAAATACAATACACACAGTTTGTTTTAGAATATACAAAAAGAAAATGTATAACATTCCCAAGCACTCTATAATGTAAGCCATGGTGATTTTTCATTTTCCAAACTAGCCAGGTGTTGTGATGTTAGTGTGTAATTCCACATATTTTGTCTACTCTCTTTAATTTGTTTCTCTACTTGTGTCATATGTTTAGATTCTGCTTCACCACCTAGGCTGCAATCTTCTTGAGGGCAAGCACTTGAAGATAATGGTGATCTGTATCCCACCCAAAATAGCAGGAAATATGATAGGAAGAGAAGGAAATAAGAAGAAATGGAATCAAGTAGAAAAATCTCTCTTCCAGTGGCAGTGATAATGTGGCTAATGAATCAGATTTTTGTGACTGAAGTCTGTTTATCCTTGGCATAACACATTTTAGTAGAATTAAAATTAGTACTTTAGTTTGAGCTTTTACTTTTATTAATAATGAACATGGTAACTAAAGAGGCAAAGTAAGGTGCTCCAAATCCCACAGCTAATTGGATTCGGAGTGGGGACAAGATGCCAGAATGAAAATACCCAGCTCTAGACCAACTAAGTTGCCCAACATGAGGACAGGCAAAGCTGAAGGCAGGATTTGGAACTGTTAACAGGACTGTTGCTGTTTTTCTTCTTATTTCCTTGTGAATGGTGAGAGATTACCTTTTTGGTCAGGTCTTGTGACTCAAAAGTCTGCCACATATGTTTTATTCAATATTTATATTGAGCACCACTGAACTGAGCCTCTCCAACTGAGCTGAAAAGACTCTTCTACTAAATATCTCTCCAGTGTTTCAGCCAGCAGTGAAATTTCAGAACATTCAGTTTGGCCAGGTTAGAAGTTCTTAGCTGTTGTCTTTTCCTTTCTTTCTTTTTTTCCCCTCAGTTTTGCAGAGGAAGGCTTGAGATCTATTTTAACATAATTATTTTTGACAGGCCAACTGTACCAAACAGGATGAAATTATAACCTTTCCAGTTAATTGTTGTGATTATCTACTTAGCATAATGTGCTTGCCTGTCACATTAAGGAGACGCCTGCTGTGGGGATGCAGCTGGTAGTTAGGTACGAGGGGTAAGCCTTAAGGCTTCATTAACACACACACACACACACACACACACACACACACACACCGAAAAACAAAACAAAGCAGGTGTGCTTTCGGGGATAGAAAAGAAGAAGATCAGCATCTGGGTAACTGGTCAAGAAATAAAAGTTTTCTGCAGATGAATGAATGATTAGACATTCTCCTGGTCTGACTTTTTTTCTATCTTAAAAACCAGAAGGACAAGAGTGAATTAAGGATTTGGTGGCAATGAAGAGTCATTTTCCAAGGGAATACCACAGGGAGGCAGCTGCCTACGTAGGTCAGGGTTGGGGATGAGGAGAGATGGAGCGGTTCCTGAGGAAATGCGATGGAACCTTGTAGAAAAAGGAAGTACCCTCAATAACATCTTTCTGTTGGCAGAAGTGAAGTGGTTTTGCGATGCATAAAGGTAGAGCGTAAAGGGAGCGTAAAGGGAGCTTTGGAAAAGAAAAGGACAAGCAGGGAAAGCAGATTTGGAGAAGGGACCCTTGGGACATTGTTCCCATTCATCAATCCCGTCAGAACACTCCTTTGTCTTTTATTTTGGTCCAGATACATTATGGGGATGAAGGACAATTAGGACATTCATTATTAATTATTTTTTTTCATGAAGGGATAATAATGTCCACATTACAATTTCAATTTCTATTAGCCAAGGACAAGGAGAATCAGGACTCGTGATTATATATAGGTCCAGGACCAGGAAATCTCATGTCTAAGGACTCTCTTGGTGTTTGCTGTGAGAACCAGAGCCTTCTTTTTATGGGTCCACCCTTGAAACTATAACCTTATTCTAATTGGCTTCAATATTATTCATAGCTCAGAGATAATTAAAGTGTGTTCAAGACTTTAGAGAGGGCACCAAAAGTCAAACCCTTACTTAGGGATCCCTGATATATTGCTTCCATGGTGTCTGACTTCAGAAAATATCAGTATATCTTTTGGGCTTTGTAACCCAATAACCTCATCTGGTTTCCTTAAAAGAGTTGGTAAGTTTTGCCTTTCTCTCTTCTAAAATACAGATGTTGGACTCAGGCAGCTCTCCTTCATTTGGTACAGAGCAGAAGAGGAAGTTAAAATAATTTACAAATGTCTAAAACTTCCCATTTGAAGAAATTTCCTAAACACCATATTGAAAAGAGTGGGTTTATTTTATATGAAACATGGTGGGTATTTTGTACCTTTACAGAGAGACATGATTAATCCATTCATAAATACATATTTATTGTTTGCTTGCTATATGCCAGACATTATGCTCTTCCTTTGATTGTATCTATTTGTTTAGCTCATGTTCACGTAACAAGAAATCAGGCTGAGGTTGTGGGCTTCCTGTTTTAGTATATGTTCATTTAACTCACGAATTCATTTGGGAGAATTAATGGTAATAAAGCTCAATGGGACAATTAAGCTGAAGTTAGTCCTGGCAAACTGCTTTAAAAAATGTCAACTTGGTTATAAGAGGGATTGGAAGGGAAAGGGAGATGTGGTTGGAGGTGGAGCAGTGGTCATGTTTGAGAATGTGGGCTGTGGAGCCATCTCAGCTGGGTTTCTATCCATGCTGCGCCATATGCTACCTAGCTGACCTTGGGCAAATTATTTAACTCTTTATATTTCAGGTTCCTCATCATTGAGATTAGGGCCATCGTAATGCTTATCCATGGGATTGTTTGAGTTCAGTGATATAGCACAAGTAAATTGCTTAGCAAAGTGTGTGGCCTGTATTAAGGGCTCAGGAATTTTTAATTACTGATCATAGTAGTCTCATTTTGTATTCTCCAAGACTCTATTTTGCCCTTGAAAAAAAAAAAATTAGACGTTTCCTTCTCCTTGGTGAGGGCTGGGGCTTTAGATCGGGAAAGAATTGTATTAAATAGTTGATAGCAATTTTGACATCGGGAGAAGTGAGTGATATCGTGACTCTCTGACTTTGTCATCCTAATGTTCTGTGAGGAGCTGTTCTTGTGTTGGATGGTGTTTGTTGTTCCTCAGCTCCGTACTTGCTTTGCTGTAGATCATTCTCTATCAGTGGAGTTAGAAGCCTGCTTAGTACATTTCTGTTGGGTGTCTTTCAAGGGGAAGTACCAGCAGGAGACTGGCAGGTAGGACAAGGAGAAAAGAAGGTGCCTCCAGTTAGTGATGGTGACAGGAATGGTGGCAGCATCTGCATTTTAGCATCAAACATCAGCGCTATAGAGGAGACAGGGCTTGATCAGATTGTCAGCGCGGAAATGAACTGCGTGAGAAGGTAAGACAGACTCCCCCGCAATCCTACTGTGTGGAAGTCACCGGTTATACCGTCTACAGCATCGTTCTGAAGCAGTTGGTTGTAAAGAATAATATGCTGCTTTTGACACCAGTTAGAAGGCAACACCTTGGGCAGTTGTGCTGTTTCCCTATCGGGCATGATAGATGCTTTGCTTTTCTTTCTTCCTTCCTTTCTTTCTTTCTTTCTTTCTTTCTTTCTTTCTTTCTTTCTTTCTTTCTTTCTTTCTTTCTTTTTAAGATTTATTTATTCATTTGAGAGAGCGAGAGAGCGAGTGAGCATGAGAGTGGGAGGGTCAGAGGGAGAGGGAGACAAGCAAACTCCCCACTGAGGAGGGAGCCCCACGCGGGGCTCGATCCCAGAACGCTAAGATCATGACCTGAGCTGAAACCAAGCGACCGACGCTTAACCGACGGAGCCACCCAGGCCCCCCCGATAGATGCTTTGAACCTATGATGGATATATCATGCAGTTACTCTCACAGCAATAATACTGAGGTCTGAAAGTCAGGAGTGGAAGCAAGAATGACTCATTCACTAATGCATCTAATAAAAGACTCACAAATGTTTGCTTCCCATCCCCACGATTTTGGACTTTTCTGACTTAGGGGTTTTCATCCCTAGGAGGACAATTTCTAAGGATCACAATATTATTTTCAATAAAATCCAAGTTGAGACGGCTACCTGGTTATTTTGAGCTCCTCATGCCATTGAGCCTAAGGCAAACAATGGGATTACTCTACAGGTTGGGGTTTATTTACTCTGATTATCCAATGGAAATAAAATGTTGCTATTAGAGGCAGGGAAAACTAAGAAGCCCAAGGGATTCTCTGGGGGTGCTTCTTAGTACTTCCACACACAGTAGTAAGCATTAATGGAAGATTACAGAAATGCAGTAAAAGCAGGGCCTGTAAGTGACCAGAATCTCCAAAAATAAATGTTTAGGTCCAACGCCAGATAAAGAACACCAAACAGCAAGCTGGAATATTAGCTGGGGCAAAGAGAATATGACGTAAGTCATTGATTAGAGGAAATTACAAATATCAACTATGTTCTCACGGATAGTTACAGAAATGAGGACTGTAGTGACTACTCATATTTTCCTATATGCTTACTATATGCATATTTTATATATTTTTCATTTTTTCCTCTCCCCCTTTACTATTACATTATGTAAGAAGTGCTTCCATTGGTTCTTTAGGTAGCAGTATATCTAAGTGGGCTTATAACTTAGAAATGGAATTAATATAATCCACTCTCTTATTTGACCTCATGTGTGGCCTCTTTGGGGGAACAAGTATGCTTATGAGGGTTAACTGCTTTTTGCTGTGCAGAAACCTGATGTCATTAAAGTTGTTGTTAAGAAGTGCAATTATGGGAGGGATGGTGGGTATGGAAATGAATTGCCAGGAGTGGACTGTGCCAGTTGGTGTCTGTATTCACTCAGCTCCACATGAATGCTTTTATAATCTCCCCTTCCCTACCAGGGCTGGAAGACTATAAACCATGTCTCTCCAAACTCCCTTGCCAGCTGGCTTCCTGTCATGTTCAGCCAATGGGACATACTGGCGTGAGATTACAAAGCGGGAGAGTGGGACCGCCATCTTTTTCTACTTCCTGGCAGTGCTTTCTAACATGGCGGTGGTACCATTGGCAGAAACAGTGGAGATGCTAGCATTGGTTACTGACAGGTGTGTGCCTCGGCTCAGGACGAGGCAGCCCAGATCCCACCACATCATTTTCAATGGGACTGTGATCATGGGCTCAGGGTGGTGGCATCCCTTTGTTTCTTCAGCCCTAAGGGAGGTAGCAGCCACCTTCGGTTATGAATTTGGGGATAAAACTACCTTCCTTTGTTACTCTTCCAGCTCTTTCATCTCCCTTTAGCCGAAATCTTGCATTAAACTCAGTTTTGAAAAGTACCTAGAATTTTCCTTATTGGTGTGGACTAATGTAGTCTCACAAAGATGGTGCTTTCCATTGCCCACCATTTCTTTATCCTCTGTTTGGATTGCCTAAGACTATTGCAGAACAAGGTCAAAGTGACAGAATGGAGGGCTGGTGGGGGAGATAGGGCACAGATTCAGTCCCACCTCCTTCAGTTTTTGGTTGCTTTCTAGTAGGTTCTAGGCCTCCCCCACCTTTCTACTTCTGCAGCCCGCTAAACAGGACCAAGCACCATCCATTTGGAAGTTGGACCACTAGTTCAAAGTACTCACAACCAATCCTATGGTATTTCTGAAGTCATCTTTTAAATTCTCTCTATATCTCTGGTTTAGGAGATGGAATTATTGCACTTCACTTTTCTAGAAGCTTTCCCACATTGGTTTTTCAGAGATAGGATTGGTAGATAAAATACAGAATTTCTAGTAAATTTCAATTTCAGAACCGTATTGCATGGGACATGCTTATAACCTAAAAATATTATTGTTTATATGAAACTTAAATTTCATTGAGACATATATGCATATTTATACACACCTTTGTATGCATATGTGTGTATATGCATACATATATATGTGTATCTATATTTATATATAGATACACATTACAAATATATATATAGATACACATTAAGTATAGATACACATATATGTATATCTATATTTATATATAATTTTGTTTTCTTTTGCTAAATCTGTCAATCCTAGTCTAAGAATTTCAGTAAAGAGTTTCTCTAAGAGCTCCTCGTGATGTAACAGAATTGTATGATATGAGGCTTTATACTGTATGGGTCTAAAAACACTTTGAATGTGTTTACTCTTCAGCAGAGAGTTAAAGATAATAGACTTCTCAAATCCCATGTTTTTTCCCTAGGTTCCTTCAGTCCAACAGTAAGGGGATGGCACCTAACACTCAAGCCAATGGTTCTCAAGGTCCCTAACTAGTAACGTCAGCATCACCAGGGAATTTGTTAGAAATGCAAATACACAAGCCACACTCAAACCAACTGAGTCAGAAACTCTGGGTTTGGGGCTCAGTAATCCATTTTAATATACCCTCCAGGAAAGTCCTGGGAATCATGCACCAGCGTAATCAAACCTAGAGCACCTACAATGCTACTTCCTAATCCTCTCCTCATGTTGGAAGTTTTTACTTAATGACTATACTCTTTCCCACTGTCTAGTCCTAGAATATTTCTCATATAGCTCTTTAGGCAGGCACTACTAATTTATTTCCCAATGCATTATTAGTCTCAGAGTATCCTCCCACCTTCTCATCCCCAACTTTGGAATCTCAACTAAAACTTACATTTTTTTCCCAGAATAATGCTTTATATTCTGAAATACCCTCGCTTAAAACCCAGTGATTTCTTCAGCTACACATTTCCTTCAGAGATGGACCAAAAAGGCCTAGGCTGATAGTGAGTTAAAAAGAGCCTCATGTGTTAATGTTAGTCCCGAGTATCATAAATTCACACCTGGAAACATTGAAATTCATTAGCCAAAGGGTCTCTATAATGGTAAAATTTAAGACATTGTGGAAGGTAAGTTAAATAAATTATCTTGGCTAGGAAAGATTTAACAGTGGCCTGCAAATCACATTGAAACAAGTAACAGTTTATTATGTCTATGCATAAATTGTGCTTTTGGTCTTGTTGCCTTGGGGAAATCTGGGACATAAAATTCTTGTGGTAAATCCATTTGGGTTGATTTGGAGATTCTGAGAGACACTGTTTGAATTTGCAGAGAAGAAATCTCATTTCCCAGTAGGTAAACAATTCTTGAAATAAAGTCATTATAAATTACAGTGTGGCTTATTTACCATCAGTATACACCCCCTTAATTAGGTGTTGACTGGATCGATTGCAAGACAGCACTGGGTCAGGTCAACGTTTGAAAAAGAATGATGAAAGGTTGCTTGGCAAGAGGCCAGCTGTAATGAATAAAATTGAAGTGATTTCTTTCTTACTGCAGAGGCAGGATTCATGCTTCTGGGAGAGCGGCTTTACCTGAATCAGGAGTGTTGGGCAGAGCATACGCTGTAGAATTGGTCTCAAAAGATGAGGACAACTAACCAACCTCATTACTAATAAAAATATACTAATTGAAATGAGATAACATTTTCAATCTATATTATTGGCAATTTTCTTAAATGAATAAGGATTTTGGACTATCAGGGATGTGATGAGGTCTAAATTCTCAGATTCCTCTACAGGGATGTTGATTAACACAAATTTTATGAAGGTTAATTTGATTATATACAGCAGAAGTCTTTCATATATTCCCTTTGACCCAGTAATTCAACCTATTGTAATTTATCTTAAATAAATAACCAGAGATATGTAAATATTTATGTACAACAAGTTTTCTCAGAGATTTTTAAAATAGCAAAAATTTAGAAACAGCTAGCTTAATGTCTAACAATAAGATAATGACTAAATAAGATGTGCTTACAGGGCAGAATCATTATATGGCTGTTACATCATTTTTATATAAAATTCTTATGATATAATGTGACATAGAAAAGCAGGATAGAATATTATACACATAAAAACCTGTTTAGTGTATATACACACAAATATTTTTCCAATAAAATGGAGAAGAATAAAACATGTCCAAAATGCTTATATCCATTTTATCTAAATGATAAGCTTAATATTATCTTCCTAAATATGTGTCACTTCTGTATTTTCTAAAATTTATAAAATAATAATTTATTATGTTTAAAATCAAGAATAAAATTGTAGTATTTTATTTAAAAACTTTATTGACATTTCCCCAAGAATTCTATGACTAGGTCCAATAATTTATTTATTCATTATTTTACAAAACTAATGGTTACTTAGTGCCTAGTATGTGCTAAAAACAATAATACTCATGCAAACATACATATTCACACACAAAAGATCTACTAATAAGTATTATGAGAAGCAAATTTGGGGCATAAGAAATAAAAGAATAGGGAGTGATAGAGTGGGGATATGTGTGTGTGGTGAGGGAAGGCCTTTATTAGGACACTGGGAGGAAATGGGGAGGCTGGTTGTGTAGTTAGCAGGCGAAGAACATTCCAAGCAGAAAGAAGAGCAGGATAAAAGTCCTTGAGTTGAGAGTGTGTTTGGCATGTTCAAGGTAGACAGTGAAACTAATGTGCCTGGAGAGAAGTGAGCAAGGGAAAATGTAGGGGTAAAAAGCAGAAAATGAAGCTGAAGCCAGAGTATATAGGACCTTTTAGGCCATGAAAAAATAGGATTCTCCTCTCAGTGAGAATGAGAACCCATTTGAAAATTCTGAGCAGAGGGGTAACATGATTTGACAGGTTTCAAAAGGATTACTCTACCTACAGTATGAATGAATATGCTGTAGAGGAGACCAAGGGAGAAGGGAGAAGACCAGTTGGGAGGTTTTCAATATAATTCACATGAAGGATAATGATGGCTTTAACTAGGATGGGAATGATGGAAGAAGTGAAAAATGGTCAGATTTTGGATGTTGTTGAACAGTCAATTAATTTTTTGGTGGACTAAACCACACACACACACACACACACACACAGAAGTCAGGATCATGCCAAGATTTTGGTCTGAACACCTTGAAAAATGGAGTTACCTTACTGAGATAGAGAATATGGTGGGAGGAACCAGATTGATGGTTGGGGAAGGATGGACAGAGAATCAAGAATTCTGTTTTGTAGATGTTTAATTTTAGGACCTGTTAGACAACCCAATGGGGATATAGTAGAAGAAAACTGGATGCAAACATCTGAAGTATATGGAGAGAATGTGACTAGAGACATATGTTTGGTCACTGCAGTTCTACAAAGAGCTCAAAGGGATGATCTAAACTAAGGTGTTGAGTGTAGATTGAGAACACGTCTGAAGACTGACCCTTAAAGCTTCCTAATGTTAGAAGTTAGGCAGGTAAACAGGAATAGTCAAAGGACAATGAGCATCTGCAGCCCATTTAAAACAGTTATCTGGGGTAGAGATTCCTGGATTTTAATGTACATGTACAAATCACCAGAGTTTCTTGTTAAAATGCAAATTCTGACAGAGTAGGGGTACATGACAGTACATGCAAGAATAACAACAAGCTCCCAGGGGATGCTTATTCTGCTAGCTGTTGGGCCACACTAGCAAGAACCTAGGACAGAATGGCAAAGTAAATTACATAGGGGAATGTTCTTATATCTGTGAGAAGTTCTAAAGATCCCCTTAAAATTTGTGATCATGAATTTAAAACGAGACTATCAAAGACTATGTGTTTTTCTAAGGCCTTTTCTCTGTTTGGGTCCAGGTGTGGAGTAGGTGAAGATTAGGATTTAACCTAGGTTGCATTTTCCTAAACGTGTAGAAAGGAGGCGGAGAGGGACAAATGAGCTGACAGAGTATGCAAAGAAGTGTAATAATGATGGATTATGAGATATAAGAACAATAGGGAAACATGAAGATATAGAGGGTGAGTGATCGGCAGTGAAAATGGGGTGGGCGAATGGTAGGGTTGGGGGATGGGACGTGTTGAGATGGAAAGATTGGAGGTGTTACTAGGAGAATGGCATGCTTGAGATTTTGGAAGGATTATAGTCAGAGTAATTTCAAGGTCTAGGTTATGACCATAGGGGAAATAGCGGAGGTGGAATGATGACAAAGCCAACTAACTGAGTGGCAGATATTGGAAAGATAATCTGTGTGGAGATTAACATCACTGAGTATTGGGTGAAGTTGTGGGAGAGAGGGAGATGAACCATCTGCTAACATTCGAAGGAACCAGGGAAAATGGTCCTGAGATCTACAGATGACTGCATTAAGGAGGGACATTTGGGTGGTGGGGAATGAGAATTGTTAATGATGTTCAGAAATATTTTCCATTCCCCTCTTTCAAGTTGTTTGGTAGAAATGCCCTTGAGACCCCTGGGTGGCTCAGTTGGCTAAGCTAACGACTCTTGGTTTTGGCTCAGGTCATGATCTCAGGGTCATGGGATTGAGTCCCATGGTGGGCTCCACACTCAGCAGGGAGTCTTCTTGAGTTTCTGTCCCTCTGCCCCTCCCCCCCCCACACACACTCTTTCTCTCTCTCAAATAAATAAATAAATAAATAAATAAATAAATAAATAAATACAATCTTTTAAAAAAAAAGAAATGTCCTCAAGAAATTATGCCTATTCACATGAATCACTTTGGTCCATTAATGTGAACATGAGATGCTACCTCTGGAAGGCCATCTTCAAGAGCCAGTACATGAGTTTCTGTGTCTCCTTATCTCTGCCATGATGAGTGATCAGAGGCAGATTCTTTTTTTTTTTTTTTTTTAAAGATTTTATTTATTTATTTGACAGAGAGAGACACAGCGAGAGCGGGAACACAAGCAGGGGGAGTGGGAGAGGGAGAAGCAGGCTCCCCGCTGAGCAGGGAGCCCGATACGGGGCTGGATCCCAGGACCCTGGGATCATGACCTGAGCCGAAGGCAGATGCTTAACAACTGAGCCACCCAGGCGCCCCCAGAGGCAGATTCTACCCATCTAGCTTCTAAATGATGGTGACATAAAGTTTTCCACTGACCTGAGATGGATGCATTAAGTGAATGAAATATAAACCTTTGTTGGTTTAAGCCACTAAGATAATGGTTATTAGTGAATCAGAATTAAGGCCATCTTAATATGCTTTATTTGATAGTATGGACTTCAAAGAAACTTGGATCTTTCCGAGAGAGGGAGAATAACCTGGAAGTGTCATGAAAAGCAGGGAGGATAGTATTTCCCATTCTAGGCTTAAACCAGTTACCAGCTGTGTGGGAGAGAAAAGAGGAATCTATATCTTCAGAAGATGATGAAAGAAGATTTTGAGAATTTAGGGGATTTTGCTAGGAGTGTGGGTATTTAAGGAGTTGTTAAATTGGGTCAGATTAGGAGATATGAGTGTAAGGGATTTAGGCAAGGGGTAAGGGAAGACCTGGGAGTCTTGTAGTAATCAACAATCATACCACATTTATATAATTTATAAATTATATATTTTATAAGTTATATACATTTAATATATGTAATATATGTTTAATATATAATATTAGTTATTATATATTATATATAAATTATGTATACTAAAATTTCTATATATTTATATATAAACATATATGATTTATATATAAATTATATATACCCATTTAAAATATAACGATTTCAATGTAATTTTATAACTATATAAATTATATATATTAAATATATATTAATTATATATAACATTCATATAATATATAAATTGTATATATTTTGTAAATTATATTATCAAAATTATATATTAAAATTTATATATATTTGTATATAAATATATAAATTATAAAATTTATGTATAAATTATATTTATATATTAGTTACATATAATATTTATATAAATATGTAATTCATATATTTGTATATAATATATACTATGTATATAAAATTCCTGGCTCTCTGGACATACAAAACTGAGAGGCAGGCTGTAGTTTGCTGAACCTTGTTATAGAGCGTGATGGGATTAGGTCCTTCCTTGGTTTTCAGGGAGGCCTACATAATCAGTATATAATTACCGCTAAACATAGTCTCATTAGGGTTCTAGCTGGTGCTGTGTCTATAACCTCCTCTTCTACCTCCATGAACTCTCAGTGCCACAACCACAGTAAACAATACGAGAACCACTACCATTCCTTCAGCAGCATCATGCCAATTACTGCTGGCGTTACCTACCTCCCTGTGTTTGCTCTCTTCTGTGCTTTGCTACGTACCTCAGAATCATTTGCTCATTTATGGTTTACTATAATCTCATGAAGCCGGCAGTCTTAGTTCCACTGAAGAGCTGAGAAAACTGTGACCTAGACAAATCTAGGTCGGCCTCTACCAGCTGTTTTGGGGTCGTGAGCAGCCATGCAAGCAGCATTCCCCTTGCTTTTTTTTTTTTTTTTTTTTAAGATTTTATTTATTTATTTACCAGAGAGAGAGTGCGAGAGCACAAGCCGGGCTGGGGTCGAGGGGCGGCAGGCAGAGGGAGAAGCAGGCTCCTTGCTGAGCAAGGAGCCCGATGCGGGATTCGATCCCAGGACTCTGGGATCCTGACCTGAGCTGAAGGCAGACGCTTAACCTCCTGAGCCACCCAGGGCCCCTGCATTCCCCTTTCCATATAATGTCACACCTAACAGTTATACGATGGTATTCTTTAATGCTTTTTCCCCTTTTCTAGACATTACTTAAGTTTTAATTTCCTTTGTTCAGAAATACTGGGGACAAGGAAGGCAAGCAGTAAAATTAGCTTTAAATAATATGAATCCCTGTGACTATTGATACACTGAAGTGTCCTTGGGTCCTGCCTTTTTCTGACCTGCGTTATGATCTCCTCTAAATTAGTTGGCACAGGGCCTGAAACGGATACCCTTGTGTTAGTTTGATCTTATAAAGTAGAGTACTTGAGATTTTAAATATCAATGGACAGTTTGAGAAAAAGAGGACTGATCAAGCGAGAGATATGTGAACTCAATTTCTTCAATCTCTTTGAAGTTGACTTTGTTTTCCTATAGGACTGTAAAAAATATGGAAACTAAAACAGAAACCTGCACTTTTGTTGTAGCCAGATAATGTGTTTGAGCTGCTTGACCTGTCTTGGTGAAAGGAGAGACCAACTGAATAATAGGATGAGATCTATGGAAGAGGAATATTCGAGCCCATAAGACACAAAAGGATAATACAAAGAGTGTCTGTTAACATCTTGCTATGTATTTATTTTACACGCGGTAATGATGTCATTGAATCTCTATATCAGTCTGTCTATATTTACTGTTTGATATGTAGGCTACTTAAAAATTTCAAATTATACATAATAATAAGAGGTATATACCATTATGTGTTAGTATTTGCAGCCATCCGTGATTATTTCCTTAGAACAATTTCCTACCAAAAAAATAATTTCCTACAGATTGAATTTCTGATTAGATTTTAAAAGTCAATAATGTCTTCAAGACCCATATAATCACCAAACCACAATTATGAAAAGTAGGGAACTTTCCTTGAAATTTAAAGAAAGTAATGCAAAAATATCTTTTTATCTGGCTTACTTGGGTGGGGTTGGCGGCTAAGGCTGGGGTTGGGATGGGGCATGGTTATACGTGAATTTCCCAAGTAACAGAAACTGTATTTGCTAAATTCTGACATTTTCTAGAAACACTCACTGGGTTAGAGTCATCAATAGAAACATTCAGCTTCTTTCACTTAATCTAATTGTTCCAAGTGTTCTGTATGCAGTACATTGTACACACACACACAGACACACACACACACATGATGCCTCAACAAATTGTAGGATGATGGCTAGTGTGTGTGGCAAGAGGGGCATTAATACCTCTTGGGTATTTGGGTTTGCTCTAATATTATGTGCTGGAATAATTTTATCAAATGATAACATAGCTAATTAATGACAGATCTATTTCTACACCCTCTCCACTCTAATGCTGCATTTTCTTAAAACCATTAGAGTTCTAGTTCCATAAACAAATCATCATCTTTTAAAATTAAATGGCTTCAAGTGACAGGTAATATAAGTAATTTTGGTGAAATATACATGTGGAAAGTGTTGGTTTTTAAAAAATTACTGATGAAATAGAGAAGTTGTATGTAAACAGTTTTTTCAACTGAGTTTTTAAAATCTCAATTTTATGCTATAAGATGTAGCATATATTTTTATTTTTTTAAAAGATTTATTTATTTATTTGAGAGAGAGAGGGGGAACACACATGAGGGATGGGGGAAGAGGGAGAGAAAGAGAAGCAGACTCCCCCCTGAGCAGGGACCCTGATGCGGGACTTGATCCCAGGACCCTGGGATCATGACCTGAGCTGAAGGCAGATGCCTAACTGACTGACCCACCCAGGTGCCCCAAATGTAGCATATTTTAAATGTACTGAAGAAAGTGGCTCATTAAAAAAGATTATTTGATAATTCCTTTCTGAAATACTCATTATGTTTCCTTAAATCTATTCCAGTACCAACATTTCTTTGAAATAAAGAAGTTCCAGACAAAGAGGATGCTGGCATTTCACAGTGCTCTCGCAAGTGACAATTCTGTACATCTTGTGCTCCTATTCTAGAGAGTCACAGGGAGAATCGTTACATTTTCATTATGGATATTTTCAGACTGATGGGATTTAATAAATCATGACTTGAAAGATGGACCAGTTAATAAGGTAATGAACATTTGTTTGAAAAGCTTTTAAAGACCGCTCTGCAGGAATAAAACTGAAGAGCCATCAGAAAGGTTGATCAAGAAGTCCAGAGTTGATTAGTTTATCCTTCTGCCATTTTGGGGTCAGATACTTAACATTTCATGGCAAACATTGCATAAGTCATTAGACACTAGAGACAGAAAGGGTCTTCAAAACTAGTTAGTTCCATTGCCCCATTTTAAAATGATGATGAGGCTGAGGCCCAAGGACTCCCTAAAGGACACTGGTGAGTTGTGACAGATCTGGCATTAGATTCTAGGGTCACCTGTTTCTCAAACCCGAGTTCTCTCCACAAGCAGGCTTTCTTGTGAGGCCCATGGCCAGTCACGCACATACCATGTGTCTTCTTTCACTGAAGGGCCATGTTGGATTGACTACTCCTGATGACGGAGTGGATAAGCGATATTGATGGCTTCTTCTCGCTAAACCCAGGTTCTACTCTGTGAGGGGATAGACTGCATTACTTATCCCCTCCCATCTGCAATTCCCATTTTCTTTTTATCTGCCTGCAAGCCAATTTCTGGTAGGGGCATTTAATTTTCAGGCCCTGTCTGTGATGGGATCTATAGGTCTTTCCTTCTACTACCTTTTCTTTTTGTCGGCTCCTACACCTTCTCTTTATCTTCATCGTCATGAGATATTTCATCTGATGGACCCTTTGCTCATTTGTAACCTATCACTTGATTTTATTATTTTCTCTCAATCTCAAGCTTGTTTTGAGTAATGTGTTGTTCTCACTGTCTTTTCTTCCAGGGAAATAACGAGGAAGAAATACAAGACAGAGGAAGAAAACATCCTTTTTGAAAAGAGTGAAAAGCCAATCTCAGTTCGCCCAGTGCTGTGTCTTCTTTTTCTTCACTTTCTTTATTTTTGGAATTCCTTTCAGGGTAAGTGAAGAGTAATCTTCAGAATCCCAGATTATTCCTGAATTCTCAGACATTTCCCAGTTACTCAGGAGCTCACTGTGCTCCTATCCATTTCAAAAATACCACACAAGAAATTGGTCAAAACAAATCAAGAGATAAAATTGAGAGGAACTTTTACTAATTAATTTAGCCCTTTTTCTTGTCAATATCTTATTAGATGTGTGACTGCAATGTAAAACTTATTACATGCCACGTTAATTGCTATATTCATAATAGAGCTATCTTTTAAAGAAATCATATTTGCGGACTGGCTGATTGTCTTGATATTTTGTTTCTTAAGATATGTTTGGAAGTAATTTCTGACCCACGCAGGAGAGTAGTCCCACTATTTTATGATGGCATCTCATTTTCTGACTCTCAGTCCCCATCTATCTGAATGACCTTGTCGTGAACGTGGCCTCGAGGTCACCTAAAAAGTATTTACAAAAATCCAATATATACCCACAGAGGCGAGCTAAGGTTTGTGAAGAGTGATGAGCTGTAATTCAGTTTGTTGTAAATTATTGTTCATAAGCTCTAAAGACACACATTAACCTGCACACATGCCTTCACCATGGCAGACCTCTGTGCAACTGTGTCTTCAGGAAGTCAATGCCCACCATCAGCTTAAGTGGCTTCTGAGAATGACACAAAAGACATGACAATCTTCATGTATACTTTATTCCATTAATCTTTTGGATGGAATAATGTCATCTTATATATTTCGATCTCCAAGGTTGCTTTTTGTAGTGATTCGCAGAATTCCAAAAATAAATAGGATTTGTTCCGAATGTTTAAGGGCTACCGCACAAAATATCACCACCTTATCTTCAGACTCAGCGTCGATATGAATCAGTGCTTTCAGAGTCTGTCTGTCCTTCTCTCTCTCATCCCAACCTCCACCTCCTGACCCCTTCATCCATTCCTTTTGCACCCTGGGCTGTCTGGGTGCTTCCTCGTTAAGTCCATCCCTTAACACTACGGACATACTGTTCCAGATTTAACTACTCAGTTCAGTTACTTACACCACATCACGTAGAACAATCCTTGAATCTTCTTGTTTTCTCAGGTCTCTTGTCCAATCCATCAGTAGATTCTGTGGGTTCCACCCTGAGCTTCCTCCACTGCAATCACAGTGCTATGAAGCATCGGTATTTCTCACCTGCACTACTGCACTAGTCTCCCCACTAGTTTCTCTGCACTCACCTCCTATTGTTAGGACAGAGGCCAGAGAGAACCTCCAGGGAGGTGAGTCAGATGGTGCCACGGTTTTTCTCTAGAGTTGCCTGTGACCTCCCACATCAGTCGGAGGGAAAGTCCTTGCGAATGGCTTGTGGGTCCCTAAAGATTTGCCTTCCCTCTGTTTCTCTCTTCTTCTCTCCCACCACTGTTGCTCTCTCTGGATTGTCTGCTTTTTCTTGGACATGTCCAACATGGCCCTGCCTTAAGTCCTTTCTACATGTTATTTTCTATGCCTGGGATGATCTTCTTCCAAGTGTCCACATGGCTGGCAAGAACGTTTTCCTTAGGGGTTGCCCAATTGTCACCTTATCAATGAAGTCTCATCGAGGTGACCACCTCCTTAAAACAGCATCACCCCTCTGCTACACTCCTTGTTCTTTCTTGCTTTTCTTTACCCTCTCCCATAGCATTTATTATCTGAATATATTTGCTTATTTATTTACTGTCTGTCTCCTTCATGCCTCTTAGAAATTCCGTAAGAGCAAGGATTTTTGCTCAGCACATAGAAGAAGTTTAATAGATATTTGTTGAAAGAATAAATAAACGAATAAAAGGAAAGATATCAGTAAAGTGTTTAAGAACATAGTCTTTGACATAAATATATATATAGGATCAAGTGGCTGTGCAACCATGGGAAAGAGTTCTTTTGCAGGAAGGGAACAATAATATTGATTTCATAGACTGGGCATATGAATTAAGTCCTTTGTAGGGTGCACTGTTTATCAAAGTTCCTATCTGTAATGAATGCTCACACAGAGCTCCGCTGCTGCTGCTTCTCTTGCTGCGCCTTGAATTTGTATCTTTACTTCAAGAATAATAGAGCAGGAAGTTCAGTGACCACTGCCAGGGATCCTCCCCTTCTCCCGGGATGTCTCCATTGGGAGCCATCTGCTCCTCGGGGCCTGCAGGGGATTACTTGTTATCACAAGACTGTGTGCAGAATTTTATCTTTGTGATGCACCTCTCATTTTCCTAAGCCATTGATGAAAATCAGCGAAGATATAACCGCTGCCCCCGTTGGCTTTTTATTGTTGGAATCAAATCAGGGAATCAATAAAATTGAGAGAAAATAAATCTTTAAAATCCACCTGAAGTTGACGTCTTCCAGGAGGAAACTGAGTTTCTGGAATGAGGATATTTACTATCATGGCCAGATGAGTAACTGCTTCTTCTATTTTGCGTTTTTCTTTCCAAAGGAAACACACATCCGCCAAATATATTTCCTAGCTCAAATACACTTTACTACACCAGAGGACTTCTTTGTCAAAATAGGTCACTATGATTGTTTGGGAGTGATTGTAACAAACGATACTGATAGATACAACTACCCCAGGCAGAGGCACAACTTGCTGAGTAAGTGCTAGCTCTGGGCTGGGCTTTGTTCCAGATTTTGATAGAACGTTACATCAATGGACCCTCAGAGCAACCCAGTGAGTTAGATGTTATTGGTCATATTTTGTGGATGCAACAAAAGAGGTGTGGTAAGATTAGCACAACTAGCAAGTGGCAGAGGCTGGATTTTACAATGAACCTGCCTGGATGATAAGAGCGGGGCTCTTGCTATAATCACTCCATCAGTGACCTGAACCATTTGTAATACATGTCTGATAGTAGATGAATTTAAAAATGTATTGGCTGCAGGTAGAAGGTCAGTGAGTCAGGATCAGTGCTCCTCGTAGCCAGGTGCCAGAACTTTCTTGATCCCATCTGCCAGTCAAATCTGTCTTGGCTTTGGGATTAGTGGTTACCTCCTATAGATGATTTCTGTGGTGAATAGTTGTGTCCTTCAGAATCAGTGTCCTTTTTTTAAAAATCCCGGGATAAAAATAACCTCAAAATCTTAGTGGTTCGCAGCAATAAACATTTATTTTATTCTCATGATGTGCACGTGGTTTGGTTGATTTAGGCAAGACTTGGTTGGGCTCGGTTGGACTCCACGCTTCTGGGTGACTTTGGGTTTATGCCTTCACTACCTGGGACATGTTCCTCCCACAGTGGATTTAAGAAATCCAAGAGAGAGAGCAGAGACATGTGATGCTTATACATCCTCAATCCGGAATCAGCCCACTGTCACTCTGGCCAAAGCAAATTGTCTTCAGAGGCATGGGACCGTATTCTCCACCGTCAGTGGAGACACTGCCGAGACACTCAAGGTCATGGCCATTTAATTCTACTGGATGGAGAGAGTGAAGAGGCGAGAATAATGTGCCAACAGTTTCTGCAAACCAAATGGTGACTCCAAAACCCACACTCTGGTGGCATGCCTTTATCTATCCAAAATACAGGTGAGAGCATTTATCACATGGAAACTTAGTGACGATAACATGAGATGTGTCAAAAACAAAGGAGACCATTTTTGGCATAGTGAATGGTCAATGTTTAGTGTTGTTTTTTATGCTGCAGTTCTATTTTTTTTTTATATTATTAGCTCTTTCATGCCACTTTGATTCATAGGAATCAATAGATTCTGATCACTTGTTTTGCCCTTAATAAAAATTATTAAATAAGTATTTATTGAACTACTACTCTGTGTTGGCCTTGCCCATGAGTGATAAAGTTGATCTGGTTTTCATTTGCTTGCTTGTTTAGTTTCTGAGGATCTGCACTGTTAGATTGCTAGTCCAAGATTTCTTCTCTAACTTGCCATGGTTAGCTTCTTTTCTGACTGCAGCTTTGCCTGAGTATATGCGAGTGGCTTTGGATGGTAGGTGATTAATTTTTGATTTCTACTCAATCTGTGAATTTTGATTATTCATGACTTGCTGGCTTTTGTAACTTTTCATTCCCTAGGATTTAAAAACTCTTTCAGTTGCAAGACAAAGAAAACCCAATGCCAACTGGCTGAAGCCAGGGGAGCTTACCTGAAGATTCCAGGGGTAAGGACAGGTGTCAGGAACAGTTTGTTGCAGAATTCAGTTCTCTCTCTTCCCCTTCCTGGCACCTATCTTGCTGACTCAACTCTAGGTTCATTATTCTCATTTGGAGACAATGTCCCCTTTTTGGAAGCAAAAGGCCTCAGCAGCTCTATACTAAATACTAGTAGTGAAGTTACTCTTCTCTAGAAGCTTCTGCACAAGTTTCATGGCATAATGTTGGTTCTACTGGGAAACAAGTCCATCTCTGAACTAATGACCATGGACTGGAAAAATACTCTTGACTGTCTTCAGCCTATGCAGCATGCTCCTCTCCAGGGGGTGAGGGCTGACTCAGTCTCATCTGTATTCGTGGGTTAAAAGTAGGGGAAAGGTGGTTCACAAAAATCAACCTGGGGAGGCAAGAGCACCTGGGTGGCTCAGTCGGTTAAGCATCTGCTTTCAGCTCAAGTCATGATCCCAGGGTCCTGGGATCGAATCCCACATTGGGCTCCCTGCTCAGTGGGGAGTCTGCTTCTCCCTCTCCGTCTGCCCCTTGCCCTCTGCCCCTGACTGTGCAAGTGTTCTCTCTCTCTCTAAAATAAGTAAATAACATTTTTAAAAAATCAATATTTACTGTATTTTCTGTCTTTTTTCTATCATTTTTAAGGTATTTGGTCTAAACAGTGCACACTGAAATAAAAATTCAGCAAATTACAGTTTAGGTGTATCTGTACAGACCGAGGTTCTGGGTTCTGATTGAGAGCGTTCTCTCTCCTCTCCGCCTACCCCAGTCTCCAATGATATAGCTCAGGGCATGACTGACATTAGCCATATGCATTTATTCCACTGTGCAGAACATTTAGATCTTGTCTTTGGGGCTTTATGGATCCCAGTGCTAAATGAACAGTCTTTGATTTCTACGAACACTTAAAATCTGACAAATATGTTATTTTTGAATGTTCTAACAACAGATACAAGGTTGTAGGACAGTTATTATTCCATGTCTGTTTCGCAGATAGTTCACTGACCCAGGGCTTTCAGTATCTTATGGAAAATACCATCTTCTTCTTTTCCCTGATCCCTCTACTTTAATGAACTATTAATATATTATGATCAACATTTTAGTATCTATTGCTGATTATGATGATACAAATTGTATAATATTTCACACCACTGAGCATTGTCTCACCTATTCTTTTATTTAAACCTTATAAAAATTCTGGGAGACAAGTATTATTATCAATTAGAAATTGAGGCCATTCGAAACCTGTAAAAAGTAATAAAAGGACTACGAGGTTTAGGTTATCTGACTTCACATTCAATACTCTTTCCCAATAGCACTACTCAACGGTTTAAAAAAAACAAACAAAAAACACACAACTCAACTCAGCTAGGAGTTTTGAGGAGAAGAAATGGAGGCTTATAGACATTTGGCAAGAATCATGATAAGTGAGGGCGCCTGGGTGGCTCAGTTGGTTAAGCGACTGCCTTCGGCTCAGGTCATGATCCTGGAGTCCCGGGATCGAGTCCCGCATCGGGCTCCCTGCTCGGCAGGGAGTCTGCTTCTCCCTCTGACCCTCCCCCCTCTCATGTGCTCTCTCTCATTCTCTCTCTCTCAAATAAATAAATAAAATCTTTAAAAAAAATCATGATAAGTGAAATAGGAAACATCTTCCCCCCAAATCATCAACAAAATAAGTTTCTTCTTTGAAGTGGATTTTATTTGATCCAGTTCTATCTTTAGAGGAGAGATAATTAATAAAACTACCTATTTCACAAGAGGCACAGACATACTTAGATTTTAGAAGTTTGAAAGGTTCTAAATCAATTATTTCACATTCTCTGATTTTTAGATTCACCATTAATGTACTGTTAGAAGAGATTGCACCTCAGGAATTTTACCATGTATTAGAGATCATGGGCTCTGTAATTACATAATTCATCTTGGAAAATTACAATGCTAGGTAATATATTGGTACAACCATATATTATCTAGTCTTGCCTGACTAGACCAGAACTAGTAAATTATTTTCAATACCACTTCTTTGGTTGTGAATAGAAATATTTCATTTGCTTTGTTCTTACTAATCTATAGAGTCGAGAAACTTAAGTGCTATTTTACATGTAAGACTGTAAAATCTTCTCTATCCCTACTAATCTATAGAGTCGAGAAACTTAAGTGCTATTTTACATGTAAGACTGTAAAATCTTCTCTATCCCAAGGATTATTTATTCTTTCTGGTAAATTGCTGTAAATAACCACTAATTCCTGACTGAATTATAGCACTATTCATTGGGAAATGACTTTGCATATTACTAAATTATCCCAAACTTACAATTAAATTGTTGGTCTTCTTGTATAAATAAACCTACAGAATAATTTCTCCAAAAAATTGCTTTCTTTCTTTCCAAGCAGTGCTGATAATTGGGGGTTCAGGGCCCTGAATATGGATATATGGTGGCAAATGTGAATAGTGGAGACATCATGTTTTCTTAGTTTCACTGAATAGAAGAGGACTAAGATGAAATAGAAAAAAGTAGTTTTGAGTGTGTGTGTTTATTTCTTGTAAGACACAAATTCAAAGTGATACGTGTCTTTCCAAATATACTTAAGTGTAATCTAGGCCAGTGAGCCAGCAGCTGTTACTGTGTGGTACTGTATCAGAGGCTCCAGCAAGACTCTACCCAGCCCCTTGCTGTCCTAAACACATAGTTGGGACACCAATTTACAGAAAAGAGAATCAGGGCTCTTATCAGTAGTAAAGTGTGCAGTCAGGAACTTTTTTAAAAAAGATTTTATTTATTTATTTGAGAGAGAGAGAGAGAGAGCACAGGAGCAGGGGAGGGGCAGAGCGAGAGGGACAAGCAGACTCCCTGCTGAGCAGAGAGCCCGCAGGGTTGGATCCTAGGACCCCAAGATCATTACCTGAGTCGGAGGTGGACTCTTAACCGACTGAGCCACCCAGGCTGTCAAGAATATTAATGTCATGTTTATATCTTTTTTCTTTTTTTTAATTTAAATTCAATTAGCCAACATACAGTACATCATTAGTTTCAGATGTAGTGTTCAATGATTCATCCGTTACATATAACACCCAGCGTTCATCACGTCGCGTGCCTTCCTTAATGCCCATTACATCTTTTTTTGTTGTTGTGAGCCCCCAACTCAAATGCCGTGGTGGGCCTCTTTGATTCCTGTTACCTGACAGTTAAGGTCAATTAAAAGAATGCCTTTAAATGTAGAGAACTGTAGGACTTAGGGAAAAGGAACTTTCTCTTTCTGAACATATTTATATAGGCAATAAAGTTAAAAAGAACTTCAGCTGCAGACATAAATGAAAAAGAAATGCATTGGTAAGGACTGGCAACAGAGTCACATGGGGCCTGGTGAAGTAACCTTAAAGAGAGGGAAGCTGGCTCCTCCGGGTAGCCAGGGCCACTGTGCTGATGTCAATGTTTGGGAACTGGATTTAGTTTATAAAAATTTGAAGTTTCAGGGCCAGATTTGTCCCATGCATTTACTTTTCCTGTTTGTTTGCCTGTTCATTTTTCAAAAACCATTGGTCTTTGGCACTACATTGTACCAATCCTTTGAAAGCCTTTGTTCTTCCCCTAATTTTGTACTCAGTAATTTGAAGATATCATAGTAACTTCTCATTTGTAATTAAAATTTAGATTTGGAACTCAGAAAACTTAATTCATCATTTCAGATATTCACTAATTATACTTACTGCAAAAAGAATAGCTGAGTCAGCAAACATTTCTCTGTCTCTAAAGAGAGATATCTTCTTTTTCCTCCCTGTGTTTTCTTTTCTCCTTCCTTTCTTGTCAAAAATGTAGTTTTTTTCTTTTAAAAGAAGATATCAAACAAACTTTGCCTAGATGAGAACCTGCAGGAGAAGTGCTATTTTTTTGTTGTTTGAGTACAGGTATCTTATGCAAATATATATGTTTTTTAACTATGCCTTTTGGGAGTTATAAAGCTAGTTTTGGAATGTTGATAGTGGATGAGCTTTGTCAGAATTTTACATCTTCCTGATATAAATTAGAAGACGGATTGGCTACTCACCAGCACTGAAAACAGGGAATCTTTTTTTTAAAGATTTTATTTATTTATTTGAGAGAGAGAAAGTGAGTGAGAAAGAGAGAGAAGGATCAGGGGGAGGCACAGAGGGAGAGAAAGAAGCAGACTCCCCGCTGAGCAGGGAGCCTGAGGCGGGGCTCGATCCCAGGACTCCAGGATCATGACCTGAGCCAAAGGCAGACGCTTAACTGACTGAGCCACTCAGGCGCCCAGAAAAAAGAATCTGATGGGACTTGTGATTGTTCCTCAGATGGAGGAAATCAGAGACACAAGCTAAATAAGGTGTGTTGTTAGCATGTATAAAATGTGGGAAGTATATATGTGTGTGGGGGGGCGGTAGGTAATGTGTATATATATATACGTCTATAAGCCTGGATGGACCTTGAAGATATTATGCTAAGTGAGATAAGTCAGACAGAGAAAGACGAATACCATATTATCTCACTTATATGTGGAATCTAAGAAAAGAAAAAACAAAACAAATTCATAGGAAAAAAGATTTGTGGTTACCAAATGCAGAAGGTAGTGGTGGTGGAATTGGGTGAAGTTGATCAAAAGGTACAGATTCCAGTTATAAGACAAAGAAGGTCCTAGGGATGTAACGTACAACATGGTGACTATCGTTAACACTGCCAGATGGTATATTATCCGCTAAGAGAGTGTATCCTCAAAGTTCTCATGGCAAAGAAAATAATTTTCTTCTTTTTCCCTTTTGTAACTATATGAGAAGTTGGACACTGACATAACTTATTGTGGTAATCATTTCATAATATATATATGTAAAGTCATACAGTATACCTTAAACCTGCACAGAGATATATGTCAATTATAGCTCAATAAAACTAAAAAAAAAAACATGGGTAAGTTGTAAACAGAGAGGGAGATGAAGAGATCCTGTATCAGGACACAGAGAGATACAAATGATGTCACAGAAACACATCTTCCCTTTCCACCCTACAAAGCAGCACCTCCCATAGTCTGTCTGTCCTCTGTTTACCGCTCTGCTGGTCTGTGATGAGCCTCGGTCCATCAGGGTGTTACCAGGGAGCGAGTCAGGGCTTGCCGTCTGTGGCTACCCTTACCTGAGGCCAGAGAATAGAAAAATTAGCCTTATGTCACAGTTTTAGGAATCCCAGGAAAGCTCCAGTAACCTCTTTCTTGGCCCTAAATCACCTTCAGATCTCTAACTAATGCCTGCCTTCAAAACTTCATCACTCAAGACCTCCAATGTTTGAGGGATGGATCCCAAATCCAGACTAAATAGATCACTTCTCTGTTAGACCTTTCCATGGCTCCTGGTGGCTTACAGGACCCGTGTCAAACTCCCGGCGTGGAATACAAGGGTCTTTCCATTTGGCCTCTGTATTTTGGTCCCACCTGTCACCGTGCAGCAACCAGGGTCCCTGCAAGCCACAACCCCTGTCTTGTCTGGCGGTGCTTTTCTCTCTGATGAGCTGCTTTGTTCTCAGCTCGAGAACACTTCCCCATGCTCCTCTCTGCCCCCAGCATGTCCAGGAAGCAAGCACTCATTCCTCATCACTCAACTCATGCATCATCTCTTTGCTGAAGTTTTTCTCACTCACTAATTCTTTTCCTACATAGAGCAGGTACGCTTCCTCTTTCCTTGGTACTCTCAGTTTTTTCACGACCTGCCATGTGTCTCCATGGGACAGGGATGCATGAGATTCAGAGCAGGGACTGTGCCAGTCTTGCTGGCCATCCTAGCTGGTGCTTGGCACCCTGCCTGATACATAATAAGCTCTCAATATGCTTTGGTTGAATGGATAAATAATGAACACACATGAATTGTTAATATGAGGTGCTATTCAAATTAGTGTAAAATTATACTTTTAGTTAACTAAAAAAATAATAATATGAAATGTTTTGTGTAAAATATCATAATCCCAGAGTCACTAGAAGCTAATGAAATTGCGAAAAACACAGGTGTGGCAAGAGAGTTGGGGGCCTTAGTCTGTTCTGAAGTGGGGCGTGAATGCAATGAAGATGAACACAGGCCTGGTTCCCATGTTTCTGTCTGCTTGTCTGTGATCTCTTTGAGGGCTGTGGCTATATCCAAACTGGTGATTTGGATCTCAGTGCCTACTCTGACATCTAGATACTTGGTTATTTTTCATTAAGTACTTGTTGAATGATGCAACTAAGGAGCATATACATTCTAATATTAGGCATGAGAAACAATCCTTGTCTTTAATGAGTTTATGCTTGAATAGATAGCAGGCACTGTCTGCTTTCAGGTTTGCCAATCCCAACACACTTGTTGAGGAGATAAGATTTCAGGATTGCAATACAGGCTAGATTTGCCTCCTTGGGTAGTGTTAACATTCAGAGGTATGGGTATCAATCAGTCTTTAGCTTTTTTCTTTTCTTTTCTTTTTTTTTTTTAATTTATTTATTAGAGAGAGAGAGTGAGAGAGAGAGCGCAAGAGGGGGTAGGGTTAGAGGGAGAAGCAGACTCCCCGCCGAGCAGGGAGCCCGATATGGAACTCGATCCCGAGACTCCGGGATCATGACCTGAGCCGAAGGCAGTCGCTTAACTAACTGAGCCACCCAGGCGCCCTTTTCTTTTTTTTTTTTTGTAACCATCCTCTCCTCCCTCTGTCTGAGATTCTTTGCTCCTCCCATCACAACTTCCATCAAATATTCTCAGTTCCAACCTACGAAACTCTTAAAGATGGGCAGATTTTCCTCTTGTAAAAGAAATTTATAAAATACTTACGGATGACCTAAAAACTAGGATCTTCTTATTTACTGCTAAATTTTCTAGACTTCCTTGGATTCTAGAATGTTTTTGATTTGTACTGGCCTGTCCAGACTTTGACACATTGCCTTGTCACAATTTAAACATCTACATCCAGCTAATTTCAGGTTATCCAGCTCAATCATTTTCTGTCGTGATTCTAATACAACCTCCAGATCTATATAATACCCCCCTCTTCGCTCTTCCAGCTCTCTGTGCAAGGTTTCCTTGCTGTAAATTTGTGATTTATAGATGATTATGGCCTCAGAAGTGACAGAAGAAAAAGATTAGGCTTATTGTCACACCCTTGAGCATCATCAAGACCTTTGGCTAGGATGGACTCCCTTAGAATCCAGAATTATCACTCTTGCTGTACTTACGACTGGATACCTAGGCGTGCCTAGCTTTAGAACCACCATTCACAAACACATTGACTTATTTCTTTTCAAATGATGAAGCTTCCCGAAGAGGACTCATCACTTCTCAGAGACAGGTTCTGGGATGGAGTTCCGGTAGAAGGATGGGTGTGAGTCCCAGTGCTCTGAAAGGTGGGTTTATCTTTGTGCCTCTGACTACCATCATTAAAACTTTTTAGTTCTTACCGTTTACTATTCCTGAGTGTCTACCAGGAACCACTGTGGATATTGAGGTAAATGAGCCACAGTCTGTACCTGTGAATCTCATGGAGAAATAGACAGGCAAACATGGAGTTTCAACATAAATTGAGCATCCAGTGACACAGGTGAGTAGAAGACCACGTAGAAACACAGAGAAGAGGCATTTTATCTAACCCAGTGATTCTCAAATGTTGATGTGTATCAGAACCATTCAGAGCACTGACTAGCCCCTTGCTGGGGCACCAGAATGCCCGATTCCGTAGGTCTGGGCTTGAACCCGAGAATTTGCTTTTCTAACAGGTAATA
This sequence comes from Leptonychotes weddellii, assembly GCF_054177405.1. Classification (NCBI taxonomy): domain Eukaryota; kingdom Metazoa; phylum Chordata; class Mammalia; order Carnivora; family Phocidae; genus Leptonychotes; species Leptonychotes weddellii. The sequence goes on along the minus strand of NC_138371.1, from coordinate 91,212,345 downwards.
GTCCTGCTGCTGGTACAGAATCTGATTTGAGGACCACTGGCCTTAGGGGTACTAAGGAAGGTTTTCTGGAGGTGATGCCCAATCAATTTTAAAAGGATAAATGAAACACCAAGGGAAGGAATTTCAAGAAAGGAAAGAGCATGCACAAAGACACAGTGGAATGCGTAGGGCATAACCTGCAAAGTGCAGGAGATGAGGCAAGGGCTTCCAGACATGAGAGAAATTAGGCACATCAATAAACTGTAGAGAATTTCCCCCCCTGGCATTCAGTCCTGGAGTGGTTACTGTAACATTTCAAATCTGAACAATCTGAAAAGAATCACACCCAATTGCCAAAAATTATGGGTGATTCTTCCCTCTTGGGCCACATTCAGAGACAGGCCTTATTTAATGTGTCTCTGAAAGGTGAGGGTTGTAAGAATATTTTAAGCAGGCTAGAAAAATTTAGATACACAACGATTAAGGCTACAGGAAAATGATGTAGAAACCCAGCAATATTCTGTATGGTACCTATCAAAAACAGAAGTTTAAAAATGTTTGTTTGGTAGAATTCAAGAAATATGCTTTATTGAATGTCAATGGGAGCCTCAAGCATACTTGTGTGACTATTGTTTGCCTTTTCCAGTTATATCATCAAATACATGGAAGTTAAAGTACAATAAAATAAAATCCAGTCTAGAAAATCCTTTACATTTTTTTGGTTTTAATTTGTGTAATTAATTACTACTTACAAATAAAGTTGGAGTTTCCATTTATATAAAGAGAGAAATCCTGGTGATATCAATGGAATCATAGTTTTTGTTCCATACTTTGAGCTTTTGTTTGCATTAATGCTATTAATAATAAAATACATCATACAAAAAAGCATATACAGAGATCAGGCATAATTTAAAGATTATTAATAATATGAATCTTATTTTGCACGTTAGAACATTACCAGTGTCTCTGAGGCATCCAATTTACCTTTCCCCAATCTCGTGCCCCATCGTCCACCCAGAGGTAACTGACCACTAGCTTTACTTCTGTTTTAATAATTCCCTTCATTTCATTATAGTTTTGCCACCTATGTACTTATAAACTATGTATTTTCTAACTCTGCCCTTTTTCTGAAATGTGCATAAATGGAACATCACTGTGTACGTTTCTAGCTCCCTTGCAAGTTTTGCTTAACATGATGTTGCTGAGAATTGGCTCTGTAGACAGAGATAGCTCTAGGTCATTCATTTCCACAGCTCTACGATATTCCCTTGTACGAACAGTCACAACTTACTCATCTGGCTACCTTTGATGAACATGAGGTGGTTTCCATTCATGTGTATGCTTCATTACAATCAATGTTCTTAGTGTGCCCTGCTAAGTTATAAAGCATGTGTGTGTTTAGCTGTATTAGGTAATATTAAATTATTTTTGAAATCATTTGTTACAAATTTTTCATTGTTTCTAGAAATGGATGAGAGTTCCTGTCTTTCGGTAGACTTTTTATTTACTTTTTATCAAATTAGAAAAGTGTTAAATCATTGTTTTTTAATCAGCATCTCCCTGATAATTTACATTTATATCTTTATTCACATTTTCTCTAAGAATCTTTGTTCACATCCTGTGTCCATTTTTATTTAGATTGATCATTTATTGATTCATAGAGTTTTTAAAAACCCTAGAGGCTCATCCTTTATCAGTTATGTTTTCCAAATATTTCCTTATAGTTGTGGCATATATTTATATGCATCTTTTGATGAACGAAATTTCTCATATTTCATATGGTTGAAGATATCAAACTCTTCCTTTGTAAATTTGTGCTTTTTTTTTTTTTTATTTTTTGAGAGCGGGGAGGGGCAGAGGAAGAGGGAGAAAGAGAATTTTAAGCAGGCTCCACGCCCATGTGAGGAGCTGATCTGGGGCCTCGTCTCACGACCCTGAGATCATGACCTGAGCCGAAATCAAGAGCCAGGACTCTTAACCGACTGAGACAGCCAGGCACTCCTATAATTTGTGCTTTTTAAGCACAAATTCCAAATCTTAGATTTCCTCCCAAAGGTTTTTAAACTTCATGTTTTTTCTTTTCACTTTTAAGTCTTTATTACGTTTAGAGTGTGTGTGTGTGTGTGTGCACGTGTGGATGCAGTGTGATGTGTGATACAAAGTATCCATTAACATATTTTTAGTATGTGTAGTCAGTTGTTTCTATGCTATACTCAGTGATCTGCAATTTTGGTTCTATTTACATATACATTATTTTCTGTTTCTAGAGTTTTTTCATTTTCATTGATCAGTCTATCTATATGCCACTACCACTCTTTATCCATTACTATAGTTTTAAAGTGAGGTGATATTGTTTAAGGCAATTCCCCATGCCAGGTTCTTGTAGTCCAGGAATGCATCATTATCGTCCATATACAGTTCGGACTTTGGCTTTTCAAATTCCATTAAGACCAGGTTGAAATGTCATTGAGGATTTCTTTGAGTCTGTAGATAGCTGGGGGAAAATCAGCATTTTGCAATACTGATTTTCCACAACTAGGAACAAAATATTTTATTATTTATTTAAATTCTTTAAATATCTTTAAATTAAGCTTTATAACTTTTGATATATGGGTGTCATTTTTCACATTTATTTTTAAGTTCCTTATATTTTGTTGCAACAACATATGGAATCCTTTTTGTAAATTAAATTTTGAGGAATTTATTGCTGGTGTATACAAATGCAAGGAATGAAATATACTTTTTTTCTGTTTTTGAGAGAAAGAGAGGGAGAGCATGCCCATGGGGGAGGGGCACAGGAAAGGAAGAGAGAGAATCTTAAGCAGACTCCATAACCAGCACAGAGCCTGATATGGGGCTCCATCTCATGACCCTGAAATCATGACCTGAACCAAAATCAAGAGTCAGATGCTTAACTGACTGAGCTACCCGGGTGCCCCTGCAATAAACTTTTCTATAATGATCTTATATCTGGCAAATCTCCTAAACTATTCTTATTTATTTTTGTTATTTATTGATGAAATTGATTGAATTTACTATGTAGAGAATCATATACTTTGTGATTAAAAACAATATTGTTTCTGGGGCACCTGGGTGGCTCAGTCCATTAAGCGGCTGCCTCTGGCTCAGGTCATGATCTCAGGGTCCTGGGATCGAGCCCCATGTCCTCAGCGGAGAGCCTGCTTCTCCCTCTCCCTCTGCCCCTATCCCCCCAGCTTGTGCGCTCTCTCTCTCTTGCTCTCTTGCTCTCTCTCTCAAATAAATAAAATCTTGAAAAAAAAATACTGTTCCTTCCTTTCTAATCTCTATACCTTCTTGTTTCTTTTTCTTATTTTATTGTGCTGATCATGACCTCTAACATTTACATACAATAGGATACTATTTTTTCAGGATAACCTTGGCTACTGAAACAAACAACTTCAAAATTTAATCAGTTTAAGCATTAGAGTATATTTGTTGCTCTGGTCACAGTCAGTTCTGTTTGTTGGCTGTGGTGGTGGGCACTTTGCTACATTCAGTAGCATCTTGTGGGTCTTAACCCTCAGAGTCGAGTCAACTTGGTAGGCAGACAGAGAAAGAACACAAATTACGAGTGAGAGTTTATGGGCCAAGTCTGGAAATCGTGCACATCTCTTCCTCTCCCAATATAATGGCCAGAACTCTAGCACATGATCACATCCAGCCAGGAGGGAGGTTACAGGGGTAATCTTCTGGGCAGGGCTAAGAGGAGACCGAGGATGCTGTACAGTCCTGGTAATACCTGTCATGGTAATTTGAGAAAGTTACCTTCTATTCCTTGTTTGCTTTTTACATCTATTTAGGTGATCGTGTGGTTTTCTTTTTTAATATGCTAATTTGAAAAATTACTCTAATGCATTTTCTAATATGGAAAGCCATTTTATATCCAGGGAATAAATCTGCTTAGATATATTGTATTTAAATTTTTTTTAATGCACTTCTCCTTTTTATTTGCTATTTTTGTTTGTTAAAGAATAGTTGACACACAAGGTTACATGCTTTGTTTGGAATTTTTGTGTCTATATTCGGGATGAGCTTTGCCAATAGTATTCCTTTCTCGTTAACATCTTTGTCTGATTATGTTACTGAGGATGAATTAGACTCACACAATTGTCTGAGAATTTTTTCATCTCTTACTATTTTTACAATGGAGCTTATCCACTTGTTGAAATTACCTGTTCCTTGATTACGAGGCAGAATTCATGAGATGTTTGAATGTGTGCTAGAACTTACAAAGAAACTTCTCCAGGCCTATTTCTTCATGGTCACATGTGATTCATAGTTTTCTAAGAATTAGTTCATTTTATCTAAACCTTTGCATTTCTGGGCAAAATATTGCTTATAATAAATTCTTATTTATATTTTTAGTCTCTGCTCTGTCTCTACTCATAGCTTTCTCCCATTTCTAATAGCCCTTTGAGGATGTTTTCTTTCTTTTTCTCTGAATCTCTTGTCTGACTTGTTTTCATAATTCTTGCCAGAATTTTATTGTATTTGGTTTTTAAAAGAATCAACTTTTATACTAGCTGCTTTATCCTATTGCTTGTTTTTTTTTTTTAAATAATTAATTTTGGCTCTTATGTATTTTCCTCCTTTTGCTATCTTTGGATTTATTCTTCAGTTTGTTCTTGCTTCATGATTTGGATTCTTTAGCTATTATTTTCATATTGTCTTCTTTTCTAACAGAGAAATCTTTGCCAAACATGGGGTTATAAAGATATTATTTTATGTTATCTTTTGAAAGTTTTATCACTTTACCTTTCACATGTAATTCTACAATCCAGCAGAAATGTATTTTTGCTTATCACGTGAGCTAGGATTTAAGATTCATTTTTTTTCATACAGATATGCAGTTGAACACTACATCAAAAACTAATGATGTATTGTATGGTGACTAACATAACATAATAAAATAAAATAAAATAAATAAAACAAAACAAAACAAAGCAAAAATCTTACAATTTAAGGTTAAGGCTGTCTTTACTCTCGTTCAGTGCCACTTTTTCATCCACCAAGTATCCAAGTATGAGTGGGTCTCCCCCTGAACTCTCTACTCCATTCTATTTCTGTTTGCATTTCTTTGTACCAAACAATGTCATTTTAATTACTATACTTTTATAATAAAACTTTCTAGTAGTGTAAGTTCTCCAATTCAGCTTTTCTCCAAGATTCTTTGCACTCTAATGGCCCTTTGTATTTCCATAAAAATTGTTAAAAGCAGCCTATCGAATTTTCACAAAAACACTCAACAAAATTTTTAAAAAATCCTGCATAATTCCATATAGTAAAATTCACAGATCTTAAGTATACATGTCAATGAGTTTTAACAAATTTATTCACCTTGGTCATTATTATAACCAATGCCCCAGAACTCCTTTCAGCCTGGAAGCTTCCCTCACAGCCATTTCTACTTCTGCTGCCTGGAGGCTGCTGTCTCAGTTATAGGTTCCTAATTGAATGTCTGCAGAAATGTCAGTTTTCTGTATTTTAAGATAGAAAGGAGACAGATTGCTTATGTTCCTTGGTATATTCAGGATTTGATTTTTCAATAGCTCTCATACTCTCCATTTGCTCGAGGCATTTAGAGGATTTATGACTTACCAGGAGAATGGCTGGGAAAGCATTTTGTGCTTAGACCATACCTTTCTTCACCAAAGCTCTAAGGGCTGCCTCTCTGTAGTACCTTCTGTCTTCAAAGCCTCCCATAACTTGTTATCCTTCCCTTTCCCACCTGGGGCTGGATACGATGCCTTCCTTCAAGGAAAATCTTTATGTAAAATGCTATGGGCCCTAAATAACTCATGTCTAAAATCCCCGCCATCTGCACCCTCGTTGTCCCTCATTCTAGATTGAAACCGTCTGTCAGTAAATTCCATGGGCATCTTTTGGTTTTTATTATATTTTTTATGTTTGCTGGCAGCTACTTTATTTTTTTTTCCTAAAAGATCTCCAGATGTAGCGAGATGAACGCATCTTGACTTCTAGGGTAATTATTTGGGTTTTCAGTAGAGCAGAAATAGATATAAATATGTGTGTTGGATCCATTTATATTTCTCTATTTATGGTCTTATAAAAATGTGTTCTATCGAGCAGTATGACATATAAGTATTTAAAATCTTGTAGGTTTTATTTTATATAAAATTTTTTAGCTTCCTTTCCACTTTATTAAAGGCTTGGAGGGTATGATACTTTTATTTTTTAAATATTTTATTTATTTATTTGAGAGAGAATGAGACAGAGAGAGCACGAGGGGGGGAGGGTCAGAGGGAGAAGCAGACTCCCCACTGAGCAGGGAGCCCGATGCGGGACCCGATGCCTGAACTCCAGGATCATGACCTGAGCCGAAGGCAGTCACTTAACCAACGTAGCCACCCAGGCGCCCTCAGTCATATATACTTATAGATGGATTTTATAATCACTGAACCTCCTTCATATACCTTTTTCTTTACATCAATGAGATCATATACTTCATGAAATTGTTTCATGATTTTTTAAAAAAATATTTATTTATTTGACAGAGAGAGACACAGTGAGAGAGGGAACACAAGCAGAGGGAGTGGGAGAGGGAGAAGCAGGCTTCCCACGGAACAGGGATCCCGATGTGGGGCTTGATCCCAGGACCCTGGGATCATGACCTGAGCCGAAGGCAGACACTTAAGGACTGAGCCACCCAGGCGCCCCAGTATGATACTTTTAAAGGTAAGCAAAGATGTATAAAGTGAACAGGGGATCAATGATGTAAACTCTAGCCTTCACCTCCAGAATGTCTATCTGCCTGACACACGACTGAAAATTTCAGCACATATGCTGGGATCACTCAAGACTTTTCCCAAAATGCACCTACTTTTCCTCACAACAGATAACATATGTAGAATATTCTGGTACAGAAAAGGGGATGTGTTATGCTGGAGGTAGAAACCAACTGTTTTGTAATATTGAAGACAGGAAAAAAATTGAGTTAAAACAATTTGGGAGCAAGAACAAATGAAAGGAAGCAGACATGGCATTTAAAGTCTGGAGCAGGCTACAAAGTGTGGAAGTTGGGATTCTTTCAATATTTTGGTCAACTGCAAGAAATGTGTAAATTCCAGGGATTGGAAAAGATTGGCATTAATTTGAAGCCAGAGGATCTCAATCACAGAGAACAAGAGACTGATACAATGTGGATAGCACAAGATTCTCGAATCTGCATGTTAACAAAATTACAAGGTCAGTCTGATGAAGGTAATCATGAGCCACATTTTGATAAATCGACCTTCTAGTGATCTCTCCCTGTGTATGTATGTATGTGAGGGATACCTGTATTCAGATGCTAAAGAAACTAAAGATAGGTTTCTTTCTTCTTTCTTTTAGAGATTATAAGCAACACACACACACACACACATGAAGTGTGCCTCCCATTCCAGAACATATCATTTTCCAGGCTGATCTTCCTAATGCCCACATTTAGTTATCTCTGATGGCTGCCAATTATAGAAGATGAGAGAAGTAGCAATTCCTCATCCTATAAGCCATTCAGATGGTCTATCTTGTTCTGCTAATACACTCTTGATATTGGGGCAAAGAAAAATCAGATCCATAATGTATATGGAGCCTTATGAAAGATATCCCTGATGAATTTAAGCTGCATACTTCTTTTACCTCCATATCAAATATATTTTAAGTGTGGAAGCTGAAAAGGAGAATATACTGCGTGTAACAACAATTTTTGGTAGCTTACAGATATTCTTCCTCTTTTTTTTTTTTTTTTATCTTGTATTCATCACTCATACAATGGTCTATCTTAAAGCTGTCTTCGGCTTTAAGCATCAAGCAACTTGTGGAAGAAATTATAAACTTTATTTATGCCACTGTTTAATATGCTATTCTGGAGTGTTGCTTCCCTTTAATATATCAAAATGAGAATCACATTTGTTAATGCAGATGGCTGAAGATAGAACAGAACCCAAAGCAGAGCTCACGCATTCTCCTGCACTCACCCAGTTCTGCTCTGTGGTGTAAAAACAAGACAACTTTCTGGAGTAATGTGTTGATGCAAAGATATGCATAATTTTTGAATGGCCATATTCATAGAAGTTAAATTCAGTCTCCCATTTTAATATGGGAAAGACGAGGAGAAAAAGAAGTTACTAACTACCTGAACGAGTACAGTCTCTCCTTTGGCCATTGATATGTGTTCTCGCCCCTTGATAACACATCTAAAAATGTGGGAGCCCAGGACACTCAGAAAGTGACAATGACTACATGGTCTAAACTATGTCACAACCTCCAGCTTCAAGGGAAATACTAACAGACAGATAAAATGGAAAATATATGTAACATGTTTAGTCCACCCAAGGCTCTCCTGCTTTGTAGGGATCTTCAAGATTCAGAGAAGGATGAACATTTTAAAAGCTCAAATCAAAGCATCTGAAACCACTCATCACCCACTCAACCCACAGTGAATGTAAAATCAGAAAGCTACAGGAGTTAGGGAGAACTGAGCAAAATATATCCATTTGGTTATAAAGTTTTGGCTGTAAAATGAGGTTTTAGAGAAAATTGAAAATGTAAATGTGATTCAACAAGAGCGAACATATGATACACACAGTATGCTTGTCTATGGGGAACCAAGAACAAATTAGTAAAATGAACACCCTCTTGTTAAGTAGAAGTACAGTTGTCCACCACGGAAAAAAAATGCTCCTGGGGTGTTTCTATTTATATTTTTGGTGGAATGAGTTGTAATTGTGCCAACGTCTATTGTCACATTTTAAGATTATTGGCTGAGCAATAGAAGAGCAACAGAAAGAAGCCTTTCAGGCTGGGGCTTCCAACCACTGAGAAGCTTATATTGTGTTCAACTGAAGTTCCTTTGCAAAAATTTGTGCCACAGCCTCCCTTCTCCTGCACCATTGGCTCTGGCCGCCTCAGAGGTGTGGAAAGAGATGGAAATAAAACAAAAGTCACATGAAATTAACCTTTGAAGTTAATTTCATACAGACCAATTCTGCTCCTAAAGGTAAGTAAATGAGTGGAACTATTCTGTAACAGTTATTAGTATTCAAGTGAATTATTTCCTGTATGTTTTAATCGAAAAGTACTGAAAATTATTGAACTCAGTTTGTGTTAAGGACTATAGGGATTAAAAAAAAGGAATAAGATACATCGTTGTGACTTCATAGACCTTAAAATATAGTGAGAAAAAGCATGTGTGAATTTTAAAGCACAATGTATTTAAGGTGGGTGTGAAGAACACTGTAATGGAAATAGTTACAAGGTGCCAATGATGAAGAAATACGGAGGAAATGAGGTTTAGGGTAGGTTTCATGAAAAAGCAAAGTAACATTTTCAAAAGGCTATAAGTAATATTGGTGTTTGTTTTCTTTTTCTTTTTTTTTTTTTAAGATTTTATTTATTTGACACACAGAGACATAGCAAGAGAGGGAACACAAGCAGGGGGAGTGGGAGAGGGAGAAGCATGCTTCCCGCTGAGCAGGGAGCCCGATGCGGGGCTCGATCCCAGGATCCTGGGATCATGACCTGAGCCGAAGGCAGACGCTTAACGACTGAGCCACCCAGGCACCCCTGGTGTTTGTTTTCTTATAACACCCAGGGCTCCATGCAGTACGTGCCCTCCTTAATACCCATCACCGGGCTAACCCATCCACCCAACCCCTCCAAAACCCTGTTTGTTTTTCAGAGTCCATAGTCTCTCATGGTTCATCTCTCCCTCCGATTCCCCCCCCTTCATTTTTCCCTTCCTTCTCCTAATGTCCTCCATGTTATTCCTTATGTTCCATATGTAAGTGAAACCATATGATAATTGACTTTCTCTGCTTGACTTATTTCACTTAGCCTAATCTCCTCCAGTCTTATCCATGTTGATGTAAAAGTTGGGTATTCATCCTTTCGGATGGCTGAGTAATATCCCATTGTATATATGGGCCACATCTTCTTTATCCATTCGTCTGTTGAAGGGCATCTTGGCTCTTTCCACAGTTTGGCTATTGTGGACATTGCTGCTATGAACATTGGGGTGCATATGGCCCTTCTTTTCACTACATCTGTGTCTTTAGGGTAAATGCCCAGTAGTGCAATTGCTGGGTCATAGGGTAGCTCTATTTTTAATTTTTTGAGGCACCTCCACACTGTTTTTCAAAGTGGCTGTACCAACTTGCATTCCCACCAACAGTGTAAGAGGGTTCCCCTTTCTCCACAACCTCTCCAACATTCGTGGATCACAACATCAAAAACTAATGATGTATTGTATGGTGACTAACATAACATAATAAGATAAAATTTAAAAAAAAGTAATATTGGTGTTTGGATATGAATTAAAGAATAGAAAATATTTTTGGAAGAGAAAGAAGAATGAACAAAGAACAGTGAATATGTTGGTTTTAGGGAGAAAGGCCATGGGTTGAGGTGAACAACATCTTGAGTGGTATATGAAGAGCACATGCAGCAGGAATATGGAGATATGGAAATAGAGGTTGATGTCAGTCTGTGGAATGGCTGAAATACCATGCTCATGACTCCTGATTTGTAGATGGTGTGAGCAAATCTGTGTTTTAGAGACAGAGTGACATGCACATTATAGGGGGTAGAATCTGGGAACAGAGAGAAAGGGTAGAAGTGTTTAGAAAGAGAGTCTCTAAAGGACATCAGTAGGAACACGTGGTGATAATGCAAATATGAAAACCTTATGGAGAAGGAATAAGAAGGACTCGGTGATCAAGTAGTTATAACAAAATGGGAAAATATGTCATTCCCTGGGATTCCAGGAATCCAGGGGAAGGCATGCTGGCCCGGTGGGGCTACTCATCAAGAAGAAGCAGGACCAGTGCATGTGGGGAGCAGGAGCTGGGGGAAAACCCTGGTTGGAAGAGATAGTGCCCAGAGAGTGTGGAAGCTGATAGATGTTGGTTATGGTCTCTTCTATGTGGCACTCCCTAATCCTCAGGAAAGTTACTATATTCACAAGATTGTTGATTTGAACAGATTTTTTTTTTGGTTGGAATTAGATAAATAAAACATATCGAGTGCCTCACTCATTGTAAAAACTCCATCCAAATTAGTCTTTCTTCTTTATGGCTTCCTCTCACTTTCATGACTGAAGAGCACAAAAGAGAATAAACCAGTGTAGGATAAAACCAAGGTTATGTGTGCTGAAGAAGCAACAGAGTTGGGAAGGCTTGAGGAAATAGAACAAAGAGTTTGGAGATGTTTGACTATGTGAGCTGGTAGAAAAGAGTTCAGGTTACGTTCACTTCGGTTTGCTACAGGTAGGGAGGTCCCATTTGATTCCTGAGATACTGAGAAGAGAAGAGTAAGGAGCAAAAAGGCTGTGAAGATCACTCGTGTTTTAAAATTAAATTCCTGGGGAAAAGGTGATCCTTTTTTAATAAATGAGGGAAGATTAGAGAAAGATGTTGGAGCAAGAAAAGATACCTGTGAAGCTCAAGGTGCTGGCGAGACATTAAACAATGTCTAAGAATAGCAATCTGGAACTCCAGTTAGGAGCTAGGGTAACCGTGTGTACTTATACATCATTAGCAGGGAAGTGTCAAATACCACTGAGGGGATGGGAGGACAGATGGTGAGGACAGAATGTTGGAATTCATCTGATAATTATTTGTTGAACATGAGACACATCTGAGAAACCCATCTCAGTGCTGGGGATACGGCAGTGAACCAAGTAGACCAAATCCCCTTTTTATGAGGAATGTGACTGGGGTGAAAGAGGGGTGAAGAAGATGATCTGGTAAGAGGAGAGAGTGAGAGAAGACAGATGGTAGAAATTCTTAATCAGAAGGAACGGGTACAGGAAAGATGCAAAGGGAAGGAACACATGGCTTGGAGTCAAGCAGAACAGAGTCAAGTCACATCTTACCCACTTTGTAGAAAGTAGCATCTATGTGAAGCTATTGAATCTCAGTTTTCAGCATAAGGGGAATTACAGTGTGTGTGAGTGTGTGTGTGTGTGTGTGTGTTAGGGAAATAAAATATGTTGAGTGCCTCACTCATTGTAAACATTCAATCTGTACTCATATCTCTTTTCAGTCCTCTCACCCTGATTACTGAGGAATACACTAAACACCTTTACCTCTCTCCCTCCCTTGGACAAATACAGTGGCTTTCTTCTGCTCACAGTATAAATGTAAGCTTCCTCCTGTGGCCAAGGAGGATTTGCATATTGATTTCCTCAGCCCCACATCCTGCTTTCCTTTGCTTCTCTCTACCTGTGCTCTAGGGATACTGTTCTTCATGTGGCAATTTCAACATTGTTATAACCAGTTGGAATGCCCTTCTGTCCTTCCCAATTCACTATTCATTGATGGTTCCTTCAGATTTCAGCTTCACTTCCTCAGGAAGTCCTGCCTTCCCGGACCAGGCCAGGCCACACTGCTGTATTCTCTCTTGAAGCCCAGTTCTCCTTTGTGACACCTTTTACAGTTGCAAGTAAATAATTAACAGTGTAATTAGTAGATAAATGTCCACAACCCCCAATAGGGCACAAGTTCCAGAACTCTCTGTGCCCCAGTTAACAGTTAGCTTGATCCACGGCTACAAAACAGATGCACAGTCTACACCTGTTGTGCCTATAAATAAGAGCACAAGGTAGACATGAAAGATCGCTGAACAAATGAATGGAAACCTAGGAGTAATACATCTGGATAATGTCATTGCAAGCATACCCTCGGTTCTACTGCTAGTTGGAAGCAGAAGGGTACATTAGAAAAACAAAAATTCATTCTTCAGGGTCTTGGGTCATGTCATAAGGTAATCCCTTTTAATCATTGCATGTGTCTATCACCCATAAACTTTTCTAAACATTTAAAATTCTTCTCTATGTGTTTAGGTTGTACTAAGTCTTAAACAGCTATTATTACAAGTACTTACTTCGCCCTTTCCAATATAATATTTACTTTATTTGCAACAACTTACTTCTAGTATTAGCTCAACAGCCCTATCAGCTTTTGTTTCATTCTGGATGGAAGATTCTGACACACAGAGCCTGGGTCTGAACTAGTGCTTTCGCATGATAAACTTGCACGCGGAAAGCTTTTGTATTTTCACTTGATTGACTAGCTTACTTCTTCCTTGGGTTTTTCTCTTCCTTTTGCATATTTGTATCTTCTTGGAGGTACTAATGCACTGATACACAATGTGCTTTTAGTATTCACAGTGTCTGAGGGTAGGCAGATAATTTCATATCAATTCATGGTCTTCTTTGATGAGACCCTGGGTTGGACTAATGTTCTAGTACCTGATAATTCTAAATGACTTTGTGGTCACACTGAATACTTTAAAATCACAAGATAAATAAGAGATTTAAAAATAGTCTACCATAATAAAATATATCACAAAGTCAAATAACTGAATTTTCATAATCACTCCATAATGTAAAGCAATGTGTCTTAGAAACAGACATGGGCCAAAAGTCTGGTTCTGTCTTCATTAATTATGTGACTTTGGCTAAGACATATTTCCTAGGTGTCAGGTTTACTTTCTCCAAAAGTAGACTATATCTAGTCTCTACTATTGCTTTGGAGATTAAATTACAAATGATGAATTAGCAGATGTGGGGACAATTTCTCAGAAAATGGAACTTTGCTTCATTGTTTCTCTTCCTTTCAAATAAGATTATCTATTTTAGAATATTCCTTTTCTCCATCTGCTTTGCTGTTCTGTCACCTCTTTTCTTTGCATTTTCCTTCCAAATTAATGTCTTTATAAAGCTATCACAATTTGGAAAATGCATCTTACAAATTATCTTTATAACATGTAAATAACCACTGTGACTTTGTCTTCTTGAACAGTAATATTTCTATACAACTTGTGTTGATGACTTAACATAGCATTTAGTTATTCAAAATTCACTTTTATGCTAACAGATTTCGATTGAATCATTGAATTGGGAATGGTCAAAACAGAAGGGTTGGACCATGAGAAACAGAGGGTAACAGTGTTCTGAAAACATTTCTGACAGAAGAATATTTTATACCTGTGGACTTGGGGGAGGGAGGGGCCAGCTGGTGTGAGCTCAAGCTGGAGACAGGGAAATCAGTCATCCATGGAAAAGAAGTGTTGTTAATGGTGGAATGTGTTAAGCATAGTTCATCAGAGTTACTCAACAGTAAGCTTTCTTTCTTCTTTATATTCGGACTTTTGGTGCCCCAAGCAGCGCTTAGCACTTCCTAGGTCCTTACTCAATACGAGTGTGTTGAACTTGACTAAAATTTATTACAATTATCTATTACAAACACTTCTTTATGTAAGTTTGTTTTTTACTTTAAGTTGATTGCCTTTCTTTTTTAAAAAGTAGAATTATCAGCAGCTAGGATTAGATATCTTTCCAACTAATTACCAATTCCACATATGCTTAAGAATCAAAACATTGAGTTCACATCCCTGGAGTAAACACATTGTCATCTCCACTTTTTTTAACTATAGATAAAAAGTTTCCACTAATTAAGTTTTAAAACATACTCCTGTTTTAAGCAATAATGGATTTGGTTCAATGAGAAAAGTTGGCTTTTCAGATTGAAAGTAGGTGGTTTGACAAACTGATCCAAATGTCTGAGGAAAGAGAGTCAATCCTCAATGCATATGAGCCAGTGCATCCAGGATCCCAAGTTCATGGAAACTTCTGTCGGTCACACAATGACTGTAACTTTGGCAACAGCAGTAACAACACTAACAAGCATCTGCTACTCCAGATGACAACATCTGCAAGAACTACAACATTAGTAGGATAGGCAACACGTTAACTGCTTTGCATGCATTCTCTTAGTCAACCCTCTCAACAGTTCTTCAAGCTGGAGAGTACTACTAGCTTGAATTAAAGACAAAGAAACCAAGGCTTAGCTAATACATTACTAAACTTTTTAAAAAACATTTCTGTAGGTCCTCCATGTCCATTAGCTGACAGAATGATAATATTTCCAATAAGCTTAGGCCAATGAGCTAATGATTTAACTTATTGTATTAATCAAAGTCTTAATTAATTACGATCTCTGCCTAATCATCAGAGTGACCATGAATAAGAGTGGATGGAGACTAACGGGTGGGAACTGAGACTTCTGAAAATATTCATAAAAGCAGCCAAATGCATGAATTTGGGATTAGGAGCTGATTGTTAAGATAGTGTTAGGAAAGGCAGCATATGGTTAGAATACTGAAAACCTAAATGAGGGAGTTTTGCAAGGACTGGGTCTGTCTTGCCTTCTTTCTATGCTGAGTACTCAGCCTAATATCTGGAACATAAGATGAACTCAATATATCTTCATTGCACCAAATCACATTTTATTCGTTCCTCTATTGTAATATATATGTATCTGTGGAGATATATATGTATTCTATATATAGTTATAGATTTTGCCGTTGTATACTCATTTGTGAAAAATGGGATTTATTTTATTTTCCTGGAATATCCTAATTTCTGCCTGGAGATGCCATTCTGCCTAATAGCAAAATATTTAATTTTGTTACTTCCAAAAATACCAGTCAAATTCAGTGATTATTCCTTGGTAATTTCAGATTTTAAAATTACTCAAATATATTTTCTTTTCCTCTTTCTTGGGCTTATGTTTTCACGTGGTTAATAAGATTAAGGCATCATTTACATGTGCCCAAATATTAGGCAGATTTTTATTTCTTCAAACTTACACCTCAGAAAAGAGGAAGTTATCTTACTTTGCATCACTCACATTTTCTCTTATACTGTACTCTCTGTCTCCCTCCCTTCCTCCCCATGTCTTCTATTTTGAGTAGCACAATACTAAGTAGGGGGTGGTGAGACACATCACCTGAAATCAAAAATTTTGGATACTTATGGAGATCACCTGACAGCGCTGGTAACCAAAAATAAAAAAAATAGATTTAATACAGATTTATCTTAGTTTCCTGGATGTATGAACTCATATTGCAAGTTGAGGGTTAGAATAAGTAAGCCTTTAAAAAAATACCTTTAAAAAGCAAAAGGATAAATGATTATATGGAAGAGACCAACCATGTAGCTCAATTGCAGAGGAGATGAAAAGCAAATCTTTGAAAGGTTTGCAGGATGCTTGGGACTTGGGGCAACATTTTATTTCCAGCAACACAGTGCTGCACAAGATTTGACACAAGCTGTATTCCAAACAGCCGAGATGGAAGTGAGGGTGATGTGCCCCGGGACATGATGTTTGGTTCTTCAAAACATGATGATGTCCCGCCAGAGGTCATCGCTTGTGTCAAGAGCGCGAAAAAACTGTTTCATGACATATGAGATGGAACATTACTATCTGTGATTTTAAATGTGCATGTGTAATTAATGAATTCAATATTATTATAAGCGGATATTTTGTGATTTCTTCTATATTTGTAAAAGTCGGTATTTATGTGTTCATGTTGACCAACATGCATTTAAAAAAATGTTCTAGCTAGGGAAATAGGGAAAGAGCCTCCTTCCTGGGATCACCTTGTGTTTGGGCACGTATAATGCTTCTCTGTAGCTGCTGGTCTGCAAGGACTACCTGCTAAGAAGTAGGGAGTTGTAGGTCATGACTGTGATCACTCTTCACGTGAGCATCTGCTGAGACTTCTGTCCCACTGTCCTCTAAGCAAGCGGTTCAGACCAACATCTTCAGCAGACCTCTTTAAATACTCCTTTCTGTGTTGTGATCCTCTTCGCTGGCTTCTGCACCCCAACTGGGTGAACTTCAGACTGGTTTCCAAAGTTGACCCAGACCCCCGGACTGGGTCATGGAAGGTTGTTTGTTTCATGATGCAGGTTGTCTCTGAGGTGATTGGCCTTCTCAGAATTCAATGTGGAAAGAGGGGCCTAAACCTCTTTCACCATCAGAATCTCAAATCGACGTGGGGCTTTGATGCTTTTTCTCCTCACAACTTCAGTCTGAGGAGGGGGCAGGGCCAGCTGGCTGCCACAGCCCACCAAACTCTAGCCTTCTCTGTGAATTCCCCTTCCTTCTCCTCAGTTCGGAAGAAAACTCTTATCTTTTTTTGCTTCCTGTTTTTTCCGGGCATTCTTGTCTTATTACTTTGTGAAAGCTAAGATTCACTCTTAGCTGGGACCCACGGACCCACGGACCCATAGACCCACGGCATATACACGGTTCCTGGTGTGACATAAATGGAAGGACACCTGTGTGTGCAAAGAAACTTGAACTCAGATTATTAAAGCCTCTAAACCCAGCTAACTACCAGCCTACAGAAGTTACTGGGGAGAAAGAAACAAGTTCAAGACACCACAAAGTAGCAACTGGCCACACCCAAAATGTGATGAATGCTCTGTGACAAATGACCCAGTTTTTTCAACCAACATCTAACTTAAAAGGGGAAGGAAGATTGCTTGAGAGTCAAAGAGACCTAAGAGACAACTAAATGCAACATGGGAGCCTTGTTAGGATCCTGAATTAAACAAGCCAACTTAAAAAGCACTGCTGAGGTATCAGTGGGGGTCCCGCTGATACCCTAGAAAGTACAACAGCTGGCACTTCTGTCTAGAAAACTATCGTTGTGAGTCGTGTAACTCAGGCCTCTCTGCATTTCTGCACAAGTTCAAGGACCACAGAGGAATTCTTGTGTGTTGCTTTCCATTTGATGATCACAGTTCAGTTCAGCCACCAGAAGAGAGAAGAGGAATTAAAAATTCCTTTTTACTTCTTGTTCCCAAATAAACCATTTGTCTCTAAAAAAAAAAAAAAAAAAAAAGCACTTCTGAGACCAGGCAGGTGAATTTGAATATAGATTGGGTATTAGGGAAGAGTAAGAAGTTGTTGGTAATTTGGTTCGATGTGATAATGGCATTGTATTTATATAAATAATCAATAAAACAACAACAAACACATTCTATGAAAAT
The DNA here is from genome assembly GCF_054177405.1 of Leptonychotes weddellii. NCBI lineage: Eukaryota > Metazoa > Chordata > Mammalia > Carnivora > Phocidae > Leptonychotes > Leptonychotes weddellii. Next base: position 91,194,500 of record NC_138371.1, on the reverse strand, counting down.
ATTTACAGAAGAAAGACATATCTGAAATTTGTTTTAAAAGAATGAGACAATAAAGTATCATAAAATATGACATAAAATTGTGTTGGAGGAAGTCATCGAAAGGACATGGCTGGTGGTTGACTCTCTAGGCGGACCTGGGCAATCAGAGGCTCCCTACCCCTCCTGGGTCCTTGAAATGTCTGTCCTAGCACACTTCACCATTCCCACAGTGGGAGGCATTTCAAGGACTTAGCCTTGAGACAGTGATGTGTTGTTGAGACTATCTGGACTAGATACATGATTGAACCTTGGTAAGGCCTCTATTTAAACTTTAAAGATTCTAGCAGGTGGTGGGGAGATCTACCCTTTCTTTGGTCTGTTTTTGGTCTCTGTATATAGGGGCTGGCTTCAGATCAGAGCCAAGGAACTCCCAAAGCTGTGAACCAACAGACTGGCACGTGTATCTAGTTGTTAAAGTTGAGGATGTCTATAGGAGGATCATTCTTATGCTTTGCTTCTGTAAACATTTGAATGAACACAATAAAACCTAGAATCCAAGATTTTGAAAGCTGTGTCCCAATTCTAGATTTTCTCCTGCCAACACCACCCTTCACCATGATGGCCAGCACTTGTGGCCGCAGGGACCAAGGGCTTAAGGATGCAGGGGAACAAAGATAATGATGAAAAGTATAAAATTTAATCCCACCACATGTGCCTTTTAAAATTCTTTTCCATTAAAAATAAAGCAGACTTGAACATTTTTTGTTGTCTGAAAAATTTGACACCTCACACCAGCATCGTTCGGTTCATCAACTGTGTGCAGAAGTTCTTGGGATTCATGTCATAGACAACTATTTAAAATATTATTGGATTTATGTGGTTATTTGGTCACTACATAGGCTCTCAATTAATCAATAGTTGGATATAACCAGTGTCCTGGGGAGATTCACAACTTTTGTATTTTAAAAGGAAATTCTCATGCTAGACAAGGTTGGAATCCACTTATGCAGACAAAGGCAACTATTTGACAGAAGTTTTTTTTTTTTTTTCTTTTCCACCCTAGGGGTTTTGACCCCAAGATAAAGAGAATGTTAGAAACAAATGTCAGCTTCCTGGCTGGTGTCTGCAGCTATCTTCGGTGCCCTGGGCTTGTGCCTATTAGCCTTTCTGTTTGCATCTCTGCATTGAAGGCGGACAGCTTGAAGGCCTCGTCGGTGTTCTTAGACCTGCCCATGGCCAGGCCTGAACCCCAGAGGGTGGAGAGGGTGTTCTTTGAACTTAAAGATAATTCCGTGGATCGTGTTGCAACATAAGCAGAGAGGGCCAGCAAGGAGCTTTGTGTGATTTGCTATCCTGGGAACACTTTGAACCTTTTGGCCTGGTTTTGCCCCTTAGCCATTCTTAGAAGCAGCTTTCCCTCTATGTTGTCTGTGGGCTGCAGGATGAATATGTTTAAGAGAAAAATCTGCTCTAGGATGGGTTTCCTTTCATTGCCGGAACTCCTGTTCACTAGTGGGCCTTCATGGGGTTGCTTCTTTCCTGTCTTGTGTGCCTGTGTCTCTGGGGCTTGTTTGCCTTTGGTATTTAAACCTCTAACACCCCAAGTCTGGCCACTCTGGGAACAATCCATTGGGAGCTTCAGGTGGAATGAGGGTGGAATCAGAATTCAGGTTGGAGCTTCAGGTGGAATCAGAATTCACTTATTCAGTTATTTGAAGGAAGAAAAAAAATGTCTTTATGAGAATTGTCTCTTATTGCCCAGGGCTATGGATACAGATGATATTTGACATTGGCTGAAAAGTTGCTTAATTATTCAGTTTCTGACACGAACACTTGTTTGTTGACATCTAGACCTTCAACCTAAAGAAGAGAGCAAAGATGTTTTTCAAAATTCTTTTTTTTTTTTTTTTAATTTGAGAAAGAGGGACAGAGAGCATGAGAAAGAGAGAGAGCATTAGTGGGGGAGAAGGGCAGAGGGAGAAGGAGAAGCAGACTCCACGCTGAGCAAGGAGCCTGATGAGGGACTCCGGGATCATGACCTGAGCTAAAGGCAGATGCTTAACCGACTGAGCCACCCAGGCGCCCCCATTTTTAAAAATTCTAACTCTGTGCCAGATAGTGGAGTTTGATATCTCGCGCTGTTTTTCAACGTCTGCAACAATTTCCTTTCCTGACTAAAACAATAAACATTTCCAGATTATGCTTGGAAAAAGTAAACTGCAAAAGCTTATTTTTCCTGACAGGACCTGGTTTCCTTCAGGAGCCCCTTTTGATCCCATATCTACATGAATTATAAAATGATCATTCAAGGGGAAGTGATTTGATTCAAGGAACAGAGAATCTGAAATGCTATCCTTTTCCATTTTAAAGATTTTATTTTATTTATTTGAGAGAGAGTGAGAGAGAGCACATGAGAGGGGGGAGGGTCAGAGGGAGAAGCAGACTCCCTGCCGAGCAGGGAGCCCGATGCGGGACTCGATCCAGGGACTCCAGGATCATGACCTGAGCCGAAGGCAGTCGCCCAACCAACTGAGCCACCCAGGCGCCCCTCCTTTTCCATTTTAGATTAGGAGGGCCTTCTGCGCTGATGGATTCCTTCTGCTTCTTTCATTTGCTTATTCTGAATGCACACTGCAGCCATTTCCACAATGGATTGCACGGGCCTCCCGGCAGTTTTTGATCCTAGCCCCACGAACTCTTCATTTTGGATGCCTACTGCCCTTGATTTAGTGTTTTGATGTTAGGTTACCATGGTTTTAATATCAGTCCTATGACAATCCCCCTTCTTCATGTCTTCCCACCCTATGCTCTCTCTGGACTGCCCAAATCAATGCAACTGGAATTTGGGCCATGACTTTCATAACCAGGGACTACCTTGGTGCGCTCACATTTAGTATTCACCCAAAGAGCATGCCAAACTCCACTGGTACCGAGCTCAGTAAGCCCTGCGGTTCCCACAGGTCAATCCTAGGATGCCAGGTCGCTGATGCAGAAAGCCTCAGCCTCCAGGGATGATGGTAATCAACTGCAAAGCACCAGGCAGCTGCTCTATGCGGTGGATTTAATTCACATTGCATAGTAATGCTCCTAAGATGAGGTCCCCAGGGATATGTTACGATGCAGGACTTTTCACAGAGGCTTTATTGCTTTTCTCATCAGCTTCTAAGGCTGCTTATGAATTCTGCACAGGTTCCTCTTTCCCTGCAGGATAGCATTTGCATAAAAAACAAACTACTGGATAAATAAGACTTCACCAGTTATCATTCCTTTTAACACCCCTCCATGGAAGGTCGACAGGTGTGCATTTGGGTGCCTTTTACATATTGTGTGTACCTGAGCTCACGGCGCACACTGTTGAACTGCTTCACACACTCATGGTTTTTCTCTTGCCCCAAAGGAAGTGCCCTTGCCCTGAAAAAATGACCTGAATTCACAATGAGCAGGGCCTCTTCCTCTTACCTCCTCAGTGATGGGTAAGGATTATCTATGCCAGCTCCAAATGGTGCCACTGCATTATTCCAATACCCTTAGAATGCCACTGGTTGTGGCTAATTGGAGTTAAATGTTGCAGAAAGAAACCAGCACTGGGCTAAATGTGTTCTGTGTGTCTTCTTACTGGTGGGCTCAGTGAATATCACGTGAAACAAATGGCTTCCCTTGGGATAAAAGGAACCAGAAACGCTTTCCTCTGCCAAAAAAATACCCACACTACCTGTTCCTTTGCAATGTACATTTCACAAGGCCAGAGGAGACGGGGGAAAAACAAGGACAGCTTTGGAATCATACAGACTTGGTTTCAAATAGCACTTTAATGATCTCCTGATTAGGTGTGGGCATTTAGGAAGCTCTTAGATTTATTTCTCTTACCTGGTCCGGTAAATTACTAATTTTTATGTATTTTGTTCGATTGAAAAATTACATATGAAAAGCATGGCTATGGTAACAAGTCTTAATACTGCAAATATTCACTGAGAAAATAAATGACAGTCACACCATAACCCTTCTCATCTGGGCCCCCACCCTAAAGACACGCATGGATATAGCCAATATCATCTGTGTGCTGACTATCCTTCATTGTGCTTCTAAATTTAGATATACATTGGAAAAGAGCATAGAGGTATTTTCTTTATTTTTTTTTTCCCTGACCGGATTGTATCTTGTATCATGATTATCAAGGGGGTGCTATACACACTCGTTTCCAACTCAGTTTCTTCACTTAAATTTCATGTCCCCTGTAGGGACTCTTCTGCTTTAACAGCTTTAAAATATTGCAAAATCTAGATGTTCTGTAATTTACCTGACTGCTACTTATTTATGGAAAATCAGATTTACTTTTTTTTATCACTAAAAATGTACTAAAAGAAAGGTCCTTACAGTTACATTCTTAAATACTGGCACTTTTTTTCAGTATGGCACATTTTTTAAAGTATAAATACTGAGTTCGAAGACTGAACATTTTAATATTTAATATTATGAATATTTAATATTCATAATGATCCACATACCCACCAGCAATATATGAAAGGGTCCATTTTCCCACATGCTTGTCAGATCTGCTGTTATCGATATTTTTAATTTTTGCCAGTTTCATGATTGAAAATGGTTATCTTGCTTTTATTTGAATTTGCACTTCCAAAAACCTAAAATGTGTGGTGAGATTGTTCACAGAGAGGTCATATAGAGGTGCTCAATGAATCAGAGCAATTAGAAAGAAATCATTCTTAGAGTAGTTTCCCCAGGAGAGAAAACAGTCTTGCTCAGAATCTTCCTTGAACTCTGGGAGATGAAAAATCATCATGAGGAAGGTAGATTACAAAGAGTGCACAAGAAGGGGATGGAGATGGTGCTGGGGCAACCCAGGGGAGTATTAACCTTCCATAATATTCCAGAGGACTAGCCTGCAGGCAACATTGGACTTGCACCCGGGGCCATACTTTTGGCCTTGCCCTCTGACTGCTGGTTGGTCAGCCCATCCAAGCTCAGTTTTCAACAAGTAATTTGGCAGCTGTAGACCAGAGTTGTGTTGTGAACTTTGCGTCACACACCCAAGTGTGATACTTAGAAAGAAATAAAATTACTTCATGTATTTCATATGCTTTCCCTGATGTTTTACTAAAGTTTCCTGTGCAAAAGAAATCCAAATGGTGAGTACATGTCCCCAGAATGAAAGCATTGCCTTTCTCACAGACCACAGGTGACCACTAACTAAGCTTCATAGTCTTATCCTAAGATTACATGGGTTTGGTTCAATGAAGAAAGATAATTTGCCAGATTGCAGCTTGGAGGTTAGATGAACTCTTTTCAAACTGTAATAAGAAATGCACACATTCCCGTTTGATATATGTTAGCAATAAAATACTCTGAATTCCCACATTTACATGGTAAATGACAATAGGAGCAGAAAAATGCACTGAGCGTGTATTATAGGTCAGGTGTGTTTCTAATTTTTTAAAAAATAAATGATATCATCTAATCCTCACTACAACCTTTTGAATTGGAGATCACCATTGCCCCCATTTTACAGAAAAGGCAGGGGTGGAGTGGCTGTCTCTTACGCAAGGTTCACAGATTTGGTAAGTAGAGGAGGTATGGTTTGAACTGAGGTCATCCTGGTTTGAGGCCAAGTGCTTCTTTAACTGTTCACTGGTTCAGACTCACCAACTAGTGAGCAGGAGAGATATCATCACCATATCCCCTGTACACCCCCCAAAAAACACCCTAAAGTTTAAATGAATTGCCTAATAACAAAGAGCAGTAAAGCTGCTTAAAATGGTAACGTTGGGCAACTAGTTAGCCTCATCCATGATATCCATAAATTAATTCTGCTGCTCAGTTTCAATGGACAAGATTAAGGTTTCACTCCTTGTCATGACACCTCCTTACAGTGTCCCCTAAGTGTGGTTAGGAACGAAACTGCACCGGTTATTGTAACAGGGCTGATTGAACACAAGGATTTGGTACCCAGTTGTTAGAGAATCGAAACTGTTCAAAGGGGACACAGAGTTATCACAGAGAAAGTAAGTGCAGACAGAGACTCTGGAGGTTCGGCTCTTAGAGGAGTAGCTTTGCACACCTGGGATCCTGAGCCTGACGAGGGGGTACCAAGAGGCTGTCTCTCAGGCATTGTGAGGGTGGTCTGGGGTGTGGAGAAAATTGCAAATAGGAACCCCCAGCCACTATCTACCGTAAGAGTGATGAATGACAAGGAGAGGGAGCAAGCAGAGAGTTCCAACCTTTTTTTCCTCCATTCTCCAGTCTTCCTGTCACCCTCAAGAATCTCTCCTGACCGAGTCTACCAGGACCCAGTGACTACCCAGAAATGACGTTTGTAGAGTTTCATCCCCAGTAGTACAAGACTGAATTCAAAGTTGAGGAAAAATATTTAATATGAGCACATTCCACACTTTCAACTACTTGACATCCCTTCTGCTCTTTCTACACATATTTCAGCTTCCATACCGTGACAAAAATGACTTTGTACTTCTCCCTAACAAGATTCGATTTCTTTCTTACAAACAAAGATGCTCTAAGTCTCTTCTTAAAATGAGGAGAAAGAGAAGAAATTTATCAGTAAAAAAATATTTCTTAAGTTATTTGAATATATATATTAGCAATATATGAAAAAACACTTGTTTTAGGCTGTTTAGGCTGCTCTAACACATTATCATAGACTGGGGGGCATAAACAACAGACATTTATTTCTCACAGCTCTGGAGTGTGGGAAACCCAAGATCACGGTGCCTGATGTCACGTGAGGGCCCACTTCCTGGCTTGTAGATGGCCATCCTCCCCACTGTATCCTTACATGGTAGAGAGCAGAGGGAAAGGTTCTCCCATCACTTCTTATAAGCACACTAATCCCATTCACAGGGGCCCCACCTTCATAACCTGTTTACCTCCCCAAAGCCCCACCTCCTAATACCATCACATTGGATATTAGATTTTCACCATGGGGATTTCAAGGGGACACATTTGATCCTTAGCAACACTGCAGTGGAAATATTCAAGGGTGAATGGGTGGACTACTCTGTTGATCAAGAAGTCAGTGAAAAAGATGAGTGGTAAGAAGGTAGGTTGGTTCTCCTGAAGGGGATTTTAAGGACTTTGATTTTGACTCCCTGGGTAATAAAGGGATGGTGAGGCTATCTGAGTCAAGAATAGTGATTTAAAAAAAAAAAAAAAAATATATATATATATATATGGTGATTTACACAATGACTATTTCAGGAGCAGTGAGCAGGATTTTATGAAGACCAGCACAATAGTCCAAGTATGAAATAACATGTGACTGGAAATCGGGACATGGTGGTCGGAACAAAGTCCAGTGTGGCTCTGCATCTCATTATAACCTCCACAATTGGCTGATGTAGAAGGAAACACCTTGAGGCTTGGTGACCTCACCTTAGGGATTGGCCCACAGGTTGGTTGGGGCCTTAAGGGGATGGTCAACATTCTAAACTCCCTGCTTCAGAGACATGTGGAAATATGAGGAGAATAGCAGTGAGAAGGCAGTGAGAGACTGTCTTCAGCAGTCCATGGATTCCAGGAGAGTCCAGGCTCTCATCATTTTTCACCTGGATCACTATAGAAGCTTCATCTCTGGTTCTCCTCCTTTGCCACGCGCCTCTTGCAGACCCGATTAATTTTCCATATGGCAGCTAGAGTCATCTTTTCCAACATCACCTATCCCACAGTTCCTTCCTCCACATTGTTCAGTAACTTCTCAGTGCACTCAGAATCAAATCAAGACTTAATACCCTGTCCTGCATGGTCTTGCCTGATTTGGCCCCTGATGACATCTCTTGTCTTCTTTCTTTTTATTCACTCTAGCTACACTGGCCTTTTAAATGTGCTTGTTTATTCCATGCTTTCTCTGCTCTAGGGATTTGACCATGCTGTTCCTATGTGGAAATGCTTTTTCAATCGGCCTCTCTTCAGCTGCCTGACCCCTAGACAGCCTTTCCCAACTGTTACTAAACTCTGCTACTTTCTCTCTTGAAACGCCATTTTTTCTTTAATAGGTTTTTTTTTCACGATGTTAAACCATGACAAAGCTAAATATAGACCTTTCTTCCCCTTCCGCCTGAATCTGCTGATAAGGCCACGCAGAGCTTACTTCCTGTTCTTTGTCTCGTGATTGATGAACTAAGATCGCAACAGTTTGTCATGATTGATAAGCTAAGATTAGAACTGTTCATTCTGAACTAATTATCCTGAAACTTAACTTTCCACAGAGAAAAACATGTTCTCTGACTGCAACTTCCCCCACCTACTGAACAGCCCCAGTGGAGACCACCCCATGGGCAACTTGTTTTCCCCTCTTGAGGCAAAATCACTTTGCTGAGATGCTCCAATCTTTGGATCTGGAACACTTTCTTTATTAAAATAACCTGAATAAAATCAATCCCCTTACTTGTCTGGTTTCTGTCTTTGAGAATTATATATTTACTGATGCATTTTCTTGTTTAATGTGCTCCTCCTGACATCTCTTTGCTCCTCTCCTTTCCCATACATTAGACTCTAGGCTTTAGGAGGGAAGGGACCTTGCCCTTTTGGTTACTACAGTAACACTAATGCTCCTCATGGGCCTGACCATAGGAGATGCTTCCTAAATAGGAGTGAATGAATGAATGAATGTAAAAGCATCAGGTGTCTCCAAGTAGTGATGAGACTTGTGGTGATGCAGGAGGCAGTATCATTGAAGTAAGTGGCCAGGAGTTTGTGCAACAGTATCTGGCCCCTAGAAAGAGGGGCTACAGGGTAAAGCAGGTTCTTAGGGCAACATCCTGGAGGCCTGGAGTTCAGGAGAGGAATTTTCTCCCAGTGGATGATCTAGAGTAGAGATGAAGAACTTTGGCCCAAGTTCAGATCACAGATACCCCTCAGAAATAGTAAGACTAGGCTATGGCAAAAAGATGCAAAGATTCACACTGGCATGCTAAATCTAAAGCAGCAAAATCAACTCTAAAACTCAAATATATGAGTCTGAATATATTGATCTAATGGCAGCCTTGTTTTAGTTTGGCTCAGGGCATGCAGGGTAAAGATATTGGTCTTACATGTCAGCTTAAGTGGGGGAAACACACGTAATTATAATGGAAAAGGGAGAACAGAAAAAGATATAACTTGAAGTATAATCCAAGAAATGAAAACATTGTTTTTCACTTATGAGTTTGGCAAAGATTGGGTAAGATTGAGTGTTCAGGGAACCAGACATTCTTATACACAACTTGTTGAAATGTACATTGTTTGAAGTCTTTTTGAAGCCAGTTGGTAATACGTACCAGTAACTTAAAATGTTTATTCATTGAAACAATGCAGTTTCTAGTAATATGTCTTGCAGATACGTGTATGCACAAAGATTAACCTTTGCATAGAATTACAGCTCTATGTATACTACAATTTGAAAACCACTTAATATTCTACCATAGTAGAATAGTTACATTATAACTCATTTATATATGTTGGTGCATTGTTTCAGATTATGGTTGCTACCTTAACAATAAACCCCAAATGTCACTGGCTTTATGGAGTGGAAGGTATTTCTTTCTCACATAATGTGTAAACAGCAGGTGCAAAACATGGTGACCACTTCTATAGTGTGTTAAAGTGATGGTGAATCAGCATCTTCCATTTCTTGCCATCATGTGGGTGGAGATCCCCTAGGCTCTCCCCCAGAACTCTGAAGGCTGTGCCCAGAATTCTCAGGTATATACAAGGGCCATTTCCAGCACAATTTAAGGGAATTCCCATAATATAAAATCATATCTCTAATTTCCAGTCAGCAAAGTACAGCTTAGCCTCTATCACTATGCTCTTTTCCAGGTATCCCTTTGAAACTTTGCCCCTCCTAAACAATTTGGGGTCACATCATTTTGTTAGAACCCGGGGAGCATGTCTGGGAAAGTGACTGAGGTTGATGCTATAGAATAACTGTGTGAGTTTTATTGTCTGTGGTTGTTACATATTTGGGCAAATGGTTTGACTTGCAGTGCCTTGAAAATCAAATTTAATATTGAGAAGTGTCTGTGATGGTTCTACTACTGCTGTGCTTTCTTTTTGTGAAATGAGTTTGACTCCTTCAATTTTTTGAGCCGCCCATCAAGACTTTCATTCTACATTAGATGATAATATTCTTTTTGTTCTTGAAGAAATTAAGGAAAAAATATGTTTTGAGATAAAGATTTAAAGATGTGAAACCTAATCACCATGAATAATTAACCAAATGTTTTCGCTATTAGTACCTACACTCTAATTGGATTGTCCTACTAATGATCAGTTTGTACAGCTTTGAAGACACTAGGAAAAGTAGATTAGGATGAAAAAATAACCCTTCCTCCTGATAAACTGTTTTCCTTATTTCCGATATTCCTTTTTATATGAAAAACCCATTTTGAATGCTGAAATATTTGCAATGGAAAAATCAAAATTAAATATCTACAGTCTCCCCTAGCACCTCTATCTGTCTAATAAGCAAGGTAGTGTTTGATCAATATAGTAATTACATTTCTAAATCGAATCTATCACTAGATGGGTGATATTTATAATTCCAATGGTCTCATATTCTAAGATATTGGGACAAATGGCAGAAAGAAATTAGTTCATTTTATTATATTTTTATTCAATTTTAAAACCTGTATTTTAAAAAAGCCAGATATAAAACAAGCATGGAGGTGATTTTTAAAATTTATCATTTAATCATTGGTATCATGTACATGAAAGTCAATATCATTTTTGTTTAAGGAAAATTCAGATTTTTTACATCATTAACATACTAACATGAAAGCATAAGTTCTTAAACTATGTGGAGAAAAACATTATCTTAATTGTTGCAAGCTGCAAGTACCCTTATCCTGGATTTCCCAGTGTTTAAAGCACACATAACTACTTACCCAGCGGCTCCAGCCTAGCATGTATGTAAGTGTATGTATGTGTGTTGAGGAAGAGGTTATCTACAATGTGTGTGTATTGAAGGTCAGCGAAGTAACTGCTCCACTCTGATGCAGGCCCATAGTCCTTGGACCACACTTGTAAACATGATTTCTTCTTCCTTCATGGCGGGTTTTTTCCTCGGAAGTTTCATGTTTTATCATGTAACTAGAACCGTGAAGACTCACTCTACAAGTCCCGCCCCCCCCCGCCGCCATACACAGACAAGGTTGGATCCTAAGATGGGCAAAACTTAACCTCAATTGGGATCCTGTTATAAATATTGATGATATAATATGTCAAAAAAGAGACAGATTTTGCTAGCCAGAATAAGTGGAAAAATTCAGATGAAGAGAGATTGCGTTTACTGCTGCCATAACAAATATTTGAGAGATACTTTAACATAAACTAAGTAGAGAATTCGATATCTATATTTCAAAAGGGGAGGGGGTTCTAGCAGCTTGCAAAAATGAAAAACATTAGTAGGGTCAACTCAGGTAACATAGTAATTCTTTACCTTCACATCCTGAACATGTCTTATGAGGAGAGTAGAGACTGGGAAAACGACTGAACCACAAATTTATCAGGAATCTTGAAACATTATCTTATCAAGCCATGTCCACTTCATCCTGGATACATAGCATAATTAGAAATAAGGTGGAGTGATATAGGAGTGAGGATTCCAAGTAAAAAACCCATAGACTTAGAGGATCAATGTTACTTAAAATATGAAGATTGCAGCAAGAAAACTCCTGACCTGTGCAGAAGAGACAAGGTGGACCCTATTATGCATATTTCTGCTTCACTCTTTAGTACACATCCCTCCATCCATATAATCCCACAGGATAGTTGCAGAAGCTCGGGATAAATAAGATCTGGGGAATTACTAGTGTTGTTGGGGATTCTGAGAAGGACAGAGGCTCCAGGGCAGGGATTACCTTGCATCACTTCTGTGAGTGAAGCAGCTCACATAGCATTACTAGACCTCAAGAGGGATATTTTTCAATAAGATGTGTCAACCCAAAAGAAAGACATGATGATAATGAATTGCCATGTATCCAAGAATATACCTCTAAATTATATGAAACAGAAGAGGCCAGAAATCAAATGGAAAGTGGACAAATCCTCAACCATGCTAAGAAACTTTTACATGCTTTCACCAAAAACTCATAGAATTAGCTGACAAAAAGAAATTACTAAAAACATAGAAGATATAAATAACAATAAATCCTGATCTAATCTATCTATCTATCTATCTATCATCTATTTTTTAAGATTTTATTTATATGAGCGCACTCACACAAGTGGGGGAGGGGGGGCAGCAGAGGGAGAGGGAGAAGCAGACTCCCAGCCAAGCAAGGAAGCCTGATGCTCAGCCAGGATCAGCTGGGATCATACACTGGACAACTGGAAAAATAGCCCAGGTGTTTGAAGTACAGATGGAATATTCACAGAATTCATGACAAAATTGATCATTGGTTAATCCACTGAGTAAGCCACAGCAAAATTTTAAAAAATGAAAGAAATTAGATTACGTTCTCTCCATTGGAATTAAGCTAGAAATCTATAAGTAAAAGATAACAAGTTAATACCCATATATTCTGAAATTAAGCAATACATTAAAAAAAACCCCATGGATCATAGGAGAATCCAAATAAAATTTTGAGAAGAATGATTATGAAACTATGACATATAAAAATATGTAGAATACAGATGAATCAGGGCATATAGGTAAACAGATATGCTTAGATGCGTATTAGAAAAGCAGAATGATTGAACAATCATAATCTAAGTATCTCTCCAAGAATATTGAAGAAAAAGGAGAAAATTAAATCAAAAGCAATTAAAAGGAGATAAATGATAATGATAAGGAGGAATTGATAAAGTATAAATCTGTCATGGACACCATCCATATAGCTCCAAACTGCCTATTTAAAAAAGAGTTTGGGGGCACCTAGGTGGCTCAACCAGTTAAGCCTCTGACTTTGGCTCAGGTCATGATCTCAGGGTCCAGGGGTCAAGCCCCATGTCGGGCTCCATGCTCAGAGGGGAGTCTGTTTTTCCCTTTCCCTCTGCCCCTACCCATGCTAATGTTCTCTCTCTCTCTTTCAAATAAATAAAGTCTTTGAAAACATAAAATAAAAAAGAAGTTGATAAACCACTAGTACCATCAATTGAGAAGAAGAGTAAGAGTGTGAGAGAGAAGGTACAAACAGTAAATATGAGGAATAAAAAGTGACATACTAAAACAGATCCCCAAACATTCAGTAGTTAATATTATATTATGAACAACTTGTATATCAATAAACTCAAAAATGTAGATACAATGTACAATTTCTTATAATTTTTCTTAATTTCTTAAAACAAAACTAACATCAAATTTGACACAAAATAAATTGAAATCTTTTTTTTTTTTTAAGATTTTATTTATTTATTTGACAGAGAGAGACACAGCAAGAGAGGGAACACAAGCAGGGGCAGTGGGAGAGGGAGAAGCAGGCTTCCTGCGGAGCAGGGAGCCCAATGCAGGGCTCGATCCCAGGACCCTGGGATCATGACCTGAGCCGAAGGCAGACGCTTAACGACTGAGCCACCCAGGCGCCCAATAAATTGAAATTTTTAAAATTTTTTTTAGAGAGGAGGGAGGGGCTAAGGGAGAGGGCAAGACAATCTTAAGCAGGCTCCAGTCCCAGTATGGAGCCCGACTCAGGGCTCGATCTCACAACCCTGAGATCATGACCTGAGCCAAAATCAAGAGTTGGATGCTTAACTGACTGAGCCACCCAGGCACCCAAGAAATTGAAATCGTATTGCTTAATATCTAGTGGCTGAATGGAGTCCATAATTTAAAAAACTTATAAAATTTAAAACAAAAACAAAATGAAGCAAACAGAATACTAGGCACAGATAATTTCTGTGGTGAATTCTAACATCAAGGTGGGGGGGAAGGACAGGAATATTACACAAAGTCTTTCTTCACACGAAGGGGACATTAGGTCATTTTATAGGGCTAAGATAACACTAATAAAAGCTTATATATACATATATACATATACATGTACTTAAAGATATATATATACAGTGTATCTGTGATGAAGGACATTATAGAAAGGGAAAACAATAAATTACTCTCATTTGTTACCATAAGTGCAATTTTTTTTACCTCAAATGTTAGCAAACAGAATCCAAGTGATATACAAAAGAGGTAAATACATCACAGTTAACTTTAATTCAGGACTGCAAAATTAACATTTGAAAGTATAACCAATGTAATCTGTCACAATAGTTGAAAAGGAAGAAAAATCATATGGTCATCTCAAAGGATTAAGCAAAACATTTCCAAGAACTCAACATTTATTCAAGATTCAAAAAAAATTCTTTTTTTAAAAAAAGATTTTATTTATTTATTTGACAGAGAAAGAGAGACAGCGAGAGAGGGAACCCAAGCAGGGGGAGTGTGAGAGGGAGAAGCAGGCTTCCCGCTGAGCAGGGAGCCCAATGCAGGGCTCAATCCCAGGACCCTGGGATCATGACCTTAGCCAAGGGTGGATGCTTAATGGCTGAGTCACCCAGGCGGTGCCCTCCCCCAAAATTCTTAGATAACTATTCATAAAGGGCTCTCCTTAAACTACAAAACCCGTAACACCCATCATATCCCTTGGTAAGGTGTTGAGATAGAGAATGAGAGAAATATGTTCACTGTGATACTTGAACTCAGTATTTTACTGAATCTCCCAGCCAGTTCAATAAAGTTAGAAATTACAAAAATGAAAGAAAAAGAAAACATATAAGGGCTGGAAAAGAAGAAGCAAACAGCTATTATTTGCATATAAAAAATTCCAAAGGACCAACAACCTAAACTGTTAACACTAATGTGTGAACTTGTCAAATTTGCTGGATGTAATATTAATGTATAAAACTCAAATGTATAACTAAACACCACCAGCAATCAGAATTCTACTTGAACGGTATCACTTACAATAGTATAAAAAATCCAAATACCCAGGATGAAATATGTGCAAGAGCTCACTATAAAACACTATAAGACATTATTGAGAGAAATTAGAAAACAATAGATACAAAACTTCACACAGATACTTCATATTAATGGAGTAGAGAAACCAGTAATGTAAGGATGTCAGTTCTTTCCAAATTGATTGTTAGGGAAGTTAGAAATGTTAAAATTTAAAATTTACAAATGGCTTTCAAATTTAAAGTGAAATGCAAAGGACTGAAAATAGAATAAAAATTTGACAATAGAAGATGGGAGGACTTTCTTCCCTGGACATCAAGAATAACAGTAAAAATATAATATTTTAAAAAATACATGTATATAATATTTAAGAGAGTGTAGTATCAGGACACAGGTGATCAAACAGATGAATGGAATGAAGTAAAGAATTAATAGATGGTGAATTTGTGCCAAAGATTTCACTGCAGAGCAACGGGGGAGAGGATAGACTTTCAAATTAAAGGTGGAGAGGCAAGTGAATATCCACAGCAGATATATACCTCATACTGATACAAAAGTCATTCCATGACTGGTGTTTGATCTAAATTCTAAAGATAAAGCAATACAGCTTCCAACAGTTAATACACAATGATATCTCCATAATTTGGGGGAAGGGAATGATTGCCTCAGTAAGACACAATGAACACTAGCCATGAAGTAAAAGATTGATAAATTAGGCTATTAAAATTAATACCTTTTTTTTATTAATAGACTTGAGAAAGACAGTGAATATACAATGCACAGACCGGGAGCAAACATTTTCAACTAATATAACTAATAAAATGATTATATCTAGAATATATGTAATTGTATTCAGAATATATAAAAACTTCTACAAAGCTCTAAGTAAGTAAAAGAGAACAAAACAATTTAAAAAAATGTTCAAGTGACATGAAAGGACACTTCAAAAAGGTCATTATCCAAATGGCTAGGAAACATATAAAAAAAGTTCAGAGATATTTAAATAAAAACCGTTATCGGTTATACACCAATGTTGTTAAAACTAAAAATTAAAATAGCAAAATTTGGCAAAGATGTGGTCCAACTGGAACTTCCCTATCCCTCTGGTGGCAGTTCAGATATTGTAAACATTTGGGAGAACTGCTTTCTATTATCCAGTGAAGTTGCACAAGTATTTACCTTTTCCCCAGGAATTCCACTCTTACTCCTACCTCCTACACAACAGACATCCTCATGCATATGCACCAAAAGGCATGCATTAAAATTTTAATGACAGTATTATTCATAATAGCCAAAAATGTGAAAAAAATGGCCATCAGCAATAGAATGGATATATATATATATATATCCAATGTTCTATATATGTATATATATATACAATAGAATGCTATATAGCAAAGAGAATGAATAGCTACAGAAAACTACATGGATGAATCTCACAATTATAATGTTGCATGAAGGGATCCAGATACTAATACATACTACATGATTCAATCTAAATGAAGCTCAAAAACATGATACTTTACCTGTGGTTTCAGAAGTCATATTAGTGGCTGATTTTGAAAGGAAGAAGAGTTAAAGATTGGGAAAGAACATAAGTTGGAGTTTTCCAGGTGGCAGTGATGTTCTTAGTCTTAACTTAGCTGATGATCACACTGGATGATTCATGAAGTTGTACTCCTAAAATTTTTTCATTTTCTGTATGCTATATTTCAAAAAAAATTGTACAAGGGCATATTTTCGTCAACTGGGTGATTCAACATTATTAAGAATACATCTTTGCATCTCTTAGAATCATCTTTCCTCCTACACCATGAGACATGACATTATAGCTGAAAGTTTATCTTTGTCAACTTCTGGGGATGTAGAATGTGTGTCCCGTTATCATAAACTTCTGGGACTGGGGTCTTTCTTGTTGTAGGTCAGGCTCCAAATATTAATGCCTTCTTCTTCCTCCTGACTTCTGAATGTGGATTAGGTGAAGAGTTCCCAGAAGTTTTCATTCTTTTTTTTAATATTTTATTTTTTATTTATTTGGGGGGGCATGAACAGGGGAGAGGGGCAGAAGGAAAGGGAGAAGCAGACTTCCCGCTGAACAGAGGGCCTGATGCAGGACTCGATCCCAGGACTCTGGGATCACGACCTGAGCCGAAGGCAGAAGCTTTACAGACTGAGGCACCCAGGTGCCCCAGAAATTTTTATTCTTAACCCATTTTTCTTCCCCAAACTTCATAATGGAGATTATATACTTCCTGGCATGTTTTAAATTATTTTTGTATTTACTTTTCTTTGTGTACTTAATTTATTTTCTGACATTATGATGTAGTACAGCTCAATGAGCAAAAACTCATTGCTATCATACAGCCCTGGTTACAAATATCACCTGTGTGTTTTTTAACTGTGTGATTTAGGGAAACTTGAACTCCCTGGGACTCAATTTTCTCATTTCAAAATAAGAGTAACAATGCTTACTCAGTAATTTACAGTAAGGAATGGAGTAAAATAACCTATGAACAATGCTTTGTATTGAAATCATCTCATAGAATACTAATTCCATTCCCCTCATAAATTATTTTTTGAATCAGAGTGGTCAATGGGAAAATACCTTTTATGTACTAGAGAAATTAATATCTTTTTTCCTTTGCAAGAGTATAGAATATTTAGAGGACATTGGTATTTTTAGGATGAAAAATGTAGAATGAATGAAACTCATTAATTTTCCACATATTCTCTAAAATTATTTTTCATAAATCTTGCTTGTCAAATAAGAGGTTCATATAAAAAACCTCATAAGAAATTTCAATAGGAAACAAAACGTATTAAAAGTGTTATTAGCTCTTTAATGGGACCCCAGTTTCAACATTTATGTAAAGGTTTTTATTTTTAATATGGCTGGAGTTTCATTAAAATCTAAATTAAAAGAAGAAAAGAGATGCTTTTCTTAAACTCACCAAATCTGTATTTTTTTTTTCCCTACAAGTATCAGAGATGGGAAAAAGAGAGTGGAAGTGCACAAGGCTTTTAAGGTCTATGGTCAGAACTGGCCGATTGTCGTCTTTGCCTTCTTGCCATCGACCAAAACCAATCAGAAAGTGTAGTCCAAAGTCAAAGGATCAGGAAAACACAGTCACCCCTACCAAGGCTGTAGAGGTGGGGGGTGGGGGGTGAAGCAACAGTTTCAAGTATCACATCAAGTACCATAACTTTATGTGAGGTTAATTGGCATATAACTAATTATGGGCTTAAACAAACAAACAAAAATCATTAATTCATTTATTTCTTCATTAATGCAGTCAACAAGTAAATAAGTATTTAAAGGCTATCTCTGACCCTGGTTTTAAACACATTAGAGTTATCACATCATTTAGTAATGTATTCAATAAAAATTCTTGAGCTTGTTTGGCAAATGTTTTCCAAAATTCACATGTCTTGTACCCAGAGATTCTCTATACTGGATAAAATAATTCAATGACCTAGGTTTATGATGCAAAAAAATTATTTCTGGAGAGTTCACCAGGATTCTACATTAAGGAAAAGTAAGCACATTTTATAGATGATTTCTGAGATTGTCTATAAATATAGATGAGATTGGTAGGATCTCTTTTTAAAGAATTTTGGGCTAACATTTTATGGTACTATTTTTTTTTTTTTTGCCAGATGTTGCCAACTGTTGGCCTATGGATCATATTCAGCCACAGATGAGTTTTGTTTGGTTAGCATAGAGGTTGAACATTCTTGCATTTGAATATATCTTGAAGGCAAATAGTTTTATAGGTGAATAAGGATAAATGGGTATTTCAAGTACAAGGAAGCATATATGAAAATAATCACATACATGACTTCCTGGGTGAAAAGAGGGTACATTTGAGCTCCTGAGATCAGATGATGAAGGGTCTTCTCTGCCATGCCAAGCATACTCCTCCCAAACTCTACCCACTTATCAATCACCTATATCTGGACAGTTTATGTCTCTATAATAGCTATTGTTAATTCCCTCTTCTAGATCCATCCTGCCCTTCTTTCTTATTCAATTCTATCTGGGAGAAGGCAATATGTATGAAAAAATCTTGATTTCCCTACATGTCCTCTTACAGTTAGGTTTGGTCATGAGCCCCTCATTCTGGCAAGCAAAATGTAAGTGGAGGTATTATTGGTTAGGGCCTTCAGGAGAGCTATTGTGTTCCAGATAAAGAGAGACAGACTCAGATGACACGTGTCCTTTTCACCTTTGCTCTTTGTTTTTACTCTTCTTCCTAACTGAAACATGGACATAATACCTGGCATTGTTGTTGCCATCTTGAGAGCATAAAGCTGAAGATCATACGCCGGGGGGTGGGGGGGCAGGAAAACAAAATAGAAAGCATCTAGGTCTCATGATGACATCATAGAACCACCACATCAGCCCTCAGCTACCTCTTTCTGGACATTTTTCTTTCTGAGGAAAAAATAAACTTACTACTTGTTTAGACCCCATGTGGTCAGGTGTTCTATTTCTTGCAACCAGATGCAGTCTTGACTGATAAACCATTGAGCCATATAACAGATACTGGGAATCTATAATGTGCTTAGAATTGTGATAATTTCTATTTGTAGGAGATGCAAAAACAACAAGAATGTGGTCTTTGATTCTCTTCAAAGTATGTCCAACAAAAGAAATCTGTGCTTCTATACTGAGTACTGTGTCAGTGAGTCAGTAATCCAAGTACCTGAAGACATCCATTAACCTTCTCTGGAAGGTTCATTCAGAGTCATCAACACACTACTACCCCAGTTAATTTAATATTCCTCCTACCACTGCTTTGCTTTTTTTTTTTTTTAAGATTTTATTTATTTATCAGAGAGAGAGAGAGAGACAGAGGCAGGCAGAGGGAGAAGCAGACTCCTTGCAGAGCAAGGAGCCCTGTGTGGGACTCAATCCCAGGACCCTGGGATCGTGACCTGAGCAGAAGGCAGACACTTAACCGACTGAGCCACTCAGGCATCCCACCACTGCTTTGCTTTAAGAGAGAATCTGGACATCCTGAGATGCCCTCACTTAAGTAACAACTTCTGTATTGAAAACCTTGTATAAGATATGTTCACTCAGGAGTTTAATTTTCCTGTGTACTGAAAAAGGATGCAGATCACATATATGGCGTGTGGTGGATATAGGGTGTGGTGGGGGGGATAGATAAGAAGAGCCTCACATGGGGAGGGATGGATGGACACCACAAAAAAGACACTCCAAAAGAGGAAGACATCAAAATATATTCATTTTCAGCAAGGCTATTCTTTTTCTCCAAAGTATAAAAGAAGATGTTTGGGTCAGATTCTCCACGCACATTAAAAAGACCGGCATTTCTCTCTGGGTAAATCTGCTTCTTTTTCTCCCAAGAACCAGCATAGCATCTACTCAGTGATTTCCTAGGTGGAAGCAATAGTAGGAGATTTTCTTCCTCAGCTGGAAGGAAAACTTTTGCTCTCTGTACCCAGTCTGAGAAGAACCCAGACCCCCAGGCATGTGGTAGGCCTTGGTGCTGACTTGGTTGAATCACATACCTCAGATTCTCCCAGCAGAATACTAATGCCAGCACGAACAACTGTGCACCTTCACAGGGTTGGAACATTCTCATTTTCTCTGCTAGGAATGAACATTTTCCGAAAAAAAAAAAAAAAAAGACTGTGGTCTGATAAAAAATATGTTTTCCAAATGGGAAAGAAGTTATAAGAGAACCTTTTTTCTTTCTATGATAAGCTACTGTCTCTTTTATAGACAATTTTCGTTGACTCTGGGGCAATCCAAGTTTGAAAACCCTACTGCGAAGTCCCACATGCTTATGATTTCCTTAAAGATCAGGCTGTGTGCGAGTCTCACACCACTGAGCTGTGAATGTTTAAACATAAAATGTTTTGGTTTGTAATATGTGTTGATTTATCAAGGAATGTTGCCTTTATATCTCATGAGAAACTTTTTATTGGAATACTGGGGTAATATAAAAAACAAGGTTCCAGAAGTGGAGGTGGTTTTTGAGGTCATCTAGTTTGACTTATAAAATCAGTTTTGAATAATTCCCAGGGATTCCTGGATGATGATGTTTTTCCACGATATTTCAAGGTGAGACTGTTTTAATCCTGAGAGTGCTTTGAACAAAACATTTTTATCTAAAAAATATGAACCCCAATAAATGTCATTTACAAACTTTTTTCCAGAAAAGATTCTGGTAGCCCATTTGATTTCATTGATCGGTTTTCTATTCATCACATTCAAAAGATTTCCATTTATTTTTATCTTACTGAAAATATTTTCATTAGTAAAAATGCTTTCTCAATTAAATTGCTGATAAAAATGTGATTCGTTAATCAAGTTTTTGACCAAAATAAATTTTTATTCATCACTGATTTTCTCTTTTGTGGCCTTTACTTCCACCAATTCCAATTTTTCTGAGTCAAATAATCAGGTATATTTAGTCCTTAGCAAATGTGAGAAATTTGTGAGACAAATAAAAGAGAGACAGATATGAGAAGGAGATTGAGCGAGTGAGAGGAAGAGAAGTGATGAGAACAAAAGAACAAAAAAGAGTCTGTTAGATAGACATCAACACTGAGAGAAAGAATGTGGTGTCTACCCAAACCAGAGAGCCAAAAAGGTCCTGGTGGCAATATCATAGATGGTGGCCTGATTCAGGTTCTTCCTCTGACTGAATTCAACTCTGGCAGAAGAAGGTAAGATTTGACCTGTCCTTCCCCATCAGGGGTATCCCTTCAGCCCATTATCCCTTTATGGGCTGGACCTGGAGCCAAGCACGGCTTCCACTTTGGCTCTGAAGTCCTGCAACATCAAAGTTCATCTTGTGTTTGAGTGTGGATGTAATTTTGTGACTGTCTGCCTCCATTTGTGTTATCATTGTTTCATATATGAGCAGAAGACAGATGGAACCCCGAGAGTGAACTTTCGAGCCATTCCAAGTATGAGACAAATCAAGATCGCATTTTAATGAATGAATTAGCACAGATACACTGGGTATCAGGCATTTTGCCATCATCATATTGTCACCTGGATGTACTTCATTTTATCCTTGGAGATTGGAAGTGTTCAACACTCTTTAACCACCCTTTTATACATCTTGGACTTTGTTTCTTTTATAATCACATCTATTCATCTCATTCAATATTTGGAATTAAATGAATATTATTTCTCTAAGACTTTACTATCAATAAGGATGCACAGTAGAGAAAAAGCTCTCTTAAGCATAACTATTTCAGTCAATCTACAATTCAGTAATATTGACTGAGTACCTACAAAATATTAAGCCCTCTAGTTGTTTACAAAGATTTGGAAGGCTTACAAATTATTTGGCACTTTAAGTTACTTACAAGTGCACTTTTTATTTGCTTGACAATGGAATTCGTTTTCCCATAAAGGGATGATTTACATTGGCTTTTATTTTTACATTATCCATGGACTCTAGTCAAATGCCAATGTCACCCACCAGTTCCTGGGGATTGTGAATTCTACCCTTAAAGAGTTATTCCTTTAATTGGAGTGATAGAATCTGGAATTGCTCCCATGACTTGGCTCATAACTCCAGGGTGTCCTTAAATGTTATGTTGTCATCAGTTATCCAAAACAGAGTTATTATGGTCTATCCAAATCATCAAGAGATGGATGAGCTCACCACCGAGAGAACAGTGAAGGCAGCTGCATGTTGAGATGCTGGCCAATACATATAATATCTGTTTCCCAGGACATTAGGGGAAGAAACAGACTGTGATCCAAAATCATGGCAAATATCAGTAAGGCTTTGTTGCATGGCATACATTTCTGAAGCTTAAATCCTTTTCCCTTGTCATCACAGTGGAGTGGAGAGAGCCTTCTAATTCAGCAAATATCTATTGTGTACCCACTATGGACTTGGCACAATGCAAGGTGCTAGAGATACAGTTAGGCTCAAAACTCTGCTTTCATGGAACTTAATTGAATAATGATACAAATAATGATTAAGGTAGAATTGTGATGAGTGCTACACAGAAGCAAACATAAGGAAGTGCCTACAGGGGCACCTGGGTGGCTCAGTCAGTTAAGCATCTGCCTTCAGCTCAAGTCATGATCCCAGGGTCCTGGGATCAAGCCCTGCATCGGGCTCCTTGCTCAGAGGGAAGCCTGTGTCTTCCTCTCCCACTCCCCCTGCTTGTTTTCCCTCTCTCTCTCTCTCTGCCAAATAAATAAATAAAATCTTAAAAAAAGAAAAGTGCCTACCCTGAGAAAGCCTAACTCAGGTAGAAGAAGTTGGGAGAAATCCAGAAAGGTTTTCCTGAAGAAATACATTTAACCCCAAACTTGAAAGGGTCAGTTAAAGACAAGTCAGGTAGGGATAAGATACAAAGGAGCATCAAGAGCTCTGGTCAGAAGAAGAGCAGGTGGGAATGCTCTCACAAGGGTGGTTGGTCCACCCAGAACATACAGGTTTGTAGGCAATGCAAGCTGCTTATATCACTGGGTATAAATGGCCTCTTCCATGAAATACCATGATAGCGATACCTTTCTTAGACTGACATAATAAAAAAGCATGAGTTTATATAAAACATCTAGTGCACATACATATACATACACACGGGGAGAGACTGCAGAATACAATCACAGTTTTGACATATGGAACTGAATTTTATGTGAATTATAGAATTTTGGAACTAGGAATGGCCATGAAAATCATCCTAGATGACACTTTTTTATAGATGAAGTCAACACGATCAAAGCTTTTTATTTACCCTTGCTTAAAGGTAGAGCTAGTAATGCATTGTCAACATTGCTTAAAGGTAGAGCTAGTAATGCATTTTATGATCCTGAATTCATTGCTCTTTTTCTTATACAGTGAGTTTCAAAATGCATTATTTGTTTGTATCACATATTACTCAAGATTATACATTAACTGTTGAAGTCAGAATTTGAACTCAGCTCTGCCTGAGTAAAACCTATGTTATTTATACCAAATCATAGTGATAATAAATGAATGAAACAAATTATATAATGAATGAGCGAATGAACACACAAAGCTTAACAGGCAGTATTATGAATGAGGCAATGTTTTGACTGAACATGCAATAATGGTTTTGAGAAGACTATTTTTATCATTCAGGAACTTTTAAAAACAGACTCCATTTCTGGCTATATGAGATAAGGGGGGGAGGTTGATGTAAGAACCTAAATTGGTGGGAGTCTTGGAAAATAAAGAATTCCAGAGTTTAGCAGCAAGAACAATTGGACCAGGATTTTGCTGCTGCCTTCAATATGGACTCCACAGCAATAGCAGACACACTCCAGCCATTAACTCATCTCTGTGGTGCTTGCTGTCGATTCTAGATGACTTGGTGGGAATGTCCAATTGGCTGAGCAGGGGTCAAATGCTTCTCCCGGGAAGTGAGGAGACAAAAGAACACCCACCTTTAATTTCTGGTGAGGGAGGTAAGACATTAAGACTCTCTAATAGTATAAGCAATGGGGATTTATATAAAATAGTGAAGGAGGTTGGATGTTTGACAAGCAAAATAATAAAATATTTCACTACAGCACTTTTTCTGAATACTGATGAGAGTAAGAAGTAAAGTAAATAAGTTTAAGTCAACTAATACTTTGAATTTGTCTTAGAAGAGTTTTCAGTCACACTATGAGAAAGAAGATTAATTCTAAACAGTTAGCTAAAAGCAAGAGAAGAAAAAAATCAGTATCAAATTTAATGATTCTAAAGCCACAGTGAAATTAAAGCCAAGAATTAAATATGCAAATCCTTTTTTATTTGAACAATAGCAGCTTTAGTTATGCATTCATTGACCTATTACATGAGAATAAAGAAATATTAGTGAGGGAGAAAAGAACAAAAACTAAAGGCTTAATAAATATATATATATATATATATATACACTACAGCTCTATTTTAGAGGCAATAAAGAACACTACAAAGTACTCAAATAAATTATTCACACTGTGGGAATGAATAATAAAACGTCCATCACAATTTTTGGCAAAAATAAGCAAACAAAAACCAGAAACCCCCCAAACCAAACACTCACACACAGATAAAATGAGTTCTTTTTCGGTTTTATATATATACATATTTTTTTCCAAAAACTTAAAGCTTTGTTTCTATATCTATTTGGGCAGAATAATAGTTCTAAAATATGGAAAACAATAGTACGTATTTTCTCATCATACACGGACACATGTATTCATAAGAAGGGATTTTGTAATAATTGGCTAGAATAAGCGTTTTGTTATTTATGGGTCTCATCTTTCCCTCATTCTATATCTTCTGTCACTAACAAAAAAACAAGTTGATTCAATTCTTTATTTCTCAGTGAGGTCCTTAGACAAGGAGGTCTCAAAATTGCACTATATTCATAGGTCACAGAATGCTATTCTCATCCTCTAAGAGGATTTGAACAAATACCAAAGATTATGGGTGTTTCTTGCATGTGAATTTCTAAAGAGAAATATCTTCATAAAGAATGCGGGCAATCCTGGGTACTGTCTGAACCTATCAATGCTCCACGCAGCTCTTCCCTGAATGCCATAGTTCTTCCTTTCCAAGGTTTTAACAAGCTAACAATTAAAGAAAAATGTACAGACCACTAAAAAGAGATGTGATAAATAACAGCCCATACTGAAGTCTTAACGTGGTACCAACTGAGCAACTTCTACAGATTCACTCATTTAATCTTTATAAAGACCTTATAAAATAGATACTATTGTCTCAAGTTTCTATGAGAAAAAAAAAAAAAAAGAGAGGCTCAAGGAGGTTAACTAAGTAACTAAGGCTCTTCAAGGTCTAAATCCATCTGCCTAACCACTTCCCCTTTGGGGAAGATGTATCAAATTTATTTTGTGCCCCCTCTACTTATGTTTCAGCATTTGGACTTTACTGTTTGGCTGGAAAATAATCACATAGATAAGCTTTGCATGCTAGGCATGTTCGGGAGCATTTTCATCAGCTGTGGACATGTTGGCCCTTCACCTGAAGTAGGGTAGGTTTGGGGGGTGGCTGTCCTATGTTGCCAAGTAGTATAAAGTTCACAAAATGATAATAACTAAAAGCATTAGCTGTTTGGGTTCCCTGTCAAATTCTCATGCCTATAATGTTTTCTTGATTCTTCTCTCTGTTGTGCAGATGCCTGCTGCAGGGGAACCCTAGCTCTTTCTGTTCCACTCTTAGTAGCAGTTACGTAGTGAGTCCTGACAGTGTTATTCATGATACATGTAAATATCACATAATTTTAAATATTTATAATTACGTACCCCTTGTAGAATCTGATGAGTATTTTAAAACTCCTTTTCCTACTACTAGCAAATTAACAAGTTCACATAAAATATTCAAAATCTAAATTTACTATCCAGAGGTGAAGATTCTGGCATAGTGGCATGAAAAGATCAAAATATCCTCTCCCCAGCAAATATACCTTTGGTGGGGGTGGAAATGATTGAAAATAACCACTTCAGGGCTCTGGAAGTCAACCGAAAGCAAGCAACAAGTCAAGAAGTAGTTATTCATAAAAAGCCACTGGAAACTGTAAGGACAGTGGGAGCTGCAGCTTTTCCTTCTGGAACAGCTCTTATCCCTTTTGCCCAGTTCAGGTGAGGTGATAGTTTTTCCAAGTGATGGTTTTGCTGCTGGCCTTGAATAACAGTAGTCCCATGGCCAGAAGGGGCTGACTTGATTTGGCATGAAGGCCAAAAACTATGTCTACATTACTAGTAAAAATAACAACTTGGGGAGGAAATGAACTGAGAAATCTGCTCCTCTCTTATCTCAAGGTTGAGATGATGTCAAGAAGCTCTACATTTAATGAAAAGAACTGAGAAATAAGAGAGTTATAGCAGGCCTGGATAAGCTCCTTATGCCTCTCTCACTGATGGGGAAAACAAGCACATGTAGGAGGAAGATGAAAATGAAGCAAGCAGAAAGTAGAAGTGTAGGCAGATTTGAGAACCAGTTGAATTTTGAATGCATTCCACAGAGACAGTCTTTCCGCCAAGGCGGGGTGGGGGGGCTTATGGAATCCATGTGTTCAAGCACAACCTCTGCCCAAAATATTGACTGGCCACTAAGCCATAGAGACATGGGGGTGACCCTCAGATAGCTGGGTTAAAAAACAAAAGTAAGGATAAACAACAACAACAACAACAACAAAAAACTAAACAAAGACACTAGTGGCCATACTTCATGGGAGTTTAAATCCAGGCAAGTTACAAAACAAACAACAACAAAAGCCCACACGCCTTAAGGAGGAAATCAGAGTTGAGTAGTGTGTTATCTAAAATGTCTGGTTTGTAACAAAAATTCTGACATATGATAGAGAAAAAAGAAAATGTAATCCATGCTCAGGAAAAAAAAAAGGTTAATAGAAACTAAGAAGTTGGATATAGCAAAATACAATTAAATTAAAAGGATTAAAGGGAATAAATTTAAAATGAAGAAAGACATATTCAAATAATTAAAGGAAAATATGACAATGATAACAAGTAGAGAGCACCAGTAAGAAAGTAGAGATACATATTTTTTAAAAATGGAGAGGAAACTCTGGAGTTGAAAATTATAATAATAGAAATAAACATTTCACTAGATGGGCGCAACAAAATATTTAAATGGTGGAAAAAGTAATTCATGAACTTGAGGGGTAAATATTGAGTAAATATTAGTATTGATGAGTATTGATGAGTAAATATTATTTAATGTGAAGAACAAATATTGATGAAAAGTGAACAGAGCCTCAGAGACCTGTGGGACATCATCAACCATATCAATACCCATGTAATGGGAATTCCAGGAGCAAAGAGCAAAGTGGCACAAGAAGTAGTTGAAGAAATAATGACCAAAGACATCTCAAATTTTATGAAAAACTTTATAGATCAAAGAAGCATAATAAGTAGTCAGAGGAACATAAAACATTTATATCTAGATATCTTATAAACATTTATTGCAACAGTCAAGCTTCTGCAAGATAAGACAATAAGAAAATCTTCAAAGCAGAAAGAGAAAAGTAACTTATCACATGCAGGGGAAATGACAATACAATTAATGTATAGCTTCTCATCAGAAATAGTGGAGATTAGAAAGAAGCAGAATGACATACTCAAAAGGCTTAAGAAAACAAACAACACAAAAACTCTTAACCAATACATACGACAAAAGTAACTTTCAAAAGTGAAAATAAAATGAAGCATATATATATATAATATATTTTTATTCAATTTTTTTCATTGTAAGAATCAACAGATTTGTGTGTATATATATATATGCTTCACTTATATATATGCATATAGCTACAGTAAATATATATATACTGTAGCAGATGTACTGTAGCTATATACTGTAGCAGGCAGACTCAACAAGAAATACTGAAGGAATGAATACCTTTAGTCTGAAAAAAAAATAACACCAAGTTGTAAGCTGAGTCTAAGGAAAGAAATGAAAGTCATCAGAAGTTCTTTATAGATCTTGGATATCAGCCCTTTGTCTGTAGTTTCATTTGCAAAAATCTACCATTCCATAGGTTGCCTCTTTGTTTTGTTGACTGTTTCCTTTGCTGTGCAGAAGTTTTTATCTTGATTTAAGTCCCAAAAGTTCATTTTTGCTTTTGTTTCACTAGCTTTTGGAGATGTATCTTAAAAGAAGTTGCTGTGGCCGATGTTGAAGAGGTTACTGCCTATGTTCTCCTCTAGGATTTTGATGGATTCCTGTCATATTGAGGTCTTCCACTCATTTTGAGTTTATCTTTGTGTATGGTGTCAGAGAATGGTCGAGTTTCATTCTTCTGTATATTGCTGTCCAATTTTCCCAGCACCATTTATTGAAGAGACTGTCTTTTTTCCATTGCATATTTTTTCCTGCTTTGTCGAAGACTATTTGACCATAGAGTTGAGGGTCCATATCTGGG
>NC_138371.1:91142667-91165614 GCF_054177405.1 Leptonychotes weddellii | reverse complement strand
TGCTGTCTTGGTGATCATGACTTTGTAATATAGCTTGAAATCGGGCAACGTGATGTACCCAGCTTTGTTTTTCTTTTTGAACATTTCCTTGGCGATTCGGGGTCTTTTCTGATTCCATACAAATTTTAGGATTGTTTGTTCCAGCACTCTGAAAAATGTCATTGGAATTTTGATTGGGATGACATTGAAGGTATAGATTGCTCTGGGCAGCAGAGACATTTTAACAATGTTTATTCTTCCGATCCATGAGCATGGAATATTTTTCCATCTTTTTGTGTCTTCTTCAATTTCTTTCATAAGTGGTCTGTAGTTCCTAGAGTATAGATCCTTTACCTCTTTGGTTAGATTTATTCCAAGGTATCTTGTGGTTTTTGGTACTATTGTAAATGGAATTGATTTTCTAATTTCCCTTTCTATAGTTACATTGTTAGTGTATAAGAAAGCAACTGATTTCTGCAATAATCAAGTCAATAAATGGACAGAAGACATGAACAGACACTTCTCAAAAGAAAACATACAAATGGCTAACAGACAATGAAAAAGTGTTCATCATCATTAGCCATCAGGGAAATTCAAATCAAAACCACACTGAGATACCACCTTACACCAGTTAGAATGGCAAAAATTAACAAGGCAAGATACAACAAATGTTGGAGAAGTTGTGGAGAAAGGGGAACCCTCTTACACTGTTGGTGGGAATGCAAGTTGGTATAGCCACTTTGGAAAACAGTGTGGAGGAGCCTCAAAAAATTAAAAATAGAGCTACCCTATGACCCACCAATTGCACTACTGGGTATTTATCCCAAAGACACAGATGTAGTGAAAAGAAGGGCCATATGCACCCCAATGTTCATAGCAGCAATGTCCACAATAGCCAAACTGTGGAAAGAGCCAAGATGCCCTTCAACAGACGAATGGATAAAGAAGATGTGGTCCATATATACAATGGAATATTACTCAGCCATCAGAAAGGATGAATACCCAACTTTTACATCAATATGGTTGGGACTGGAGGAGATTAGGCTAAGTGATATAAGTCAAAAAGAGAAAGTCACTTCACTTCTTTATGGAACATAAGGAATAGCATGGAGGACATTAGGAGAAGGAAGGGAAAACTGAAGGGGGGCGGAATAGGAGGGAGAGATGAACCATGAGAGACTATGGACTCTGAAAAACAAACTGAGGGTTCTGGAGGGGAGGGGTTGGGGCGATGGGTTGGCCCGGTGATGGGTATTAAGGAGGGCATGTACTGCATGGAGCACTGGGTGTTATATGCAAACAATGAATCATGGAACACTACATCAAAAACTAATGATGTACTGTATGATAACTAACATAAAATAATAATAATAAAAAAAAGAAAGTCATCAGAAATGGTGGGTATGTGTGTAAATACAAAACATAGTACTTCATTTTTTTAAATTTTTCTTATAAATTTGTTTTAACAATATGATATTTTGTAAAACACTAAATATGCCATTCAATTTTGGGCTTTATGACATATGTAGATGTATGGTACATATCAATAAGAGCAGGAAGGGGGAAGAAATGGATGATTATTAGAACAAAGTTGCTATATATTATTGGAGTTACATCATTGTTAGTCTGAATTAGTTTGTGATAAATTAAGATCTATATTGTAATCTTGAGGCACCTGGGTGGCTCAGTCTGTTAAGCATCTGCCTTCGGCTCAGGTCCCATGCTCAGCAGGGACTCTGCTTCTCCCTCGCCTTCTGCCCCTCCCCCTGCTCATGTTCTCTCTCTCTGTCTCTCTCAAATAAATAAATAAAATCTTAAAAAAAAAGATCTGTATTGTAATCCTTAAAGCAATCCTAAGAAAATAACTTTAAAAATATAGTTAAAATATCAAGACTGGAATTACAATGGTGCACCAAATATATTTGTTTAACATAGTGAACAAAACAATGTCAGTGATATGTCTCAATAAAAATAAAAGTCACGTCTTTAGAAATAAAATCAGTATTGGTGAATTACCTTTATTCCTTTTTACCAGCCTTAATAATTTTTTTGAATAATCCAATATAGACATATTCAAAAGCATAGGCCTAGGTTGGCATTGCCTTATGTCCTTGTAAGAATGACTGTAGAGGTTCGTTCTTCTCCTATATATGTATTTTCTCTTAAGTAAAATATTATTGTCAAGGTTATATTCTAAACTATACATCAAAAAAAAGTCAGCCAGTCTTCTAGTGATTCTCTAAGATACAAGGGGCTAAAACAAGTTTCTAATACTCTCAGTGGTGAAGAATTAGCTTTACTTTTATTTTTAAATCCATCACCAACCAATGTTTTTATAAAATATAATAATGTAAATTACTATAAAAATGCAATTTTTATTTTTTTTAAAGAATTTATTTATTTATTTGACAGAGAGACACAGAGAGAGAGGGAACACAAGCAGGGGGATTGGGAGAGGGAGAAGCAGGCTTCCTGTGGAGCAGGGAGGCCCATGTGGGGCTCGATCCCAGGACCCTGGGATCAGGACCTGAGTCGAAGGCAGACGCCTAACGACTGAGCCACCCAGGTGCTCCAAAAGATGAAATTTTTAAAGAGACCAAAAATCTAAGGCAATTTTTTTTCATTGTTAGAATCAACAGATTTCATCAAATTGCTATCAAGCTTCTAAACATTAAATTTCTATACATATCACATTATGATGGTTAATTTTATGTGTCAACTTGACT
Source organism: Leptonychotes weddellii (assembly GCF_054177405.1). Classification (NCBI taxonomy): domain Eukaryota; kingdom Metazoa; phylum Chordata; class Mammalia; order Carnivora; family Phocidae; genus Leptonychotes; species Leptonychotes weddellii. Next base: position 91,162,909 of record NC_138371.1, on the reverse strand, counting down.
CAGCCAAGGGATGTACAGATAGCTGGTAAAACATTATTTCTGTTTGTCTGTGAGGGTATCTCTGGAAGAGATTAGCATTTGAATTAGTGGACTAAGTAAAGAAGATTCACCCTTACCAACATGGGTAGGCATCATCCTATCTGATGAGGGTCTGAATAGAACAAAAAGGTGAAGGATAGGCAGATTCCCTCTTCTGCTTGAGCTGAGCTTGAACTTCTCCTCTCTCTGACATTTCTAGATGGAAATTTATACCTTAGGACCCCAGTTCTCAGACCTTTGGACTTGGACTTACACCATCTGGTCCTGGTTCTCAGGCTTTGAGACTGAGACTAAATTATACCACCTGATTCTTTCCTGAATCTCCAACTTGCAGATGGCAAATTGTGGAACTTCTCAGCCTTCATAATAGTGTGAACCAATTCTTATAATAAATATTTTATTATATTATCTCTATCTATCTATCTATCAATTATCTATCTATCATCTATCATCTATCTCCTATTGGTTCTGATTCCCTGGTGAACTCTGACTGATACACACAGTCTGGACACAAACAGTTTAGGGAATAACAATAGGCCACAGAACACCACTTTTTGGTACTTCTGCTCTAAAAGACCACCTGTAGTTTTGAGGACAAAGAGTAGTTAACAGAGTGTTCAAAGAATTCTTATTTGAACTCCAATGGTTATCCAGGTTTGTGTTGCATAAGAGCAGGGCAGATGGCCAATTGTATGATGTAAAATCAAAATCAGAGAGGGAGTTATCCTGTTCCCCATTCTAATGCTTCTGAACTTGAATACCCAACGTTTCTTCCTTTTTTGCATCAAGAATATGCTCTTTTCAAAGGTGAAAATGTAAGAGACACTTGAGCCTGGTTAGAAGATCTGAAGAAGAAACTTGCCTAGAGTGGAAATGGAGTTAGCTTGAGAATGCTGAGGGGGAAGAGGGAAACAGGAGATGGAAAATAAATTATCTTACTGAGAAGCAGGAGTTGGAAAATGTGTTTATTCCCTAAAGAAGTTTGGTTGGGATGGTGATAAAATCCAAATTGCCTTGACCTGGTAATGAGTTTCTTTAGCAGACTTTATTAGACCAGGTTGTAGCCATACGTAAGGCTTATCAAACTGATAAGATGCTGTTGCTTTATGAGTGAACTCTGATGACCTTTAGCCTAGTTTAACAATAGTTAAACAATATCTTTTTCTGAATTTGTATAAAACAACTTTCTGTACAGCCTGCAAACATACATCCCTAATTGCTAGATGACAGCAGATAGAAAAATAAGAAGATGGAATTTTGGAAGCAGTACAAATCAAAAGGAAATGAGGAAATTGTGCATAAATGTAATTTATTTTTTAGACAACCTCATATGCTTTTTAGATATAATCAGTTCCTAACCATTTCTGAATGGTGTCTTTTTTGCATATAAACTCCCTTTTAAACAGGGATGAGGAAAGCTAATGGTTTTCTTTATCAATGCTAGAATTGGGTTATAATGTAAACATAAACGTAGGTGTATATATGCAAAAATTTGTAAATCACACAGAAACAAGTGTTTGCTTATGTATGGAAACTACTAAGGTTGAGGTTTCTTCTGAAGCCTTGTTCTCAGTATATAAAACTTCTTTGTAAGAAATGTTTAATGACAGACTAATTCTTATAGTTTCATAGAATACTCCCACAGGTCCCTTCCCAGTTACCTTCTGTGATTTAATGAACAACATTTTTGTACAATAAAAAAATGAGAAGAGTCACCATGCCTTTTAAGGGACTTTGTGATTACACAAAAGAAATGACATTGGGAAATCTGGTCTAGGCTTTAGAAGTTTGAACTGCATAAAGTTCAAAGAATACATTCATGAATTCGTGAAATTGAATTGAATTGAAAATTCAATCTTGAAAAGATGGTCATTGTCTTTTTTATGTAATATTATTTTTACAAATATTTATCTGACATCAATTGTGAGTAGAACCTGTTGATAAAATGACATTGGGTCTGTGCTGCCCATTCTCTTGTTGGAATCCTACCCAAAGATTAAAATGTAAGAGAAAAAGAATGTGTCTATATTTAGAATAACCCACATAAAATGGATTTCTTCAAAGTGAAACCTAACACAGTAAAGACATAGTAGGTATTGAGTAAAATTTGTTGAATGAATGCACAATAACTCATTGCTATTTGGTCCAGAGGTTCTCTCTTCATAGAAAATTCACTTTTTTTAACATGAAAAATGTTTAACAATTATTAATGTGATATTTTTTCTCTTTGATTTCTTAAGCACGTGAATTTCACCCTAGTTGGCCCATAGTATTCACATTCTGGGCTTGTGGGAAGGAGCGAGAAAATTGGGAATTTTAACATTCAGCCTCTTACCATCAAAAATGGGATTCTATAGCAAGACTATGATGTTCAACCTAAACTACTTCCTTGAGAAAACTGTTTATATTTTATTTTTGGTTTTCCTCTTTCAGCATATTAACAACAGGGATGTCAGACTAGATTTTACACAAGGGGAGATAAATAGAAAGAAGAAAGCAAGATGGACCCTTTCTTGAACTAAGGTATTTAGAGAAAGGAAAGGGAGTAAGGAGGAAGGAGAATGAAAAAGCCAGATAAACATCAAACTCAGAGAGAAAGAGCTGACTTAGGTACTGGAACAAGCACTGAGAAGTCATTTGCTGTGCTGCTGGAAGAAAGTCATCTCCTATACTCTCCTGTCTCATCAGTCATGTTGGCCAGTGTGCTTAGGAAGAGGGAGCTGCCGCAGCTGAGCCATCCCGACCAATCATGGTTCTAGGGTAGTATGGCTGCTGATTTGTTAGCCAGTGACCTGCTGTGAAAATACTGGCAGAAGGACAAGGTGACGTCATCAGAGGATGCATGTAAACATCCATGCCGGGGGACAAGAAAGAGGATGGACCAGGAACAAGCATGAGTTAAAGCTGAGTTGAAGTGAAGTCAACAGGGAGTACCCCAAAACCATCATGGAAGCCTGGAGAACCCAGACTATGAATTAAACTGGCTACACCTCTTTCCACCTATGTCAGTAAGACATGGAACAACAGAGATGCAAAAGAAGTATCATTCTGGAGATCCAAGGATTGGCATGAGATCTGAGAACACTTACCTTCTGCTTCCTACCTTCCATGGAACATATGGAACTTGCTTTACCATACATGTAGATGCTGGGGAAAAGAACCCGGGAGATGGGGAAGGCTATTCCAAAGACGGAGCACATTTATGCAAGAGAGACTGAAAACTCCCCCCTTAAGGAAGTTTAATTATTGAACTAGACTAAAATTTAGTCCAGGTTAGATATTTAGTAATTTTTTCCTGTTAATTGAGATGTGAGGCTTTGTATAAAAGAACATACTCAGTTTAATCAGGAATAAAGAAATAGTCTTTAATTTTGAATGTCAAGTAGCATTGTCAGCTAAAATGTATTACATGAAGGCCCTCTTCCTCCATACAATTTCAATTTAAAAATTAGAATTACCTCTCAAAAGCAACAAGTACTGACAGACCATGCTGTTTTTTTTCCCCTTAAATCAGTTGGATTCTCTTTCCTTTCTGAGTAATTGAATCCCACAGAAGTCTTTCAAAACAGATACAAAATTAAATAAGATAGAGTTCTGTCTCTCCTAGCAAGAGGTAGGGGATGGTTTTAGAAGCTCACCTTTATAGCACAGTTAAGTGTGACTTGTTAAGTGTGACAGTGTGATTTATACAAAATGTCATGAGAGGGACGCCTGGGTGGCTCAGTCGTTAAGCGTCTGCCTTCGGCTCAGGTCATGATCCCAGGGTCCTGGGATTGAGCCCCACATCGGGCTTCCTGCTCAGCGGGAAGCCTGCTTCTCCCTCTCCCACTCCCCCTGCTTGTGTTCCCTCTCTCGCTGTGTCTCTCTCTGTCAGAAATAAATAAAGAAATAAATAAAAGAAATAAATAAAATCTTTAAAAAAAAAAAAATGTCATGAGAACACCGAAGGCAGAGTGACTTCCTCCCCGTACCAGGGAGAGTTTTGCAGCTGAAGTGATGTTTAACCCAGGCCTCAAAGAGCCGGTGGTAATTGGCCAGGATGGGAAGAAGGAGGAAGGATATCCCAAAGAGTTTATTTCAAAGCCCAGAACTGAACAAAAACCAGGCATGTTCGGGGACTCTGAGAGTTTGTTGTGACTGAAACATATTTAGTCTGCACATAGAAGGGGAGAATGATTAGCTATAAGGACAGAAGCAATGAGCCAGCAATACAAGCCTGTGTACAATTAAATATTGAATAGTGAGCCATTCAATATTTGAGGATTCTGGGAGATATGAGTATTATGGGAGTTTAGAAAAAAAAGAAAACTAATGACAACAGAATGCTCAGTGAAGACTTCATGGAGCAGATGTAATTTATTCAGATGCCCTCAGCATTACTGTTCTTATGTTAGCAGTATTCTTATTATACCTCACAATATCAATGGGCACCAGTCAAGCAAAGCATCAGGACTGGAGGGAAGAGCATGTGGACTTCTGATTGAGATGCATGGCTGTTAGGCTGACTGATCCAGCTGTGGGTGTGGGAAAAGACTCATCTTTTCTGGCAGTCACATCTATGGCAGCTTTTCCTAAGGACTGCTCTTCAGGTACCATTTCCATTGGTGGGTTAGGTGTTTCCTATAACAAGAATTTTGTAGACAAAACTCAATGGCATTTTAAGACATTCTTTCTCAATATTCTAATGGATTTTGGAATGATTCAAGTGGTGGCAACATAAGCAGTGTTTCCTGAAAAAATTCAACCACAGAACCCTTTCCTTGAACATTTCACAGGATTGGCCTTCCACAGAATACTTTTTAAGAACCACAGACATGGGGCGCCTGGGTGGCTCAGTTGGTTAAGCGACTGCCTTCGGCTCAGGGGTCCTGGGATCGAGTCCCACATCGGGCTCCCTGCTCAGCAGGGGGTCTGCTTCTCCCCCTGCCCTCTTCCCTCTCGTGCTCTCTGTCTCTCATTCTCTCTCTCTCAAATAAATAAATAAAATCTTTAAAAAAAAAAAAAAGAACCACAGACATGGTTTGGCTGTTGACAAGAGGAGAATCTAGCATATCATATGGCAAGAAAATAATTCAAAATATAATAGGGTGCCCTAGCAGGGTGTGGAGTTCTGCATAAGGAAATATTTAAGGAGGTAACATTTAGGTAGAAAACCAAGGAGAGGTACAACTTTTATTGAGGATGCTTCACAGTATCATATCTGACCTAATTTATTTTTTAAAAAAGTATTAGTTTCTATGGAAAGCCTTTCTGTCTCTGAAATTTGACATTCAACTATTTTGACTAGTTGCTCTTCAGTCTCTCCTGCCTCGTCCTTTGGTGTTTGGTACTGCACCTCAGCTCTAATATTCTCCTCCCGACACCCCCTCCTTTGCTCTAGTAGCTGCGTTTAAGTACTCCCCTTCAACCAGTTTCAGAAATTACAGGTTTATAGGTTCATGTTATGAGACCATAGGTAAGATATTCCCTTACTCTTTTCAAGGTTCTCAGTAGAGGTGGGAGGATCCATCATTTAAGCCAAAGCAAGGCTAGAGTAAGAGAAATGGGTCCCTAGTTTTAGGGGTAGTACCCATAGGAGTTAGGCAAGATCTCTGCTCCTACCTAGTCTGGGTAAGAAGTAGGTGACTCATGCAAGCAGTTAGGCAAAGGGATGAAGGTCAGAACCCACTTATGTGAGCTGGAGACCAAGATAAGGACTAGAGGACAAAGTCAGAGTCATCTTTGCACCAACAATGACTTGAAGTTCAATTCTAGGGTATTGGTTTGGAATTCCTTAACTCCCAACTGCTTAAGATCAGGATTGGTCTAAATGTGTATCTCCAGACTCAATCCTGATTTCCAGACTCACATATATTAATATGTAATATTATGCAATATATTGTAATAATATGTAAACTTCACAGTTCTAGTTGGGTGTCTTAAGAGATATCCCAAACTTAGAATTTCCAAAACTGCACTGTTGGTCCCCTCTCCCCATTTCTAATCCTGACGCTCCTACAGTGTTCCCTATCTCAATAAATGACATCACCAATAATCCATTTTCTCTGGCATAAAGCATAAAGTCTAAGCTCAGACCAAAATCCTTCCTACTTTGGGAATTTCGCCCCTGAAACATTTTCCCCAGATAATGTTATGTTTTGATCTTTCATATCGTTTAGCTCTGTATTTAATTAATTAACTAATTAATTATTTTAGAAAGAGAGAGAGCATGTGTGAACAGGGGTGGAGGAGGGCTAGAGGGAGAGGGAGAGATAGAATCTTTGGCAGGCTTCACGACCCTGAGATCATGACCTGAGCTGAAATTAAGAGTTGGACGCTTAACTGACTGAGCCACCCAGGCGCCTCTCATTATCATTTAGTTCTGTCTTTAAATGTCATCTTCCCAGAGAGTTCTTCCCTGGCATCCAGACATAAAATAACAATCCTCTCTCTGTTTTATTATTTTTCATCACACTTACCACTATATGAAATTATATCATTTACATTTTCTCTACTAAATTGCCTCTCTCTCCAGAAGGTAAGTAAGCTTTTTGAGGCCAGAGACTTTGTCTTGATAAGATCATTGCTGTATCCTCAATACCCGGCACACAGTAGGTCTCAATGTTCACTGAAAGGATGGATGGGTGGATGGATGGATGGATGCATGCATGCATGCATGCATGCGTGGATGGATGGATGGATGAGTTAATTGATTAACTTGAGCCTTTGGAAGGTCTTGAAAAAACGGCTATTGTGCATTGTCTCATTGTCCTGTCAAAAACTGCAAGTAAAGATTCTCCTTACCATATTCTTGAGTTGTCTTTTCATTGAAAATCCTTTAAGCTGTCTCATTTTTGCACATGTTCAAAGATATTTTCACACAGCATTCAAGCAGTCAAATTGACACCGTTCTTGGAATGGAAATTTTAATTCTTCCTTTATAATTATACTTAGCATATGCTTCACACGTGCTCCTAATAGCTGAGAAATGCTGTCGCTTAAAGTGTTTTTTGGTCTCCTGGTGTCTTCAATTAAAGGGAGCCTCCCATACCAGCTGCAGAGCCATGCAGATGACATTGTTGTTATAGTATTATTTCTAATTATTTTAGCATATGTTGGTCAAAGAATATTTGTATTTTAAAAGTCCATAATGAAATAATCTATCTAGGCAATGATCATAATGGCCATTAACATAAAATAGGAGACAACCAGACATTATCTGGCTTCTGATGTAAGTGTACATCTTCACTTCTGAACGAGTGTTGCAAAAAGAAGTTTTTAAAACTTGAATCAGATTAAGCCTCTAGTTCTGATAACTAGTGTCTAGTAAATAAAGAGGACAGATAAATATGTCACATGACCCCACATGTAACCAATCAGTGAAATCTAGACTCTGGTCAACAAGCAGCCTGTTTTTGTTTTTGTTTCAACAAATAAATTACCAGAAATAAATGATGAAAAGAGGTGTAAGAGACATAATAAATACATGTGATGTGTGGAACTTATTTGGATCTCAATAAAAAAAAAAATCAATGGTAAAAACAAAATAAAACCAACTTTTTGTTGGTTTAATTAAATACTCTCTCATGAGACAATCCTAGAAAATTTAATACCTTCTTATTTTCTAGAAAATGATCAAACTGACTTGAGGAGAGCCAACTAAAGAGATTCATGTTACTGTACTAACCAGTGGACCTTTCATACAACTATTTTAAGACATTATTATGTAGATAAACTTAGAAAAGACAGAGTTGCAGGTTGCTGTGTACAAAACATATTACTAAAGACCAAAATAGTCTCTGGGAGTTTGAAACTTCCGGAAAAAAAAAAGTTGTAATCTAATTTCTCAGCAATTTTATGGTGACAGTTATAAGAATTTAAAAATTGTTACCCTTTCTCAGGAAAAATTCTTGTTTGTCTTCTGGGGCTTGATAGCAATGAATTTTCCTAATCACTACCACCTGCTTACTTATAACCCACAACTCAGGGCTAGATATGTTTGCTGTGATTTCTTTCAAGCAGCAAATGAAAAAATGCAGCCCCAAATTTCCAATTAGTGGGTAATCTTAGAATGTATTTCCCAGTTTCTGAAGCTAAAGTTTTAGGCCAATGGATGAAGTAGTGAGATGGGAGGTATCTAGAAAGCTTTGGGTAGACTCTTCCTTTTTGTCATCTGTAGAGGGGAGTGGTTAGTAGAGACCAAAAAATGCCAACCACAGATAAAAGCTCAACTTTATCTCAATTGCCAATTTCTCTACCTTCAAAACTTTTGTCAGGAGTAGAAAAATAGATTTATGGTAAAGTCACCATTTTTTTCCTCTTTTTCTCCTTACTGTCTGTGCATCTGTTATAATAGGGGAAGAAATACAATGCCTGACAGGAAGAAAAAGAATGAGAAAAAGTGAGCCAAAAGTGAGGATATTCACCTTCTGATGAAGTATTAGCTGTGCTGATACTGAAATAGAAAGACACTTATTCATTTCACTTGCTATATGTAATATGTATGTGTGTGCACATATGTGTTATGTATGTGTATAAATAAATGCAAATCCATACACCCACCTGTACATATAATACACACACAAATATTTATATGCATAGAGAGAGACAGAAATGATAAAATTCCCAAGAACATTCTTTTCTCCTTAGAAAATTATGTACTATGTTTATTCATTTCCTGTATGTTTTCATGCTGAATGTATGAGTTACATTTTGCTGGATGAAAGACACATTTCTAAAGATATAACCTGTTATGCTTTTACTTTCATAAAGAAGATATTATTATTAATACTAAATGATGTCAATAATATTTTATATTATTATTTTATTAATATAAAATTTTATGGGCAGTGATGTTAAAACTTTTATTTTTTTTTCTTTACTGGAAAAATTATCATTAAGGAAGGTATTGGAGAAAAATAACGCCCAGTCCATAGTTTTTTATTTCAACATGTAGACATACCGAGACACACGGACATATAAAGTTTAAATTACCATTTAAAGCATGTTTATAAAAATATAAATAAAATAGAACATTCTTGGGGAGTGGCTCAGTTGGTTAAGCACTTGCCTTTGGCTCAGGTCATGATCCCAGGGTCCTGGGATAGAGCCCCACATCAGACTCCCTGCTCAGTGGAGAGTCTGCTTCTCCCTCCCCCACTTGTGCTCTCTCTCTCTCTGTCAAATAAATAAAATCTTTTAAAAAATAGAACATTCTTTCATATTTAAGATTATGAAAATATAGCATATTTAGAGTTTGGATGGGGAGGGAAAAAGGGTAGAAATTTCCAACGTGAACTATAAGTTTCTTAGAATAGTAACTCCAATGCTATTAGGCTAAAATGTAGACCTCTACCCAGTACGTACTGGGAACTCAAGATTATTTTTTAATGAATTAACTGAGTAACAAAGGAATGTCAGCCTGATAGGAGACAGGTGAGGATAGAAAACAGGAAGATTTCTAAGGGGACGATGGGGACAAAGTAGTGGAGTCAGAGGCCTTTCAGTAGAGAGATGGGAACTCAGAAAATGTTTTCTGGGGCACCTGTGTGGCTTAGTCAGTTAAGTGTCTGCCTTCGGCTCAGGTCATGATCTCAGGGTCCTGGGATCGAGCCCCACATCAGGCTCCCTGCTCAGCAGGGAGTCTGCTTCTCCTCCTCCCTCTGCTGCTCCCCCTGCTGTGTTCCCTCTCTCTCTCTCTCAAATAAATAATAATAAAAAAAGAAAATGCTTTCTCCCCTTATAAGTATAAATGCAATGCTGATGATTTTCTCCCTTGCCTTAAGAACATAGAGAAGTCTCAAAGGACTTTCCACACTTAGTATTGAGAAGTTGACCTTTTGCTGCAGGATTCTAGGTCTGTGGTCCCTACACCTGTCCTGAGTTGCATAAACCATCAAGACCAGCATTTGCAGGCTTACCACAAGGGTATATTACGAGAATCAACTAAGATGGATGTGTCAGCACTTGGAAACAATTAAATTCCCACACCTACGGAAGGCTTACTATTGTTACCATAATCATAACTACTATTAATAACGAAAGCAGAAGTGGCTCAAAATTCATAGTGTTCAAAATCAAACTCACCTATTTTTGAAAGTCATAATAGTTGTGATCCTTTCACTTGTCTCCTAAATTAATGTCTAGACTAATGTCTAGATTACTAATCATTACCGTGCATTTAGACCTGAATTTAAAACCCACCAACTGCCAAAATAATGACAAGCCCCTTCCCACTTTTGCCTCATAAATGCCGACTACCAACGTGTTTCTCTAGTGATACTTTACATATAACCTATTATTCTACAGAGTTTTTGTGTTTTAAGAAACAAATGCATTGCTGTAGAAACATTTCAATTTTATTATGCTCTTTATGTTTTAATTAGACCTCCAGGGAAGCATCTAGGCACATGAATTAAAAGTAAAAATGTGGAGGCAGCAGGAACACTCATTATTAGGCATCTTTAGGTTTCATTATACTTTGGAGTTGAGTATTTTACCATGGACATTCCAAATGGAGATTTTACCTGTAGCACTCATAAAATGCCACCCCACAGGTATAACTTCCCTGAGTCCTCCACTAGATCCAAGCTTGATCAGGCATTTGGAGGCTCGGGCTCTCAATATGCTAGCTATTAGCTGCATAAAAGGTATCATCAGCTTTTTATCCTGCTGTTGTTCCATGCTGACTTTTGTTTCTTAACATTATCACTGAGTGCAAAATAAATTGATGGGATATTTTGCCTTACTGTATTTCTTTAGAAATCCCTGCCTCCTCTTCCATTTCCATAGGCCGATATCACTTTGAAATGCACATACTTTATTTGATTTTTGCTAATCAGTTTAGGTCCGTGCTAATTAAGAATTTGTATTTGAAGTTTAGTGGTAGGCCCAAGAATATACAGTAAGACCTCCTTATCATTAAGGAGCCCAGGGTAAAGAGGAGACCAATGTGTAATGTGGAGACCAATCCAAATGACAGGATACATGCAGTGGTTTAAACGATGGTGGAAGAGATGTGGGTAATTTCAATCTTGAAGTAGTTTTTTTTTTTTTTCAACATGCCATCTAACAAATTTCACAATAAAATATGGTTTATCTAGTATCCCCTCAATTAAAACTTTCTGCGGGTTATTGATTGATTTATTTATTTATGTTTGCAGTTTTCTCATACAATATTAATCGATGTCCCTGATTAGGAACATAAATAGTCTAAGACAGAGTGTCTTCTGAACATTTAATGGTTTAATTAAGCCCTGGGTTATTTTCTTATTAAAATATCATCGTTATTATATTCTGTTCCTCCAAAAACTGAAATTGCTTATCCAGTATATAAAATCAGTTTTCATACGGCAAGTTTATTAAGGAGAAAACAGTTCTCTAATTATGCTAGAAACCAAAGAGTTTACAGTTTCTCATGCTTGGTGAGGATGTACAAAATAATGACCATCTACCAAAAGTTATTCACTAGCCATTAAGCTCCATTTATGCTTACATCCTCAGGATTGAACCATTTCAAAAAGAAGAGAGTATTTTGTATGAATAATTGCAGTATCAGTAACATATGCTTGATTCTGTCATGTTTTGATATACAAAATTCCAACCATCGAAACTTTCTTTTTTACCCATATATTTCTTTGCTTCACATTCCTTAATAGAACAGCAAAACAAAACAAAATAAACCACATCAAAGAAAGTTTCCAAAACTGAGTTTTCAAATAGGATTTTCTCTATTGTCAGTTTTGATATTTGCACTGGAGAATGATTTCTATTTTGTATTGTCTACTTTCCCCTTCTGTTTCTGAGTTTAGGCTGTTTTCTATGCTTTGCCTTCTCTTCTCGTCCACCTTTGTTCCCAGAAGGAAGCCTGAGTTAGTTCTGCTTTATCTCTATCGTGCTCTAGATTATTGAGTTATCACCAGATCGAGGAATTGATGAAAGTTGACCTTTTTTAGAGCTAACCAGAGATCTTTGTACTATTGCCAGTGATTCGAATTGTATGGACAGTTTGTTTCTGAAAATCAAAAAAATCAAAAAGTAAATAAAAATAAAATTAGAGGCGTTTACAATCTTAAAAGAATATTTTTATTAAAAAGATGGAAAAGCACCAACTGCAATGGTTTGTGTTGCTCCCACTTCGAAACTGACCTCCTAGAGTGGGATTGACAATTTATCTTTCTAACTAACCAATAAGCCAACTAATTAACATAAAACCTCTCATCAGTACTTTCTTCCCATCATCTTTCTTTTGCCTGCCTATGCCTAAGTTGCTGAAAAACAACAACAAAATCACACTGCAATGAAATGTGTCATCAAATCAGAATAACATTCATCAAACTTGCCCAGGTCCTCAATGTACCTTTCAAATCCTTTGTATTCATATGGCTTCATCCCTCATTTTTCAAGCTCCCTCTATCCTCTTGACACTCTATAGTCCAGCCATTTGAAATCCCAGATTTTGCTCATGTTCTCCTTTATTGCATGATATAATTTTTCCTTCCCTTTATTAGGAGTCAAGTTCCAGTGCAAGGATATCAGATTCAAAATATGTGACAGCTAGCACAGTGTTAAAAGTCCCTTCTTTGTGCTATTTGAGATTCCCCTGGAAACATGTGCCACTCATCAGAAAATATAGTAAATTGTTCGTTTGTTTCTCTCCTCTTCTGGACTATGAGTTCCTTGAAGACAGACACTGAGTCTTTTGTCTCTCCACTTTCCAGATTTAGCAGTTTCTGATGCTGAAGACATTCCTTCAAGGTAAATTGAATGTATTTGAATATTTGGAAGATGACTTAAAAAGACATTTAACTCAATGACAAGCAAGAATATTTTATACATCAAAGTGTTGAAAACCCCATCTGCTAGTGATTGGGCCCTAGCATTTTTTTGGAGGCAGTACTGAATGCCCACAATACTGAATTAAAAACTAAATCTCGGGCACCTGGGTGGCTCAGTTGGTTAAGCGACTGCCTTCAGCTCAGGTCATGATCCTGGAGTCCCGGGATCGAGTCCCGCATTGGGCTCCCTGCTCGGCAGGGAGTCTGCTTCTCCCTCTCCCACTCCCCGTTTGTGTTCCCTCTCTCGCTGCGTCTTTCTCTGTCAAATAAATAAATAAAATCTTTAAAAAAAACAAAAAACTAAATCTCATGAAATTCCAATAAGGTCATAAGATATGCTTGTAGACCAATTTATGCTCTGCTTTTGATTAAAATCATATATTTGAAAATTAATTTTTGCAACAACTGATTAAGAACTTTGACTGTAAAGTTCTATATCTTGTAAGAACACAACGCATGAAGTAGTAAAACACACTGGGTGTATAAAGTAGCAAACTGATTTCTAAACCACCTCTACAGATGTGTCTTCAAAGAAGATAGACATGGAAGGATCATTTCTCAAAAATCTAACTCCTGTCAGATATGACTGGGGATCTGTTTAATGTGAAATAATGTTACTTAGCTACTTGTGAAAGTCAAGCCTAGTGCCTCATGCCTGAATTTTTAGGAACGAAGGAGTCAGCAGTATATTTAGTATTGATGGGAATCCATACTGTCAAATCTTTCAAGGGATTCTTAAATGATGAAAATCATTAAAGTCTACCTTCCAGTGAATGTGCTCATATACCATTTCAAATATAAATACATTGCATGGAGACCTCAAATAAACCTGACACCGCTTGTTTATGTAGTATTTGAGTAATGGAAGGCTAAATTGCATGTCTGGATGCTGTCACAAGCTCAGAAGGAGAAAGAGGAAGAGCATAAGAGGGGGAGAGGAGGGAGGGAGGAAGAGAGAGAGAGGGAAAGAGAGAGGGAGAGGTGGAGAGAGAGAGAATGAATGATGCTAAGTAAAAAAAAAAAAAAAGCCCAAACAAAAATACAATATATTACCTTATCCTACTTATAAGATATTAGGATATTCTGGAATAGGCAAAATATAGAACAGAAAACAAATAATTGGTGGTTAGGGATTACAGGTGGAGGAAAGCCTTAATAACAAAATGGTCTGAGGAAATAATGGAGATGAGGGAGTCATTCTATACATTCTGGTGGTGGTAGAACTGTAAGATTTGTAAAACTTTATAGAACTAAATATGAGTAAGGGTTAATATTTAAAATTAAACTTGTAATTTTGAGATAGTTGTAGATTGACATATAGTTGTAAAATACCACAGATCCCATGTCACCTTCATGAAGTTCTCTCCAATGGTAAAATCTTGCAAAACTGTAATACAATATCACAAACAGGATATGGAGATTGATAAAGTCGAGAAACAGAACATTTTCATCACCCTAAGGATCTCTACTGTTGCCCTTCCCACTGCCACCCAGTTCGTAAGCCATGGCAATCACTAATACGTCCTTCATTTCTATGCAGACAACAATGTCAGCTGCAAATAAGGGCAGTTTCATTTCTTCTAAATTCGTTGTTTCCTAGTTCCTTTTATTGCCTTGCCGTCCTGGCTGAAGATCTTCAGTAACACGTTGAATCAGAGTGGTGAGAGCAAAAACCTAACTCTGTTTCTGACCTTAGGGGGGGAAGCATTCCATCTTTTGCTATTGAGTATAAAGTTAGCTGTAGGTTTCGTATAGATGCTCTTATCAACTTAAAGAAAAGTTCTTCTTTCTTTCTACTCTGCTGAGTGTTTTTACTGTGAATGGATATAAAATTTTGTCAAATGTTTTCACTGTATCAATTGATGTGATTGTGTAAATTTTCATCTTCAGCCTAGAAATAGGATTGATTTTGGAATATTGAACCTATATTGCAGACTTGGATTAAATTCTAACTGATCATTATTTGATTTAGTTTAATTTACTTATTAGTTATTATTGCTGATAATTTCTGACTATGCCTAAATTATAAATTAAACTCCTTCATAAGTATGTATGTATAGGAAAAAATAGTATATATGGGGTTCGGTACTATCTGTGGTTTCAGGCACCCACCCAGGGTCTTGAAATGTATCCTCCCCCCAGATAAGGGGAAATTACTGTGTATGATTTACAACTATCTTTTCCCATTCAGTATGTTGCTTTTTCATTTTGTTGATGGTTTCCTTTGCTGTGCAAAAGCTTTTTAGTTTGATGTAGTCCCATTTGTTTATTTTTGCTTTGTTTCCCATGCTTTTGGAGTCAAATCCAAAAAACAAAAAAAGCAAAAAACATCACTAAGACTGATGTCAAGTTGCCTACTGCCTATGTTTTCTTCGAGGAGTTTTATGATTTCAGGTCTTTTTTTTTAAAATTTTATTTATTTATTTGACAGAGAGAGACACAGCGAGAGAGGGAACACAAGCAGGGGGAGTGGGAGAGGGAGAAACAGGCTTCCCGTGGAGCAGGGAGCCCAATGCAGGGCTCGATCCCAGGACCCTGGGATCATGACCTGAGCCGAAGGCAGACGCTTAATGACTGAGCCACCCAGGCACCCCGATACTGGTATTTCTAACAATGACCTTGAACTGAATTTACCAAAGATGATCAGCATATGCTCAAATAGATTTTTTTTGTTGTTGTTAAATATCACTTGTGGTGATATGATTCTTTAAAGTTGTTCATCATGTAAAGCACAAATAGCACATTTTTATCAACCCAAGTCTTATAATAGCTAGAACGGCCCTATCATCGTATTTCAATAAATATACATTATTGATGCCTGCTGACTCAAACCCTATTTGGCTTCTTGATTCCAAATATAAATATGCATAGTTAGTTACCTATTTGGTTAGTTTCTTAATTAATAAAATCCAGTTTCCCTCACCTCATTAATGTTTATTTCCCTTTCATTACATCTTTTCACTTTGTAAATTCAATGCTGATAAATGCTTTTTATAAACATTCTCTTTTTTGCTTTATGGGAACTCAGAAGTTCATCCTTCGCTATTAGCACTGACATTTGGGTGCATTTTCAGTCTTCCTCTGATGATGCCATTTGTGATTTGGAGTTGGTATTTCTAATCTGCAATTCATATATTCCCAAATTAGATTATAAATTCTTTGTAGACAGGATCCTTTTCTCTTTAGTATCTGTATTGTGCTGGGGTAGTAACAACACTACATCAATATTAAATGTTGACAAGTAATGCAATTACACAGAAATCATTTTTGCATTAAAATTTGATTGGACAAACTAATGCCAATTAATTAAAATTTTAAAATATTAGAACGAGTCTATTTATACATGTGCTGTTAAATTGAATGTTACAAAAATGGATTTAAATATTTGCATATATTTGCAAATTGCTATAGAATCACAGTATTTGTATATTATCTGTTGGTGTTGATGTTAGTCTGTGGACATCCATACATCCTTTTGCGTGGGGATGATCTTGTATAAGTTTGGGTGTTCCCAAGTACTTGGAACAGGTAAACTTCCCTTTTTTTTTTTTTTTAAAGATTTTATTTATTTGAGAGAGAGAATGAGAGAGAGAGAGCACATGGGGGGGGGGGTCAGAGGGAGAAGCAGACTCCCCGCTGAGCAGGGAGCCCAATGCGGGACTCGATCCCGGGACTCCAGAATCATGACCTGAGCTGAAGGCAGTCGCCCAACCAACTGAGCCACCCAGGCGCCCGGTAAACTTCCTTTATATAACGCTTTCCTGAAATTGAGCAGATGGGTGATAAATAAGTACAGTTGTTCCTCTGGAACTGATAACATCACGACTTTTAAGAGATATAAACATTTGTCTTGCCCACCCTGGGAACCTTCACTCCAGAGCAGTAACCTGCATTTGATGCCCATAACATCTATAAATACAAGGTCCTTTTATTTTCAGTATCATTCTACAAAAAGGCAAAAGTGCAGTAGCAAAAAAAAAAAAAAAGAAAAACATTCTTTAAAACTTTCTCTTTTCAGTATAATAGTTACCATCAACATGTCCTTAATGTTTTTATCTTTTAAAAAAATTTTTAAAAGATTTTATTTATCTATTTGAGAATGAGAGAGCATGAGCAGGGTGAGGAGGGGCAGAGGGAGAGGGAGAAGCAGACTCCCCAGTGCTATAAGGCTACGTGGGGGCTAGATCCCAAGACCCTGGGATCATGACCTGAGCCGAAAGCAGACGCTTAACTGACTGAGCCACCCAGGTGCTCCTGTCCTTAATGTTTTTAAATCATGTTGTAGATATGACATTTATCTGATTTATGATCACACTCCCCTTCTAGGTGTCCCATAACGGGTGCCCAGTCTCTCCAGTTTGCATCTAAACTCACCCAGACCCGTGTGATTTCTGTTCTTCTGAGAGGTCGTCCAAAAGGTATTGGATGGCATGTGGGGGCTTCTCCTTGCAGATGCTGGGATAGACTGTGGCCACCAGAGTGGCTGCTACCTCAGGATAAGCCTTCATCCAGCACCTCCAGCTGAGCATGTCACAGACCATGGCCATGATATGGAGCATAGGCGCACTTGCTCTGCATGGCTTCCTTTTGACACTTGAAGCCTTTGTAAGATGCAATATCTGTGCTAAACCAGAGACCCAGTGAACTCTTAAATTTACCGTCAATCAGAATATCTCCAGAAGAAAGAACTCGTCTTCTAACCTCAAGTTGGAAATCTTAGAAGTGGAACTTGTTGGGGGGGGGGGCTGGAGGGGCCCTCCCCACTGGTTGGTGGGAAAGCCAGCACATTTAAGAAGGCAGCCCCTTTGGATTCCTTTTCTACACACCTCAAGATCCAACGGCTGTTGTTTCAGTCATGTGATGAATTAGCTGACTTGTTTTCACCCTTCAGTGAACTTCTCATTATCATCTTAAACATTATTTCAAGATACTATCTATATATTGCCAGAAGGAATGACTTTGAGAGCACGTGCTGAGGGCAAGCACCCCCTCACTCTCGTCTGATTCAGAAGCTCATCAGCAGCCATGAATGTTTCGAGTTCATTTTTGGCCTTGATGAGAATGGGGCTTATTTCCAGAGAGGTTGCCGGCTCTGAAATGTCAGTATGTGAGGCAGTGATCCAGTTTTCCTAGTGCTCTCCTGAACCCCTCTTGCCTCACTAGGCAAAGGGAGCAAAATGTCACAGCTTTCCCTTCTCCTCTTCCACGGCTTGTTGACTTGCCTGACTGGATGTTTTGTCTCTAAAGCAGACCCATTTTTAGAAAGGCATCATCAGAATATCAGGCATCATCCATAAAATACCTCACTTAGCTAACCTCTTCATCCACACACCATCATGATGACCAGATCTCACCATCCCCCTGGTACTTGGCCTTTCCACATGCTACTCTCAGGGGCAAAGTACCTTCTGACATATATGCTCTATGCTTCCAAGAGTCAGGGCTCCATGGTGTAATAATCTGAACATTAGAGCTACTCACAGAGCTTTTAAAAACTCGAATAGCTTTCTCAATCACTCCTCACAGAGGTTCACAATAATGGTTTTCGGGTGAGGCTCAGGCATCAGAAATTTATAAAAGGGCCCATGGGAAGCCCTCAGCTATTATTACTACTCATTTCTATGATTTCATCAACTTTTGTGTCTTTTCACTAATTTTTCTTTCCTTCCACATTCCTCCAAACTTAAGCAAAAGCAAATAAGCATAAGTAGCCTCCATCATCAACATTAGCTTATAGTGAGTAGAAAGCACAGTGGGCTAAAATTATGGAAGTATCTTTTATTTTAAATCATCTTCAAAGATGAAAATACTTGCTTGGAATGCAAGATTGACATTAATTATCCTTGGGGCACCTGGGTGGCTCAGTCAGTTAAGCATCTGCCTTTGGCTCAGGTCATGATCCCAAGGTCCTGGGTTGGAGCCCTGAGTCCATCAGGCTCCCTGCTCAGCGGAGAGCCTTCTTCTCCTTCTCCCTCTGCCCTTGCCCCTTGCTCATTCTCTCTCTCTCTCAAAATAAATAAATAAAATCTTTAAAAAAAAAAAAAGATTACTTATCCTTATCTGAATTGGGTTCTTCAAAATCACATTTATATTTATATTACAAATTCTTTTTCTAAAGTTTTTTACTTTTCTAACGTATGATAAATTCAAGATGAAGAAGTCTTAGTCTGCAGCATTTATAAAACTGACTTCTATAACACCGTCTAACTTGGATGTTAACAAGTTTGTTTTTAATTCTAAAACATGCATCTATATGTGCCTAGTACTAGTTGTACCATTATGTCTATACTCAGCTAATTAAGATAAGTGGGCCATCATGGGTCTCCCACAGAAATGTTGATTACAGTAAAATTATAGGTCAAGGCCACTGTTTGGTTCTAACGTATATACTTGTTTATGAGCTCTGATATTATTCTAACTATAGTAAAGTTTCCTTGGTTAAAATCTTCAAAGTCCCATTAGAAGGATCATGTTGGAGGGCTTTGAGCTAGAAGTTGGTAGGGCTCGGTTGTACAGTAAATCTCCTTTTGGCCAGTGGGCAGGGATATAGGATAGAAACTACTTTTTGAGGGATACCTGGGTGGCTCAGCCTGTTAAAGATCCAACTCTTGCTTTTGGCTTGGGTCATGATCTTAGGGGTGCGAGATTGAGCTCCATGTCAGGCTCTGTGCTCAGCGGGGAGTCTGCTTCTCTCCTTCTCCCTCTGCCCCCACACTCCACTCATGACCTCTCTCTCTCTCTAAAATAAATAAAATAAAAAAAACCCTATTTTTTTCACAAATGAGGGTAAGGTAAGCAGATTGGCTGAGAGAGTGGGAGCATGGTAGAATTAGAGGAGCTTTTAGATATCAGACTTTTGGGGGAGGGTAAAATAACTTGAAAGCTCAGAGGACCTGATAATTATGTGGAACCAGGACCCAGCAGTCCTGTAACAGCCTCATTCAAGGGATGCCTAAATAGAACATGAAGCATGTCTATGTATATAAATATGTAGAGAGATTTTAAGGAATTGGCTTACATGATTGTGGAGGCTAGCAAGTCTGAAATCTGCAAGGCAGGATGGAAGAGTGGGGATTCTGGAAGAATTGATGTTGAAGTTTGAGTCTGAACGACTCAAGGAAAAATTCCTTCTTTTTAGGGGACCCTTGGTCTTTTCTCTTAAGTCCTTCAACTGACTGGATGAGGCCCACCCACAATACGGATGATAATCTGCTCTACTCAAAATCTACTGGTTTAAATGTTAATCATATCTTAAAAATACTTTCACAGCGACATCCAGACTGGTTTCTGGCCAAACAAGTAGGCACCATAACCTGGTCATGTAGACACATAATTAATTACAGCCTGATTCACCAAATAGAGACAGAAAAAAGGAGGGCCAAGACGAT
>NC_138371.1:91124172-91142167 GCF_054177405.1 Leptonychotes weddellii | reverse complement strand
AATCACAGACCTGTACCTCTGAAACAAATAATGCAATATATGTTAAGAAAAAAAAAAAGTAGAAGATAGTAGGAGGGGAAGAATGAAGGGGAAATTGGAGGGGGAGACGAACCATGAGAGACGATGGACTCTGAAAAACAAACTGAGGGTTCTAGAGGGGAGGGGGGTGGGAGGATGGGTTAGCCTGGTGATGGGTATTAGAGAGGAGGGCACGTTCTGCATGAACACTGGGTGTTATGCACAAACAGTGAATCATGGAACACTACCTCAAAAACTAATGATGTAATGTATGGTGATTAAAATAACAATAAAAAATTTTAAAAAAACACACAATCTGTGTCTTGTCTCAGCAGGACACAGATTTTTCCCCTTCACCAGAAGTAGCTTCTAAGTTTAAGAATCATAAAAATATATTCTGTATTTCTAATGAAAATTTATGCAAATTGAACATGTTGCAATTATTGATTGATGATTTTAAGAGCAGGCAGGCTGCCTATAATATGTTTCTTGTAAAGGGCTAGAATGTTTCAATGTCAATTACAACAGAACTTATAATAATGTAATGAATAAAACTACCATTTTTTTAAGAAAGATATTTGGAGACTCTGGAAAACTTTGGAAAATGGGAATGATGTCCCTCTCCCCCTCCCCCCACATATATCAGTAAGCCCATTTTACCTAAGACAGACCTGGATATGAGAAAATGATTTAATATATACTTGTTAATTGATTTTAAATCGTTGCAGAGTAAGAGCAACATCACGTGTAGTATGTGAACAGTTATATGTCGGGGAACTATGCTCCTTGCTTTGGGCAATAAATAACTGAATTGTAAGTTTGATTAATGGTGTTTTTTTTTTTTTTTTTTTTAAAGATTTTATTTATTTATTTGAGAGAGAATGAGAGAGAGCACATGAGAGGGGGGAGGGTCAGAGGGAGAAGCAGACTCCCTGCCGAGCAGGGAGCCCGATGCGGGACTCGATCCAGGGACTCCAGGATCATGACCTGAGCCGAAGGCAGTCGCTTAACCAACTGAGCCACCCAGGCGGCCGATTAATGGTGTTTTGGAAGAGGAGACTGGCTATTTACTTATTTAATAATTAAAATACTTAAATGGCCACTGGGTGGATTAAGGAGATGCTTAAAACCTTGGTTGGAATACAGTGAAAAGTCATCACATCCCCTTAACAGAAAATTGGAAGTATATCTTTTTAAAATCATTTGTGGGGAAAACGAAAAAAGTCCTAAACTTGACTTTATGATTCAGTAGAGTTTAGTGAGATTTGGTCACTTAATACATACTTTAGTTCTTCCCATAATATACGTGTTCAGGGATAATTTCCGTTTGGCTTCCAGATGTACTCTGTCATCATCTTTCACCCTGGAGGAGAAAATGCATGCCCAATCCAGAAAGGAAGGGTGTGGATCAGCAGAATCCATGCCCTTGATCTTTCTGCATCCCTGTGTCTTGTGACTACCTGTATCCTTTTACCTGGCTACAATCTCTGATGAATATGAGCCTGATTGGACCATCCATCCTTTGTGTCAACCCAGCTTTTCTGCTTCTTGTTAAGAAGCAGAACTTAACTAAACAACTCTCCTTAACTAAACTCTCACCAAATACCCAGTTTGAATGTGCTGTGGCTCTCCGCCTGGGATCCAGACTGAAATTGTATCATTGCTTTTCAGTGTCGTTTTTATTGCTGTGGATTGTTTCCTTTGTTTGTTTCTTTGCTTGAAGCGATGTAACATAGCTGCACAAGCACCTAACTTGTTCCAGCAGTAAGACAGCCAATCCACAGATAATTCATGTGTGATTTCAATGTGTTGGACTCTTTCCTGAATTCTGTGATAGCTAATAAAATGGATGGTGCATTGTTTCTGCCCTATTCAGGAAACAAGACAGACAGATTATATAAAAAGATAAGTAATGATGCAGAACCACATGCTGCAGTATGAAAGATTATGGGCTTCTGAGTGATCAAATCCCTGTAATGTGACCTTATTGTGTAGCCCGAAGCTAGCTTCTTCCTTTTCTATGCCCTCAATAGAAGTAATAATATTGGTCTCATAAGATTGTAGTGGGAAATAAATTCAGTAACGTTCATGTAGGTGGCCAGAAGTGCTTGGCACACACTGGGGAGTCGGCATGTTCTCTTTCCTCCTTGTTTCTTCTCTTTCTAGTGGAGTTTACTGAAACCAAAAAACATAACTCAAGTTTTGCTTGGATTGTTCAATGACTCCCTTAGTTTTTCAGTATCTGTAAAATGGGGACATTTTACCTCCTGAAATGATGGTAAGATGGCAGCTGTTGATCACTTGGAAATGAGTGACACACTTTTAAAAGAAGCTGGAATGCCCGTGAAAAGTCAGAAGTGGGGGGAGGAGGTGTTCAGAGCTGTGGGAGCAGCTTCGTCAGGCAGACCACAGGACAGCAGCTGGGAGGAGGTGACAAGTGAGTGGAGAAGGCATAAGTCACACTGACTGTAACCGTGAGTGGGAACAAGGGGAGCAATAGAAAATGGAACTCCTTGGGGGGATAGTTACCCACTCCCAACTGTCACCAGGGACATGGGTCCGGGTCAAAGGCAGCTGAAAATGGAAAGGTGGCACAGGGTAGAAGAAGGAATAGAAAAACACAAAAAGAAAAAGATAGAGGCCAAAGGGAAAGCAAGAAAATGCTCCTGGTTCCCTACCTCCATAGGTGCCATGGTAGTTGATATAGAAGAAAGAAATACATGGGAAAAGCAAATGAAAAAATTAGAGAATTTCAGTAAATGGAGCAGGAGAATCAACCTGACAAGGATCAGAGCCAGATGCTGAGCACAGGACCATGATGTATAGCCAACGGACATAATCTTCAGGAACCTGAATCCCAGGTGTTAAGGATTTTTATGTGACTCTTCAGATCAGCAGAGAGACTAGATGGATTCTGGTGATACTTTTGGGAGAAAAAGCAATACACCTGCATAGGGCACCTTATGGATGATGTCTGGACAGGAGAAAGCTGTTTTTTTCTAGGCATGAATGATCACTGAACTCCAAATGAAAGCTTATACAGCTAATGATTAAGTATGTTTCCATGGTTCTAGTTCAATATATTTCAAATCATCTATTTCTCCTGCTACTCAAAAACTTCTGGTGCCTGATACCATAAGATAATTTTATATAGTGATAGGACCTCTTGCTGTACACCCTAGGCCATGACACAGTGGGCAGTTAGAATATTCTTGAAAGAGGTTCCTATGCTATGGTGGCTAGCACGTGGAAGTAGGTGTAAGCCAGGTTAAAAATATCTCACTGAACTCAAACTGAATATTTCTTGAGCTCAGTGTCATGTTGAACACAAGTTAACACGTCCCATTGTCACTCTATTGTCAAGTGTAAGTGGAGGCAGAGAAGAGTGGAAAAAGCCAGAAGTTTTCAGCAGTTGCAATCATTTTGCAAAATATTTTGCAAAATTTCTAAAAAACATAGGTTTACGGGAGTGCATTCCTTGAATCTCTCTCCTGGAAAAGGCTCATACAAAAGAAGGCCTTGAAAGCTCTATTCATTCCCCCATGCCATCGACTGGGGGGACATTGGACGCACCAAGACAGTGACAAAAAACAGAGACAAAATAAGGTTTGTACTAAGTAGAAGGAGTATGAATTTTCTGTTTTGCTATCCCACAGAATTTGACAACTTCCCATGTTCTATCCATTTTCTACTGCTGCATAACAGTTTACCACAAGCTTAACAGCTTAAAACAATATAGATTTATTATTTCACAGTTCTGTAGGTCAGAAGTCCTGCATAGTTCTTTTGGGTTCCCTGCTTAGGGTCTCAGAAGGCCTCAAATCAAGGCATTGGCCAACTAACTGGGCTCTTCGCTGGAGGGTCTGGGAAAGAACCTGCTTCCAGGCTCATTCAGGTTGTTGGCAGAATCCAATAATCAGCAGCTGTAGGTCTGAGGTCCCCATTTCCTTGCTAGCTCTCAGCCCTGGGTCCACTTTGGTCCTGAGGGCCTCCTGCCTACCTTCTCACGTGACCTTCTCCAAGTTCAGACCAACAGCATACAGTGTTTTCCTTCTTCAAATATTTCTGACTTCTTTCCGAGCTCCTTCTGTCACCAGCCAGAGAAAACTCCCAGCTTTGAAGGGCTTTATGATTACATCAGGAATTCCAATGTAATCTCCCTACCTTAGGGTCAAATAAGTCTCACAACTCATAATTATTGGAGAAATATTTGGGGGGTCATCTGTGGGAGATCATTTCAGAAATTCTGTCTGCTATGTGTACTAAATAGAAAACAAGTTTTCTCTCCTTCCAGATTACTGAGTTTTTACCCTGTGTTGGGCATTTTGCTAGATGCTTTATATGCATTATTTCTTTTAATCTTTCTAGCAAGGCTGTGAAGTTAGTGTTAACCAATAAGGAGTCAAAAATGTATATACTAGCTTCAGATATGTAGAAGAAATGTACACTTTTTTTCCCTTGAGGTGATCTAACTTCTGGTACAACTAAATTATTTTAGTTTAGACCAGTAAACTTAATATGAACCAATAATTTAAAAATTCTCATTTGGTAACATTTTTCAGTATCCTTTTTTTTTTTTTTTGAGTATAGTTGACACACAATGTTACATTAGTTTCAGGTGTGCAACTTTTTAATAAAATGCAACCTTTTGAGTTTCCCCCACCCTCCTTCTCCTTTCCATGATGTCCACCGATGTTATAAGGGAGAATGTAGCTTGAACTCATTGTGTTTGGTACCTGGTTGTTCTGCTGGCCAAGACTGATGAAGCCTTGAGTCCCGGTAATGCCTCCCCTCCACTTCTCTGCTCTCACCTTTCCTCTCTTCTCTCTTCTGTTCCCCTCCTTCGCCCTTCCTCCCCTCTGCTCCCCTCCTTCACTAATCCTTCTGCACTCTGGACTTAGCCTGCTTAAACCCTTGCTGGTGTTGGAAAACACCCTGATTTGAGTAGCAGCTTCTGGGACATTGAGGTTCCCCTGACCTGATCAAATGCACCTCCCACTGTGGGAATATCTGGCCCGAGGGAGGGAGACTGAGGCAAACACGGGACTGGCCACTTTCTTGTGCCCTATGTCCCCTATTGTCCAAAAACAGAGCCTGAAGAGGAAAAGGAATCTTTCTTTCACTTCCCTTTCCTCTCTGAAGTACCTTCTGGCACATTCAGGCTGGAAGGAAGGGGCTTCACTTTCTGTCCATCATACCCACTTTCCTTATGGTCAGGCTTTAGTGGGGATTGAGAGTCTGAGAGATCAGGGCAGAGTTTCTCAACAGCAGTATTATTGCTATTTGGGCTAAATAATGCTTTGTTGTGGGGATACTCACACTGTAGGATACTCAGCAGCATCCCTGGCCTCTTCCCAGCAGATACCTGCAGCACAACCCCTCCATCCCAGTTGTGAGACCTACATCTATCTCTAGGCATGGCCAGATGTCTCCTAGGGGGATAAATCATGACCATTTAAAAACCACTGTTTTAAAGATAAAGGTAACTAAAATGAGTGGCTTAAAATATATATATATATATATATACCCATTATGTTTCCCATTTTCAGGTTTAATTTTTTTTTTTTAAAGATTTTATTGGGCGTCTGGGTAGCTCAGTTGGTTAAACGACTGCCTTCGGCTCAGGTCATGATCCCAGGGTCCTGGGATCGAGTCCCGCATCGGGCTCTCTGCTCCTTGGGAGCCTGCTTCTCCCTCTGCCTCTCTCTCTCTCTCATGAATAAATAAATAAAATCTTAAAAAAAAAAGATTTTATTTATTTGAGGGAGAGAGAAAGAGCACAAGCAGCAGGGGGAGGGAGAAGCAGACTCTCCCCTGGGCAGGGAGCCCGATGTGGGGCTCGAACCCAGGATCCCAAGATCACAACTGGAGCTGACGGCAGAGGCTTAACTGAGTGAGCCACCCAGATGCCCCCATTTTCAGGTTAAAAAAAAGTTTGCCAAAGGTCAAGCAGGTCTGAAAGAGCAGAACAGGAAGTCAGAGCCACGTCTGCCTTCAAATCTTATTTCCACCGCCAGGGGACAACCACACCCTCTGCTCATCCTCTAGTTCGCACCAGAGGACCTTCAGGCAACGTTAACATTACAGATACCTAGAGGGAGGGAGTCTCCACTGGGAGGAAGAGAGCAACAAGGACCAGTTCTCCAAGCTGACGACTTTTTTTGAGCACCTGTCCATTCCTGTGAGGATCACATCAGTGTCTCCGATGGAAATGCCCCCCCAGAGAAAGGGAGGGCAGCGAGGATGTCGGGAGCCCTTAGAATGGCAGCATGCCTGATTATAGGAGACTCAGGAACTGTGGGTGAATCAAGAGGCACTGGACCTCCCCAAACTGTGAGAGAAAGCAGGCTTGCCCTGATGGATGCCGAGCCTGAATGCACCTTCGATGCAGCACTTGTTATCTCTTCTGCAGCAACAACAACACGTTCAACAGAATGCTCTCATTCTTTCCAAAAGCATTTTCTGACTTTAATGCCAGAAACTTGAAATGTGGTCCAAGGGCAGAGGTATGACGTTATCTTTCCATCATCCCAAAGCCCAGCACAGGACCTGGCAGTGGGTAGGGAGGATGGACTAACTTTTATGGAATGAATTCATGCATTCATGCTGGCCTGGTGCCTACTCCTCTGACATTGTTAGTTGCCACCCAGGACAGCCTGCAATGAGATGTTTTCCCTCCTTTTTTCCCCAACTTTCTCCTTTTCAAAAAAATGAACGTGTAAGGTTGGGCCTATGATGGGCCTACGATGGCCATCGACCCAGAGGTGGAGCGTCCCATCCGTGGGCAAGTAAAAGTGTTCTCACCTGAGGGACAGCCTGGCCGAGCTGTTTGAAGAGCAAACATGTGGGGAAAGGCTGGGCCTCCACTGGGCCAGCCGGATCTGCGGAGGAGCACCAGTGAATGGGAAATCTGGCCCTGAAATTATACAGACTTAGGTTCGAGGGACAGCTTCGTGGTTCACTGGCTGAGTCACTTCACTTCCCTTCAGCATAGTTTCTTCTTTGCAAAATGGCTAGAGTCATCTTTAACTTCAAGTACTGTTGCAAAACACTTTTTGATTAGCGAACCTAAGGCCATTGACATACTTTTAAGGTCTGCACCCTCTTCAGTCGTTGACTTTCTTTTCAGAGTTCCCCTCGTCAATAAAGCATTTAAATCACCTAATTAAAGGTTTTGCTTGTGTCATGATGAAAAGAAGACATTAAAGCTTCCTTGAGATAAATTTGATATTTTATTATCCTTGGCTTGTCACATTCACTAATTAATTACTCCCTCACCCTGGCCTTAAAGCAAGCCGAATCAGAATTAGGCCTCTGCGAAATAGCTCCTGGGCTTTGAAGTGGCTCAAGGAGAGTGGAAATGGACAGCGGGACTCCAGAGGCCAGAAAGAGGGTGCTTCTCCGTGGGGTTCTGCAGACATACCACTCAAGTTGATGCCCAGCCCTACCACCAGCCCTGTGATCTTGGGCTACTTGCTCCCAGTCTCTGTTCCAGGTTCTCATCTGCAAAATGGGGATGATAGTCCTAGTACCCACATCCTTGGGAGTTGGAAAGGACAAAAGGAGTTAATACAAGGAAAGCCCTTTAACAGTGACTGGATTATAAGAATACTCATGAGATATTTGTTCTTCTCATTTGTGAATACTAAGGGATTACTCATTTTTCTTGCTGTCATAGCAGTGAAGACCAGCTTTCTTTGTCATTTTCCCTGCATCCACACGTACACGCAGCACCTTCCCTCCAGGAGCATGGTAGCCTGAGTACCTACGGGGCACCAAGCTCTCCTCCATAGATTCTCACAATAGGCTTATCTCGAGTGCCAGTCAGAGATTTAATTCAGGAATGCAAATAGTTTTCAACTCTCGTGCCAATGCTGAACAATTGTCCAGATTTCCTAGATTGCTGTTTTATGAGCCTTCCAAGACATGTCCCTGTTTGCTGGGACAGAGGTCCTCTAATGGACTAATAATGTCTACCACGAGCAGAATAGGAGACAGTAAGGGCTAAATATTTTCCATCTATGAACTTGTCCATGGCTGGGGGAAGAGAGAAGTTCATTTGGAAAATCCCCAGTTATAAATTGGCCCCTGACATATGTGGACTCAGCTACACACATTCATACTAAGCAGTAAGAGCCGGAAAGTAAGAGAACAGTTCAGAATTGGGCAGGCTTGTCTCAGGTGCGGGCCGGGTCTCCCACCGCTGCCGTACTTTGGTATTTAGAGAGCAAACTGAAAAAAATCAATGATAACACACTGATTGTAAAGAAGAAGAAATGGATCTTGAGCTGCTTCATTTTTGTCATTCTAGGTGCAAATCATTCTGTGAAAGGGGAGTAATTCACTGTTTGGGGGAACATTTTTCACATCCCTTTCCCCCCTTTTATGAAGAAAAGTAATTAAAATGATAAATCTAGTACTTTTTCACAATATTATTATATTCTGCCACGACTATGCAAGCAGATTCAATAAAAGTTTCTTTTCGGATTATTATTTTTATTTACTAATTTTCATGACCAATACTGAAAATCACTTGGTCATAGAGAGGAGGAGAATGCCAGAAACTTCAACTTCAAGTGCCAAGTACACTTGATGTGCTACTGCTTCTGGAATGTCCTTCTGCTCTCACTACCCCCCAGACTGCCTGTTTATGGGGGAAAGACTCTTTGGTAACTGCTGACTGTAACATTTTCCCCATCTATATTTTTATGCCTTTAAGCGAGCCACTTTTCAGTTGTAAAAATAGCCCTGAATTTTATAGAAATGAGCCCTATTTGCTTTGGACAACCTTACCATCACTCTCTCATATTAAACTATAAAAGTAACTCCCATGCTAATTTGCACAGAAGCGAAGATACATTTTTGGCCAATATGTAATTTTTGTTATTAACCATAATAATCATCCATCAAAGACCACAATGTGCTAAGACTTAGCATAATAAATTTTCCTTACATTCGAGAGTTTACATTTAAAATAGATATAATAGCGGCATACAGATGGTGAGGAGAATCGTACCAAATGTGCTCTCTTGTAGGAAAAGTGACTTTAAAAATGCATGCAGAAAGGTACACAAATAGATAACATAACTATGAAGTCATGCAACTGATTACTTAATGTCATAGGACATAATTATCTAAATGTCTAGGTGGTCTCATCAAAGAAAGCTCTTTGGGGGCTGTATACATATCTCCACAACACCGCCTTTTCTCATGCAATTTTTGGAACTCATCTTTGGAATGGGAGAAGTCTGTGCTTTATTAATTCTTGTATGTTTTTATGTATATCCTTGTGATTTATCAGATGTGGCTCCATTCAGCTGGATTTATTCTCTCAACTAGGGTGTAAGTTTGAAAGGCAGAATCTAAGTTCAATAAAACCATGGCACATTTTTGAACTAGTAAGTGTTGAAAACTCATGATCGCAATTGGATATAGAACAAAATATGTGACTTAGGTCAATGTTTCTCACCCTGAGATTTTGTGATGGAATGACCATGTTGACAGTAAATGAATTCTCATTGCAAATAGTGCTAATATCTTATGCCTAATTATAAGCCCATCCACTCTTTTGTACTCGCCAGCAGTAAAATCAGGATGCTCCGATTCCCCAGCACAGAGGCCTCCCTCTGCATCACTGGAACCAATGAGGACAGATTTGCTGAGGTCTGAATAGTGAAGCTGGGGATATGAAGAAGAAAGAGCTGCGCTGGTGACTGTCCATGCTTTCTCAGTTTCACCAAAACCTTAATTTCTGACTTAAGGAATGTTTGATGTACACCAGGGATTGTGCAGGGGGCTGCATGTAATTGGGTTCCGCAAATGTTTATGAAGTGTGTAATTTGTAAGAGCAATCGTCAGTTTTCTGTAGGATTAGCGCATATGGCAAAGTACAATCTTACAAGGTAACCTTTTGCTAGACACACCAGCCATGTGGGTGAAGTAGGAGGGAGAGTGGAATTGAGGATCTGGGTAGGGGAAACATGCACATCCGTGAGGCTGATGTGTGTGATCTGGCTCAGGAAGTAAATCCGGGGTCAGGTGCTTCCGCCAGCTTGGTAACCAGACCTTGGAGAGACTCTTAGGAGACGTCAAACTTTGAAGAAGACTGCATTCTGCCTGAGGTCATGAAGAATACAACTGGGCGTACTCCCTCCTCATCCCTGCCTTTCCACAGCGCTGTGTGCTTGTATACTTTTTTTTTTTTTTAAGATTTTATTTGTTTATTTGAGTGAGAGAGAGAGCACAAGCGAGGTGAGGGGCAGAGGGAGAAGCAGACTCCCCACTGAGCAGGGAGCCCGATGAGAGGCTGGATCCCAGAGACTCTGGGATCATGACCTGAGCCGAAGGCAGAGGCTTAACCGACTAAGCCACCCAGGTGCCCCTGTGTGCTTGTATGTTGTGTGTTGACTGGTTGCACTGCGATCTAGGTTTCCTTATAAATATAACTCCCGGTGCTTTACTCCAAACATGGCTGGGATTGAAAGCCAGGAAGATGCACTTTACCAAGCTCCCTGAGTGAGACTTGTGAAAATTAAGTTTTGCTTTGAAATATATTTTTAATGTAAATACACACATCATTTGGCACAAATGCATGACTGAAATCATCACATATGCTGTCTGCAGTCTTTACTTGCAATCTTTTTTTCTGTGCTTGCCTTTTTGCCCCATCCTTATTTGAATAAGTTATATTAATCACCTTGGAGGTATTCTTCTATATTTTTCATCACTCTTGTGTATATACACACCCACATAACACAAATATACAAGCATCAGCTTTAATACCCTATGTGGTTATGCATGCATATAGGGCGGTTATAATTCTTCAAAAAGGGAATCATATTATATACATTTTTTTGCATCTTTTTTCTCTCAGCCAATGATACTTCCTTGAAATCTCTAAGTTAACCAATATAATTGCAATTTACTGTAAAATAGCTACAAAATTTCATTGTGTAGATATAAAATAATTCCTCCAACTATTTCTCTATAATGGGTATTTGTTTGTTTTGGGCGGCTCTGTACAATGCTGCAATAAATACTGCTATCTTACATATCATTGTTGTTAACTCTGTGTGATAAATTTCTTGAAGCAGAAGAGCTGGGTCAAAGTATCTATGCATTTTTAATGTTAATAGCCTCACCAGATTTCTTTTCAAAAAATAACTGTGGCCACTCACATTTCTTTTTTTTTTTTTTTAAGATTTTTTTTATTTATTTATTTGAGAGAGAGAGAATGAGAGAGAGCACATGAGAGGGGGGAGGGTCAGAGGGAGAAGCAGACTCCCTGCCGAGCAGGGAGCCCGATGTGGGACTTGATCCCGGGACTCCAGGATCATGACCTGAGCCGAAGGCAGTCGCTTAACCAACTGAGCCACCCAGGCGCCCTGGCCACTCACATTTCAATCAGAGATGTTTAAATGTGAATTTCAGTAATCTCTCTAACAGCAATCCGTCTTTTAAACATTGGTAATTGCTGATACTAAAAATCTGCAATATTATTTTACTTTTCAGATTCAGACCATTGAGTTTAAGCAAGTTTTTTCCTGTTCAGTAACCATTTGGATTTGCTTTTCTGTGAAGTCTCTGCTTGTATCCTTTGACCAATTATTGGACATTTATGATCATTTTAGTTTTTTATTATTGAAGTTTTACAATGAATAACATACAAGTTTCATTATAGGTTGCTATTAGTGATGATAGTGGTGGTGCTTGTATGTGTTTTTTAACACAAATTCCTGTTTTATTTTATTTATTTATTTGACAGAGAGAGAGAGAGGGAGAGAGAGCACAAGCAGGGGGAGCAGCAGAGGGAGAGGGAGAAGCAGGCCCCCCACCGAGCAAGAGCCTGATGCGGGGCTCGATCCTAGGACCCGGAGATCAGGACCTGAGCCGAAGGCAGACGCTTCACCAGCTGAGCCACCCAGGCTCCCCTCTAACAGAAATTTCTGGAAACTCAATTGGTTGGTGAAAGTAGTTGTATGTTTCAGGGCTTTTGACACATACGAAATTGTCTTTTGAAATGGTGTCATTACTTTATACACATATTTGCCATGCACAAGAAGGCACATGTCTATTCATCATCTGTGATACTGAACCTAATCTGTGCCAGTTTGATAGTTTAAAAGTGGGACTTCATTTTTCTAGTTTGTATTTCTTTTAATTTACTAGTGATGTTTACAATTTTGTTTTATTTATTAGCTATTGATATTCTGTCTTATGTCTACTTCATACATCAAAAATACTCACCAGTCCCCATATTAAATATAATATCTATCTACATGTTAGAGAGACATAAATTGCAACTCTGAAATGTGATTGCCTACATATATTATTAAGTGTAACCACTTTAAC
Source organism: Leptonychotes weddellii (assembly GCF_054177405.1). Classification (NCBI taxonomy): domain Eukaryota; kingdom Metazoa; phylum Chordata; class Mammalia; order Carnivora; family Phocidae; genus Leptonychotes; species Leptonychotes weddellii. The sequence goes on along the minus strand of NC_138371.1, from coordinate 91,129,798 downwards.
TGTTCTCTGACAGTGTGAACACTAGTGAATTCTTTTCTTTGTTCATTTGTTTGAAACCAAGCTAGAAGAGTGGGTCTCCAGAATTCCAGTATGTTTCTAAAACATCAGGTGGCTCATTAGATTGTTTCTGCTCTTTAGCTTTTTAGTTCTTCCCTTTTGCCTCAAATGAGCTACATTTGAGCTGGGGTGTGGGGGCTGGGGGAGGGTGATCAGACCGGCTTCATTATGGAAGAACTTTAAAGATCTAAAAATTAGAGGGTATCTTTCAAACTGCCAGAGCTAAAAGGGAGGTTGAAGCTTTATGCATCAGTTTCAAACTGTCCTGTTTACTAATTCATCATCAGCTTAAATTTGGAGTGGGAAGAAGTAGTTGCCTTAGATTCTTGATTTGAGAAACAGGACGAGGTCCGCTAATCCCACCAGATGAGCTCTTTATGCAAAGAATAGGATGAATAGAGTTATGTGTTGTTCTTGCCCTCAGTATTTGGCAGTGTTTTCACTATTTAACCACACGTTTTTAGTGACCTTGCTGCAGAGATTGCCAACATTGTTCCTTATTAGATATGGACAAGAGGATCTCTCTGCAAAGTCTGGGGAGCAGGGAGTGGAGGGGGACTGTTAATTTCACACTGTGATGCTGTAATTTTAACCCAGTCAGAACCAGGAAATGAGACTCCAGGTGAGTCACAGATGGACAGCCTGAGGGGGTGGGCAGAATCTTCCCGGAATGTTGGTGCAGGGCCTTCTGTCTGACTGCATATGTGAGCATCAGCTCGGTTGTCGTACCAGCTGTTAGAGTCTGTCCTCCTTCCTTGCCGATTACCTCCCTCAGAATGTGTCCAGCCAGAAGAGCATATGGCCTAAACTCCCCTTGATTCAACTGCTATGATTTCCAGATACATATTTGATTCTCTCCCCAGAGATGGGTGTCTCTCCTCAGTGTTCCCATGGCTCCCCATGCTTAATTACATCATACTTTTTACCACACTAAGCAGTGTTATGTGTCTGTCTTCTTGCCTGGGCTTTCAGCTATTTCAGGACAGAATTTTCTTTCATCTCTGTATTCTGTTGACCAAGAAGACATCAAGGCTGTAAAACAACCAAAAGCATTTATTTGGGGGTCTTAAGGATTGTGACCCGGGAGACACGGGGTGGACTGAGATCAAAAGCGTGTTCTGAATTTCCAGCTGAGAGTGCAGGCTTTTAAAGGCAAACTCCACAAAGTTACATAACTTGTTTTGAAAGGAGTTATGATTGGTGCTGACAGAGTTAGACTCCCTAATACACCATTGGCAATTTAGCTAACAGATGTTACGGGATCTCTATTTCAGTCCAAAGTGGAAAGAAAGATGTATTCCGGAAGGCGGTGGAGTTGCAATTGACAAAAGCCAAAAAAGTTCATGGCGTTCTAAGAACTGAAACAGGAGACTTGCATAGGTCCTGCTTGTTCAATATCCTCCTGACCCTATTTTGAATGACTCTCTTAGCAACGCTTCCTGCACTTTGGAATCTTCTGTCACAACCCTTAATGCCTAGCACTGTGCTTGCCCGCACAGTAAACACTGTAATGAAATGTGTTTGAATAAATAAATGATTAAGACATACAAGAACAAACGAATACACTTTTTCATTTTACCAAGTCTTATATAAGGCTCTGGGCTCCCACCCAGGAAATTGAGTGTTTTAGAAACGATATGCTGAGTTTTCAAGATCAGGCTCCCTGGGAAGATGACTCTGAGGTGGAGATTAACGTGCAGAAATTTTATAGGAGAATGGTCTTCAGATTAACACTTGTGGAGGAAGTGAATGAAGGAGCAAGGAGTAGAGGGAGAAAGTCTGTGTTGCAGCCACAGAGACTGGGCCACTTCTTCAGGGATTTCTGCATGATCATGGTCCTGTAAAGCGTCCCCAGCTGGGCCATATATCCAGGCCTGTGCACTTCCACAGAGACTAGTCCTTGGATGTTGGGCACATAATAAGCTCTCAATAAGTGCTTATTGAACCATAAAATCCTAAAGAGAAAATAGAGTGACTAGCTTATCGATTTGGGAAATCCTCTTATATAAGGACTGTTGAAAGAATTGTTAAGCAAGCCGAAACTATTCCCTGGCTCAGTTCAAGCCTGTCACATGCCGATCTGGGGTAGCATGTCATTGTCGCAGCCCTGGTAGCTGCGTCTCACCTGAGGCCAGGGTCCGAATGTCACAGCTGATGTCCCTTGATATTCCCTCTGGCACACCATAGCTCCGCTTCTTCGTCTCGCTTTTAAAAGGGAGCAGCTGCTTTGTCAAGCAACTGGCTTCTCCTACGTGCCTTTCGTCATCCTGTCGTGGGGCCCTGATCAGAAGAGCCACTCAGCAGGAAAATTCACCACATCATAAATTCATAATCCATTTTTCTCCATATGCTCTGACCAACTTATGATGTTCGTAATTAAAACTTTATGCAGACTTACGGCTACTGAGACAGGTTGATTCAGTGCTGATTGTAGAACATCATAAATCACTGCGGCTTATTGTATAATTGGGCCCTAATAATTATTCCATCAACGTTAAGCAGGGCTGGCACTGGGCAAAAACACTAGGCAGACACACTCTTTTCTCCGGGCTCCTGCATCGCAACCCAATGCCCTTGGAACACCAGCCTTTGCCCAACTGCCATTTCTTTGTTTTGTTCCGGGTTCCCCAGTCTTCTTTAGTAATGAAATCTCGCCCCATGTTTCCAGGCACCATTAAACCGCACTTCCGCCAAGAAACCGGCTCAGCAGATTCCACCTTCCGGGAAACTGAGTCCCACTGCCGCTGGGAACAGCAGCATGCATGTGGAGGCTTGTTTGGTACTGACTCCTCCAGGGCGCATTCTGTAGATGGCCTCCAGGGGCCCATCTTTGTGAACAGCATCTCATGCCTTCAATCCTTGCTCCTCCTTAATCACCCCTGAAATGGTCTCTTTCCCATTTCTTCTGAAATAGGAAGCTCCATGTCTTGAAGAATACACATGGACTGGGGCTTGATACTAGGTAGTTCTTTGACTTATTAGCTGTAAAACTCTGGATGTTAACTTAAAATCCCAATCACAGTGTTCTTTGGCTACACAACAGAGATTATGCTAATACAATAGATTTACCTCTTGGCTGTTAGCTCTGTGAATTTGCACAAGTGATTTCAATTCTTTGAATTTCATTTTTCTTAGCTATAAAATGGAGAAAATAATACATAATTTAAAGTCTTTCTGTCTTCCTACTGGGGATTAGAATGAAGGAACACATGTAAAGTTCTTGTCATCAAATATGGGTTCAATAAATGTCATAATTCCCTTTTCCTCTTACCTATTTAAATTTGAGTGACTGATAATGGGTTATTTATGTTAATTTAAGAGTGACTGATCCTGGAGGTTTCATGGCCCTGGAAAGGTCAAGAGGTGAAAAATATGTTAATACTTTTGGGACATTTTGTCTCTCAATTTGCTCAATATAGAATAATGTTATAGTAAAGCACCAAAGCAAAATATTCTGAAGACAGTTTTAAAATCCATCAAGCCCCTGGAGAACTGATACCTTGTAACTTTGTTGTTAAAGGATTTATATATAATTTGAATGGACCGGTTTTTTAATAATTGCAGATAAGACTACATGTAGAGAGCCTTTGAAACATCAGGGGGACAGCCTCTGTGTGATCCTCCTTATAGCATTCAGACCCTGACTTCCACGGGCTGCTCTGTTAGCTGATTTGCACACTTACCTGTCTTGTCAGAAAGCAGAGTAGAAACTTTGTTTATAGTTTTAAGTACTGGGACTGAATGTTCTTTAAGAAATCAGTCTTTACAGATGTTGGTGAGGATGTGGAGAAAGGGGGACCCTCCTACACTGTTGGTGGGAATGCAAGCTGGGGCAGCCACTCTGGAAAACAGCATGGAGATTCCTCAGAAAGTTGAAACTAAAGCTACCGTATGACCCAGCAATTGCACTACTGGGTATTTAGCCCAAAGATACAAATGTAGGATCGAAGGGGCACGTGTACCCCAGTGTTTATAGCAGCAATGTCCACAATAGCCAAACTATGGAAAGAGCCTAGATGTCTGTCCATCAACAGATGAATGGATAAAGAAGATGTGGTATATATATATACAATGGAATATTATGCAGCCATCAAAAAAAAAATGAAATCTTGCCATTTGCAACGACGTGGATGGAATTAGAGGGTATTTTGCTAAGCGAAATAAGTCAGTCAGAGAAAGAATTATCATACGATCTCACTGATACGAGGAATTTGAGAAACAAGATAGAGGATCATAGGGGAAGGGAGGGAAAAATGAAACAAGATGAAACCAGAGAGGGAGACAAAGCATAAGAGACTCTTAATCTCAGGAAACAAACTGAGGGTTGCTGGAGGGGAGGGAGATGGGAGGGATGGGGTGGCTGGATGATGGATATTGGGGAGGTTATGTGCTATGGTGAGCGCTGTGAATTGTGTAAGACTGATGAATCACAGACCTGTACCCCTGATACAAATAATACATTATATGTTAAAAAAAAAGAAATCAGTCTTTAAATACCAATCACTAATGAGTATTCAGAACAAGAGTTAATGCCAAAGTGAGTTCAGCAATTAAAAAAAATTACTGTGTTCATTAAATTTCAGTTAATTATTGTCAACCAGAAAATGATGTGCCCTGTTGTTAATAAAATAGTGGATCAGAAAACAAGCTTTAGATTAACACAGACCTCGGTTCTATTAAAAAAAAAACACAAAAAACCTTTGTTATTAAATCTTTTTTTTAAAGATTTTATTTATTTATTTGACAGAGAAATAGCGAGAGCAGGAACACAAGCAGGGGGAGTCGGAAAGGGAGAAGCAGGCTTCCTGCCAAGCAGGGAGCTCGATGTGGGACTCGATCCCAGGACCCTGGGATCATGACCTGAGCCGAAGGCAGACACTTAACGACTGAGCCACCCAGGGGCCCTATTGTTATTAAATCTTACATTGTTATTATTTATAGAGGCTGGTACTTTCTTCATTCTGACATTTCACTTGTGTTCATATTTTTTATTATTTTAGCTAGGTTTTTGCTCAAATATCACTTTCTCAGTAAGGCCAGCCCTCAAGAAACCTATTTAGGATTGCAAACCTCTGCCCTAATTCTGGTATTTCCCATCTTTTTCTTCTGCTTGATTTTAATCTATAGCCCTTATCTCCATCTAGAAAAATAATCCACTATGTACTCTACTTATGTATTATTTGTGGTTTATCTCACCCAATTAGAATATAAACTTCTATCCCAGGGGTTTTTGTCTGCCTCCTTAACTGTAATGTGTCAGTACAGAGAATAGTACGAGGCAAAAAAGTAGTCAGTCAATACATAATTGGATGATTTTTTTAAAAAATTAATCTTTAATATGGAGCTAAAGATGCTTTCTTCAAATAGTTGGCCACATTGAGGCAGGCAGAATAGAGAAATGCCAGATATTTGCAAGAGGAACAAAAAAACAAGGAACAGAAACCGACCGACACCAGACAGAGTCTGTGGACATTAACCAAATTTGTGATAGCTCAGGTTTCTCATGGCCACAAGCACCTTGCAGCTATTGCTCAAGCCCATGACATGCATGCACATAAAGCCCCAATCA
>NC_138371.1:91095269-91123672 GCF_054177405.1 Leptonychotes weddellii | reverse complement strand
ACTGGGTGTTATGCACAAACAATGAATCATGGAACACTACATCAAAAACTAATGATGTAATGTATGGTGATTAACATAACAATAAAAAAGTAAAAAAAAAGAAGTTAAAACAAAAAAAAAGGAGATGGTTTAGGCACTTAATAAAATGCATTTATAATAAACACCATTATAATTCACTCATGCATATCTATATTTGAAAGAAAAATTTTTGATTCAAAATAATTATTACTTATTTCTCACCCTTTTACTGAAGAAGACACATTAACTTCTTTCCCCCGCTTGGACAGAGAAGAGTGTAGATGAGTCAAGAATGATTCAAATGATGAACTTTAAAGAATTTCTGGATTGAGTCTTTCAGAGCTATTACACGGTTTCAAAGATTTAGCTGCATTCTACTGGATATAGGTAGTAACTTTTAGAGTCTAGAAGGAGAATCTCCCCTATCCCTGGAGAAGAGGAGGTAATGACACCAGATAGAGATTTTCCCCAATATGAGCAAAACCTAAGGCTGTCCTTCATGTGCAAATATTTTTCCTGTTTTTTTCTTTCTCTTGACTGTCTAATTTTTTTTTCTTTTTACGATTTTTTTTTTTAATTTATTTGACAGAGAGAGAGAGTGACAAGCAGGCAGAAGAAGAGGGAGAAGCACATTCCCCGTTGAGCAGAGAGTCCAACACGGGGCTCCATCCCAGGACCCTGGGATCAGGACCTGAGCTGAAGGCAGATGCTTAATAGACTGAGCCACCTGGTCGCCCCTTAACTCCTCTTCTTTCTCTTCCTTCTCAAACAGCTGACACAATGAAACTGACCTAGCCACACACATTGCCACCACACACTGCGTCTGAAAGGGACCGTCAATTTGAAAGGCACCATGAGGACCAAGATAACTTTGTTCCAGTTACATGAATCCAGAAGCCAGAGAGATCCTATGCCTGTAAGAGTAGCAGCAGGGAAATGATAATGCCTGTATCCATTTGGGAGTGAATGCTTTGCTTAGATGCTTCCTGATTCTTCTTCTTCGCCATTTTTTTTTTTTTTAAATGCTGACTGTGCAAAGCACATTTTTGCGCGGATGATCCCAGTAGGCTTTAAGAATTTGAGTGTGTAATTGCTGTTTGGCCAGATGGAAAGCTGTTTCCCTAGAAGAAAAATCATGAGAGCTTAGCGAATTCGAGATGCTCCAGGTTGAAACTGGAGGGACCAGTGAGGTCCTTACACATGAGACCATGAATGTCCCCACTTAGCTCTCCAGTGTAGGAGATCACCAAGGGCCTGGGGGCCAAAGGCCTGATGAAGTCATACCGTTGATGGACCTGGAGAGCTCTAGGATACGCTTCATGGGCACCTGTAGTGTAGGTGGTTGCTCAGAGAGCAGGGGATTTACATTGCTAACGCATTTCATAAAGTCAGGTTCCAAAAACAAATGAAATGAAATGTCAAGGCTTTTGAGTTTTCTTCTGTTTTTATCTATCTGTGTCTTATAGCTCTATTATTGCAGATCTTTCATCTCTATGTGATTCAGTGATCTACTTTGATTCAGCTAGAATTTCCTGGGTGCCAATATGTTGGAATACGAGAAATAGCACTAGATACCTTGTTGGGAAGTGGAAGTGGAAAATCCCAGGTGATCCAGACATGACCTCAAAGGTGAGGGTTGTGACAGCTAATTGAAGGTGACTCTAAATAATACTGTGCTGTAATATAGTTCAACAAATGCTATAAACATGTAGAATAAGAAAAAAAAATTTCTACTGAGTGAATTGAGGTAAAAACAGGCAGGATTTTGACAGGGAGACTTGAGTTGAGAAAGAGACATTTAAAGACATAGTCATTGGTTTTTCTGCTTGAATGATATTAAGAACCATTATGGATGTGTTATGCTTCACATCTCGCTAGATCTGTGGCTCTTCTCCCCAAATTCTCTTTTTGTGATTACTTTTAGTGTTATTTTCTTTTTATCACAAGGCCTAGCTATAATGCTAGGTTCAGTATATTAACAAAGCATTAATTTGTATTCCCCAAATACGTTTTTCCTTTAACTAAAATGAGTAGGGGGAGCAATGATGAGCAAGTTTGTACAAATTGGTAAGAAATTATTACTAGGTGTTCTGTGACAACAAATAACTCCAAAAGTATCACTCTCTATGCTCCTTCAACTAGTTACTGGTCTGTAATTAGCACAGTATTTGTTCATCCCTCACAATCACCTCCTTAAGTCCTTCTTTAACTCCAGTTAATTGCTTTAATAATCTCTCCAGTTTCACAAGATTTATTCTTCTACATTTAAATCACCTGCACACCAAAATACTTTGGGTGTTTTTAAAATAACATGATGATTGGATATTTAAAGTTTACAATAAAAATGGCATCTGCATTTTTGGAATTAATTTGGGGGATGTTAATACAATGCGATTGGTGTTAGATTGTGTGATGTATGGTCAGATGGATGCCACAGAAACAAACATTTGTTTCACTGGATGCATATAAATGTGTCCTATGGAAATGAAACTGGTGTTGAAGATAAAATGTTGGTGAGTTTTTGAATAATTGTAATAGTCATCGTTTATTAAATGTTTGCTATGTGCTACACATATCTTTAATCTTTATAATAGCTTGTTTGGTTATTTTTCTAACTGTACACATGATGCCTGATTTTCTAAATGAAGTTATGAATCTTACACAATGTCACCAATATAGAACATTAAGTGACAAGAGTAAAAATCCAAAACCAGAACTATATGACTAAAAAATCTTTCCCTGCCTCCCCCAGTATATCACTATGGTAGGCAAAATGATGGTGCCAAAAGATGTCCGTGTCCCAATCTCTGGAACCTGTGAATATATTACATGGCCAGGAGGAATTATGGTCGCAGATGGAACTAAAATTGCTAATCATCTGATGTTAAACTAAAGAGACTACCGTGGGCAATCTTGGCGGTCCCAATATAATCACAGGTGTCACTTAAATGGGGGGAAAAGAAGCAGAAGAATCAGGATCAGGCAGATGGCCTCATGGAAAAGGCTCAACTAGTTATTACTGGCTTTGAATATGGAAAAGGATCTTGAACCATAAGGAATGGGCAGCCTCTAGAAGCTGGGAAAGGCGAGAAGATGAATCCTCACCTAGAGTCTCCAGAAAGGAATCAAGCCTTGCCAACACCTTGATTTTAGCCCAGCAAGACCCATTTCTGACTTTGGACCTCCAGAACTGTAAGATATGAAATTTGTGTTGTTTTAACCGACTAAGTTTATGATAGTTTGTTACAGCAGCAAGACCAACTAACATAATCCCTTTGCCTCCCCAGTGATGTTGGAGACATTGTGTGTGTGTGTATGTCTGAGAGAAAGCCAGCATGTTTCTTTGGAGTACAATTGAAAGTAAATTGAAATTCATCTAAAAGAAAATGGTGGGCCTAGTGAAAGGCAAGAGCAAGAGGAAGTCTGGAGTTGAAAGATGCAGTTATAAGTCCAATGCCATGAGCCTTAATTATAGTAAGTGGTGAGCAAATATTGCTTAATGGATAAATAAAATGATAAAGGAATGAAAAATCTGCAGACCTGTGCTGATTTTTATTTCATCAACCTTACAGAAATATAATTGCTAATTTTAAAGGTGATGATGTCCCACTGTTTTAATTTGAATTTCTTTGACTATTAAGTTGAAAGTCTTTCATATGATTATTAAGTATTTGTCTATTCTCTCTTGTGAATTATCATTTGACTACTGGGAAATTAAGGTCTCTATTTAATTTCAATTTTGTAAGCTCTTTAGAAAGTATAGCTATTAACCTTACATTTGGCAAAAAGTTTTTTGCAAATATAATTTTCCTGTTTGGTGATTACCTTTTAAATATGCTTATAATACATTTGAAGCACAAACTTACTAAATATTTTGCAATCAAATCTGTTGGTTTCATCCTGGTGACTTCTTCCATTATTTTAAAACCATAATCACTCTGAATTTGTTTTAGAATAATATGTGAAGGTAAAAATTTGTTATTCTTTTTAAATAATTGACAATAGTTACTATATCATTTGTTAAATAATCTTCCCCTTTCCTGTTACCTTATTATAATGCTTTATTTAAAATCCTTCAATTCATTTGATGTATTCTTGTGTTTTTTTTAAAGCTATTTTAGTTCATAGTCCTTTTTCTTCATTCTGTCATCATTTTACCGTGCTTAAATGCATTACAGCTTTATAGCATGTTTTAATGTTATTTATAGTTGCAACTGAATCCTCAAGCCCCATCATATCAACCTTGCTTTTAAGAATATTATTTTAGCTGTTCAACTGGTTTAATCTCTTTTTTTTTTTTTATTTGAGACAGAGAGAATGAGAGAGAGAGAGAGCACATGAGAGGGGGGAGGGTCAGAGGGAGAAGCAGGCTCCTTGCTGAGCAGGGAGCCAGATGTGGGACTCGATCCAGGGACTCCAGGATCATGACCTGAGCCGAAGGCAGTCGCTTAACGAACTGAGCCACCCAGGCGCCCCTGGTTTAATCTCTTAATCTTCCATATAAACATGAGAGTTTGGGGGATTTTTTGGGTAATATTTAATTGAGATTAGTTTAAAAGTATAAGTGAACTTCTAAAGATTTGTGATAATTACAACCTTGTTCTTCTACTCAAGAAAAATGGTATCACTTTCCATTTATTCAAGTTTTCTTATTTGGCTCTTGTTAGGTATGTGTAATTAATATTTGCCCCTTCACAAAGTGGTTTAAAATTAAGTGGCTTAAAATTAAGGTATTTCAATTTAAAAATCATCTTGGGAATTGTTTATTGCATCTTTTAATTAGTTATTGCTGTATATATGATAATTATTAACTTTCGTATATTTATCTTAGATGGCACACTTTGCAGAAATGGGTTATTAATTCTAATCATTCATAAGACGACAATCTTGGATTGTTTACTTCTAAGAACAAATTCTGTCTTTTTCAAAAAATTATGCCAATTGTTTCTTTTTTTTTTTTTTAAAGATTTTTATTTATTTGACAGAGAAAGACACAGCGAGAGAGGGAACACAAATGGGGAGTGGGAGAGGGAGAAGCAGACTCCCTGCCGAGCAGGGAGCCCGATGCGGGACTCGATCCAGGGACTCCAGGATCATGACCTGAGCCGAAGGCAGTTGCTTAACCAACTGAGCCACCCAGGCGCCCTATGCGAATTATTTCTTTTTCATGTTTTACTTCAATGACTACCATTTCTATATCAATACTAAATACTAATGAAAATAATGACCATCTTTCTCTTACTGCTGAGTTTGATGAGAATGCTTTATTGCTGCATTATTGAATCTACTGTTGTCTATTAGCTAAAACTCTTTAAGTGATTCTTTTATCACTGATATATTAAATAAGGTGATGTCATGAGTAGATACTAAAATTATAGTGAATTTCACATCTGGCAAATATCTGATAACTGCCAATTATCTGTTGATATGATATTTGATCAAAAGTTATTTAAGATTCTTTGGTCACTGCTTTATTATTTATGATCTTATGAACACAGTTCTTTTTTTTTCCCCTAATAATTCGGGGCCTTCATTAGAAACTTCCATTGTTGCATCCTAAGTGTGAATAACGGATTCTTCCAGAATGGACTGCGTATTCCTTTACTCTTCAAATTCTTTTATCTCTTAAGTTGTTTGTATATCCCTGATAGTTCTTTCTGCACTTCTATTTTTTAAAAAGATTTATTTATTTATTTTAGAGAGAGAGCATGAGTCGGGGAGGGGCAAAGGGAGAGGGAAAGAGAGAAAATCCTCAAGAAGACTCCCGAGTGCAGAGCGCAATGCGGGGCCAGATCCCAGGACACCAGGATCATGACCTGAGCTGAAATCAAGAGCCAGACAACCTACTGAGCCATCCAGGTGGCCCTCTTTCTGCACGTTAGAGAGCATTTTTTTTCTGATATAGGCCTAAAAGTTTTCCCACTCCATTTCTCAAACAAAAGTTCAAGGGTTCTACTACTGATTCAAAAGGAGGGAAAGAGTGGAATGAAGGAAAGATGCAGATGAAAGCAGAAGGCAAGAAGACACAGAGGGGAGCAGGAAGCTAGAAATGGTAAGAATGGACTTATTCAGAAGCATGGTAGATGAATTAATTTTTATCATGTTCAATCTTTATACATATTATCTTATTTAATCTTTTTAATATTATTAAGGAAACGGAGGTTTAATGAGGCTGAATAGCTTATCTAAAATTCATGTAGCTTGTATCTTAAGCTTTACCAGTGGGATGCAAACAGTAGAAAATAATTTTCTATACCCACTCTCTCTTTTAAATAGTTCAGTGAGACCAGTGTTTCCCCTGTCTTGTTAGATGAATATTCAGAATCTCATGAATTTCTTGGGTACTTTCAGGGACTAGGAAACCCTCGCATCAGGTTTAAATCATAAAATAATTTCAGATTACAAATCAGAATGTCCCATCCCCTATAAACATTAACATTTCCCTCCCCTGACAGGGCATCAGGCAGGTGGGAATGAGCATCCAGAGAAGGACAGCCAGCTTCTCTTTTGTTATAGCTCTACATCCTCACTCTCACCCACTACCGGTTAGCTGTACACTTCCTGTGCCTGGAAGATCTTTAAAGCTAACTCTTCCTTGTTTGGGTGCTTCTAAAATTAGGATGTGAGTATCTGATCTCTCCTCACATCCCAATTGCTGGTAATCTCCCCTGGAGATTTTTTTAAAACCTCAGAGCAGGGGCGCCTGAGTGGCTCAGTCGGTTGAGCGACTGCCTTCGGCTCAGGTCATGGTCCTGGAGTCCCTGGATCGAGTCCCGCATCGGGCTCCCTGCTCGGCGGGGAGTCTGCTTCTCCCTCTGACCCTCCCCCTCTCATGTGCTCTCTCTCTCTCTCTCTCATTCTGTCTCAAATAAATAAATAAAATCTTTAAAAAAAAAAAAAACAAACCTCAGAGCATTGTTGATAGTTTAGCAGGTGTTTTGTAAGACTTCTGCAGTGACTAGGAACTCAGTAGCCTTACCTCCACTTTTTCTTACTGGGGTCCCCTCCACTTCCTGTGAAGGCAGGCCCACTAGTTAGGTCCTAAACTGATCTCATGCTAGCTATTTTTTTTTGGTTGGGATTCAATTCCACTCTCATCTCTCAACTGCAGAGCAGACTTATTAATGTAGAAAACTCGCTGATTAATCTTTTTGAGGACCTACTCGCCAGGTTTGTGAGGGATCATGGCACTCACAGCAGAGACTTCTCCAGGCAAATCCATTCCTCCCCACCTCACCAATTTGCTTTTTCCTGATACTGTAATACTCTCAAGGGGTCTGGAAGGGCTTCAGAGTTATGTCACTAGGTTGTCTGTTTCACAACATACTTTCATATTTATGTCTGCCAGATTAGGATCTCAGCGGACGGTTTCACTTCAACATTGTCCAGTCCACATCTTCTCCGAGGTGGACATACCACCTCCCAAGACTTTTTTTGTTGTCTTAAATCATACTTATGAGTTTAAACTCTCTTCCATGTGGTAGAGATTTTCATAAATGTTCCTTTCTTGAAACACTCATTGTGGTGTTGGGGGACTTTACAGAAAATGTGATGTCCTGATGTATTTTCTGCTACAGATGTAAGAGGCTGAGTCATGTCTCTATGCCCGACATTTATAAGAAAATATGTCAAGCTCCACGCTAGACTCTGGGAAAATTCAAAATGGAAGAAAAGGCCATTATATTACCATTCTTTGGGGGGACATTAATTAGGTTTTTGCCAACTGAAAAAAAAAAGAAACCAACCCTTATTTGGAACTAGCAAATCGATATGTTTAAAATAGGTCGGACTGGAGGATAGAAGTGTTTTATGCCATATATGTTAAAAAATATGGTCCTTCATTTATTTAAAGTTGAGGTCCATTTTTTTAAAAAAAGTTATAATATTTATCTGCTTCAGGATTAGAATTAAAATTACAGAATATTTTCCCTCAAGATATTCTTCTTAGAAATTAAACTGCATAAATGAAGTGATTTCATTTCTCATCATATTTGTATTTCACTGAAATGCAATTGTCATTTCTCTCTCCCTTTTTGTAGAATATCTGCAAAGTTTCCTTTAGTCCATTTTTCCTCTCAGCTGCATTGATTTTCACACTTGAGCCATATTTTTCTTTTTTAATAAATTTTTCTCCACTGCGCTCACAGATAGATCAATGACTTCCTCCTTCAAAAATCAATGGTACAGATGGTTGAAAAATTAACTTTTTTTTTTCATTGGCAGGTGTCATTGGCTTGACACGGAATCTGCTTTGGATGAAAATTTCCTTTAGGATCTGAGAGGGTAGAAATGAGGTCTAAGTAAAATAAGGCCCTGGACCTCTGAGAGCTCATGACCTTACACAAGGTTCATAGTGTTGCTGAATCTCTAAAGCTTCATGCATGAAAGAAGCATCTCAGAGCCATTGTCTGAAGGCCAGGCTACTGATCTCTTTCCAAGGGCTCAGGCTAAAGCAGTCTCCACAGCCCATAAAGATGCAAATAATTCATAAGAAACTCTTAACTCTAGTAAACAAACTGAGGGTTGCTGGAGGGGAGGTGGGTGGCGGATGGGGTAACTGGGTGATGGGCATTAAGGAGGGCACATGATGTAATGAACACTGGGTGTTATATGCAACTGATAAATAACTGAACTCTACATCTGAAAGTAATGATACACTATATGTTAATTAATTGAATTTAAATAAAATAAGATAAAATTAAAAAAAAACATGCACATAATTCATTTGACTTGGGAATCTTAAACAAACTTTGGTCTTGATGAAATTCCAGTGGGCTTGAAGGAAAGATCAGATACTTCGGTTCTGAGCAAGAAGCCTGAATTCAGATGTCTTGATTTGGATTCTTCTTCTCTTGCTTGAAGTTTTATTATTTATTTTCTGCTACTCTTCCTTGTGAATATTAATCCCTACTCCCCAAGAAAGAAAGGCCAGGTCCATGCAACACTGGGAAGGAGGGCCTGGGCCTGGGTTAAGGTCTCATGCTTTGTGTGTCTGCAATCATTTTACCCTTAGAGAGAGTTAATGTTCTGGAGAACCTGGACAGGCTAAAGCCCATGAAAATTGGAAGTGAGAGATGGTGCTAGAAATCTGGGAATATGAGAGACTTTGACGTTGAATCAACAGGTACAGATGAAATCATCCAGAGAAAGTGTACATAGGAGAATAGATTAGAGGAAGGAAGGTGAAGGATATGGGAAGATGTGCAATCTCTTGAATCTTACATATTGTGCTTCCTGCTTGATTTGGAACCCCAGCAACACCAAACATCAAGGTGGCTCCTCCACATTCTATGTGTGGTTTCTTGCTTGTTGTTCCTTTGTTCATGCTGTCCCCTTTCCTACAACGCCTCTCTCCTTCCTCTCTTGACTCATCTTAACATTATTTTTATTCTTCCTACAGGAAGTCTTCCATAAAAACCTTTCTCCAGTTAAGCTAGCCATTTCTCCCTGAAGTTCCAAATTAATTTCTTCTCTGTGCACTCCTCTGTGCCCCTTCCACACAGCTGCAGCTGCCCCTCAGTAGCTGTGGGATCCATGGGATCAACAGAGAAAACTAAAAAAGTTAGGGGCTAGTGTTGGAAAGACTGGATATCCACATGCAGAACCTTATCTCACACATTTACACAAACCACTCAAAATGGATTTCAGACTTAACTGAAAGACCTGAAAGAGTAAAGCTGCTAGGAAAAAAGAAAAAATGGAGGGAAAATGCTGCTTGACATTGGTTTGGGCAATGATGTTTTTGGATGCGACATCAAAGACAAATAAAGCCAAAAATAAACAAGTAGGATTGTGTCAAACTACAAAAGCTTCTGCACAGCTAAGGAAATAATCAGCAGAATGAAAAAGCCACTTACAGATGGGAGAAAATATTAGCAAAGTATATATCTGATAAGGGGTTGATATCCAAGATATATAAGGAACTCAAAACAACTCAATAGCAAAAATTAAAAAACAAAACAAAACAAAGAAACCACCCTATTAAAAAAAATGAGCAAAAGTCCTGAATAAATAATTCTCTTTTTTAAAAGATTTATTTATTTATTTGACAGAGAGAGAGAGCACAAACATGTGTGTGTGTGCGCGTGTGCACACACACACACTTGTTAGAGTGACTATTATAAAAAAAAATAACAAATGTTGGAGAGGATGTGGAGAAAAAGGAACTCTTTTACACTTAGTGAGAATGTAAATTGGAACAGCCATTATGGAAAACCATATAGAGATTCCTTTAAAAATTGAAAATAGAACTACCGTACAATTCAGAGATCCTGCTTCTGAGTATATATCCAAAGGAAATGAAATCAGTATCTCAAAGAGATCTCTGCATTCTCATATTCATTGCAGCATTATTCACAACATCCAAGATATTAAAATCACTGAAATGTCTATCAATGCATGAATGGATAAGGAAGTTGTAGTACATACAAAAGGGAATACTATTCATGTCTAAAAAGAAGGAAATCCTGACAGTTTTGACAATATAGGTGAAGCTGGAGGACATTCTATTTAGCAAAATAACCCAGACACAGAAAGCAAATACTGCATGACTTCAGTTACATGTGTGATCTGAAATAGACAGATGCACAGAAGCAAAGAGTAGAATGGTGGGTTCCAGGGGTTGGGAATGGAGAATGTAGGGAGATATTGATCAAAGGATTTCATCAAAGGGTTTCATGTTGGTCAAAATTTCAGTTATGCAAGATAAATACATTTGGTGATCTAATGTATATCATGGTGACTGTAATTAATAATATTGTGTTGTATATTTGATATATTTGCAAAAAAGAGAAGATCTTAAGTATTCCCACCACATACAAAGAGATAACTACATGAAGTGATGGACATGTTAATTAGTTTGATTGTAGGGATGATTTCACAATGTATGTATTTATCAAAACAGCAATTGTGCACCTTAAATATGTAGAATTTTATTTTCCAATTATACTTCAATAAAACAAGCAAAAAAGTTATAGTGAACTCTTGCAATCCTTAATCCAACTTCCCCTAATGTCAGCATCTTATATCAGCACAGGACAATAATCAAAACCAGGAAATTAACATTGGTGCAGTACTACTAACATTACTATATATATTTTAAATAATAAAATTGAGGACTTCTTTATATAATAATAGATCACTTGGATATTCTTTTTGTGAAAACTGCGCAGGTCATTAGCCAATTTTTATACTGGGTTGCTGCTTTTTCTTCTAATGAAATTTGTAGTTTCCTTATAATCCTCATTCCATGAGAAGTTTTGTCAAATGTTTATGTATTAAATTCACTTAAAATAACAATGATTAACCCATACATGTTAACATTATTGATATATTTAATGAAAAATACCTGTAGTTTCAAATACAAATACAAAAATAAATGTAAATCTTGACATTGCACATTTTTTGAGTCTCTTTAATGTCTGGCTTAATGGAAGATGATTGAATTCACATACCCTCTTCTTGGTTTAATGTATTGCAGTATGTTTTCTTATCTGCCTTGTATTCATTAGTGACAGTTCACCAAAGTGGATTCAGCCATTATTGATCCATGGGCTTTAATTTTGTTTCAGTTTTGTAGGGTTTTGTTTTGATTTGTTTTGTTTTTGCCACCATGAGTAAGCTTCAATAAATATTCTTGTAATTTTTAAACTTTTTTTTATTGAGAGAGAGAGAGAGAGTTCACATGCAATTAGGATAGGAGGGGCAGAGGGAGAGGGAGAGAGAATCTTAAGCAGGCTCCACGCCCAGCACAGAGTCCAACGCAGGGCTCGATCTCACAACCCTGAGATCATGACCTGAGCTGAAACCAAGAGTCAGACACTTTACAAACTGAGCCACCCAGGTGCCCCTCTTGTACTTTTTAAAAGGGAAGGAGGGGAGAAGGAGGAGGAGGAAGGGAGGAATGGGGAGGAGGGAGAAGGGAAGAAGGGGGAGAGGGAGAAGGGTGGAAGGGGGAGGACGGGGAGGAGAGGAAATCAAAGGCTGGTTGGCTTTCAATATTTAAAAGCACATTATTGGCATCACAACGCTACTTGACATCATTAGAATATATGCCACAATAACTGAAGCCCAACTCAAATAATACACTTTTAGACAGCTTTATATATGTTACACCTTTCCCAGTTCCATCATCCCCCTAACAAGCCACTTCCCCAAATAATAAACTGGGGACAATGGAGGAGAAAGAAAAAGCAAACACAATCACCTCAATTACAGACTCTCATTGCAGGGCCTGTCATCTCATGATCTTATTTACTTCTTCTTGCCTCTGAGCACCAAATAACTTCGACTACCTACCTATCATCATGGAGGGGACTTAATCAAGTTCCCTAGGCATTTTGGCACCAAAGATATTGCCTTAGTATTCCATAGGAGGAGAACCCTGATTGTACTGAAATCCTGAGAATCCATTCTATCTAACCATATACTACACATAAAAAGGAGCCTAAGGAGTAAAAATCGTAGTGTGGGATAAAAGGAAGCCACAAAAGTACTGTCTGGGAATAAAAAGGAAGGAATATGGCCCTCTAGCTTGTCACACCAGTTCCTAATATATACCCACATCCATTCAGCACTGTATTTTACTCACTGAGTCTCCGTTCTGTCTTTCCCATGAGACTGTGACTTCCTTTAGGTCAGGCAGCACCTTTATTATTACTTCTTGTCCCTAGTGTCTAGCACTGAGTGAGATCCAATATAAATGTTTTTGGTTTAGTGTATTTGTTCGGAAACAAATAAGTTAATTGTGTTCGTGTATTCACTGAACACTTATTTACTGAGCCCAGACAGTGTTTTAAAAGTTTAGGATACATCAAAAAAACAGATTCCCATCCTGTGCAGTTTTCATTCCATTAGGGAGGAGATAGATAATAATTAAGAAACATAAACATGAATAAATCATACGATACGGTAAAAAGTGGTTATTGTGGAAAAAAAGAAAAAGTAGAGCAACGTTAACGGGATTGACAAAGGGCCAGGGTCTGTGGCAGATTGCACTATTGAGAAGGGAATTCAAGATGGGGCTTGTTATATAGATGAGATTTCATCAGAAATTGGAAGAAGGGAGGTGTTGGGATAGGATGGCTCACGTGCTCACAAAGGAGCAGGAGGTTGGCATTCCTGGGGTGGGCCAGGGCCGAGCAGCTGGAAAGGTCAAAGTGTGGGTCACATGGTGGCTCCTTGGCAAGTGGGTTGGGTTTTGAATCCAAGTATAAAGGGAAGAGTTGACAGGAGCAACATTCTACATTTTAAAACTTCTCACTTACATTCTAAAAGAATCCATCTGAATTCTGTGCAGAAGGGAGAGAGGAAAGAAGCAGGGATCGCTATTAGAAGGCTCTTGACCTCATTCAGGTGAGCGGCAGGTAGCTCAGACAAGGTGGTGGCAATGGAGGTGGGGAGAAGGATGCGGATGTTTGATGGCAGAGTCTGTAGGATGCCCTGACAAAGATTCTTTGCTTGACCAAACTTTAGTCAGGCCCCTGCACTTTTCTAGGCCCAGCTGTACACTTCCTTATAAAATCCAGTTTTAACATGAACCCTGCCTGATCACTCTTGATATCTGATCAGTATTCCTCCCCTCCCAGGCTTGGTGTCGGGTCAAACTGGCCTGCTTTCAGCAGAAATCTTATTAGGTAGGGCCACCCAGGATTCTTCCTAGATTTCATGTCTCTTCTTGGTAATTCTTCCATCCACTGACTCCCACACTACTGGGCTCTTGTCTCTGGTGCATTTGAAATGGAGCCCAGGTCTACACTGGGGGCTCTTTTCCCCAATTGCAACAGTCCTGAATGAATTCTCCTTCACCACTTTAACTTCTGTTTGCCTCTGGCTTTCTTTGGCATGCCCAGTGGGCTGGACCTGGGGTGCACGAAGGGGAAAGGTCCAAGGTTTCCGGATCAAGCAAAAGGAGAGATGGAGTAGTTACCGAGTGAAAAACAGAAACTTCAGGTGAAACACGTTTAAGTTTAAGATAGCTAAAGCACATAACATCTTTTTTTCTGGTGGATTTTATGCACTTCTCATCTCTTTGCTTTTCCAATTGCTACCCAGCAGGCTGCTCCATCTGTCATTGTTATTTATCAGTTGTCCAAACAAAATGTGTTTTTAGATTTGAGGCTTTTTAAATATGTCTAGGAGGGATGTAATCAACCTACTCTGGCTGTAATTAGGAATGTCATCTGGAGAATCACATCCGGCTACATTTTTAGGTATATTTTAACTGGCCATCACCACTAACTGCAGATGAAAATCGTTATAAACATTAAGATTAATGAATGGTTATTTCTAATAGACAAGACACCATGATATATACTTATGGAAGATATCAGCAACCACATACAATTACATTTTTTTTTCAATATGAGAACATAGAGAATCCTTGGGGCACAATAATTATTACCTCATTTTTCCCTCTGACACAGTGATTTTAGGACTACCTAGATGAGAATACTGTTAAAAGAACAAATCCTCTAATATACTATTAACCAGCTATCAAATATATGATACCTGGATTCTCTAAGAGTTTATTCCTCTGATTACTTATGCTATTTCATGAATGTGTCAAATGGGAAGGAACTAAACTGCCTGTCTCTAACAAACTCACATAATATAAGGGCAGTGAGAAAAAAAATCCACCTGATTATTTTATTCAGTTTCTGAAATCTAGAGTATCAAGATAGACTATCCAATAAATTACTGGAATGAAATGATATGTAGCTAAGATGGATGCTTTTTAAATTTGTTGCTTGTAAATTTGAGCAGCCTGTGGAAGATGTGAGTGGAAAATGACCTGAAGTAGCTGGGATTTGCTTGGCAGGCACTTAATACATTAAGTGAATGTAAATTCACTTTTTTTTATTTAAGTGATTTTTTTAAAAGATTTTATTTATTTATTTGAGACAGAGAGAATGAGAGACAGAGAGCATGAGAGGGAGGAGGGTCAGAGGGAGAAGCAGACTCCCTGCCGAGCAGGGAGCCCGATGCAGGACTCGATCCCGGGACTCCAGGATCATGACCTGAGCCGAAGGCAGTTGCTTAACCAACTGAGCCACCCAGGCGCCCTTAAGTGAATTTTTTTAAGTGAATATTATTAAGTGAATAAAATAAATCAAGGCTTCTTTAAAAATCATCTGTTATTACTCTCTGATTTTACAGTCGAGGAGATTAAGATCCCAAGAAAGAGCCATTCAGCTGGTGGGGTAAAAACCGAGCTCACTCTGGGGACACCTGGGTGGCTCAGTGGGTTAAGCATCTGCCTTTGGCTCAAGTCACGATCCCAGGGTCCTGGGTTCAAGTCCTGCATCAGGCTCATTGCTCAGAAAGGAGCCTGTCTCTCCCTCTGCCCCTCCCCCTGCTTGTGCTCGCTCTCTCTCTCTCTCTCTGACAGATAAATAAATGAAATCTTAAAAAAAAAAAAATACCTGAGCTAACCTCTAACCAGTCTTGCCTCGTGGCATTAAGGACTAAATAAATAACCATGAAGAACATGAAGAACAGTCGATTCGTGAGGAACGTAGTGTGTGGCTCATGGTATATTAAGCCCTGAAGCATCAATAATCAAGCAGCAGGTGTGCAAAGCATCCTTTCCTTTCAGAGAGGACATCCCCAGGAAAGACAGAGGGTGACCTGGACCAGTGTCATCCTAAACCTGATAACGGCAGAGGGACTGGCAAAAAGACTAATATTTGTGAGAGGAGATTCCTATCATGGAACCATTTAATCAGGACAGTTCTGGTTCCCTAGGATTGCTCATAATAAACATCCTTGGGACCACTTTATTCCTGGACCATGGCTCCTTGGAAAAATGACACAAAAACTAGTAACCTAGCACAAAATGAAATGTTTCATGACCAAAATGACTCTCTTTTCTGTATTAAAAAAAAAATGGAGGTAGGGACATTACCTAGAAACTTACTTTATGTGGGGGAACGCATGTGTTAATCTGGGCTGACTGTATCCAATGCAACAACAAGACCTGGGACCTCTGCCCTGTCTGTGTCTCATGATGACTGGATGCTGGAAATTTTACTGCAGCTAGCTGGTAGATCAGTTCTTGAACTCGGGGGAGTCTGATTTGACAATCCAATGTCTTCTGTTATCTCAAATGCTTCATGTAATTTCATTAGCAGTATGGAGGAAATATCCATCCACAATATAGAGAAAGTAGAAAACAAAAAGAAAGCAGGCCAAGAAACCAAAACAAAGATAAAGGGTACAAGAGCTGAGGTCCTGAATTATTTTGATCCTTCCACAAAATTCGAAAGTTCTCAGTATCAGGGGTACGGCATAATGGGTCAGGAGCTTGAGAGTATAGGAAAAGATGCCAACTATTATCAAACATGATTGTTTAATGCTCAGTTTATTAATGACAAAGCCTGTTAAATGATATTCTCCTAAATATTAGGAAATCATTCAGGACTTGTGAATTAATTAATTAATTGATTGATTAATTTAGAGAGTGGGAGCAGGGGAAGGGCAGAAAGAGAGTGAAAATCTCTCTCCAACATGGGGCTCGATCTCACGACCCTGAGATCATGGCCTGAGCCAAAATCAATAGTCGATTGCTTAACTGACTGAAACATCCAGGCACCCCAGGACTTGTAAATTGAATAAAACAAATATCTCTAGATATTTAAGCATTGCTTATAAACCCTTTGGATCAAAATTACCAAATTATTTCATTATAATGACAAATCAAATATACTTTTTTATTAAAAAGACATCAAATACACATTAACGCAATTTTATTTACAAGAATTGTATTAAACACACTTAAATGGTTATACAAATGTCTAGATGATAAGTGTAATATATCTTACTTTTTCATGCTTTTTTTTCTTATTTTTATATCTTATTCAAGTTACATTTCTAAACTACTTTTGATGCCTTCTTGACCAGCTTAAGTTATAGGATCCGAATTATTAACTTTTTTTTTTTTAGTGAAAGAGAGCAAGAAAGAGAGAGAGCATGTGTGTATGTAAGCAGTAGGGTGGGGGTGTGTGCAGAGGGAGAGAGAATCTCAAGCAGACTCCCTGCTGAGTGTGGAGCCCAATGCCGGCCTCGATCCCATGACCCTGAGATCATGACTTGAGCTGAAATCAAGAGTCAGATGCTCAACCAACTGAGCCACCCATTGAATTACTTTTGTACATTGGTCAAAAATCTAGTGGGTATATTTGTGTGATTCCATTTCTGGGTTCTTTGTTCTTTTCGATTTATCTATGTATGTATCTATCCTTCTGTCAAGTTCCAAAATAAGTTTTAAAATCAGGTAGGCTGATTTCTCCCACTTTGTTCTTCATTTTCAAAACTGTTTTAGCTATTGTAGTTTCTTGTCTTTCCATATAAATTCTACATCAACAAAATTTTTGTTGGGATTTTGATAGGAATTGTGTGAAACTATTTATTAGGGGAGAATAGCATCTTAATTGCTCAATCCATGAAAATGGTATTTCTTCTTTGATCTTATTTGTATCTTCTTCAGCTACTTTTGTTTTATAACTTTTAGCATACTGTTCATTTTTTATTAGATTTACATCTAAGTGTTTCCTTTTTCTGTGCAATTGTAAATGCACTGCCTTTTTAATATCAGTGGATAGTTGCTAGTACCTAGAAATTCAATAGATTATGTTAATCTTACAACATTTGACATTGCTCATCTCACTTATTAGATCTAAGAGTTTATGTACAGATTTCTTGAGGTTTCTAAATAGACCATAATGTCATATGGAAGTAGGAATAGTTTTATGTCTTTCTTTTCAATCTGAATAATTTTTAGTTCCTTTTCTTGCATTAATGCACCAATTAAAATTTGCAGCCCCATGTTGAATAGCAGTGTGAGAGGAAAATCTTGCCTTGTTTCTAATTTTAGGGGGGAGAGTGTTCAGTTTTTCACCATGGAGGATCATCTTAGCTCTTTAAATTATGCTGTTGAGCCCACCCAGTGAAATTTTAATTTCAGTTTTTGTATTCTTCAGTTCCAAAATTTCCATTTTGTCCTTCTCCATATTGTCTATATCTTTATTGAAACTAACTCCTTTTCCTTCCTTCCTTCCTTTTCGTTCTTTCCTTCTTTCTTTCTCATATTTTAGTCATGTTTATAATTACTATTCAAGTGTTTTTATGATAATGGCTGCTTTAAAATATGTCTAAAAATTCTAACCTCTTTGTCATGTCAATATTGTCATTTATTGACTATCTTCTTTTCATTCAATTTGAGATCTTCCTGGTTCTTGGTATGAATAGTGATTTTCATCATTTTTGTTATTACCTGAGGAGTCTCTGGATCTTATTTAAACTTTCTCTTATAGCTGGCTTCTTATGACACCACTCTGGCAGGAGAAGGGGTATTTCCACTCCATTACTGCCACATGTGATTAAAATTCCTGGTTCCCCACTTGGCTTTTATTGATGTCCGAGGGAAGAGACCTCCTAATTACTGCTGGGCAGGGGTGAGAGTTCCAGCTTCTCATGTGGCCTCCACTGGGACCTCCTTTGACTGGGAAAGCTAGGAGTGCTTCATTATCACTCCCCATATATTCTCCATTGACAACACAGGTGGAAGGAGTGGCTATGATGCTGTTGGACTATAGCACAAACCATGACCCTCAAACCTCCTCTGGTGGCACACAGTGGAGTGATGGAAGAATACCTTGTTACTGCCAGGTAAAGGACTACAACCACATGACAGCTCCCCATTTGCTCTCCACGGACACGGCCAGGCAGGAGGAACCTTCTTACTACCTAGCAGAGATGAAAGGCCCTACTTGGTCTCTGACACTTCCTGGGGTTGGGGCAGCAGGGGTACGTGGCAGGAGTAGAAGTCTAGGCTCTTCACTCCATCTTTGTTGACATGGTGGGATATAGCCACAGTTTGTTTGTTGGTTTATTTGTTTGTTTGTTTTTCTGTCATGTTTGACTGGAGTAGAACAGTTATATTCTAAAAATTTTCTGTCTTGCTAGGCCGATCCTTTCCTGGTCCTTTGGCCAAAGAGGAGAGGGTTTTGTTGGGCCTTTTTGTTTGTTTGTTGCTTTTGTCTGCACCTGTTAACATTTCCAGGTTGCTGGCTTCTTCAGCTCAAAATCTGGTATTTAAGGAGCAAAGGAATACTCGGGTAATGCACCACCATGTCATCCTGTGAGTGCCAAGGTCCCCAGTTCATGTCTTTTCTTCTTGCCCTTTCGGAGTATTCCGAATATATTGTCCAAAGTTTTTACTTGTACTTAGCAGGAGAAACAGGGAAAGGTATGACTACTCTATCTTCCCTAAAGTGGAAGTCCTCACCAAGAATTTTTATGTCCACTCCTTTTCCATTTATTTTGCTTTTATCATTCTTTTATTTTTGTTGTTACACAGAAGGATTGCTCTTTAGATTTATTTGGATAGTGTTATACAACCCATTGTCCTGGCATTATGATACACTGATCTGACTTGAGAAGTTATTTGATAGTATATTTGAGCCTTAATATTATCTTATTATAATTAATCAGATTGTTTAGAAGAAGCACCTGCACCCCAATGTTCGTAACAGCAATGTCCACAATAGCAAACTGTGGAAGGAGCCGAGATGCCCTTCAGCAGATGAATGGATAAAGAAGATGTGGTTCATATATACAATGGAATATTACTCAGCCACGAGAAAGGATGAATATCTACCATTTCCATCGACATGGATGAACTGGAGGGGATTATGCTAAGTGAAATAAGTCAAGCAGAGAAAGACAATTATCATGTGGTTTCACTCATATGTGGTACATAAGGAATAACGCAGAGGACCATAGGGGAGGGGAGGGAAAACTGAATGGGAAGAAATCAGAGAAGGAGACAAACAATGAGAAACTCTGGACTCCAGGAAACAAACTGAGGGTTACAGAAAGGAAGGGGCGGTGAGGTAACTGGGTGATGGGTATTAAGGAGGGCACTTGTGGTGATGAGTACTGTGTGTTATACTTAACTAATGAATCGTTGAACACTACATCAAAAACTAATGATGTACAGTATGTTGGCTAATTGGATGTAATAATAAAAAAACCAGTATTGCATAGAAGTTTTAAATTCCGAGGGATGAATATACTAGCACAACTAACTCCTCTCTTAGGATCCTAGCTAATTTGTAATCTGATATATATGGCTGAAACTTCTTTCTGCTTCATCATAGGATAAGATCACCTGTGGTGAATTAATGTGGAATCCCTTTCTTTCTGTTTATTATGAGTAACCGCTGATAGTAATTGTTACTTCCGCCCTCATCTCCACACTTATTTTAATTAAATCCAATAAAGAAGAGCTGGCTTCTTTGCTTTTTCTCTGAACAATTCCATACATTTTGCTGCTTTATGGTAGGATAAAGGGATTTCAGACCTATTATAATTTTCCCCAAGATGCAGAAACCACTAATCTCCAAATAGCCCAGGAAACAATATTCCAAAGATCTCAGTAAACAATACTAACAGATACCAAAATCCGGGCTGTAACTGTGTACAGGAGAATTGGTAGTGGGCCAAAGTACCACTGTAATATTTGACTCCAATACTAATACATCTAGGAAAATATTATCTTTTAAGGAATAGGATCATATGGATTATTTCCAAATTAATTTGGACACAGGTAAATCTTTGTATTTTGTTAAAATGTAAGCTTGTATTTTCCTTTGACATGATCACTTAGTGTTTTTTATTAATTCTTCATCCTAACTGTAATTATTTTTTCTTTATCTTTTATAAACCACATATATCCATATTTACCATTTTGTATCACTTTATTGACACAGAAGAGTTTTCATATGTTCCCCATTGTTTATATGGGTTCTGGATTGTCTTAGCTCCAAAATCTTCCCTTCGCTCATGTGGTTATTTTGTTTTTTCCTGGAATTTTTAAAGCTTAAAATATTTTTATAGTTACACGCTAAAAACCAAAGAATGGGTCTAGACTTCTACCTCTTGGTCATAGGATAGGCAGTTCTGCATAGAAATTATTTAGAAACAGTTGGTTCTGAAGATATTTATTTTGGATTACTCAAAAAAGCAAAATAAATTAGAGGGACAAAAACAAGTTATTATCAGATAAGTCTCAATTTTGAAGATCAAGGGAGCCTCGTAGGCAATCCCAGGATAAAATATATCATGTAATATGGCTCACCAGATGGTTTGGAGAATCCCAACCTAGGTACTGATTTCTGCTTGAGAAACTACTGTGAGTGTCAGTAAATTGGAGATACCTTTTCTTTGGGTATTTCATGGTATCTTGGACAGATGTCCTTAAAATGCACATTTCTCTTTGTAATACAGTTTGGGTAAGAAAAATAAGAGTAACTAAATTCTAATTATAACTGATATTTGGCTATTTGTTTAAACATGAAAACTTTTTCATGAGTCTTACTTTTAAAGATTTTATTTTTATTTATTTATTTATTTGAGAGAGAGGGAAGGATGGAGAGTGCACAGCAGGGGGAGAGGCAGAGGGAGAGGGAGAAGTAGGCTTCCCACTGAGCAGGGAGCCCAATGCTGGGGATTCATCCCAGGACACTGGGATTATGACTGAGCCACCCGGGTGCCCCCATGAGTCTTACTTTTTAAAAATATTGGCTGGTATATGAGATGGATAGGAAATAAGTTGATGTTTTAGTTAGAAAACATGGATTCGACCAGAACTCTTCTTTCCATGTATTTGGGTATGGAACAGTATCTTTCTAAGCCTTAGTTTGCTTATTCGTTAAATGGGGATAATTATATAAATCTCATAAAGTTCTTGTAAGAATTACATAAAAACATGTACAGAATATATTTTGTATAAATGAATTTTTCCCCAATAGATGTTAAGTCTCATAACTGCTTATCTTATTCACTTTTATTTGCGTTTAACACCAGTGCCTAGCACATATTTGATTCTCAATATTATAGAATCATTAATTGATTGTTCATTAAACATTGTTTCTTTTCCTCAACTTTTTTTTATATTAATATTCCCCTTCCACTATGGGGTCCACATAGAGAAAAACATTCCCAAACTTATGACAACTACATGATACAATAACTAACCAATTAGTGTATCATCTATTGAAATATATTCATTTTTTTCAATTTTTAAATATCTTTTCAAACATGATTTTTTTTGATGACACATTCTCAATCATGTATTCTCATTGGTTAATAAGTTGTTTTTTTTCTTAGTATATTCAAAGGCATATTTTTCTTGAATGTACAGTGAGTATTATTCAGTACTACATGTTGAAGACAGAGTTCGTATAAATATCATGGAAGTTTATTTATTTAGGGTAACTTTTGTAATGCTAGAATAAATAATAATTTTTCAGCATGATAACAAATGACCCACCATGCTTATATGAATATCAACAGGGCAAAACTTACGTGGACATTAACAAATAAAATGAAAATAAATTCAGACTCATATACATGCATATATTAATTCTATCTTTGTATTGTTGAAAGTTTAATGATGCCCATGTTTTAAAAATGCAAATATAGCTGTCCTTTATTACGAGTATCTATTCATTTTGAAAGGTATGTGGAGAAAATGAAGAGTGTTTTAATGATCTTCAAACTGCTCAGGGCTGCAAACTATAAGCACCATGGCAAAGATAAGAATATAGTGTTTACTTTGGAGAAGAGAGGACTCAGATGATTGAAAAAACTTGTTTTCAAGACAGGTTTTTTTTTTTGTAAAGGATATGTACATGTTATTTTTATCTCTAGAAGATAAGACACAAGAAGATTGGCTTCAATTATGAATAGAAAGTTCTCTTAGATGTCTGGCAATAACTTCAAAAAAGAAACAGACCAAACAAAGGAGATTTTAAGTTCATTCTCCAGAGAGATCCTTAAACAGGGAAAAAAAATAAGCCCCATTGTAAATGCCTTATCTGAATGTCTGGTTAAAAACAGAAAAGGGAGTAAATTAGATCTTTCCAAATTTAGGATTTAAAAAAATGCTAAGTGAAATATCCTAGATGAACTCTCCTTCATATTTATCTCATATATTTTCTGATGATTTTTTGGGTCATATTAATATATTTACTACTCTTGATGTGTATGTTTGCACTTCAAAAACTATCATTAAGAAAATAAAAATACAGTCACAAACTGGAAGAAAATATTCATAAATCATACATCTGATAAAGAATTTATACATAAAATATTTAAAAACTCTAAAAACCCAATAATAATGAGACATAAAAATCAATTAAAAAATCAACACAAGATCTGAATAGATATATATTCAAGGGTATATCAATGGCTTATAACACAAAAATAATAATTACATAATACAGAATTCTGCTCCTAGGTTTGAGAAATTAGATGTCTATATAAAGTCTTGTACAAAAATGTCCATGGTGGCAATATTCAAAAGCTGCCAAACACAGAAACAATTCAAATATCCATTCACTGTTAATGAATAAACAAAATATCGTATGTCCATATAACAGAAAATTATTCAGCAATTAAAAAGAATGAACAACAGATGGAAGTCATCATGAAGATTAATCACAAAATGATTATGCTATGTCAGGGGTTTTCAATCTTGGTAGTATGGAATTTAGGGGCTAGATAATTCTTTGTTGTGTGTGGGCTATCCTTTGCATTGCAGGATGTTTAGTAGCATCCTTGACTTCTATCTACTAGATGCCAGTAGAACCTACCCCAGTTGTGACATCTAGAAATATTTGTAGACATTGGAGGATATCCCTGGGTGAAAAATTACTCCTGGTTGAAAACCACTGTGCTAAGTAAAAAATCATATAGATGATTCTATTTACAGGGAACATTCAGATAAGGCAAATCTATAGGGACGGAAAACAGATGAGTAGTTTCCTGGGCTAGAGTGGGATAGGAGGCTGACTCCAAAGGGAATGTGTGATCTCTTTGGGTGATGGAAATGTACTAAAACTTGATTGTGGTGATAGCTGAATAACCGCGAAAACCTACTAAAAGTCATGGAATTGTACATTTAAAACAAGTGACTTTTATTGTATGTAAATTATCCATCAATAAAGATGTTAAAATGCTAAAAATAAAAGAGATACTTTTACTAATCTAAAATATTTAAACACATGAATAAAGTAAAACTGAAAAATAAAAAAAGGCAAAATATAATTCTTAGAGATGAGAAGAAATTTATGAAATGAAAATTCCTCTGAAGGGCATTAAAAGTAGATAAGATTCTGCAGAAGAAAAGAAAAGCCTATTGGAAGTGTACAAAATAAAGCCTGGAGTGGGAAGAAAGTGAGTAAAATAAATAGAGCCTCAGTGATTGGTGGGACCATATCAAGTAGTGTAATACATATGTATGTCAACATAAAGTACAACCAAGATACACACACAGATTTTTGGAAAACAGTTTTAAACAGAAAAATTTCATGATCATTAAAAAAAAAATTACTATAATTACTTAGAGAAGGAGTCAGCAAACTATGGCCCATGAACCAAATACAATCCATGGCCTGTTTTTGTATAGTTCTCAACTATGGATAATTTTAACATTTTTTTAAGATTTAAAAACAAAAACAAAAAAATATGCAATAGAAATCTTATCTGGCCAACAAAGCCTAAAATATTTACTATCTAGACCTCAATAGAGAAAGTTTGCATTCTTTGCAATAGAGGAACTAAAAAGAGAAAACTATACCTCTCATTGTAAACTATGTGATCCAAAAACAATAGAGTGATATCTTCAAATGTTAAAACAGTAATACTGACAACATAGTATTCAATATCCAGTGAAAAAATATATTTGCAAATGAAGACAAAGTACAGACTTTTTTAAGACAAAAATTGAAATTGTTTCTAATGTAACTACCCAACAAGAAATTTAGAGAAAATCAACAAAATCAAAAGCTGATCTTTGGGGAAAATCAACAAAATAAACCTTTAGCAATCTTATTGAGAAAAAATAAGCAAACAAGCAAATTATATTAGACATGAGAAAAGAGATATCACCACCAACCATACAGATATTTAAAGGAAAATAAGGAAATATTTTGTACAACTCAAAGTTCATAAATGCAATACTAGAGTGAAATGGACAAATTCCCTGAGAGATACAAACTAGCTCATTCAAGATATAACTCTTTATCTATTAAAGAAGTTTGATTGTAATTGAAAACCTTTCCATGTAGAGATGGAAAATGGTATGGAGTTTCTTAAAAAGATACAGCAATTCCATTCCTGGGTATTTGTCTGAAGAAAACACGAATTCAAAAAGATATCTGCCCCTCCGTGTTCATTGCAGCATTATTTAAAATAACCAAGATACAAAAACAACCTAAGTGTCCACCAGTGGATGGATGGATAAAGACCATGTGGTATATACATAAAATGGAATATTATTCAGACATAAAAAAGAATGGAATTGTACCATTTGCGACATGGGTGGATTTTGTGGGCATTGTACTAAGTTAAATAAGTTAGACAGAGAAAGACAAATACAGTGTGATCTCACTTATATGTGGAAACCAACAACAACAACAAAATACCCAAACAAAACACTAAAAATGAATTCATAGATACAAAAACAAATTGGTGGTTGCCAGGGACAGGAGGTGAGGTATAGGTAAAATGGGTGAAGATGGTCAAAAGGTAGAGACTTCAATTATAAAATACATAAGTTCTAGGCTACAATGTGTAGCATGGTGACCATAGTTAATATTACTGTATTGTATATTTGAAAGTGGTTAAGAGAGATCTTAAAAGCTACCATCACAAGAAAAACATCTGTAAAAATGTATGGTAATGGATGTTAACTAAATTAATTATGATGATCATTTTATAATATATGCATATATTGAATCATTGTTACACACCTGTGACTAATTATATCTTCATTAAAAAAAAAACACTTTTCATGAAGAGAAGTATAGTCCTGACAGGATCTACTAGTGAATTCTACCAAACATTTAAGAAAAAAATTACCAGGGAATTGAAGAAAATGACATAACTGCTCAACTCACTCAATGAGGACAGCAGTATTCTGATTCCCAAACCATAAAGAGACATTACAACAGAAACAAAAACTAGAAACCAATATACCTTATGAAAATGGATGGAATAATTCTTTTTAAAAATGAACAAATCAAGTCTAACAATGTACAACAATTCTCTACTAACTTCACATTTCATAATAAAAAGAGAAGTATTTCTTCCTAAGATCAGGAACAAAACAATGATGGTCACTTTTACCATTTCTACTGGCGGTCCTAACCAGTGAAATAAGAAAAGAAAAATGATAATAAAACACGGAGATAGGAAAATAAGAAGTTATATTGTCTTTATTCTCAGATATATGATTATATACATAGGGAATCCAAGTCAATCTACAGAAAAAAAACAAACAAAACCAAAACCCCCCAGAACTACTAGAAATAAAATATGAGTTTAGCAAGGTCATAATATATATGGTTAATAGGCAAAAATTAATTATATTTCTAAATTCAGGCAATGAATAATGAAAAATGGAAATTTTAAAAAGTAATAATACTAAATACTATTTTGATCCTGAGAGATTAAAGAATATGTACATTAATGGAGAGACGTGTGTTTTTTAGGAATCAGGAGATACAATAATGCTAAAGTGTCTATTATGACCAAACTGATACATAATTTCAGTGAAATTCCAATCAAATCTCAGTAGATTTTATTATTATTATTATTTTAAATCTCAGTGGACTTTAGCATGAAAATTATCATGGTGATTCTCTAAGTTATATGGACATGCAGAGGAACTAGAACAACCAAAGGATTTTGTTAAAGAATAACAAAGCTGGAATAATCTTATGACCTGATTTCAGGACTTACTATGGGGAAATTTGTATAGGTCAATGAAACAAGAGAATCTAGAAATAGATCCACATGTACATTATCAATTTATTTTTATCTCAATGAATATTTCAATGGGAGAAAAGATGCACAGTCTCTTCAACAAAAAGTATTGAATAATAAAAACATAATTTGGCAAACATGAATCTTCCCCCTTACCTCCCACCATATAATAATATTTTTAAAAAATGTAGAATATAGACTCAAATATAAAGGCAAAGTTATAGAAATTTCTTGAGGAAAAAAGAGGTGAAAATCTTTGCAAACTTGAGGTTGACAAACTTCATAGATAAGATGCAAAAAAGCATGAGCCATAAAAGAAAAAGTGTTTCATTAAATGAAAGTCTTATGATATTAAAAGATATTGCTAAGCAAATGTAAATGCAAGCCACAAAGTGGGTGAAAGCATCTGTGATGGCTATATCTGAAAAGGGGCTTTTATTTATAATATATAAAGAACACTAACAATTCAATAACATAAAAATAATGCCCCCACCAAATTGGCAAAAGCATTTGAATACTTCATCTAGAAGATACAAAAATGACCTATAAGCACATGAAAAATACTCAACATCATAATTCACTCTAACATGCAGTATTAAGCCACAATAGGTAACAAAAAAATAGGTAAAAGGGGCGCCTGGGTGGCTCAGTCATTAAGCGTCTGCCTTCGGCTCAGGTCATGATCCCAGGGTCCTGGGATCGAGCCCCGCATCGGGCTCCCTGCTCCGCGGGAAGCCTGCTTCTCCCTCTCCCATTCCCCCTGCTTGTAGTCCCTCTCTCGCTGTGTCTCTCTCTGTCAAATAAATAAATAAAATCTTTAAAAAAAAAAAGGTAAAAAAGTAGGTAAAAAAAAAAAGTACTGACAATATCAAGGGTTAGTAAGGATTGGTGCAGCTATATAATATATGTTATCAGTGGGAATAAAAATTGTATAACCACTTTGAAAAACTTTCTGACAGCTTCTTAAAATGCTAAACATATACTTACCAAATGATCCCTAAAATTTATTCCTAGCTATTTATCCAAGAGAAATGAAAACACTATATTCAGACAAAGGCAGTCTCTAAACAAATGTTTGTAGCAGCTTTATACATAATAGCCAAAAACTGTCAACAGGTGAATGAATAAACAAATTGCCTTACATGTATTCAATGGGATGCTACTAACAATGAAAAGGAAAGAACTTCTGACACTCATAAAAAGGATGAATTTCAAAAAAAAATGTGCTGATAAAATAAGCATGAAAATGATTCAGGTTGAATGTAAGTGAAATAAATGAAGAGATTATTTTACAAAAGAGAAAAAATGTGAATGAACTTAGGAAAATATGAGCACATCACTTTAGGGTTCAGAAATCTGCAATTTAATACCCCAATAAGAGAGCATTTTATACCTCCAAATTGCTTAAAACACAAAAGAAAATAACAATGAAAAGATCAAGAATCCTGACTATACTCAATGCTGGCAAAAATCTGGAAATCGATAAATTTGTATACTTCTGGAGGATGTGTGATTCACCTTTAGAAAGCATTAATTCATAAAGTTGAACAAAC
>NC_138371.1:91077127-91094769 GCF_054177405.1 Leptonychotes weddellii | reverse complement strand
AAAAAAAAAAAAAAAGAAAGAATTCTCCAGTAGCCTGCTTTCAATCTTCATCTACACCATTGGCTTTCCTGGGTCTTCAGTCTGCCAGATTCTTGCAGATTTCGAACTCACCATCCTCCATAATGAGCCAATTCCTTAAAATAAATTTTGTTCTGAATATATACACATCCTATTAATTCTGTTTCTCTGAAGAACTCTGATTAAAATAGAAATGCAGTATTTAAGAGTATTGCTTGATAATAATTATCCAGTGTGAGTGAACAAAAGACCCAATGGAAAATCATAACCTATCGTCCAGTTTCTGTTACCTAGCCAATCAGATCCAAATCCTACCAAATGAAGGACTCTTTGAGGAAGGGTTTGCAACACCATGGCAAATATAAAGAGCAGTGATTTCCCATTCCATTTCCAAAGAAAGCTTTGGACGTCTATCTAAATTACTAAAGCCTGGAGAAGCGAGAGTAAGTAGCCAGATTACATACAAGAGTTATATACAAAGTCTGAGCTGGCTCATGGCCCCTGTCAGAGTGGAAACAAATGAAAGAGAACTGATACTTGGAGTGCAAACCCAAGTCTATCTCAAAGCAAAACAGAACTTTGCAGCAAGTTCCATTTGGAATATAAATAACTCTGCCCCTTTCGCCATATGACCTAGCAGATCCCATGGTACTAGAAGGAGCCACAGTAGATAAGGACGCCATATGTGTCTTTTCCACATCTTAATAGGAGAATCTGTGCATAACTGTAACATTTTAAAGTAAGGCCATGCTATCGACAGAGATAACAATTCAACATTTTAAAAGTAGCTCCTGTTACAGAATTGAGGCTTGAGTCATCAACCGACTATTCTCCCAGAGTTGTGCAGCCTGAGTTGTGAATTCTCAAACGTAAAGTCATAAAGTCAGTTGGGCACAGCCGATGTCTGTTGTGTGATGGCAAAGGTACATTCTGCAAAGGGCCTTGATAGATCTGAAGGCACAAGTAAGTTAAGGCAAAAAGTAGTCTAGATTTGCATGGTGCCTCTATCTGTTACACCAGTGCTTATCCCTCATCTGACACCTGTGTCCTCATAGAACATTTCCATGATAAGCTGAAGATTCAGGGGAAAAAATAATTTGGCTTATTCAGCTCAATAGGTTGGTGTGAATCAGAAATGGACCTCTGTCACCTTACAGCCTCACTCAAGGATGTCCCTGACATAGAGAATGGAGAGGGAAATCCTTCCATTGGGCAGAAACTCCATTGAATTAATGTTGAAGAAGTGGTATGGGGTAAAAATTTGCAGGTTACTGGCAAGAGGCAAATAGTGTGATTGATTGGCCAGGTTCCTGGAATGGGTAACAATGGGAGGTTAGAGGCAAAGATATCTGAGGAAGAAGCATGTGGATGAACTCATGGGAGCATACATAAAATATGTGGGTATCTTAATTCATGTTAATACCTATCAGAGAGCACCCACTTTCACAGAGGCAGTGAATGGCCCGGTGAATAGAATGACAGGTCCAGTGGAAGACTATTAGCTTCAGTCCTTTGCCATTTCAGAGTTTGCACAAAAGCACCATGAACAGAGTAGAGGCATGATAATGGAGATGAAGCCATCCATGGGCCTAGCAGTAGGAACTTGCTCTCACCAAGGCTAATCCTAACTGTCCCAGAGGATCTGATGTATGGTGAGGGAACCTTGTACATCATTACTACGCACCACAGTGTCCACTTCCTATAAAAGAATGGGGGCAGTGGGCAAATGGCATGGAATCCATTGGCTCAACCATATATCACATCACTCAGTTTAATTTAACATTAAAATAGCCTCTTAAGGGTTCACCTAGTCTTCTCAGATGGGAATGGCAGTGCAAGAATGGTCACTGTCTTTCAAAATGACACATAATTTTGAATCAATGACCATGAGATGGTATTGTGTATCTGCAAAGTGTACCACAATATCTGTGAACTGAAGCATGGAAATAGAGACCCTGTCCCCGTGTTAGTGATCCCGGTGGGACTTTGTTCTTTATTAAACTAACATGGTCCTACAACTTTAGGTTTTCTTTAATAGTTACATTCTGATTCCCAGTGATCAGGGGCAGGGGCACTTCTACCAGGGGACATTATAATATTTCCACTAAAATTAACATTATGAATGCCGACAGGATCTTTATGCCAGTGGACCAGGATGCCAAGAAATGAGTGACTATATTGGCAGGGAAACTAAGCCCGATTATCATGCTGCCACATAATAGGGATAAGGACACATATTTTTGAAGTTCAGGAGAATCACAGGGGTGGGGGAACGTGCTTCCATGTTTAGTAGTATCTGTAAACGGGAATTTTCAATAACCATGGTCTACCAACATCTATCAATATGTCTGTGTTACCCCACATGGCAAGCCGACTAAGGGTGAGGAGAATTTAGAATGGATGGTAAAGAAAGTAAATAATGAATATCAGTTATCCAGTAAAGGGGAATAAAACTTGTCTCTCCATCTTTCCTTTGGTTTTATAAGTTTATTTATTCTTTGAAGTAATTTTGAATGGCTATTGCCTTAAAGAACTAGTTATAGGACAAAGTCAAGTTAACCTGGGATACAAGTGGATCTGACTATACTGTAGATATTTTGGGTGCCTATTCATGTTTCTTCCCCCTTACAATTTCATTGCACACCAGCCCAACATTCCACTGCCAGTGGTGGCTTCTCTTCCCTAATACCTGACTTCACCCTTTGAAGCTCATTTTATCTGCTTAACTAGCAGATCAGAAACACCAGTGAATTATGCACCCCTTCCTTGAGTGCTTTCTGCACCTAATGATGGACTCCTGTTCATAGTATCCCAAGCTCACTTGTGCCTTGGTTGGCGTGAGTCTGATGACAGTCTTACACCAGCTGTCGCAGTTCCCCGAGGGGTTTCAGCTCTGCTCATCCACAGTGGTAGCAGGCTTATAGTGCATCCTTTCCCGACTATCATCCTTCCTTTCTCTGCTTAACTTCCACAACCCACTACTTGGGTTTTCTGCAATTTTGATACCAATTACTTGTATTTGACTCCTTCTATCAATCAAGGTCAGCTTCTAGAGGAACCAAACAAAGATGCCAAATACGTTAGAATCCCTGACAAACTTCTCAAAAGAGCGTTCTTTTATTTCTGGATCCTGGATTTCCATCCTCCTTTTTCTCAAATTATATAAAGACAGAAATGAAGTTTGGAGCATTGAAGAATAGGAATAGAAGTTGAGACAGTGGCTGGTGACTGATAGAAAAGAATCAAGGATGTCCTTGCTGTTGATCTCACCCCCACTTTTGGTCTTTCAGTCTTATTTTCTTCACAGGACCTCAGCCTGCATACCTTCCAAGCTAGCCAGCTCCCTTAGCCAATCCCTGATAGGGCCTTAATCTCAGAAAACTTCCTTAGGAAGGGTTCCAAGTTTGTGTCCCCTTCCTTCAGGAAGGTAGAGAAAGAGAGAGATCATTTTAGAAATACCCTCCTCTATTCTTGCCACCCCAACTACATTTCCTATTGCTGCTCTTTATTCTCTGTGAGTAGACACACTATCCAGGTGTACATATATTTCCTCCAAAAGAAGCAACCAAGGAATGGATAGTTGCTTTATAAGGACTTGTAAGAATACTATTCTTATTGTCATTTTTAAGGTTAAGCACTTTTTCCAAAGTCATGTGACTAGCATCTGGCCAAGCCAATGATTTTAATCCAATTCCCTCCATTTTTGCAACTTGAGCTCTAAATCACAAAATTAACCTTCTCCTCTTAATGAATGGTATTTATGTAGGAACAAGACTTTTTGTCTTGGTGGCTTACGGACGTGAGTCACTTTATGTTTCACCTTAATGTCTTTTTCTCTACCTTTCTGCCCTTTCTCTTCTTGTCTTCTCATGCTTTCTGTACTGCCTTCCTTCCTCTGTCTATAGATGGTGGAGAAAACCACCTTCTATATCCCACCTTTCTGGAGCCCCTGACTGAACACTACTGAGAACATCCTTAAGGAATGGTGCCTTAACTAGTTTTTAAAGCCCCTGCTCACAGTACTCACTTGGATACTGTCCATTGCCCATGAAGAAAGTGATGAGAAGCCTCAGTGAGACCCCCTTCTTCCCTGTGACTCCAGTGAATACAGCCAGCTAGCGTCTCAGCCTCTTTTATGACCAAGCAATCAATATGTCCTAGTCACTGCAACCATAAAGGTCCCATTTTGCTCTGTGATGGATGTTCATTAATATTACTGGGAAGTGGTTTTGCAGACAACTGAAAGACATAAATATGGATTGGACGCATATGTGTGAATGTCAGTGCTCACATTTTAGGGTGCTTTCTTGCTCAAATGACATTGGATGTGAAGTAGCAGAATCTCTTCTGGCTGTATTCATATTAACACCTTCTACTACTGTATGAGCCAGAGGTTCTTACACGATGGGGCTGTTAGTCCATAGGACACTGAATTGGAATAGCTCATTGTGGTATTTTGTAAACTGGCTTGACATTTGGGACAGGGAAGGGCCTGATAGGGGTGGTTATGCACTCAAATTCTTGAGAATATTTTAGTTTTCTATAATGATTTTAAAATTTTTGAATTTTTATTATATTAATTTTTTTAAAAAGTACAAGCATAATTAGGATGGCCTACACAATCATCTTTTGACCCAGTGCTAGCCTGGTCAGTGTCTATTTTCAAACACATTTATGGCAGGATGATTGCCAATTAGTATTATTTTAATTGTCTCAGACTAAAACCAAACCAAACAACATCAATAAAAACAGAAGAGGACTTGGTGGGGAATATTGTACTTTTCCTGATGAAAATCAACCACCATGCAAAGGTTATGCAATACTTCCGAAAGAGAAAAGTCAAGGGATAATTATGTAATCACATAGCCCTGGGTACTATACTCAGGCCAGACTAAGAACTGCTACACTCTGTACATCAGAGCTATATTCATATTGGGAATAGACATTTACTGCAATCAAGCAGCATAGTGAACTACATTAAGTACGTATTGATACCAAATTTTGTTTTTACAGTTTTATTGTTTTCAACATTTTAAATTATGTTCAGTTGTATAAAATCAATAAACATGAAACTTTCAGCGTAGTGAGGTAACATTGCAGTAAAGAAGATTCATGTAAACACCAGAGGTCAGAGAGTGATTTTTTCCCCTTTTAAAGGGATTTATACATTACGGAAGTCTGAGAAACACAGACCTAAAACACAAGAGCTACCATTGTTCTCTTTCTCAGCTTCTCACAGCTGATACGCAGATCACTCCTTAGGTAGCGTAGTAGTTGCATGTTACTTCATGTTAATGTATTCTGGGTTGTGATTATTCTTTTCTTACTGTTCTTTGATATTGACACTCCAATTTTGTTTCCTAAAAGCTATGGAGAGCCTCTTGTTATTAGAGATAATAAGCCTCTCTTTATTCACACACATTCGCGGGGGTTTAAAATGCTTTTGTAACTTTGAAGTGGAGAGCAAAATGATAGAGAGGACAAGAGTCAGGAGTCCCTTGGTACAAACACAGCTCTGCCAACCACCAGCTGTATGATTTTGGAGCAGGGATTTCTTCTCCAGGAGCCTCAGTTTCTCAAGTGTAAAGTGGTGGTTGTAGAATTTAGCTCAAACGGTTGTTATGCAAGGTAACAATTCAATTATGTGATGTAAGTGACTCACAGTGAGCACTTAATAGAGTGCTCGGTTGCTTTTCTCTCTAATGTTGAGAGCCAGTTATAATTCATGTAAGAAAAATCAGTTCTGCTACATTACACTCCTGTCTTCCATTTGAACAAACCACTTACCAAGTTTGAAAAGAATACTGGATTTAATAGTTTATCTCTAAATGATATTTGCTGCTATAAAAAATTATCATGGCAAATATCAAAGGGTGAAGATTTCCCACCTCGACAAAATGCTAAACAATCCAAAGCCTCAGATTCAGAAGGCAGGAGCTTGTAAAGGAAGTAGTGTTGATAGTCTGGGGGAGAACAGAAAGACACGTGGGTGGGACTCAGAAGCAAATCATACTAGTTCAGTTATCTTTTGAACTCACGCTACTGTGTGCAGGTACTTTGCAAGAACCAAAAATCGAGCATTGAGCAAAACAGGTGAAATAACAGATTTTACATCGTGCCTGGAGAAATGGTGGGGAGTTAGATGATAAGCAAATAAATGTGTATGTGTTATATAGTCAGGGAGGGGTGTGGAGGAGAATAAAGCAGGGTCTTCATTCTCTATTTCATAAAACAGTGCCAGGCATATAATAGGCACTCAATAAGTATCGTTCCCTTTATGAATGACTGATACCAACAAATTTGTAACTCTTGCCACACCCTCACCCTAACTCTGAATCTATTGGTTTGGAGTTGCACTGTTTGCAGAGTTGGTTGTATTCCAATTTCTACCAGTTGTATTTACTGAGTGCCTATTATAGGCCAGTCATATTTACTGAGTGTTCTATTATATAGAATACTATATATAGAGTTCACTGTGTAGCTCATACTCCAGAAAGGAAGGCAGTAAAAAGTTATTAAGCCAAGGGCACCTGGGTGGCTCAGTTGGTTAAAGCAACTGCCTTTGGCTCAGGTCATGATCCTGGAGTCCCGGGATCGAGTCCCGCATCGGGCTCCCTGCTCAGCGAGGAGCCTGCTTCTCCCTCTGACCCTCCCCCCTCTCATGTACTCTCTCTCATTCTCGCTCTCTCAAATAAATAAATAAATCTTTTAAAAAAAAAGTTATTAAGCCAAGTTATATAGTATGTTATATAGTGGTAAGTTCTATGAGGTGAAATAAAACAGATTTGGGAGTGACAGGTGTGGGAATTACAGTTTTAAGTGTGGTCAAAGAAGTCTTTTAGAGAAGTCGATGTTTGAATAAATACTTGAAGGAGGTAAGGAGCAAGCCACTTGTATATCTTGGGGATCCGAGTGGAAAATGTATCAAGGACAAAGTCATGAAATGGGAGATTGTCTTGTGAGCTCAACAAGGAGGAAGAGGAACATTATGCCTAAAGGGAATTGAGGAAGGAAAAGATTAATAGAAGATAATACCAGTGAGGTATTGTTCCAGAGAGCAACTCCATTGTTGGAAAAAGAGAGAGAGCGCGAGCGATATCTAACACACACAACTTTAAAAGGAAGACTTGGTTCTTTATAAGAACCACACTGAAAAAAGGAAAAAAAAAAAAAAAGAGTTCACCAGCCAAGGATTAGAGATCATCACACCTCAATTTCTTAACACTTCAGAATTATAGGCCTTATTTTTTTTTAAATATACTCAAGAATCCCTTCAGTGTTTGAACTGTGGTCATCAGAAGACAAGGCCAAGGGATACATGATAATAACGTAGGGAAAGTGAGACCTCACAATGCTCAGCTATGCAGAAGAAAGTCATGAGGTGACACACTTCAAATGAGAAGTTGAAGGGTACAATTTGGAAAGAGGCCACTGGTATTTGTTCAGTAAAATTAGGATTTAGAAATGGATTGTTGTAACTTGTCCAGAGCACTAAAACATTGATGATCTATGCCAGGGGTCTTAACAAGCTTTTTCCATCAAGGACCAGTTAGTCACTCTTTCAGGCTTTTGGAGTCTTAAGATCTGTTTTAACTATTCAGCTCTGTCATTATAGCTGAAAGCAGCCAGAGA
The DNA here is from genome assembly GCF_054177405.1 of Leptonychotes weddellii. NCBI lineage: Eukaryota > Metazoa > Chordata > Mammalia > Carnivora > Phocidae > Leptonychotes > Leptonychotes weddellii. The sequence continues at coordinate 91,087,119 of NC_138371.1, read as the reverse complement.
CAATATATAAACAAGTGAGCAGAGCTAAGTCCCAATAAAAGTTTATTTATAAGAACAGGTAAGGGGCTGGATTTGGCCTACAGCCTATGGCTTGATGATTCTTGATCTATGTTAAACAACTACAAATTGATGACAGTGTTTGTTTAGAGGGAAAAAACATGAGTGATTTCTTTGTTAGTGGAGATTTTCAACTTTTATACTAGGTGAACTGTGGACCATGGACCATGTGGTTTTCTCAGCAGATCACATAGGACATGAGAGAACACCATAAGGACTTGGCTTTTACTCTGAAAAAGACAGGGAGCCATTGCAGAACCTTCCTCAGAGGCATGCAGTGTTACTGAATTCTATTTCTGCTTCCTTCTGGCTGCAGAGTTGAGAATAGGGAGAAGAGTGGAAGTAGGGAAACCAGTTAAGAGGCTGTTGGAGTTGTCCAGGGGTTAGGGGTTGAACTGTGTCTCTCAAAAATATATTGAAATCGTAACCCCTAGTATCACAGAATGTGACCTTATTTGGAAACAAGGTATTTGCAGAGTTAGTCAAAGAAAATGAGGTCATGAAGGTGGGCGCTAATCCAATATGGCTGTGTCTTTATAAAAAGGGATAGTTTGGACACAAGCATGCACTAAGGGAGAACACCATGTGAAGATGAAGAGAGATAGGGCGGTGCCTCTATAAACCAAAATATGCCTGTAAACTACCAGAACCTAGGAGAGAGGCATGGAACAGATGCTCCCTCACAGCTCTCAGAAGAAACCAACCACCCTGACTGACACCTTGATCTCACACTGATTGTCTCTGGAACTGGGAGACAACGAATCTTTGTTACTTAAGCCACTCATCTTTGTGGTGCTTTGTTGTGGCCGTCCTCACAAACTAACATACCAGAGAAGAGATGATGGTGTCTCAGACAATGATGGGACCAGTGAGCAGTAGTTGATTTCTGGATATATTTTTAAAGGAGAGTCAACAATGTCCCCATTGGATTGGACGCAAAATGTGAGAGAAACAGAAGTCAAAGGTGATTGCAAACTTTCTGAAAGGATAGAATTGTGAGTCACCAAGATGAGGAAAACTATAGAGAAGTTGGGCTTTAGTGGAGAGAGTTTAGGGTTTCTTTTTTGGACATGTTGAGATTGAGATGGCATATCAGTAAGAGGTAAGAATTAATTTGACTGATCCCCTGCAGGCTGGGCTTTGGGTTCCTTTGTAAATTTATGGAAACTGGTTAACAGTGAGTGCTTAAGGCAATTAATCCTACAATAGATCAAGACTAGAGGCCATTGATTTGACACAACATATAGCTTCACTCCTGAGATTTTGGACACTTTGGTCACACAGGGAAGGAGTTGGTGTGCCTCCAACTGTGAATTCTGAGATGGAGCAACAGGAGTGGGGTCAGAGGGGGGCACATTTCTGCCATTTTATTTTGCTATATCCTTGAGGCTTCAGCCTCAGCCCCCTGATTAGACCAGGAAACTAACTGGTATTGTCCCTCCAACAAATGATGACATAGCAGGACAAGATCAAGGTTCTTTGTTTTATTGCTATTGGACCCCAAGCCTTGATCTCAGAGTAAGGGTATTGCTTTTCCAATTATGTAGTTTAACATTCCTCAGCCCAAGAGCTGAGGTCTATCTCTCAGAGTTGATACATGATCTTACTAGATATATTCCTATGTGTCACTTTGGAATGAAATGGGCAATGGTGAATCACATGTTTGCTTATGTGTTTTCCTTAATAAACTCTAGCATATTCCTGATGTGTATGCTGTAATGATTCATCCTAGTTTGCTAGAAAATCCATTAAGTAAACTATATCAGGCCTAGTAGCCACCATGACCTTCTGAAAGTGAACCCAAGGTTCTTGAGATATAGGACCCATCCTTGGGTTGGAAAAAGTCTGCTTGTGGTGTTTTGGCTATTATCTTCAAACACTGGAATGGCAACTCATCACAGGCCCTGGTAATTATTCCTCTGAAGCCCTAAAGTTCTGAGATAGTATCTCATGATTATTTATGACAGTCTTGAAGGGACATGTCCAAGAGAAGATGGCTTCACTGAAGAGAGGGCTGAACAAGCACTCCTAATAAAATTGCAACTTCAGAGCTCTAGTGGGTAACATAGGATCCATAACACATGTCTTACTCAAAAAATGTTAGAAACACTTATCCAAACAGGACCAAACAAGTGAACAACTTCCTTGAAGTTCCTCCTGCTATTGGAACAGTATAATATTGCTAGCACACCGAAAGTGTTAGTAAGAGGAATATAAGCACTAGACCAATATGACTCTACTCCCACTGAAGGAGGTCCCCATGGGAGACCATGTAAGCCAACAGAACCATTAGGTGGGCCTCCCCCAAATGTCTTCCTTCTCAAAACACTTTGTTATGACTTTTAGATTGATAGATCAAATGTAATGAATTGATCCATACGACTCTGTAAAAAAAAAAAAAAATACTAGGTTGTGGAAGACACTCCCCACAATCAAAATGATGACAACAAAGTACTTTTAGAGAAGGAATATTAATGGAGGCATGGACAATCAAGAAGACAGAGAAAAGAGACACTAAATATGTACACCATCTTTTTGAGATTAGTATAATATGAAATTCAGTCTAATAGGGTGGTCACAGAGTAAAATTAACCAACTGTTTCCTAGACTTCAGAATCATCTGATAACCTCAACCTTGAGAAGGGAACATTGGTTAGTTAATTATGGATGCCCCCTTACCCTCTAGAACTCTTGATGTTGAGACAACTCTGTTTCCTATTGGTATATCCAGACAGTGTCCAATCTAAAAATGGAACCCCTTTAGTCCTTGGCCACAAAATTCTAGGTCACCCAGCATGCATCTAAATGGCTATGCCTTATCATTTATATTTTCTTCAGAAAACAAGGACAAATGAATGTTGAAATGGCTGATTCAAAAACAAATTGTCCTAACCAGTATCTGGCCACTCACTGGTAAACTGGCTTGATGCCAAAATATGGCCATCACCTGCAGGGATCCATCTGTTCTCAGCTGTCCGTTAGTGACCAAAGAGTCAGGCGGTGGGAAGGTGTAGAGCAGAGAAACATGGATATCCCTTCACACAGTTCTCTTTCACTTCTTACCCAGTCACCCTCAAGGTGTTAGAAATCTGGGCAGTGCCCTATGCCAAGATATACTTTATTACTGTCGTCTTCTGGTTGATGATTTGTGCTCCCACTGTGGCAGGAACATATGCATTATCTTTGCTCTGCTTTCTGCTATATTGTGCTTCTCATCCAGGTATCCCGTCAGGTGGACACTGGTCTGGTCCACATCACCCTCACAATGTGGGTATAAATGAGTGTACTTTGAGCATCACAAGATGGAAAGTGAGTGAGTGTGTGATAGCAATGGGAAGAGGAAGCCCCCTGCCTATTAAGATGGGAATATTTGAAATCTTGGAGATTGTGGTGGAGATGCACAGTGATTATTTCTATTTGAATCCCCGAAAAGGATTGTCTCCTGTCTCCGATTTTTTTGTGACTTAAAAAAATTTTTTAAATATTTTAAATATTTATTGATTTGAGAGAGATTGCACACACGTGCGTGCATGCATGTGGGGGGGAGGGATGGAAGAAGAGGGAGAGAGAAACTGACAACCCTTAGATCATGACTTGTGCGGAAACCAGGAGTCAGACGCTTAACGAACTACACCACCCAGGCACCCCATGGTGACTTTTTTAACTGATAGATGTCTGGTTTGCTGGATATTCCATCCAGTATCTGATGTAGCAGGAGGAAGAGCCCCTAGCCATTCTAGCCTCTCCTAATCTCACTACTCTCAGTGCCTCCCAGACACCAGGTACATACTCCATTAAGTCATACTACTCAACACCAGTTGAGTAATTGACAATTAAATTGTCAATTAATTGATTATCAATTGTGGATTCTAAGAAATGAGGCCAAGCAAGGCATGCAGATAACAGGCATGGAAGGAAACTTGGGAAAAGTCTCCAGAATTTAGATATTTCTCATCACAAGTTATGCCTCCTACTGTGACCCTGCCATGAAGTTGCAGGTGCTAGCCTGGCTCAGTTCCACACAAAGCATATCCCCACTAATGGGGAGAAGAACCACTGACTGGTGAACTCTTCTGATGGGTTCATGACAGTATCTGTTCTGGGTCATGTGTGCTTCCTGGTCTGGTCATCATATGTGGATAAATGACTTTCCTTGATTGCTTTGGGTGAAGATGACTTGGACCCTAAGGAGATTACATTCATCTTTTCCCAAATTCTTTAACTGCCTACTTTCACCATCTGGCCCAGGTGGCAAGGGACAAAGGAGACATCTTCTGGGGAAGATGAATAATGGAGAGCAAACTACCCCACAACCTTAGGCATTGTTCTGGTCCTGAACTGGAGATAACTGAGCTGATACTGGTTGAGTTAATTTTGTCATCCATTCTCTCTCTCTCTCTCCCTTTCTTCCCTACTTTCATATTTCACAGAAGTAGACACTTCTCTTACCTAAATAATTGTTTTTAGAAGTATTTTTTTAACTTTCCTTGAATTTTCTTTTATTTCTATATTCCTTATTTTTTTTTTGTATTTATTAGTTTGATCCCATGTTTTTCACATTACAGAATTTCTTCCAATATCTGTGGATCTTTGGATGTCTTCTCATAGTTAAGAATGGGGGAACTGAAAAGCTAGAGCTAACTGAAAACTCTGCAGGTGTGAGAGGAGCAGTGGGCTTCTCACCTAGTAAGCTCTGATAGAGCTGATCTGCTTGGCCAATTTCCTGGGATTCCTCAAATGTTAATGTCTGTACTTACTTTCCCTTGAACTGGTCAGTTCCTCTGAAAAAATATCTCCAGTCTACAAACATGGAAGCAAAGTAAGGGAAAGATAATGTGGATCTCCCACATTATATTTGTAGACTTTACTTCTAGCCACTTTTTTTCCCAAATGGAGACTCCATCCACAATAGTGCCTGGTGTCATGAGTCCAGAGTTTCTTTTTTTCTTTCTTTCTTTTTCCTTTCTCCCTTTCTTTTCTCTCAAAATTTTCTTTCTTTCTTTCTTTCTTTCTTCCTTCCTCCCTTCCTCCCTCCCTCCCTTCCTTCTTTCCTTCCTTCCTTCCATCTTTCTTTTCTTTTTCTTTCTTTCTTTCTCTTTCTTCTTTTTCTTTCTTTTCTTTTCCTTTCTTTCTTTCTTTCTTTCTTTCTTTCTTTCTTTCTTTCTTTCTTTCTTTCTTTCTTTCTTTCTTTCTTTCTTTCTTTCTTTTTCTTTCTTTCTTTCCTCTTTCTTTTCTTTCTTTCCAGGAGAGGCAGGAGGAGAGAGAGAATCCTGAAGCAGACTCCCTGCTGAGTGCAGAGCCCTACTCTGGGCTTGATCCCAGGACCCTGAGATCATGACCCGAGCTGAAATCAAGAGTCAGCCGCTTAACCGACTGGGCCACCCAGGCCCCCCGGAGTCCAAAGGTTCTTGATCATTCTCTCTAGAGGACAAACCTTCAGTCTTTTGTCTAGTTGAGAAAAGAGCAATGATACAGAAGCACTGGACAGAGAAAGAGAATCTGAGCATCTAATTGCTTCTCGTGGGGACTTTCGACCACACCTCCTCCCTCTGGCCCTTCTTGCTCTCTCACATTCAGAAGTCCTAGGGCTACAATCTCTGAGGTCTGGAAAATTCACCTTGATTGTGTATGGAATTTCCCAACCTCACTATTGCTGGAATCATTTGCACTGTTTTGTGTTGTTGTTGTTCTGTTTGCTGAGTCAGTTACTACTTGTCCATCTGCTTCTTGGCTCCCAGGATTTTAGTATTTTTTTACTGCTTGCTGCCTGTTGTTTTGTTTTCTCTATCCACATAGGTTTATGCTTTTAAAAACATATCTCTACGCTTATTTTGAGGTTTCTATGAGAACCAAGATCTGTTTTAAAATGTATGTTTAACATTCTTTATTTAACTCCAGGGCTGTGGTGCACTCGAAACTTACAATTAAACTGCCCCAGTTTCTGGATTCCTCCAAAGTATCCAAACTGGCTTCACATGGCTGGTGTGTGTGAGTAAGAGAGTGATGTGTGTGTGTGTGTAGCATGTACAGATTTTGTTTTCAAATCATGCAGGCGAGAACAGGGAGAACAAATTCGCCAGTATCAATAACAATGACTATTTCTTTCAGTACTTTTTAGCACAGGGATTTTGCTCAATGTTTTATGTGTATCATTTTTGTTAATGTTCACAGTGCTGCTGAAAAACAGGTTTTATGATTCTTCCTACTTTACAGATGGGCACCCTGAGTCTTGGAGTTTCAGGAACCTATCTAAGCTAATACATGGTAGAGCCAAGATCCTCATCCAGGTCTATCCAAATCCATGCACCGAGTTCTGAACCTCTGAGCTTAGAAGCTTTGATAGTGGAGAGACCCACGGTAGCCTGAAGGTGGGCATTCGTGATTTTGTACTCCCAACAACTACAGCACCTCCCAGATGGTACAGCAAATGCTCATCTGCTGTTCTAGTTTGTCTTCTGGGTATTTTCTTCTGTAACCCCTATATAATAGGGCAGGAGGGTTCCTGGAGGAGTTTGCTCATCCTCTGTAACCTCCCAAATTATTCCATCAGGCCGATGATTATGCAAATGTTAATTCCGCCCTTTCTTCTTTGGACCATTCCAGTAGGCTCCCAGTGCATTTCTGAGATTCTGTTCTCTCTTCCCTTTGACCTAAAACTGAAGAAAATTATATTTGATATCTTTCTAACAAGCCATCAATCCATTGCCATGGGTTATTCGATCCTCACTAAATCTATTTTGCTTGTTTTACAGGAAAGGGAAACAATGCTCAAAGAAATCAGCTAGCATTCCTTCATTAAATCAAGAAATAAGTAGTCCAACTGGGACACAAACAGGAGGTTTTGTCACTAAGCCCAGGGCCCAGTGCATTACAACAAATTGCCCCCTTAATTGGAGATCCAGTTGTCACATTAGAAACTATACTGTATATGTCATTCCTCAGCTCACAAGCCTTCAACACCTCCCCACTGCCTACAAATCCAGGTACTAACATTGAGTCCTGCAGCTTCATGCAGCCAGTCAATTTCTGTGGCTTCCTCTCTTCCCTTTCCTTCAAATCCACCTGAACCTAAACTCTAGATGGAGGTTGAAAACAAGCCTTCCACGGACCATCTCATGCCCATAGACATGTCAGTTTGGTTCACAGACAATCATTAAAATGAGGAACTTGATCATAACCATGTCAACAATTGGCTGGAATTATGTGCCTGTTGCTTCTCTAAGCAGAATCCGAAGCTTCCGACTGCACTGTTCTTCCCACTCATCCCACTGGCACAATTCCAGCATGCTTCACAGTGTGCATTACCGGAGGGACCCACACATGCAGGTTGTGGTTGATGTCAAACACTCTGTGTTTAACATAAATAGGTATTCAGAGGGAACTCTACATTAAACTTGTCAAGTAAAGCTGTTGTTCTCAAAATGTTAAAAAAAATCCCAGAGATACTTGTTAAAAGTGCAATTTCCTGGACTCTACCTAGATCCGCTATAAAGAACCTCTTATCTGGCGCTTAGAAATTTTCATTTTCAGTAAGATTCCTGGTGTTTGTTACATCAAGTAACATTTGAGGATCAGATATTAGATGAAGTGGACAGCACTCTGCGATTTCTTTTTCTCAACGCAAGGCACATTCCCTGCCTCCATATCTCTGCTCTTACTCTTCCCTTTGGCTGGAATCTCTTCCTTCCGACCACCCCAATTCCTTTTTTGCTTTCATAGCATACTATGTAGAGGAATTTTCCATTAAGATCAAGGAGACCTCCCTTTCTCTTTTAAGGCTCCAAGGTGTTTGATAAGTTCATTTTATAAAGCAATCAATGAATTTTTTAGAATTCCAAGATAAGACACCATACAAAATGGCTATCAACAAAATCCCTTTATTATCTATTGAAAACCAGTTTATTAATCAGATATTATCTGATATTACAAGCACTGATCGCTCAGTCCTGTTACTCTAGAGACCTCTTTCCTCAAGTTTAAGCAGAAATAAATAAATATATCTGCATCTATATATCCAATGGTCAAGATCCATTGATACCACCTGGTCACTGTGCCTCTCTTGTAACTCCCTCTTCCATAGTCAAGATAATTAACTGTGATGACATCCAGTGACAACTTTTCCTTCTAATTTGGCTCACTGAGAGGTGGCCTTACTCTGTTCTCTTACAGAGATTCTATGAAGAAATAATCATGCAAATGTTCTCATAACAAAACGTGAAATTTAAAGACCTTAGAAGGTTTCATTATCTTTCTCTTTTGCTATGTTTTACAAACAATGTGGTGTAAAGCATATGGCCTAAGTCTTCCTTTTCTGTGTTCCCCTAGTTAAAACTGAAAATTCCATGTTTATAAATAAAGGAAACCCATGTCCTATGGAAAATGGCCAAATTCACTTTGACCATAATGGCAAGAGTCTATGAGGTCTTCTAGAACCTTCCTTCCCATCCAATAACCACTTTTGATGTAAGATGAGACACTTATATATTGCACAAAATTTAACATTCAGACAAAAGTCATTTCTACTTTGTCCTTTTATATATTCATTGACTTTTTTCATTTACTATCTCATTTAAACATTTAGTGTCATCTAATGCATGTTACTTTGCTATGCACCAGTAATACAGACCTGTATAAGACAATAACCCAGCTTCCAAGTAGCAGGATTCTTTTTTATTTTTTTTTAAAGATTTTATTTATTTATTTGAGACAGAGAGAATGAGAGGGAGGAGGGTCAGAGGGAGAAGCAGACTCCCCACCGAGCAGGGAGCCTGATGCGGGACTCGATCCCGGGACTCCAGGATCATGACCTGAGCCGAAGGCAGTCACTTAACCAACTGAGCCACCCAGGCGCCCCCAAGTAGCAGGATTCTAATAATCTCCTTTAGGAAACTTGTGCTGTATGCACTACCAACTCCTTTCTTTGCCTTATCTCATTCTGCCTTGTGCTTTTATACCTTTATCCTTCCTGCTCCCAGTACCCACTTTCCACTCAACTGTAAACTCCTTGATGGAAAGACCCATGTTTTATTCGTAGCACCAATAAAGTGTCGGGCAAGTGACACAGCTCAATAAATATTTTCATTGGGGTGGTTACTGCACCCTCAAGAAAATGGACAGATATGAAATACAGAGGAAAGGGAAACAAATTATCTTACTGTCTTCTACATTTTTCTTCACACTAAATTCCTTTTGACCTCTTGAAGAGCCATAGTCTATACTCACAATAAATGTGCCTGTTTTTGAAGCTCACTCTTTCATTACAGAGTCTCTCTCCGGGGCTTGGTCAGTTTCTTATGCTAGTTTCTTGGCCTTTTTGGCATTCAGATCCCTCAAGATGGTGTCCAACTTGTTGTTGCATCAAACAGTTGTCTTTGGGTCAACCAAACACGACCTTCACACTTTTTAGTAATCAGAAATAATATTTACAACAGAAGAGCACTGAAAACCCACAACTACCCATGGGAAATGTGACTTATTTTACCTGAGGTCTTATCAGTCCTCTGCATAAAAGCTAGCTGCTGTCTTAGGTTACTGATATTTGTAGCCCATATTTCCAAGAATAGCATGATTGCACTGGGTACTTAACACCTAAGCTACCTATTAGCAAAGAAGGAGGCCCTAGGGGGGGTACTCTCAAGAACCCAAGAACCTTTCAAGTTGAAGTGGTTCAGAGTTGTTGCCTCTGTGTGTGTGTGTGTGTGTCTGTGTGTGTGTTTAGTTTGAAGATGTGTTAAGAAAACCCGACTCAGGGGGGCGGAGCAAGATGGCGGAGGAGTAGGAGACATGGATTTCGTCTCCTCTCAGGAATTCAGCTGGATAGGGATCAAACCATTCAGAACACCTACAAACTCAACAGGAGATCGAAGAAAAGAAGAGCAACAACTCTCTCATCAGAAAAGCGACCACTTTCTGGAAGGTAGGACGTGCGGAGAAGT
>NC_138371.1:91036799-91076627 GCF_054177405.1 Leptonychotes weddellii | reverse complement strand
CTGGTGGTGGGTATTGAGGGGGGCACATTCTGCATGGAGCACTGGGTGTTATGCACAAAGAATGAATCATGGAACACTTCATCTAAAACTAATGATGTAATGTATGGGGATTAACATAAGAATTAAAAAAAAAAAGAAAAGAAAACCCGACTCAATTGGGTGGCTCAGTTGGTTTAGCGACTGCCTTCGGCTCAGGTCATGATCCTGGAGTCCTGGAATCAAGTCCTGCATCGGGCTCCCTGCTCAGCAGGGAGTCTGCTTCTCCCTCTCCCGCTCCCCCCTCTTGTGCTCTTTCTCTCTCTCACTCTCTCTCTCAAATAAATAAATAATATCTTTAAAAAAAAAAAGAAAAAAAAAAAAAAGAAAACCCAACTCAAAATTGAAGTTGGGAAGCCATAAAGGGAGGGTTCTCATACACAGTCCAGCAGGAAGAAGGAAGATTTCTCTCAGCCCAGCAACAGCACGTTGTCCTTGCCTGCAGCCAGTGAGAAGCCCCCACCACTTCGAACTCTGTTTCTTCCTATGAATTTTGTTTGCAACACCTCCTCTCAACCCCCTCCTTTCCTATAGAAAAGATGCTCTCTTTAGTTCTCCAGACTTGCCTATGCTTTGCCATAATTTGCTTTGTCCCAAACGGCAATCTCTCTGTAATATATTGACCAATGAACTGGTTTTGCTGGATAATCAGTTACTTTTTTCTTTCAGAAGGCTGACATTTCACACACTTGTACATGCAAGCATGAGTGCACATTTTGCTACAATCTGAAGTTTTAAAAAGCCAAACAAAATTCTTTTTTTTTTTTCTTAAATAACATTTGCATGTTATCCTGAAATGCTGTTCTTCAGGTAAAAGTTAGCTTTATTAAATTTCATACGGGGAAAAATTATACTCTTACATTGCCATGGCAACTGGAGACCTCATCTACTATTAAGTTAGAAACACTCTTGTCCAGTAAGAGCAACCCCTCCCCATCCATCCACCCGGGGTTAAAGAACTCCTCCTCCTAAAAAGGAGCTGCATCTCTATGCAGTTTTATTTACTTAATAACATCAGGATAAGGCCCCATACCGCTTGGTAACTTTGCAGGAAGTTAGGCTTGACATACAGCTGGCTTATTAAGGAAATCCACTTTATAATGCTTTATAATTGGACAGATACTTCTTTTATTCTTTTTGAAGAAAAATTGCCTCCTTCCTTTGACCACCCTTATTACACTTCACGAATGACACAGCTGTAATTTAAAGATCCTTGGGGTTTTTTGTTACTTTTATAAATTTAAGAGCTTTTCCTGCTCTTTCTCTTTTTTTCTCCATCTGAAAAAGGAAAAGATTCCATCCTTTTCTTGGACATCCTGATCTTCTATATATCATCATAGCATTTCATCTGGATGATGTATTAGCTTCACCCATCAAAAGCGTCCAATCCCTTTGGTGATATATTACTCACTGACAAATGCCAGCTGCCAAGAATTGCTTTTGTGATTCTACCAAGAGTTACCTCATTATTTAAAACGATGAATTGCCTTTGAAATGATAACTACTAGTTGAAGAAATGAACAGTGTGTTATTATCTAGGCTAGGTAGGCCCCCACGTCTGGCCAAGCCTATTAGAAGTCAACCTTTCAATGAATGGGCATAATGTGGTTGTTCCATTTTGCAAAGAGAACAAATCCATCTTGGTCAGATAAAACTAATGTTTGGAAGGGACTCACTGAGTAAATGCAAGTTCTTATCCCTTACTGGCCCATATTAGATTTTAAGAAGGTGTAGAGCATCCCAAAGAAAAACATTAGACATACACCTTAGCTTGAAAGAAGTTAAATTTTTGCTGATGAAGTTTTTGTTTGTCCATTTGTTTAAATTTTAGTAATTTTTCATTCTCTTCCTGTTTATATATAAAAATCAAGGTGGGGTGCCTGGGTGGCTCAGTCGGTTAGGCTCCGCCTTCAGCTCAGGTCGTGAACCCAGGGTCCTGGGATTGAGCCCCATGTCGGGCTCTCTGCTCAGTGGGGAGTCTGCTTCTCCCTCTCCCTCTGCCTGCAGCTCCCCCTGCTTGTGTTCTCTCTCTGTCAAATAAATAGGTAAAATCTTTAAAAAAATTCAAGGAATTTACTGATGGTTTTGACTGTAAGAGGTAATTTGAAAAATGATGTAAAAATGAATTTGGAGTGAGATTATGAAGAATTTTGATAGTCACAATTAAGAGTATGAGCAGAAAATGAAGAAAAACTGGTAGGAGAATGACATGACTGCACAGATATCTGAAAATTAACTGGTTGGAATGAAGAAGATGGTTTAAGAAGATGGTTTATGATGTGGATAACTTGATGAAGTCCTAAATGAGTTTCAGCTTTCAGAGTAGCCATTCAAAGAAGGAAAAGGAAACAAGAATGAAAGGAGAGAATGTAGAAGCCAGACTGAGCATATAAAAATGTTTTGGCTAATGATCTCATAGTACCCAAGCACAATTCACAGAACGCGGGCACTCAACTTCACTCTTATTTAGTAGAAATAAGAATCAACATCAAGATGGATATTATTAGACCCTTGGAAATAAAATGCAAAATAAGAATGAATAAAAATAGCATTATTTATCTTCTTTGAACTTCATAAAGTAATAGATACAATTCCAAAACCAGGTCCTTTATGCTTGATTATTAACCCCTCCCAGCTCTCTAAGAGCTAGATAGTACGGTGGACAGCAGTGAATAGCCATGTGTTTAGGATTAAATGTTTTGCTCACATTGCATTTTTGTCTACACAGAGGGTACAATAGGTGTGGTATTTATAGTTTTATTCATCCTCAGTTTACACCTAAAGAAACTGAAATATTCAAATGCCCATCCGAAGGTCACCCAGTGCAGTAATGATTCAGTGGAGACTCTGGTTCAGAGTCAGCATGGTCTCTCTTTTTATAAACATGAAAGAAGACGGAAAAATAAGAAAACATCTAATTTCAGCAATAGTCAAACCAATGAGGACTACACAAAGAGAGCAAACTTTAAAGAAGTCAAAACACCGGGGCAAAATTACTAACTCTTACTAATTTTTAGCTATTGAGATTTTTAAAAAATGTTTTCTGTCTAATCAGTTGTTGATTTAACAGGGAATCCTGTTTGCTTCTACATCACTGAAGGAAGCCCTAGGTTTGTAATAGAGGTCTTCACACTTGTAGCTGGATATTAAACCCAAATCCTACAAGGGGAGTGCAGTTAATAAAAATTCATGATAACGAAGTGTCCCTTAATTCTGAGCTTCTTGTATTGCAACCAAATAGAATACCTGGCTAGTTACATTTCTTTTTAAAACACTTTTTAAAAAGATTTTATTAATGTATTTGAGAGAGAGAGAGCACACACAAGAGAGAGCACAAGCAAGGGAAGCTGCAGACAGAGAGGTAGAACCAGGCCCCTGGCTGGGCAGGGACCCTGACATGGGGCTCGATCCCAGAACCCGGGATCGTGACCTGAGCCCAAGAAAGATGCTTAACAGACCGAGCCACACAGGCGCCCCCTTTTTAAGACTTTTAAAGACATGGATTCTCTTCCCTTTCTCCCCCTGCCCTTTTATGTCTTTACACATGCATGGGTGTGCACAAGCGCATGAGCACACACACACACATACACACACACAGAGTTCACAACCCAATAATACTCACTGGTGGTAGTACTTAAAAATAAGATTCTACTTCTTCATTCCTGCCCTAAGTGAATAGAATAAAAAAATGAAACTGCAAGTTACCATTGACATCATCTAACTCAATCTCCTTTTTTTTCCCCTCCTCATTTTACAAATCAGAAACTGGATAAGAAGGTTTTGTGCTTAGGATCACGTGGATTGTCAGAGGATGAGTCCTGAATAGGGAAACAGTCAAGCGTAGGGTAATGGTAGCAGAGGGTAGGGCAGGTACATGTCCTTAGGCAATTCGATTAATCACTTTGATTTCAAGTTTCATTGGTTATTGTAGAAATCCAATGGGGTCAGAGATTCAATAGAGCTGAATAGGCTGGACATGCCTGTAAAATATAGGCATCAGTGAGGCTTTCTTTTAATCATAATGCTGACACTATGGAAACAAGCACAGTTTGGAAAATCAAACAGACTAAGATTAGCTGTCAGCTTCATTATTTACTTCTTTCAGAATCTCTGTCCCAAATATTAGTCATGAGGATGAGGGCGGGGGCACTCTCATTGGGAAGTGTGCATTTGTGCATAATTAGAATGCCATTTGTCAACAAAGTTTGCATTTTAAAGGGCATGGTCTTCTTATTTAGTAATCCCACTACAAGAAATTGACCCCACAGAAGTATTGACAACCCTTTACAAAGGTCTTTCTACCAGAATGCTCATTATAGCATTTTTTGATAGTAGCAAAAAATTGGAAACAAATGATGTTTTGTAGGTGATTACAAGAGGATCAGTTACATCATTTTTGAACCATTCTTTGAATTTAAGAATGAATAAATATAGAATGCATTTTAAGTATACAGAAAAATAATATGTAGCCATTCAAAAAACGAGATAGAAAATAAAGGTTTGAAAGTTCTGTTATTAAATGTCAAAAGCCCTGGGCAAAATGTTGAGTCTAGGATAATCATCTTCACCGTATAAATTATACATATGATACAGATATAATTATATGTTATAATTATAAATTATATATATATATCAATAGTTTATACATAAAATTTGGAATATTATAAATATGTTTATGCTTATATAAGCATAAGGCAATTTCAGAAAGGAATTCAGGAAAGAATCAAAAGAAACTCTTACCACGAGGCTCCTGGGTTCCTCAGTTGAGCGTCCAATTCTTGGTGTCAGCTCAGGTCATGGTCTCAGTGTTTTGGGATCAAGCCCCGCATCAGGCTCCATGCTGAGCATGGAGTCTGCTTGTCCCTCTTCTTCTGCTCCTCCCACCCCCCCTTGCAGTCTCTCTCTCTTTGTCAAATAAATAAATAAAAAAAATCTTAAAAAAAAAAAAGAAACTGTTATCAGCAGTTACCTTAGCTAGATAAGCTAGTTTAGTGATTTGAGTAATTGCACTGTGTGTGTTTGTGTATGTGTGTGTTTGTGTATGTGTGTGTTTATACAAAATTGTATATACACAAAACTTTATATATATGTGTGTGTATATGTATATGTGTATATATATATATATATATACATATGCATTATATATAAAATTTAATCACCCAGACAATCTCTGGGTGTGTGTGTATGTGTATGTAAATAATCTGAGTGATAAAATTTTGGACCATTTTTGTTTTTTTGTTTGAATTAAAATTAAACAATAAAACTTTAAAAATAAACAAAAATACAAACAAATAAATGAATACAAAAGGTATAATAACATTGTCCTGACAAGCTGTAATTTGTAATATAATAATATATATAAAGATAGAAGGCATATATGTAAAGATATAATATAACAATACTAAGATAATATGATAATAATAATATACAAAAGATAGAAGGCGTAGTACTGATTACATAGATGATAGAATGATCTCTCCTCTTCTTCCCTTTCAACCTCTTCTCTGGGAGTTAAAATACTACCAATACATATATATTTTTTACAGTTGTGCCTCTACTGTTTGAATGTTTATTTCTTGTCATATAACAAGAAAACCTAGTGGAACATAGTAGAATGCACACAGAATGTCATACATTCATTCATTTAAATAAATAGATACTATGTACACAATTCTGCCATATGCTGGGAATGCAAAGATGACTAAGACATTCCCTGTCCTTGAGAAGCTTACATTCCGGTGGGAATTTCATATATAAAAATACTACATCAAGTGTGGCCAGTGTGAATATTCATGACATCAAGAGAAAAATAACAAAACAGAGGCACAAACTGAAGTGAAACTTCTCAGATGGGCTGCAATTACACATAAAGCATACTAGTGTTAGAGTTACAGGTCAGTCCCACATGCCGGGGTGAGACATTTGAACTCAGTCTTTTAGCTGCACTAAGCCAGGGACAGTTTTGAAGCCTAGAAATGAGGTGATTCATTTCTTCTTTAGAGAGGTCAACTGATTGATAATTTGGCAGCTAGTTTGTAAGAGAGAGGTCCATTCTGTTAGCAGAAGTATCTATTAGGAAGTTATTACACTAGTGTGAGTGAGCGAAGGCAGTGTTCTGAGTACAGGAAATGTCAGTAGACATGGAACAAGGCATAGATTTGACAGGTGTTGGGGATGTAGCATACACAGAAATAATTGGATACATGGAGTACAGTCAGTGATGACCTGGGATGTCAAGCAAGGCAGATGGATGCTTTGTGGTGCTGTTAGCTGAAAAAGAATTCAGGAAAAAGTCTGGGAAGGCTGGGGTAGTGAATATCCACAAGTGTGGGCACGTAGGGTGTGAGGCATCAAGCATGTGGTTCCCTGACTAGAAATGATGGTGGGCATGGCGTTATGCATGTCCGCGGCTCAGTGTGACTTATATTGTGAAGTCCTCCGTGACTTCACTTAGAAAAAAGTCTGGACCTTTAAGTTTAGAAGCTGTTCATATAATGAGATGAGAAGGAAAGCAAGAATGAGTGACATACATTTGAAGAGCAGACAAAAGAGAACAAACTGGTAGTGGAGGCAGAGGTGGGCTAAGGTAAGCGTCGTGGATTCCTGTTAGAAATAAAAACACCCGTGACTTCAATGTGAATCATTTTCCTTTGTGAAATGAACTTTAGCCCTTTCAAAATCCAGGAACATTATGGAACACCTTCTGCTCTTAATTGGCTGCTAGCTGATCTACATAATTAAATACAACTCACTGCCCTTAAAATTTGATGCACCCTCTAGTAACCTTCATTTTAAATCTGTTCTTAACCAAGATTTCCTGGTTAAAGAAGGGTTTTTTTTTTTTATAACTGATTCTAAAAAGATTTTATTTCTGCCAGAGCAAAACCCTTTTAGAATAATTTTTTAAACACTTCACTGAGATATTTCAGGCACAGTTCTGCAATGTTCCCCGACAGCAAATGTTTTCTTGAAATTCTGGAAGGGTCTCAACCACCCTACTCCCAAGAACTAATACCAGAGAGTAGGGGAAAAAATGTCATGGCAAAGACTTTCATGGCCCTCTGGAGAGTTGTTGGAAAAGATAATATGATGTGAACCTCATCTCAACCTCAATAACCCCTGTCTTGCTGGTATCAATAAAACATGGAAAACCTTCAGAGTATCCAGGGTTCAATTTAATATTGCCCTCTAAGGGCATTCCTTTGTCCAGCCCACAGAGCTTTCAACAAATTCATTGGCACATAAAAACTTTTTTTCTCATAGATTTTTCTTTAGCATACAAAAGCTTCCAATTCCAACAAAACCTCTTTTAGCAAAATACCACGTGAATGAGTTTCTCTGCAGTCAAAGCAGTCAGAATGCTCATTAAATTGCTAAGCAGTTAATTCTATAGCTTCAGATCTGAAAGATAAGCTACTTAGGGGACAAAACTCATCCTTCCCAGTGATTTCTTTTCTATTTTCTGTCTGAAAATGATCCACTTTGGGGAATTTTTTTTTTTCAATAAGAGTTCATTTCCCATCGAAATCTCCCCCTACACACTGTCAGTGGTTGTGCATTTGACTGAAAACCACGGTATCAGGAGGAAGCTGAGGCGGTGTCTGGACAGGACGCTGCATTCCAAAACCAAACACCAAGGTTCTAAAATGACCCACTGTTTTGGATTATTCTTTCTACTGACACCTCTCTTCATGTAGATAAGACAGTTGATATTCAGGAAAATTGCAATGTAGTCGAGATACGGAAACCTTTAAGTAAACTGCCTACATGCAAGACAGTTGGAAAAGAAGCAGTAAGATTTGAGGCTGTTTTTTTTTTTGTTTTTTTTGTTTTGTTTTTAGTGGAAGAGAGGTATATCCTCAGTTCTATTAAATTGGATCCAGATAGCATTTTATTATTAATTGTTAAGATCAATGTACCAGAAGGTCATTAATGAGTAATGGAAATGTAATAGAGTTATATAACAATGAGAAGAAGGAGGCAGAGAAAGAGGAGAAGGAGGAGGAGGAAGAGAAGAGGAAGAAATGCAGTAGACCTTGCAAACAGGTCAATTTTAGATATTTGGCTTAATTCCCTGTGTGTCTTTACCCTTCAATAAAGACTGGTATTTGCTAGGACCAGAATATCAAGAATATCCTTCAAAAGGCAGACCAGAATTCTATGGGAGAAAGAGCAGTCTGTTTACCTTTTCACCTCCACCAGACAGAGTTGCAACATTAGTGAACTGTTTCCTGAACATCCCTAAGGCAGTTCCTAAACCATGAACATCCTCAGTAGGAGGATTCATTAAAGAAAAAATTACTCATGACACTTGTTAAATTGGTAAGGCAGACATGGGGATTTGTGGTAGGGGAGAGACATTAGGCTCAATTCCGAACAGAACAAGGAAAGGTGGGAATTCAGAGCCAAGGAGCAGGGTGGAGGGGGACTGGGGGATAGAAAATTACTAAGAGGAACATTAGGGGTAAGAGGGGATTCTGGCTAAACTGACCTAGCCAGATACTTGCTGAAGACAGACAAGGATGATCAAGACATCACGTGGGGATGGTGGAGGATGAGAAACCCAATCAGATAAGGAGGGTGATATGATATGGAGGGTGGAGATTTCTGGCTATACCAACCTAGAGGAGTCTTACAAAAACTGGGCAATGCAAAGATAGACCATGGAAGTGTGAAAGATGAGACCTTATTAGGAAGAGATCAGAGGAAGCTGACTGAAGTTTGCTCAAGGAGAGACTACTTGTCAGATTGGAGGGAGAGTCAGAGTTTACAGTGTCACCAGAAATGAATCTTCTTTCCTCCACATATAGGGTAATGCCTCCTCCAAGAAATGAGGTTCGGGTGGTCAAAGTTCCAGCGGCTTCCACTGACCTGATGTTCTACCCCTTGGCCTGCTATGTTCCTGTCAAGACAGGTGATGAGGTATAGAGGTTAGATGCTGTTTATTGGCCCAGTGGAACACCATCTAGTAGCTGACTGACCAGAAGTCCAAGCAGTGAACAGTACTGCTCCCTCACATACTGCTTTTTTTTTTTTTTGCTCCCATTTTCTCATCAAGTAAGTCACACATCTCCCAGCTCTTCAGAGAAGAGGTTATTTCCAGACTCCCCTAAAATAGGGATTTGCTGCCCTCCTTCATTCCCCAAGGAGCCTTGCTACTTTTCATCCCAGGAAACATTTCATTGTGCAGGCCAACCTGGACTTGCCCAGCCCCAAGCCCCTGTGGCTGGCCTCCCGGAGCACCAGGAAATTGAAATTCCTTAGCAGCTCTGTCCCTGTAATAAAACTATTTTTCTTGAAATTGATTGCTTGTTCTCCTGGAGACCTAAGTCATTTCTCCTGGCCACTCTGGTTCCCTAGCGCATACTGGTTATCACTGTGATCTTAAGAGAGATTGTTTCTGTGTTTAAAAAAAAAAAAAGGTGAAGGTAGACCTCGGCATCCCAAGTCCTTCACTAATGACTTAGCATGAATTTCTTATGTTAACAAGGAGGCAAGACTTCTCTACCTGATACCTTTCTTTCCTATCGTTTTTCATCCAAAACGGAACTAGTGCTTTTGATCTGTTCAATATTTATTCAGCATCTGCCTAGAACTAGAGCATAAGATCTGGGCCCTGCCCCCTCACAGCTCAAAACATGGCAAAGGAAATAAGACGTGGTGAGCAAATAATGCCATGTAGAAGAAATGTGAAAATGAAACTCAAATTTCAGTATTCATAAATAAAGTGGTGTTGGACCAGCCATGTGCATTTGCTTGCTTACAGTCTGTGCCTGCTTTCTCAGCACCATGGAGAGTGGAGCAGCCTAGAAAGAGACAAAGTGATTGCAGAGCCTAAAATATTTACTATCTGACACTTTACTGAAAAAAATTTGCCACCTTCTCTATAAATCACACAAATGACAGCTCACATAGGTTTAATACTTTAAACTTTTCTAGCTCTTTGAAAATCAATGATATGATGTTATCCCTGCAAAATCCCCACGAATTAGGAAAGTAGGTATCATTATCTTCATACGACAGCCAAGGAAGCGGTGGTAATAGATCCCAAATTAAAGAGGCTCAGTATAGCTGCCAGGCAAAAAGCACAGCAGAAAGATGACTCATCCTTGCCAAAAACCTAAACCATGCCCTTCTGTTTTGCAAGCTTCAAATTGGAGTGCAAAATCCTCCTGCTCTCCTTTCTGTACTCAATCCCCTCTCCCCCCCACCCCCCATGGCTACCTCTCCACCTCACCCTGGGTAACAAATGAGAAATTTTGAGGACTATTGAGTACTATAAATTTTCACAGCAGGGCTGCTTCTCATCCCAGGAACTTGGGTAATTGCCACACATTGGTAAAATTCATAGGAGACAATTGCCCTCTAATCAACAATTCCATCTGCAAGATACTATTGGGGGTGGGAAGGGTAAGAATCCTGTCCTCAGTGCTGTATACAGAGTTAAGAATTTTAACTCACTCTTGAATAATGCCTGCACACATTTTTGGTCTTTTTAAAAAAGTTCTCTCTCTGTTGTTTGTATTGGTTTATTATCATTATGCTTTTAACACTATATTCACATTAAAATACCGGAAGGAAATACAATGAATGTAAAAAATGTTTTGGGGTCCAGAGATAATGGGTGTTTCATTCCTAAGTGTCCTATATTTCCCATATTTTCTATAAAAAACATGTTTATTTTAAAGAGGTTATTTAAATATGTAAAACATATATATACATATTTGCATATTTAATGAGGCTCATGGAAAGACTATCTCCTTGACCAAACTTTAGAGAGCTACTCAGAGCCCTCATTTTGACTAAGTGTTGCCTTAAGCCTTGTCTTCACCTGCCTGCCACTTTTAGAACAAATCCTGCTAAGTCAGTTTAGTGAGCATCCCCCCAGCCCTGCAACTTTGCCTTGATATCTGATCACTCTAGGGACTGTGATTGTATTCCTCATCCTCTACCTACCTTTGATATGTGATCACCCTGGCCTGTCTTCAGCAAGATTCCTATTAAGTTGGTCTAGCAAGAAGTCTCTACCCTCAATGTCTTCTCTTAGTAAGTTTCTATCCACTGACTCCCTCCCTCTCCTCCTTGGCTGAAAATCGCCCCCCCCCCACCCCGTCTTTGTTGTATTTGGAATTGAACTCCATCTGTCTCCCAGACTGCAGTAGTCTTAACACCTATTAAAACTGTCTTAATATTAAGTCTTCTTTACCATTTCAACAAGTGTCAGAACAATTTCTTCTTTAACATTCTCAGAAGACCCTATTTTTTTTTTTTTTAGTTATCTCACAACACATTCCTTAAGGAGCCTAGAAGCCCTGTTTCAGCCAGACTTACTTATCCAGAATTTCTTAACTAAACCATCTGTATTTCCCCACCTCTCTGTCTTTGCTAACAGCATTCAACCATGTGGAACTCCTTTATCTTAGCAGGATTTCAAGGAAATTTCATTATAACAAGTTGTACCTTTCTTTAGCTTTTTTGAAGTATTTCATAAAACTAATCTTTGTTGTTTTTGCTGACAATGACAACTATCCTTACCTATATCCATCAGTTATAGTTATAGAGCCAATTTTTGTGTCCAACTTCGGCTGATAATTGAGGGCAATTTTAGCCTGGGTAAATTGCAAAATCAGTTCATGAAGACCAAGTCTTGGATTTTGATGATAATGTTATCTTAGCTCCAAACAAGCTTCTCAGGTTGGAACAGAAGATATTTTTTTTCTGCAAAATGTGCCATTTCAACAATCTAGTTTTTAGTGCTTGGTAAATATCTTCTAACCTCAAATGCCCAAAAAATGAGAGAGGGGAGGAAAATGTTGGTTAGGCAGAGCCAAGTGTAGGTCTATGTATAATCTCTACGAGGTTGAGATAAGTGAGCCGTAGTCTTAAGGGTGCCACTGATGTAATTAACACAGTTTCTCACTGCAAGAGAGACAGTAGATCTGGGTCAGTAAGGGCTGTTACAACTAGGTCAACCGGGTAAAAGAAGAGACATAGGATCATCTAAAGGACACTAAACAGCTTATTCTGCTGCAAAATGTATCTCAAGCCAGTCTAACTGCAGTATTGGAAACCTCCACTATCCTAAGTAAATTATTTCATTGTAAAGACGTCATGACACGAATGGCCCCAGTTAAAATTCAATTAATTTCTTAAATGGAAGAAACATTAAACCATCATTCATTACAATTCAAGAAACATTTGGAGTGCCTGCTATAGGTAATAGTTTGTGCTAAATTCTGTGAGAGATAGTCAATAACTTATAAGGTAACAGGGAAATTAGGCACATTAAACCCTGCATCCTGATGGATTAGTTTTTATTTTTTATTTTTTTCACTTCATCATGAACTGATAGTGACATTTGCACATAACAGATATGCTGGTCACGTGATTCATCAAGTGACCTCGAAAGCACCCAGACTGGTCTATACCTTGTTTAATGAATGGTATTCACTGATCGCTCACTTGAATGTCACAGCAATGTCATATTGCTGTAAACATTTCTAAATGCTTACTCTCAGTTTCAGAACTTACCTCATTCTTAATTTATGAGTGAATCTTGCTATGGACTGTAAGGAACTGTTTAGGGTCAACACTGCACTTCGGGCAGCCTTGTCTATACCCAAAATTAACAACTCGGGGCCGCACATTAAAATCATCTGAGGAGGGCGCCTGGGTGGCTCAGTCGGTTAAGCATCTGCCTTTGGCTCAGGTCATAATCCCGGGTCCTGGGATCAAGTCCCACATTGGGCTCCCTGCTCAGCTGGGAGTCTGTTTCTCCCTCTCCCTCTACCCTTACCCCCTCCGCCCCCCCGCTCATGCTCTCTTTCTTTCTCTCAAATAAATAAATAAAATCTTTTTAAAAAAATCTGAGAAATTTAAAAAAATACCACCCTCAGCCCCCATGTCAAACTCATTAGCTTTCTGGGAATGAAGCATGAGCTTCTTCGGTATTTTCAGCGTGCCAGAGCAGTGAGATTCTTTAAGCCTAAAAACTTACAGAAGGCTTCAAAGACTCTCTACAATCCCTATATGAGTAGATACTTGCCTTTTCATACCACATGGTTTATGTGACAAACAAATGTACAGTTCTGACTCTTGTAAGCCTTGTTAGAGAATTACTTTTGAGTGAATCAATTATTTTGTGTTGACCAAGCCAGGCATTAGTATTTAGACAATAGTCAGCTAGTAAATGGTTCAGATAACTACACAAATACCTTTAAGAGTCCTTTACAGGGGCACCTGGGTGGCTCAGATGGTTAAGCATCTGCCTTCGGCCCAGGTCATGATCCCAGGGTCCTGGGATTGAGCCCCACATCGGGCTCCTGACTCAGCAGGGAGCCTGCTTTTCCCTCTCCCTCTGCCTCTCTCCCTGCTCATGCTCTCTCTCTCTCTCTGTATCTCTTTGTCTCAAATGAATAAATAAAATCTTTAAAAAAAAGGAGTCCTTTACAATTTCTCATTGTCTTTTTTTCCAGTTGAAGCAATCCATGGTAATTGTAAAACATTTCGACAATATAGAATAATTAAAGAAGGAAAAAAAAATCACCCATAATCCTACTACCCAAAAGACAGCCATTGCTAAGATGGTGGTGTATTACTTTCCAGATAGAAACTTTTGCACAAAAACATACATATTTTAAAATTATTATCATGTATGTAGAATACTATATCTTTTTATATATGCCATCATCTCAAGAATTTTATCATGTTAATACTCATGATTGGGTTTGCTATAATTTAACCAATCCTTTATTGTTAAACACTTGGATTATGTCATTTTTCCCCATAATATCAGTAATACTGGAATGATCATTTTATATATGTAACAAATCTTTTATATATGTAACAATTAGGCACATTAAACCTTGCATCCTGATGAACTAGTTTTATTTTTTATTTTTTTCACTTCATCATGAACTGATAGTGGCATTTATTAAGTGTAATCTTTATTACAATATAACTGTTTTTTGAGATTTCCTACAAATAACATCATTGGCTCAAAGGGTATGAACATTTTACCATTCTTATTATACACTTTCTTTTTTTCTATAGGATTTTCAATTTTACCCTTTCTCCAGCATGGGAGAAGTACATATTTTCTGAACTCATGGAACACTGAGCAGTATTATTCTTTAAACTTTTGCTCAGTGATATCTTATTTTTGTTTCAGTTTACATCTCTGAGTACTGGTATGGTGAAATATGTTAATAGTGATGATAATGATGCTGGTGATGGTGAGGACGGTGATGATGATAGACAAAATGATGCATTAGTCTGCTTGTAAGTGCTTTCCTCTTTTGAATTTACTCTACTCTTTCTCTTTAAGTCTCTGAGTAAATTGATTAGAACCTGTGGACAAACTCTTTTCAATACTTATGTTGCGGTATAAGCTTTTGTCAAATATTATTTTCAGGTTCTTACAATATATTATCTTTAGCAATGACTCTAAACAACTATTGCAATAACAAACTGAGGTGAGGAGTATGGGCTCATGGGAACTCCTGCACTGAACAACATAGGGAATGAGAACAGCTAACATTGCCCCAAGACATTAGACTATCTCAGCTGCACTAACATCCCTAGGAAGAAATACACCATCTAGCAACATGACATTGCTTCAGAATTGACTTTAGGGAGTACTGTAAAACTGAAAGCCAAGAGAGTTACAAACATCAAAGGTCTATGTGGGTTACGTGAAACAAAATTCAGGCTAATGAATGATGGTGAATATTGTACATAATAAAAACATGGTACAAAAAGCATGCAAATGGAATCTCAGCACTGTAGGACTGACCACCGGTCCCATTCCCATCGAACATCTGGGCTCCACCATTTGTATGTCTAGGCTATGTGTGGCTGCATGGGGGCAAAGAGATGGAACTTTGACAGGGTTGTGCTCCCCACCCCCATATGGCATAACTGGACAATTTTTAAGGACTGATCTAGATTTCCTATTTGGATATAACATTTGTGATATTACTGGGCAGCATTTGATCTGATGTCCAACTGCCACAATATAAAAAAGAAAGAAAGAAAAAGAGTGGGAACCACTCCACAGGTGTTAAATTCTCAAATGCCCGTAGGACCACCAGGTATTTTTTTTTAAGTCCATGAAGAATGTATATTTTATTTTAAATCACGTGTCTCTAAATCACAGGCTTTATATATCTATATGCTTTACTCTGCCATCCCATACCACAGTTGTTTGTTATCCTCAATAAAGTATCTCCATATTATTTTTGGCACTTTTTAATTGAGATATAGTTGATATGTAACATTAAATTAGTTTCCAGCATATAATATCTCAAGGTGGTTTTGTTTGTTGTGTCAATTCAGTTACTAATTGCCTTTTCTCACCTGAATTCAACACATGATGGCTGATTCACAAGTAGAATGCATCTTTCAGGAAACATTGATAAATGAGAAAGAACAACGACAAAAACTATCTATTTGAAGATATGCAAAAAAAGACTGCAGCAATGAAGTTCCAGTGATTTTGGCTTTTACTTCCTATTCTATCATTAGAATAAACATTTTGTCCACCATGGGATTTGTTGTAAAGTGGGATATCATTACCATTTAAGACAAACCAGATACTATGAACCTTCTGCTGATTAGAATTCTTCTCTGGACTCTTATCTGCAAAAAACAACAAACTTCTTGACTTACTCAGATAGGTCTCACAACTTGGTCCAAGCATATGATATCTCTCTACACATGTCTCATTGCCCTCCTGTTGACCCATTAATTTTGAATTCTCAACTTACCAAATCCTTTTACACCTCCAAGGCCTGTTGGTGCTATTTGGATACCGAAGAAAACTCTTCTTTCTTTTTTGTATCTTGGAGGATCCTGTTCTCCCCTTAAATATTCTGGTAAAAATTATTTTTTTATTCCCTGTCCATACTCATCCCTTCTCCTCCACCCAGTCATGCCTTTTCCTACATTCCTTCCATTATGTGTACCTATCAGTACAGGACTTCTCAACCTGTGTAACAATTATTTACTGGTTTTTCAGTAATGAAGTCTTTTAGGTGAAGCTCTGTACATGGCACTCTGCTTCGCGAAAGAGGAACTTCAGATAGATAATCCCCCTAGTCCTCAGATTATGTAGAATTTAACAAGCAAAAGAGAGTCATAGAAAAGTTAAGGGCACTATTTGCAAGTGGAGGTATTAGGAATTTTAACACAAAGCTCTGTAAATTCTAAAGCCATGAATCTGTTGGCTCAGTCATGATTTAGCACTGAAAAATGTTCCAAATATGCTCCTATAAATAGTTGAGCGCTTTTCATGAAGGATTATTCCATGTAACATTATTGTCATCACCAATAGCACTAAAGTCGTTTCTCCTTTGGAAAGGGGAAGGGTGAACAAGATCCAGAGAATTTTATTTTGTGTTATTTACAAAAAAGTTACGGTGACTCCATTACAAAGCCTGCGCACGCACTAAAATTTGTGCATGTGAACTTCATGACCACATTAAGAAATAAAATTTGAAGAAATTCACAACATACAAGTGATGATCACTAAAAATCACACAATACCAATCTCTGTTATGGCCTGGGACAATTTACTGGCAAAACCTACAATGGAGGTGAAACAAATACAAACATTGTTTGAAGAAAATGACTCTTTTAGCCAGTGAATGTATTCAGTGTGCTCTAATGGACTGTGTGTACTTTAAATCAGCTCACCTAATCACACACCGATGGCGCCATCTGCACCAGGCCCACGCTTTGAAAGGCCGTTAAAGCCTAAAAGCTTTTATCCAAATACACTGAATCTCCTCAAAAGCCATTTGGGGAGGCTTTAGTCAAGTACTTTTTTATCTCATTTTCGTAACTCCCACAGTTTTGGAGCTTTATTTTGAAAGTTAGAAAATAAAATGTTTCTGCTCCCTAATTTTCCTTCCCTTTGGAAAACATTCCTTTTCTAGGTCTCGATTGTTGCCACCATCTAGCTAGGATTCTGTTTTTGCTTTTTTAGCATAAAGAACCACGGAGAAGAAATGGAGCTGGCATGCTGTGTTATGTGGAGTGGTGCCAGAGCTTTGTGCTTAGTAAATGTTGGAGGAGAAGATGGAGAGATGGATGGACATCAGAAGGCAAAGGTTGGACAAAGTAGGTCAACAAATCACTATTGCCTATTTTTTTTTAATACTTTGGATCAAAATCATAAAAGTGCAGTTGAAATTGTCCTTCAGAGTGGAGATGGGCATAGGAGGGTGACAGGGAGAGAAAGGAAGAGGGTAATTTCTATAAATGATGAGGCATTTCATGGAGGTGTATGCAAGGTCCAAGACCACACCACTGCTCTATTAATTGGGTGTTGATGTTGATGAATGGGAAGACTCACAGGAGGAAGCTAAAAAGACCTCCACTGAGTAAATAACCTTTCAACTTCATCTTCAAGTTTATGTTATGAGAAGTTGATAAGGGTGTTTCAAGCCCCCAAACACCAAAAACTGAGGCATAAAACAGTGAACAATGTATTTGGGAGACAGTGGGAGCCCTTTTCCCTTTTCTGAAAGAGCAGGGAAGGTAGACTTGTGGTATCTGGAAAGTTCTGCTTGGAATTAACCCTGGAATCCCTGGCACTGGGTCTTTCTTCCTGCTGCCATTGGAGCTGGAGTAAGTGCTGATCTGCTAGGAGTCACAGGCTGAGGCTCCTACAGATTCACATTTTAATTTAGTCTTAACAAAGCTTTGCTCACGTGTCAGTACTTAGTTTGGCTCAAATCACACATTCTTTCCTCTCACTTCTCTGCCTCCCTGTGGGAACTAGATCTACTGCATCGGACTCTCACTACTTGTTCAGAAAGTATTTCATCTGTTCTTGTAAAGGGGGATCAGAATATGCCACCCCAAACTATATCACCTTGGCATTCTTTTGAGCTAATAATTAACACAGAGGATCTCTCTGCTGTTCCCCATTAATGGAATGATGGGGAGTGAGGACTGGGCAGAGACAGGATCTCATCCCTCTGTCACTGAGCTAGAAACAAACATGGGGACACATACATGGTGGAGAACATACCAAAGAAGAAACAATGATGAGAAGGGGTAGCAGTAAGGTTTATAATAATATAAATAAGGTTTGCCTGTAACAGTCTCAAATTGTATTCATTGTCCTGGTACAATTATTAATATGGTTCTTTTAATTGCACAAGTAACCTGGGCTGGGCAGTAACATCCACAGTCACTCTAGTCCCATTAGTCATAAGCCAAGGAGGCAAGAGGCTGGTGAATGCTACGGGCACAATTTCAGAGCAGGGTTCTGGTAAAATCTGGTTCACTATGTTCCTTATCTTTGGAATGGAAACCGACCTTTCCTTCAATGCACACTTTAAATCCCTTCTCTGGCCGGGCGCCTGGGTGGCTCAGTCGTTAAGCGTCTGCCTTCGGCCCAGGTCATGGTCCCAAGGTCCTGGGATCGAGTCCCACATCGGGCTCCCTGCTCTGCGGGGAGCCTGCTTCTCCCTCCTCCACTCCCCCTGCTTCTGTTCCTGCTCTCGCTCTCTCTCTGTCAAATAAATAAATAAAATCTTTAAAAAGAAAAAAAAGAAAAAAAAAAGAAAATCCCTTCTCTGGCCACCTGAAATGGACTGTCTTATCTCTATCTTGAAAACACTGCATGCACCATTTATAAAATGGTTACCACATTA
Source organism: Leptonychotes weddellii (assembly GCF_054177405.1). Taxonomy (NCBI): domain Eukaryota; kingdom Metazoa; phylum Chordata; class Mammalia; order Carnivora; family Phocidae; genus Leptonychotes; species Leptonychotes weddellii. The sequence continues at coordinate 91,057,926 of NC_138371.1, read as the reverse complement.
TTTTATGTTGCTGGTCTCTTTCCATGCAGACATTATAGCTAATCCCAAGGACAACTGTTTGTGATACATCCATAACATACTCATGCAAGAAATGAAAGACGTGTTTCCAGGTTGAACCTCTTTCCCTCCACACCATTCAAACAAAATTGTGAACATTTCATAACACAAATCATTTTGATTCAAGAAAAGTTCAAGAAATAGCTATTGAGCACCTACTGGATGCCAGGCTCTATTCAAGTTGGTAGCGTTGTCTTGGGGATCAAAATCAGAAAAAAAAAAAATACTGACCTCATGGAGTTTATGGAGAAGGATAGGCAACACTTTAGAAAAGAAATATAAAGTCTGATTATCTTTCAGATCTCAAAGGCTCAGTGAGGCCTCCCTCACTATCCTACTTAAAATTGCAATGCTGTACCAGGACTAGTCACCCCCTTGCCTCCCTTCTGTTTTTCAAAAGCATTTAGCACCATCTGACATATTACATCTTTTATTGGTTGATTTGTTTAATGTCTGTTTCCCCCAGCTAGAATCTAGGATCTGTGTTTTATTTACTCCTAAATCCCAGGAGCGTAGACCTATGTCTACTAGAAAGCAAGTCTTCTGTAAATAGCTAATGATTGAATCAGTAAGTTATAGATGTTAGAAAGAGATACAGAAGAGCAAAATTAGGAGAGAGCAGGAGATGTTAGTGTCATAGAGGCCATAGCACTAGATTGTGATTTCAAATTGGGTGATCAGGTAAGCCTCATTTATAATGTGACAATTGAGCCAAGACTTGAAAGAGGTGAGGAGTGAGCTGTACCTGGCAAATGGCAGGAACAGGCCTAGACTCCATGGAACAGAACAATAATGGGCCCAGCGGGTTTGGAGCAAAATCTGAGAGATGAACAAAGAAAGGTAAAGGGCTGGAGATGCAGAGAGGATGCAGGGCTATATAATCCCTTATGAGGACTAAGGCTTTTATCCTGATTTTTTTTTTAATCTTACGATTTGATTTATCTCAGTAGTTTACAATCAAGGACAATTTTGCCCACCAGGGGACATTTGGTAATATCTGGAGACATTTTTTTATTGTCACAACTGTGAAGAGAGATACTACTAGTACCTAGACGGTGGAGGCCAGGGATGCTGCTGAATTAATATCCTGTACCAGACAGAATGTCCCTGCTCCCCAACATATGCACAACGAAGTGTCCTCTGGTTCAAAGTGTCAATAGTGTTAGGGTTTAGAAACTTGATTTAACTTTCATAAGGATGATTCAGGCTGCTGTCATGAGAATAACCACAGGGAAGACAAGGATAAAAACAGGAGACCAGTGAGGAGCAAGTTGCAATAATCCAGTAAGGGATGCTATGGGTTTAAATTAGGGGCAGAGGGGTGGAGCTACTGGGAGATGGGAAGATTCCAGATATGTTTTGCAGGTAAAGTCCCCCGAATTCACTGATGGTCTAGATTTAGGTTGTGAACAACAGGTGAAACTCAAGGACGATGTGAGGTTTCTGGTTTGAGCTTCTGTAAGTAACAAAGTGACACCAGTGGTAGTGAGTGACTGGGCTTGCAGCAAGATTTGGGGGATGGGGTGGAAGTCACACATTAAGGAGATGCCTACTAGAAATCTATGGGAAAGTATCAGATACACAGTTGGATAGGTGGGTCTGGAGTTACAGAGAAATGTCTAGGCTCGAATTATTTATTTGGGAGTCATGAGTGTATGTGTGACATTTGAAGATCTCAAGGGAATCAATCTGAAAAGTGAAGATAGGAGAACCAAGAATGGAACCCTGGGGGACGCTCCTGTGAAGAGGGGATGGAGGATCGGGGGAAGGGTCACTGGGGGGTCTGAAGCACTGCCATTTCCTGGACACTTTCATAGAGCTCCAGGCGCTCAAGTAATTGGGTTTTGGTTTTTTATCTTCCTGCTATTCCTTAGTGCACAGGGCCGTCACCATGACCCTGAGAACCCATCCAGACCAGGGAATGCATCTTGCATCTTTACTTCATGGCACCTCTTTGTTTTAGGTTTGGTCACTTCTCTGCTTCCTGGCACCTGGTCATTTATGTCACCGATTCCAGAGTCAATATGCTCCCATTTCTGCTACAGCCGACACTGCGAGCCCTTGCTTGCCATCATTCTCTTTGTCTGATTGATTCCATCTCCAATCTTTCAACCAGAGTTCTTTGTCGATTGGGCCTCATGATTTCACACACACACACACACACACACACACACACACACACCCCTTAGGACTTTAGAGCATGTGTAGCTCTAATCCCTACTATTGGGCCCTGCATCAAGCTAAGCTCTAAGCACAGCATCCTTGTGTTTTCTTTTCTTTTCTTTCTTTCTTTCTTTCTCTTTCTTTCTTTTCTTTCTTTCTTTCTCTTTCTTTCTTTCTTTTCTTTCTTTCTTTCTTCTTTCTTTCTTTCTCTTTCTTTCTTTCTTTTTCTTTCTTTCTTTCCTTTCTTTCTCTTTCTTTTCTTTCTTTCTCTTTCTTTCTTTCTCTTTCTTTCTTCTTTCTTTCTTTCTTTCTCTTTCTTTCTTTCTTTCTTCTTTCTTTCTTTCTTTCAAGATTTTATTGATTTGTCAGAGAGAGGGAGAGCACAAGCAGGGGGAACTGCAGGGTCCCCACCAAGCAAGGAGCCTGATGTGGGGTTCAATCCCAGAACCCTGGGATCATGACTTGGGTGGAAAGCAGACACTTAACCAATTGAGCCACCCAAGTGCCCCCATGTTTTCTTTACTTAAATTGGATTAGGGCCTACCATAATGACCCCATTTTAATGTAATCATCTCTTTAAATGCCCTATTTCTAAATATAGTCATATTCTGAGATTAGAGCTTCAAAAAATTAATTTTAGGGGATACAACTAATGGGCTGGAACCCTCTTTCCTTTCTTCATACACTAGGAAACTTCATTCCTCAGATATCAGCTAAGGCGTCACATTCTTTAGAGGGCTTTTCTTGAGCTTCCAAGATTGTTTTTGGTGACCCTGTGCTTATTTTTATATTAATGATTGTCACAGTGTGTTGCAATTTTCTTCTAACTTGTCAGCATCCTCCATACAAAAACATACAAGCTCCTTGAAGGTAATGTCTATGTCCTGTTCACTGTTGGATCTCTACTATGTAACACAGGGAATGCACTCTGGAAATGTTTATTGGGTGAATCAATAAAATAATTAATTAATTTATATGTTGTATATTTTTAATCAGATTGAGGGTTATTCACAATGGAATCACATGCATTTATTGGCCTCAGCACCTAGTACATTGCCTGCATAAGGTTGAAAGTAAGCGATAATTATTGATTGATGGAACTGAGTCTATACTATGAATTACTGTATTCATTTGAATTTCTTTACCCACAATATTCATGTTGAAAGAAAGGCATGTCCTGAATATTCCCTTGGGTCATCAGTCCTGAATGGTACAAAATTCAAATTAAATCTGTTTCTTCTTTTGCTGTCAGTGGAGTGGCTAAAATGAGGAAGGTGAGAAGAATAGAGAGAAATGATCAGATTAGCAGCTTTAAAACTTTATAGAGCTGTGATAGTTCAGCAGCCAAATATGAATATTAAGTGTTATATAAAGGTCAGGCGATGTAAAATGCTTCAGGCAAAGTACAAATGTTACTACAGTAAACAATGCACTAACTAAATTTGTAAAGCTCTGTAAGATAACCTCTGTGCGCCTTTGACTTTGAGACAGGTCGATTGTCAATGCATATAAATACCCTTTCTTTCTCTCTTCCAAAGGTCAATCAGCTTTCATCTCAAATAGAAACAAACAAAACCCGAACCAAGCTATGAAAAATCCAAAGACAGGAGAAAAGCTGTAAAATTAATGAATTGTATGATTTTACTTAACTAGAGATGTGAATCTGAATACCCTTTTGGCAGATGGAGCAGAACAAGTTATTTGTGGCTTTCCAAACACCACACTGTTCCCTCCCTTTGAACCAGCTATTGTCTTTGCTTGCAATGAATTCTTTCAACCTTCAACATCAACACATATGGTTCTCTCCTACTCGTCTTCAATATTTAATTCTTCGATAATCTTCCTTAGATACACACACACACACACACACACACCTATGTTTGATTTAAATACCTCTTCACTGGGCTTCTCTAGCATCATACCCGTAATCCTAGACAGAGCTTACCTGACTATCTCAAACTTGTTAGTTTTCCTGTCTATCTTCCCTAATAACCTGTGCTTAATTGCAAATCATAGAACCATGTTTCTTCTAAGTTGTATTTCCCTATGTTTAGGATGATGTCTAGAACAAAACGGATGCTTATCAAATGTTGAGAGACTTTAGCCAAGAATGAACATGTATGAATGCATGAAAATCAGAGTTGAAGATATTTGTTATGGAGGCCATGTGTGAATTTTATTATATATATATTATATTATATTATTATATATACTCTTTCTCCCTCTCTCTCTTTTATAAAATTGCCTTGGAATGATTTTAAAATGTGTTTGTTTTCCTTCTTGGTAAGAGAGTTTTGGGGCATTATCTTTAAGGTGACACTAACAGTTTGGGTCGGAATAAGCTGCAGGAAGCCTACAATAAATTCATGTGATTCCATTGTGAATAACCCTCAATCTGATTAAAAAATATACAGCATATAAATTAATTAATTATTTTATTATTCACCCAGTAAACATTTCCAGAGTGCATTCCCTGTGTTACATAGTAGAGGTACAAGGTCGTTCTGTAGAGTTTGGTTGTTTATAGAGGATTTCTGTTTCATTTGCTTAATGCTGTTTTATTTTATTTTATTTTTTTTTAAAGATTTTATTTATTTATTTGAGAGAGAGAGAGAGCACATGAGAAGGGGGAGGGTCAGAGGGAGAGGCAGACTCCCCGCTGAGCAGGGAGCCCGATGCGGGACTCGATCCAGGGACTCCAGGATCGTGACCTGAGCCGGAGGCAGTCGCTTAACCAACTGAGCCACCCAGGCGCCCTTAATGCTGTTTTTAATCTCTGACTTGTCCCAAATAACATTAAGTACTAAACAAGAAAAGAAAAGAAAAGAAAAGGAAAGAAAAAGCATTCAAATCCCATTTTATTCCTGCTTTTCTTTTGGGGTATTTCTGGTATATCCTCTTGATGCTTCGGTATGTAGTATTTGTACCTGTGGTCCTTGAAGAACACTCCTCCTAGACCAACCAGGAGATTATCAGCCCTGAAAGCCCAATATGCAGACGTATATCCTCTTGTGGCTAAATTGCTTGTTCTAACAGAAAAGAAAATGAGACTGCCTTAGCAACACTTCATTGGCAGAAAGGATGGTGATATGTTCTTATGTGAGTGATTGGACCAGCGTGTTTTTTTTTCTTTTACCTTTGCTGAACAAAAATTGCCAGCTTACCTATTTTCTGGCCTGCTTTTTGAAAGGGGATATTAAAGATTTAAATAAAGACAATAAAGGCAAGATCCTATAGTGAGTTTCTGAATTATCAGCATAAGGGGAAAAAGTGGGATTATATTCGAGGAAGCTTATGGGCTTCAGAGCTGGACAAACTTACATTCATCCCTTGCTCTGGAACACACTATGAATTGGCAAGGTTATTTAATTCCTCACAGACCTGATTATTCAGCTGTAAGAGGAACAGTGCTGAGATAAAACTCCTTAAAATTATTAAGTACAATAATTTAAAATTTTTGAGCTAACAGGGAAGTCCATTTGGTGAGAGTTTACTATGTGTTCAATTTCCTAAATGAGGTATTATACTAGATTACAGACTTTGGGTGTTTTACTTCTGCAAATTTTCATAACCGGCCCTAAACCATAGTAGGCCCTCTACAAGTGATAGTTACTTTTTCTGCACCAAGAATTTCCGAAATGAAGTATGGCATATGAATTACTAATTTTTAAATATACGTTATTTCTTTATTTCTTCCTCATTTTGCTTCCTGGATAATTTCGTATAGATGTGGTAGGTAAAGAAATTTCGGTTAATCTAGGCTTTGGCATTAATAGCTATGTGGGCTTGAACAAATTTCCTTCCTTACCAGCATGATCTACAGCCTGGGTTCCCACTGAAGAGCCACCTCTTGATAGCCACAGAGAATTTTTAAAAATTACTCACTCCTCAAGATGCAAACACATTACAATTTTGTGATACCATGCCCCAAGCAACCATGCCTACCACACGCTGAAGATTAGATCAAGTCCTCTTTCAATTCTCTTCTCCAGTAGGGATAGGTTAAAATTCTTACATTCTAAGATGGTTGGGAAAGGAACAGTGGGTGAGTCCTAATGCCCCTGAATAGGGCTAATAAAATGGGCACCAGCTCACTGAGGGATTGATTTCTAGATTGACGGCGACGGTCCTAATACTCAACAGCTGGAACTAATAACTACCTGCAGGTGGCGCCAAACTCCAGGCTGAACCCGTAGAGACTCAGGTTGCAATTGGAACGACCTCTCTCAACCCCAGCACCACCCCAGACTTTCACCAGGTTAACCACAGAAACTTACATTGGTCATTCTACTATCTTATTAATAACATGCCACCACATTTTATGTCATTTTTAAATTTTTTTGAACTTCACATACTGCAATATGATTGCTCTTCCTGTAATAGATTAGCTTTGAAGATTAAATGAGATACTGTAATCTATATAAAAGCACTTATCGTTATAACTGGTTTTCAGCAAGTGAAAATAAATGGTGACAGGTTACTATTAATTAAAATAACAGATCCAAAAGCAAAAAGAAGCTTTATATTTCCTGACATTTTATTGTCTTTTCCGAAACGAAACATGTTTTATTGGTGCTGACAGGTTAAAAATCAAAGCATCTTACCTAAACGTTATATAACTGTAGGACTGTTGACGATACTGACTCCATCTTTGGCCCTCCATCTTGTTCCTGCCCACACAATGACCTCCCTCTGGGCTACATGTTCCAAATCCCTTGCAGGTTAATGTATGCTCTGACTAGAATGTGGGAAGGCTTGCTCCGATTTTCCCTCAGGTACACAGCACCACCTTATGTAACTACCCTTTGACCTCACCACAATGCCCCTGGCTCTATGAAAGCTGTGGGTTAAGGTTCAGACTTTGTGGAGAATAGCTGCATAGCACCTGGACTGTGGTCTGCCTGATCACCCCGTAAGTTACCCTTAATGAAACTCTGTAAATAGTACAGAGTGGCTTGCTTCATTTTTCAATCTCGAAATGCCTTATCAGTCTGGAGGATACTTTACAGCCCCTCTTTTACTTTCTAGCAATAAATATATGTCTATATGTATTTATCTATATATCTGGTCCACACAAAATTATTTAAAAGGAGAGTGTTTCAGGGTACAGATATGTCAAGAAATGGTACAATTTAGAGTGATGTGCTAATTCAGCTAGAATCGCCTGTACCTTTCTGAGATGCAAACATTTGAGAAGCACCAGGCATAGCCATGAGATTGTAGGAACGCTCCACAATGGGAATAATACTGACATGAATTCAAGTTGAAAGACTCATTTAGAAAATGGAACTCTTCTGACACAGCAACAGCCGTGTTGTCCTAATGAAGTACTTTTACATATAAAAGTGAAGGTTGACTCTTCTGTGTAACATCAGAATGTTCTGAAGTGCCATCCAGACATCTAAGTTTTGTGTCCTCTTATTGGAAAAATAAATTAATAAGATGTCTATTTTGATCCCTTTGAATTTTTATGTTGTTCTAAGATTGAATGGGAGGACTGGGACCATAGCCATAGATGCTGTGCTATTCCTTGAAATAATGAAATGGAAGAGCATTGATATGTGTAATGAGTCAGTGCAGAGATAGACATATGATGGCATATGCATTGGTATAGATCAGAATGAATGACCCAAATCAGTCATGAGCCGATGACAGCTTGGACCGTTGCCTACAGATAACAGTTATCAGTTCTCTTTCCTCCTCCTCCTCTTTGTCCTTTTTCTCCTCCTTCCTGAAATCACTTGAAAACATGTTAAAGCTGAGTTTTTAATACATCATTTATTAAGGAATACAGCCCAAGTCATAAAGTCAGAAGCAAGTGTCCATGGGGTATTCTTTTCTAGTTGAAACGCTAATTCAGGTGCAAGTAAATGAATTTCTGGGCTGTTCTAATTCCCATCAGCCTTTGTATCCTATCTCTGCTCTAAATTAAAATAGAAACGCCAAGCAGCTGGTTTGCTTAATATGGCATGTGTTACTAAGCTACCTGGTTATCGATGGGTCCTCCTATCGGTCCCTTCAAGATCTTTATCCTAAACCCATTTGTGAGGTTGTGCCCACATAACACACACACACGCACATACACACACACACACACTGGCATTGTTTTTACCACCTTCATTTTCTAAGCTTTGACAATGGTTAATGAAGAGGTCTTATATGATGCTACAAAAAATTATATGTAACTCACTGGGCACCAGGTGATGAACCACTTCTATAATGGTTTACTTACAAGTTTCTTTTACTGTCCAGAGAGAAATATATATATATAAAACAAGGAACTAAAACTGAAATGGCAATTAGTATGCATGGCTTATTGCAGTCTGGTTGGATTATTATTATTTATTGGCACCGATAGGATACTTTGGAGTTTCCAAATATTAATAAAGAGTGGGTGGAAGAAAGAGTGAGAGATTTGTCAGAGAGCACGTAGATTTTGGGTTAATAGCTGTTCGGTCTGGGTAAGATTTAGGTAACTATTTTGGAGGACTGTTGGGGACATTAAAGTGATCCACCATCAGTGTTATCTATATAAAAAGAATATAGTTCCCCTAACTGTGAGAAACGTGACATAGTGTGCAAAAAGAGCTTAACAGGATGCCTGACACAGAGTAGGTCTTCCATAAACATTAGCATCTCCCAGCCCCCACAACTGACAAACACCATTCTTCACATATACACTATTTCAAAGAACTATCTCATGACAATGCAAAGTCATCTTGGTTATATCCACTGGACAGAAAGATTAATCTTATTCATTTATCAGAAATATGAAACTTGCTTTTTAAAATTACCCATGATTTAAAGAATTCCCATTGTAAATAACCTAATCCGAACCATTTGCATTGAAATCGATAAACATGTGCATATGTACTATTTGAAACTTTTATCAGGGAGAAGAATGGTTTAATGACCCAGATAAAAATTTCTACAGTGGTTTTACAAATAACACTCTAGGGTCAGAATAAAAGTAGATTCCAAAATAGTTCTAAGGTTGCAATTTAGTATGATTAGTGACTCAGCTTTAGTAGATAGATGAGAGACATTAATTGGGCATTTGTAAATCTTGCTATAAGAAAAATCTTACTGCACAGATTTACAGTTTTATTTGGAATCAATTTCATATAATTTCTTTGGGAATTTTAGGGAATTCTTAAAAACCATTTTTTAAAACTTTGTTCCAGTTGAAATTCATCAAGAAAGAAACGGTTTGCTATTTAAGTGTGGAATTACTCTGCCAAAAAGAAAATCATTGGGGGAAAATTGTAGTATTTGTCAAAATATTTTCTCCCCTTCAGTACAGACCTCCTCCCAGTGCAATGATTGTTCTTTCTGCCCCATTGACATAAGACTTGGCCTTATGACTTGGTCGGAGCATGATAAGTGAGTGGGCATGGCCTATTCCTCCCCTGAGCAGCAGTGTGAGGATACATCGCATGATTGTACAACTCTTGCTCTTTTTCCCTCCACTATAAGACTGACATATCCTCCTTCTGCCTTGGTCCTGTAATAAAAAGAACGTGTCCTGCCAGAACAGGGCAGCCAAAGCCCAGCAGACACGCAACAGGAGCCCTAATCATTAGTGAGCAGCGTTCTGGGTTTTTACAAAGGGAATGCACATATGCAGTGAGGTAAGGGCAACCAACATTCCAGAACAGAATTCCCAACATGCCAGAAACTCCCTCCCGGCTCCTTCCGGTCACAACTTCCCCTCAAAGATAAACACTTTTCTGACTTCTATTTCCACAGATTAATTTTTCTGCTCTGTGTTCATTTGGATCTAACTTCCTTCATTCAATATTGGTTTTTTTTGATATTTATTTATGTTGTTGTGAGAAACAGTAGTTGGTTCATTCTTGTTGCTGTTTAATATTCCAGTATATGAACAGAGCATTGTTTTTCACCTCTTTTAATTTTGTTGAATGTTGGAGTTGTTAGCAATTTAAGGTTATTAAAAAGTGTTACTGTAAACAGTAAACATCAGTGTTATCTATATAAAAAGATAAAAGATAAAAAAACATATATATGTATATGTTACTGTAAACATGCTTGTATATATCTTTTGATTCCCATAGGTACACATTTGTACTGTGTATCTCCTTACAAATGGAAATGTTGAGTCATATGTTATGTCTAAGGTCCCCTTTAAAGATACTATTAATAGCTTTTCAAAGTAATTATTATAATGCATATACCTTAATATCTTCTGTCACTTTAACATTTTGATGGTTGAATGACGGTATCTTCTTGTGGATAGTACTCGTATGTCTTGATGATTAATGAAGTTACTCATATTTTGCATTTGCACGTTTAATATGTTTATTTAAACTATTTGGGTATCCCATTTTGTGACATGTCTATTCAAGAGTTGTTCCTATTCTATTTGGATTTTCCTTGTTGTCTCTTTTAATGAACCTATAGGACTTCCTTATGTATTATGGAGTCAAGGGCTTTGTCAAAGATATGTAGTTTCTATATCTTCCTCTGCTCTGGCTCACCTTGCCTTTCTACTCTCTTGACAAAGTTTTTCAAGTAATAAAAATTCTTAATTCTAAGTAGTCTAAATTTATCACGATTTTCTCGTGGTTATTGCTTATTTGTACCTTCCAAATGGTCATTAGAATATTATCATATTCTATCTTTCAAAACCTTTATTTTTTTATCAATCACATTTAGATGTATACTTCATCTGGAATTGATTTCAGAAATGGCACGGGTATGATTTTCCTTTTTTATTGACATGATCACATAATTTTCCTGCTTCATTTAAGATGAAGGAGAGAATTTGATAACTTTCAATTAAACCAACCTTGCATTATTGATATATACATTTGTTACATGCATTTTAATATGATTTAGCTTCATATGGATTACATTAGATTTTTGTATTCATTACTGAGAGCAATTTTCTAATATTGTGTTTAGTGCCTTTGTATCTATGTTCATGAGAGAGATTGACCTTGAATTTTTTCCCTTGTTATAACCTCATGAGGTTCTGATATTAAGATTTTTTTTTGTCTGACAAAATGACTCGGAAAGTGTTTCCCTATTTTTGTCTTTCTAGAGAAGTGAGTTTAAGACTGAGGTTGCTTCTCCAAATGCCTTGAGAGAAAGACTGACTCTCACTGTTAGAATCACATGTTTGTGCTTTCCTTCTGGGATATTGGTCTCTTAAGTTCTGGCTGTCTTGGTAGCTCTATGATGCGTTCAAACAAATGTGCTTTGCATTCTATTCGATATTAATCCTTGTTCTTGGTAGAAGACTGGTGCGCTGCAAGCTCATCTGTTATAATAAGCATGTATGCTACCTATTTAAAAATTTACATTTCATTAACACACAATCTTTTCAAAAGATTGAAAATGCTTTCCCCTACAGCCAAGACACGAAATCCAATTTTTTCAGATTGTTCACATGACCAGAGCTATATTCCCAATTTCATTGCCAATTGTAAGCCACACAATAAAGGTATTAATATAAAAACAGAGAGGGATTGGTTGTGTGCAGAATTTGGTGGCAATGCATTCTAAAAGGCATTAGGAATTAAATGGTAACAAAAAAATATTTTGCAGTAAGATAAAGGTGTTGACAGCAGCTTCAAAATACCCTCTGCCCAGCATAAAAATAAAAATAAATAAATAAATAAAATAAAAATAAAGGAAAGAAAGAATAGCCCCATAACAGTGTGAGGTATTTCAATATATGTAACTGAGATCATGCCACTTCTTATTTTTGAAATCTTCCAATGGATTTTTATCCCATTTGGATTAGAATACAAATAATTTACCTTCACAATAAATGCCTCACCTGAGTCCACTAAGTGGGAACTATTGTTAATTCAGACCAAGTCTACCTTCTTTTCAATTGTGCATAGAGAAGTTCACCAATTGAGGCATTTATGAATGCAAATATCTTTTGGTTTTCCTTTCTAGAATTATCGGATCATCTCACCTACTTACTAATAAACCTGATTGCATTAACAGAGACTGGAATAGGTTTCTCTAGGACTCAATAGGAGGATGTTGGTTTCCTAGGCAGAGATCTTGGTTTCCCATGCTGTTCACAGATACCTGAGCCCTTTTACATCTCACATCTAACAGTACTGGCTGAACCGAACGCAGCTCCAATATAGATCAAAACCCCAAGGAGCGTTACTGATGCTTTGTCTTCTTCGACATCTTTAGCTGCCTACGTGTTAAAATCTCTATTTAGTAAAGAACAAATTATTTCAATGTAAGAAAAGAGCCTAATGGTAATATGTGTAATTTCTTTGAATAAATCAAACTCTGTATGGCACACACACAAAAACTCTGTTTGCAGAATTTTTTTTTTCAAAGATTTTATTTATTTATTTGAGACAGAGAGAATGAGAGAGAGAGAGAGCACCTGCGAGGGGGGAGGGTCAGAGAGAGGAGCAGGGAGCCCGATGCCGGACTCGATCCAGGGACTCCAGGATCATGACCTGAGCCGAAGGCAGTCGCTTAACCAACTGAGCCACCCAGGCGCCCCTGTTTGCAGAATTTATGTATGTGCCTATACATCCATGTTTATACCCACCCATGTATTTATATACATATAAGGGTATGCTTATAATCCTATTTTCCCTCAACTATCTCTGTGTTCTCTTGTGTGTGTATGTGTGTGTGTGTGTGTGTGTAGCTCAATGTTTGTGGGTATACACATATGTGTATATGTTTAGAATATTATATTCAGATATATCTGGAAAGTATCTCTAAAATGCAGTAGAGAATACTATCTTTCAGAGTCTTTATGATGTACAAAAAGAGCAGAAGACTTAAAACAGGATCGAAATTTGAGTTCATCCATGTCTCTGATCCTTAGATTCTTCATATGATACTTAAACTTCTCCAATTCATACACAACTCTAAATCACAAGATTTGAGGTTGAAATGAAATGGCCCATCAGAACAGTATCCCTGGCACATTGTAGACACTCAATAAATGGTATCTTTTCTTCCCTCTTCCCTTCCTCATTTTCTTCCTTCCTTTGTTTAGGAAAAAGTCTCTTCAACTGTAAATGGTATCATTGACATTGAAAATGTATAGACAATGTGATAATTGCCCTTTGGCACAGATGTACTTTAAAAAAATGCTATGGATATCTATATGCTAAGAGGAGAATGAAAGGTAGAATTAAAGATAGCAGCTAACTATTTTGCAGTTTATCCTGGGGCTCATCCATGTATCCATTCAGGTCCTCTGGAAAGCAGAAGCCAAGATGGAATTAAATACACAGGTAATGAATTAGAGAAAATACTTGTGGAAAAAAAATGGGCAGGATACTGGGAGAGCTTGGGGGAACTGACAAATCATGATACAGATTGATTCTTATTGAAGGAGAGAAGGAAGGAGTGAAGGAAGGAAGGGAGGGGGTGGGGGAAGGAAGGAGGGAGGGAGGGAGGAGGGAAGGAAGGAACAGGTTGAGTGGAAGAAAGGAAAGTGAAAGAGAAGCAGTGGAAGAGAAGCAACCTAGACAATGTGCAGTTCTAAGCAAAGTTAGGCAAGGCAACCGGAGTGTTCTTAAACCAAAGCCACCATCAAAGGAGCCCAATGTCTCCTGGGAACAGGAAAATGGGAAGAACAGCTTCAGTGCAAATGCAGTGAAGGACTTCACAACACAGAAGCTGGCACCCTACAACAGAGGATATGAGAAAGGCATTCTCCTGTGGCCACAGGGAGGGGAGCAAGGAGTGAGAGGTATGTGTTTGTCATGATGAAAACAACTTGGATATACATAGTCAATCTCCTTGGCTCCTAAGTAACTCCTCTAGTTGATAGTACAGTATCACTAAGTATGCGTGGCTTCTGCATCCTGTGCAACCATATATTCATTTATGGAATTGTTGTTAAGGTCCCTGGAGTAGAATTAGGAATATAAAGTACTTCAGCCATTAAGTGCAGTAGGATTTAAACTGATACAGTTCAGTGTTGTGGATAAAAGCAGGGGTTTTCGGAGCTCCAGAAAATGGATTTGAATTTTAGCTCTATTATTTGACTATGTGACCCTGGGGAAGTGACAACCTGCTTGAGTTTCCATTTCTCTATAAATTGGGTATCATGATAGCTACTTCAGTAGGGCCTTTAAAAATTACATTAGGGCTAAATGCCAAGAAATTAGCATTTATTGAAAAATTGGTATATGCTGGACACTGTTCTAAGCTCTTTACCCTTATTAACTTATCAAGTCCTCATACCAAGCATATGAAATAGGAAATTTTGTTATTCTTCTTCTTAACAATAATTTTTAATATTTTATTCTATTTTTTTAAGATTTTATTTTTTTAAGTAATCTCTACATCCAATGTGGGATTCGAACTTACAACCTCAAGTTCAAGAGAGTTACACACTCTACCGACTGAGCTAGCCAGGCACCCCTAATTTTTAATATTTAACCCATTTAACAGATGAGAAAGTTGAGACTCAGAGAGGTCCAACTTAGTTCTTGCTAGTGGCAGAGCCAAGATTAAATGCAGGCAGTGTGCTCAGAGTCCTGCCCCTAAACACAACTCACACTGCCTCCCACATACACCTGGCCCAATGAAATGCCCTGACTTCTACGTTACTGCGTGATCAGGGCGTTGGAATGCGATGGAGGGGATGTGATAGGTATCTCCAGAGGATGTGCTGGCTTTAACAGCACAATGTATGTTTCTCTCAAGAATCTGATTGAAAACTTGAACTAGATCATCGTAATGTCCTGTACCTTCTATAACTCCCAAAATCAAATGCTAGGTTGTAACAAGGATTACAAATCATTATTCAGATGATCACAAATTACTATAAGATAGTATTATTGAAATTATTTTAAAATATCTATTGCTATCTTAGCCTTCTTTAAATGTTTTAGGATTAATATTGAATTCAGATATTTCAGGTGGCTCAGGGGCATACCATAGTTATTTAAACAGGAGGCCCATCTTCAAAATCCTTCAAAGTATACCATGCAGGCAGTTTCCTATTTGATGATTGATTCAAAAACCCCTGACCAGACCAATAGAAATTTGAAACCCAATAATCTGAACTGGGGCCCCAGTAGTTGATACAACAAAGGGAGACATGGTGAAGTCAGCCCTTCAGCTTCGCACTGTAGAATTCAGGGTTATTTCTGTGTCTCTGGGATTTGTATCCCTCAGGGTATCTCCTAAGGGTGCAAAAGAAGAGATTAAGAGCTGCAAGTTGATTCAGACACTATGGACTGGTCCTGAGATGGAAACAGATTGTCAATGACTATAGATAGTCCCAGGAGAGTCTAATGAGTACAGGGCAGTGGCTGAATGGTGGACTTTCCAGTTGTCCACTCAACCACAAATTCCTCTGGGGTAGATACTGGAAGTTTATTGCATACTCTTAGAAGCACTGTTCGATAACCTGTTTTTGCTGCTTTCCTTCGCAGCACTGAGCAGGGATAGGTCACAGAGAGCAGGGTCACCTCCAAGTTCCCCTGCTCCTGGGTGGTTTATTTAGAGAGTTATTTGTCTCATGAAGCTCCTGGGAGCCCAGGAGGCTGTCAGTCTATTAAAGCAGGGGAAAGAGAATTATTAACACCCTCTTATTTTCAGGGCATAATAACCTGCCCTATAAATCCACCCAAGTCCCGCTGTTAATCTTTAGCCTATGTGAGAAGTAACTACTGTATTGGTGCTGCATTGAGAATAGACCACTTTATTACTTTGGACACCATAAAATATCGCCCTATCTAGAAGTGAGGCTAATTCTCTAAGACTATTTGGTAGATGCATTTGGCTGGATGCCCTCTGCCCCTGTGACTGGTTTGGAAAGCAGCATGGTCATCCAAAGGAGGCAAATACAGTTCTAAATGACTGGAGTTTAAAATGCACCATCGTAAAGAAAAGCATGTCTTAGGAGTCTACAGAAGTAAGCTTACATATATAAGGCCATCTTTCCCAAATGAGATCCACAGAGCTGGCATTTTGTAGGACTTTTGTAAAAGCAACAACAACAAAAACAAAAATGTTCCAAGGTCAAAGAGTTTAGGGACCTATACTGAATAGGTTTAAACCAATTACTTAAAACTTCTAGGTCTTATTGTGAATCTCTAAAAGATATATGATAGATAATGTTTCCTAAATGTATTTGAGATATTCAATCATGAACAACCCTCTCCACTTTCTTTTGAGAAGGGTACCAAGTAACATGTCCTGGTCTGTGTGTTATTTAGAAAACAGCTTGTGGTACATATATATCAATATGAATTAGTGATAGTTTTGTAACTTTTGCAGTTATTTGAGTCTTAACAGAGTAAGCCATCTGCAAATTACTTCTCATCAGATATGATTTTACATCTTCTAAATCAAACCTCTCCTACCTCTAAGGCATGGGTAAACAAAGTTTCCCATTTGTGGTAAAGGGATGATTTTGCCCAAAAGCAAAGGGCTATTTGATTAGTCAGTAATACCCTACTACAGTGAGGCAAATGTCCACTAACTGATCAGCGTGAATGTTGTGTGCTCTCCTGTTACTATGATTTATTTTTCCATATTGTCTTGGGCATTTGGAGCCACATCCCCAATCACCTTTCCATAAGTGACTTTCCTGGACATAAAATAAAATGAATTTAATCATGAGAAAGGGAGAGAAAGACAGAAAAAGGAAGACAGCCTGGCCATCTGGATGTGTTGGTCTACATGATTATTCATAAGACAACTCAAATAAGCAGATGCCATGGATAGTAATTAAACCCTTCTTAGGTTCTCACTGGAATGTAAAAACAGTGTTTCTTTTGATGGCAAAGGAGCTATGTCACATATTCAAGGGTAATCACAAAAAGGATAAATAATAACCATGTTAATCATCAGAGAACAAGAACATTTCTGGCAGTAACACTTTCTCAAGGTGATCACGTTTTCTTTACACATGGAGCCAACTCACCTTATGAAACACTTGTCAGACCTCAAACGGTTCACCTGCTTGCCTGCTCTCAGGCTTCCAGCAATTAGCTGGTGCATCTCCTTGGTTTGAAGGATTTTTTTTTTTGTCTTTCCAGATAGTTCTACCACCCAAGAGGTGGAGTTATATGGGCCCCCGAGGAGTTATATGTGCTCAGTCTCTGTTCTGAAAGCTTTTTGAACTTGCAGAGACTGTCCTTGCTAGAAGGAACGGTGATCCTTGCCTGAACTGATTATATGGAGAAGTTGATAGCCTCCCTGTGCCTTATACTGCGTCTACGCTGGTTTGTTTCTTTCTCATTTCCCGAGGAAGGCAGATCAAAAGAGAAGATTTGTTGCCAGACACAATGAGGGGCTACCTTTTTAGATAATTCTGTGCATGCTGCTCTCTCCATTTGGCCTAGGGCCAAACCAGCCACCACAAGCAGGGTAGCTCTGTGGAACATTTGGAACAAAGGGAAAAGAGACACAGTAGTGACAAGATAGGGAAAACCACTGAACTCATCTTCTATCTCAGTCTCTTACGATTTGTATGTCTCGTTTTGACAATGTGCTTTCCAGTTGGTTTCTCACAGATGTAGGTAGATTTCATTCAACAACAACTATTTCTTCACAGCCTACTAGGTTTTGCAAATACAGAGCAAGAGAAACAAGACAGCAACTATCACCCCCATCCCTGGCTTTCTCAATAGGTACAGGTTGTTGCTTTATAAATAATATTAACTAATATCTATTGAATGCTTATAGTAAATTAGGTATCATTCTGATTGCATTGCACCTCTTCATAAATCTCACCCCCACCCCATGCGCTGATACTATTATCCCCATTTTATAGATAAGAGAATAAGGAAACTTAGAGACAAATTGCCCACTATAATACAACTAGTAAGTAGGGAAACCTGGATTTTACTCCAGAGCCTAGCATTTAATTAATATGCTTTTTCCTGACCATAACTGAGTGCCCCACCTGCAATAGTCAAGCTTGTTATGGAAATTGAGTCATTCAGGTGTACCTGAGGGTCCACCAAGACAGCTTTATTTCCTGACTGTGTTTTCCTCCTTGTCTGTTGTGCACCTGCCTTTGAAATAATCTTGAAAAAGCATGCATTCTCCTTGGGCTTCCTAAAAAAATTCAGAAATATCTTCTGGGAAGGTCTATATAAAATAGTAATTAAAATCACAGCAAGTGGGTCTAAATACACCTGATTTTAATCCCTGAGCCATCATCTTAAGTAATATATTAAATTTCTAGGGCTGCCAAACAGTACCACAGATTGGGTGGCTTAAACCACAGAAGTTTCTACTCACAGTTCTGGAGCCTGAAAGTCTAAGATAAAGCTATCCACCGGGTTGATTTCTTCTGAAGCTAATCTCCTTGGCTTGCACATGTCTTATAAAGACAACAGTCAAATTGGATTAGGGCCCACACCAATAGCCTCATTTTAACTTACTCACCTCTGTAAAGGGCCAATCTCCAAATAGAGTCAGATTCTGAAATGATTAGGACTAGGGCCTCAACATACGGATTTTGAGAGCACACAACATAGTCCATAGCATGTAGAGTGCAAGTTATTTAAAGGCTAACCCCCAGTTTCCTAATCTATAAAATGGTGGCAAACATAGCACTTACTTTTTTGAGGATTTTAATATCTGTTGTGAGGACTCAATGAGATTATTTCATGTCTCTCTGCTTTAAACAGACTTTGGGTGCTTTTGCTCCCTTTATTTGAATGGGTGTCTCAGGCTTATCCACCAAGTTTCAGCTCAGATATAGCCCTAATTATTCCTCGATAGTGCTTTCAACAACAGAAGCTGTGATTTTTCTTTATTGTATTATTATCTCTGTTATTCTCCTAGAATGGAAACTCTGTAGAGAAAAAGCTTTATTTGTCTGATTTCCTGATCTACCAAACTTCTTAAAATGGAGCCTGACATAATGAGTTATCAGGTCTTTACCAACTTGATAATCTACTTGAGAGAAAATGTTAATACAGAGAGAAGATAGAGTGTGTGTGGACATGGATACCAGGTCCAGTGGAATGGAGGGAGCATAGGCAGAAAGTAGGAAAGCTCTTGTTGCCTCCCCAAAACTGAAAACATCCCCCTAGCTTGCTCATGGCCAATTTGGACAAAGCATCTTTAAAATCTTTCTTCCCAAACATATTTGTTTCTTTGTGGCCCGTGGCTCAGTAAGGGCATCACTCTCTCCTCAGTTGCTCGAACAGAAACAGGATCCTTCTGAGATCCTTTTCCTCACTTCCTGTAATCATTTTGCCACTAATTATGTCACTTCTGCTTTTCTGACTGCCCTGATATTTATTTGGATAAAGTTCTCTCATCTGGATTACCACAGGAGGCTCTTGCCAGGTCCCACTATGGGGATCTTCCTTATACCAATCCTTCACAATCTTCAATAATTTCAAACCCTGACGGCATTCAAGAACCTACAGGGACCTCTGTTTTCCACCTTCTCCATCTTCCTACCTTTCACATTTTCTTCCCAGGGGTAATATTTTCTTTAACTTTTAATTTTGGAATAATTTCTGATTTGCAGAAAGGTTGCAAAGATCAAATACAGGGTTCCTGTATAATCCTCACCAATTCTCCCTATTGTTACATCCTGTAAGATGTGGTTTAGTACAGTTGTCACAAGTAAGGAACCAACACTGGTACATTATTATTGACCAAGCTCCACCATTTATTTGGAGTTCACTAGTTTTTTCTTAATGTCCTTTTTTTATGTCCCAGGATCGTATCTAGGACACCACATTATATTTAGTTGTCATGTCCTTAGCCTACTCTAAATGGTAACCATTCCTGACTTTCATTGTTTTTAATGAGCTTGCCAGTTTTGAGGAGTAGTTATCAGGTATTTTGTGTAATGTCCCTTAATTTGGAATTGTCTGATTTTGTCTCACCGTCCAAGGTTCTTCTAGCTGGACTAAGAACTAAATTTACAGAGTTAACAGGAGAAAAATATTAAGTTTTATTATATACAAATGGAGGTCCAATGATGAAATTGAGACACAGACAAATGACCAAAGCAGGCAGTTTTTATACATTTTAGACAAAGAGACAATAAATTTGTGAGGAATTGACAGGATAAAGAAAGCAGAGGTTTGGGAGCTTTAGTTGGTAAGGGATTCTAAGGGGAATTAGGGCTGAGGTAGTAGATTAGTAAAAAAGTAACAAGGTTTGTTTCTCCAGCTTTCTTGGCTTTAAAGTTCTTATCTCTGGTGATAAGGATGTCTTTTTTTTTTTTCCTTCTCCCTTCGTACTAACTTAGGAACTGTTATGTATAGTATATATATATATATACACACACACATATACCCCTGTGTCTCATACATCATACACCATTGTATTTTTTTATTATCCTTGTCTTTCTCCATTATAACTTTATGAGCCCTTGCAGTGAAAGTGCCATATCTTTCATTTCTAAAACCTCAGTTTCTAGTACTGCCTCCAGTACATAATGGAAACCTCTTAAATGAGTGTCTAGTCATGTTCCTTGTATAATACCATAGATAAGCTTTATCTACTTCCTCATTTAATTTCCGCAGGATCACTTATGTTTGTTATGGGTATGATATATTTGATATTTATATTTTGTTCATAAGTTAACCTATACTTGGTATTATTCTGACTTATTTCACTCTATATTTTATATGAATTTATAGATGCATTTCATCTTTTAAGTGAAAAAACATAGCCAGAGTTAATTTTCCCCTTTGCTGTTCATGATTTCAGATGCCCAAAGTTATTTTTTAACTCTTGAATGTTTTCTCCTTTCCTTAAAAATATAGGAAACAGATATTTCTTAAGATTTATGATAGAGGTCTGTTCAGGTTTTCTATTTCATCCTGGTTCAGTTTTGGTAGTTGATACATCTCTAGGAATGCCTCCATTTCTTCCAGGTTATCTAATTTGCTGGCATAGAGTTGCTCATAATATGTTCTTATAATTGTTTGTATTTCTTTGG
>NC_138371.1:91004304-91036299 GCF_054177405.1 Leptonychotes weddellii | reverse complement strand
CGCTGTGAATTGTGCAAGACTGTTGAATCTCAGATCTGTACCTTTGAAACAAATAATGCGATATATGTTAAGAAAAAAAAAAGAAGAAGAAGAAGGTAGCGGGAGGGGAAGAATGAAGCGGGGGAAATCGGAGGGGTAGACGAACCATGAAAGATGATGGACTCTGAAAAACAAACAGGGTTCTGGAGGGGAGGGGGCGTGGGAGGATGGGTTAGCCTGGTGGTGGGTATTGAGGAGGGCACATTCTGCATGGAGCACTGGGTGTTATGCACAAACAATGAATCATGGAACACTTCATCTAAAACTAATGATGTAATGTATGGGGATTAACATAAGAATAAAAATATAAAAAAAAAAAGATTTATGATAGAGTAAGTTCTGGAGCGAGATTTGCCTCCATCAAAGGGCAGTATTAGTCACTGGCTTCGCTGCACACACACACACACATACACACACATACACATGTGTGTATATATGTGTGTATATAGAGAAGTGTGTGTCTATGTGTGTGTGTGTGTGTGTGCAGCTAGGCTTTAGGGAAAAGTAGGGAAGATACACACTTGCAAGATTGTTCAGGGGTGAGCAGCATCACTACCTCTTTGAAGAGTGCTTATATGTCCTATTAACATTAGGGCATCGGGCACCTGGGTGGCTCAGTTGGTTAAGCAACTGCCTTCAGCTCAGGTCATGATCCTGGGGTCCTGGGATCGAGTCCCACATCGGGCTTCCCTTGCTCTGCGGGGAGCCTGCTTCTTTCTGTGCCTCTGCCTGCCACTCCCCCTGCTTGTGCTCTCTCTCTCTGTCAAAGAAATAAAATCTTTAAAAAAAAAAATTAGGGCATCAAGGGGGAGCTTAGGCCCTTGATCATACTACCAAAGCAAAAATGAATAAAAATAGAAGTAATAACATAATGTTTCTTCCTTCCTAAATGAGTGGAAGAAATTATTCAAAAGGCCTTGGGCAATCTTTAAGCTCAAAAGTTTGTTCATTTCTCCAAAGATGCATATTCTGAAAGAAGTTAAATCTTTAATTTTATATTATTTATGCACACAGATCATATTTGCTGATATCAAGAGAAAATATTACTGAAGGCTGACAGCTAGTTGTGATCTGACCTGGCTGCTGTTGGTGCTGGTAGTTATTACCTCAGCCACTCTTATCATGAGAAGAGGGGGAGCTGGTGGGCTGGGTAAGGGATGGGTAAGGGGAAGAGAACAGAAAAATGCCTCAAAGTCTTGCTTTCAAGAAGCCACCAGCCCTAGCCCCACACCAACTGACAGCCACCATCATACATACAAACATATGGGAGTAAACGTAAGTCTCTAGGGAAAAGAGAAAACACTTTATAATCAAGGTCAAGGACAAAAGATGACCTTCCAGTATGGAGAGCAGGCACTGGAGGGGCTTATGGGGGGCGGGGTGATGCTCACAAACCTCGTTAACAGAGAAGCATTGGAGGAAATGTCCAGTGATGTAAGAGAATGCAGGCTCTAGGTCCGCACCAACCTTGTTTACAGTCTGGATAGAACAGAGTTCTCAAACCTCTCTTGCTCTAGTTGAATCATTTGTAACTTGGAGAAGACAAAAATGTACCTATTTCCTAGAACTGCCCTGAGAAACGAACGAGTTATCCCGTTTAAAGCACTTAGCTAGCACATCCGACGTAGTGTTAGTTGCTCTCATTCCAAATGACCTGCGCACTTGTCTTCAGTCAGCACAGAAGCTGGCAAGCTTGGGTGCTACATTGCAACAGGGTTTTGTGGAAGCAGAAAGGTGGGAAGGGAGAAGATAGCGGGTAGTTCTGATGGGAGAAGAAACTGGGTGGAGAATCCCTAGACCCTGCCAGGGAATGTAAGGAATGGCTTGTAGGTTTTGTCTTCAAAACCCTGTGGGGTTGGCTCTGTGACCTAAAGCATCCTTTTATTCTTCCTTGTTTTTAGGTAAGGGTGGGAAATACACATGGCCAGGAGCATGTTATTTTAGGAGTATTGGCATAACAGAACCAGCTGCTTATTTTCCCTTTTACCCAATCCTCCCTTTCTCTCTTGGTGTGAGAGGAGTAAGTACAAATCTCCAGATAGTCTATCAAAGATGAGTAAGCAGAGAAACCCAGGGGTTACCACATTTTGACACAAACTGTACTCTATGTTGATAAAATGGGCTGCTCTGCATTGTGCTGAATCCAATCTTCCTAATCAATTATTGATGGCTAGTGGGGAGTGATAAATGGCCTGCCAATGAGAGAATAACACGGCTTCAGCTCAGCATGGCAACGGGTGATGGGATTTTCAGTAAACACAATGAGACCTTTCCGCTGATATCTGATATTGCTGGGTTTCTTTCTAAGGCTCTAGGGGCTTCAGTTTAGAATATAGGAGTGTACATGAAGCCGAAATGTTAAACACTGCCAAACTAAAAGGAAATTACTTATATTAATAGTATCCTTCTTCTCTAATCTTATAAAAGTGACATGATGTAAAGCCGATCTGGAAGGCAGAATGAGGTAGAGAGAGAGAGGGAGGGTATCTTTCTGTTCTACTAATCCCTTGCTGTGATACCTTGGGCTTTAATATCCCCGTGCCTCAGTTGCTTCATCTATAAAATGAGGATATAATATACTAAAGAAAAATGAAGGGTTTTGCATAGTCTTGCACAAAATGGTAATGAACCCATTAGTTCCCATTCTATTGTCAGTGGTGAGGATTTCCTTGCTGTCAATGGAGCAGTGATTCAAAACCTTGCCTGGATCTAAGAATTACCTGGAGCATTATAAAACAATAAATAAGAAACTATAAATTTAAAAACTCCAGAGTCCTAACCCAAATCAACTAAAGCAGAGTTTCTATGGAGAAGACTGGCACCTTGTACTGTCTGGGTAGTTCTGATCCCTGTGAAATTTGGGGAACTGATTTACAGCAACCTTACCTCCTTGGTTTAGGCAACCTTTCTGTTCAAATTACTTTAGGAAGTGGAGTGGGAACTTTCTGGGGCGTCCTACAGTATTTATTTATTTATGTATGTATGTATGTATGTATGTACGTATGTATGTATGTATGTTCTTCTTGCTCTAATTCCTGGACCTGGGTAGGTGCAGGTGAGCCTGGCACTTGGCCCCCTCTCCATCTAGATAGCAGATCCTGCAAGATAGTCTTCAGTGTTCAGCATCCTCCAGCTTCCTGGTCTGCATCTAGAGGCTTAGGTGAGGTCTATGCAGGAAGAATGGAGATCCTGAGGTCTAGGATCTGGGAGAAATGTTGAAAACCCCAACATATTCCCTAATCTAGCTTTGTAGTAACAAATTCATTTAACTTCTTGGGCTTTTCCTCTCTGAGGCCCAGAGTTAAGAGGCATATATTAAAAAAGTATAAATTCATACGAAAAGCCTAACAACAAAATATAATAATTACTAACTCAGCAGTCTTTCTATCTTTTCATAAATATTATCAACTACAAACATTGTGATCTTACAGGGCACTATACAACTTCGAATACTTAAGAGGAATAACTCAACATTCATTCTTGCTTGTCCTGTGAAGTCTTTCTAGAAATTAAGCCCCAGAGGGAAGGTAATTTGCATATTTAAGGTAGAGAAAAAGCGTAGGAGGAAATAATGCACTTATTCTAACTCTTTCCCTTCTTGTAGCAGGTTTTTGCTTATGACTCTCACAGCTTAAATGTCCTTTAAATTAATTAGTATTCAAGTACTTGTCCAATACCAAGAACAATTTCTTGTAGTATGATTTGGTTGAATTCTACTTTTTACTTTCACCTTGTTGGAGTTCTTTACACTTCCTCATAGCTTTTCATGCTCTTAGAAACAGGCAGAGGAATTTGGCCAGATAGAAGGGGAAGATGGCTTGAGTCTCTTTGTGCCCAATATCTGACTAGGGTTGTAGTATCCACAGAGACAAAATTTCATCTCCAAGAGCTTGGAATTCAAGAAATACATTCACAATCCCCCAAAGTCCTTCCTTTCCGTGTGATACGGCAGGAGCTTTCGGATGCAATATTGCAGGGGTCATGAAGAAGAATGTCTGTGAAGACAGATTGCATTGGAAATGGATTCAGGTCTATAACCCTTCATAGTTTTAACAACCGAGGAGCTAATACCTCTGACCTTGCAGTCATAGACAGCAAGTGAAGCTTCAGAAGAAGCCATCAATGCAAAATAATAGGAAGAACCCCACATATTACAATTTTTTTGATATTCTCATCTAAAATAACAATGTGGGTCTTTAACTAGAAAGAGAGAAAAGGCACTTAAAAATTGTGAAAAATGGGATGTTAATCTTTTATCAGAGACATCAATATATTATTTGTCTAATTTTTATAACATTGGATTAAACCAATACATAACCATATAATGCCAAAGTTGTATTTTTTTTTAAAGATTTTATTTATTTATTTGACAGGGAGAGATAGCGAGAACAGGAACACAAGCAGGCGGAATGGGAGAGGGAGAAGCAGGCTTCTTGCCGAGCAGGGAGCCCGATATGGGGCTTGATCCCAGGACTCTGGGATCATGACCTGAGCCAAAGGCAGACGCTTAACGACTGAGCCACCCAGGCGCCCGCCAAAGTTGTATTTAACTGTGGTTTTATCCAAAATTATCACATGGTTAGTAGAACATTATAATTTAAAAAACCATCATAATAAAACTTATAAATATTGTGAGATGACTGCGTTTGTCTATGAACTCCTTATTTATCATAATATGGGCTTAAAAAACACACACCAAAAAAGCCCCAAATGTATCAGATATATTAAGCATCAAGTCACTTAGATACAAGTTCTACATGAAATAAGTCAAAAGAGCTTGCCTTGTCAGAGTTGGCTGTACATGTAAAGGGAAGTCACTAATATAGTACAGGGGAAGAGAGATGGAAAATCCAACGACCCCAGACATTCTTTCTGATCCTAAATGATGCTGAATTCTCAAGAATGGTTTCAGGTTAAATCACTAACATCTGTTAAAGTGGATATACTTCAAGGAATAGGGAACACATTAAATCAGGGTTGGTCACTCATTTGATTTAAATAAGATTATCAGGTTTCATCTTTAGGAGCAATCAAATAAGGGTAGATTGAGTGTATCTTGTAGGCCAACTTTGGAGGCTAGGATGCTCCTCTGCTCCTGATAGGTAAGGAGACCCAGAAAATGCATGGGAAATAATAGAGAGATTCAAGAAAATGTCATAGGAGTTGAAACCTTGGAAGGATGTCCTTAATTCAACTGACATATATCAGGGTGGAAAATCATCAGTAGATTTTAGCACATAAATGGGGTGGGAATGATTGGGTGGTAAATGAATGACAAATTCTACAACAGGAATATTCAGAGATTCATTTATACAAGTAATGAAATTTCAAGCAGGATAATTTAGACACAAAAAAAAAATCACCAGTGCATAAGAGAATGGTAAGAAAGACTGATCCTTTTATAACAAAGATGTCAGATCTGTGGATCTTACCAGTAGTTTCTGCAGAAATCAGTTTAAAAAGATATTAATACACTTTTAAAATACTTATATTTCATACTTAGAATATAGCATGATGCTGATTTTTCTCCAGTGTTCTTTTAACATTTTTTGTTCAACTGGTTGATTCCTTCCTTGTGCACCTAGCATGGTCTCTGATACACACATCTCTATTTCATTTGGGACCCGTTTTGAGTGTATCTGGCCGCTGGGGTCTCCATAGGTGGAGGGCCAGAAAAACTCTTGGGCATATTATTTTCTTTGGTTGTTCACTGGGGCTCATGCCCAGCTGCTGTAGGCGGAGGCAATATCACTAGTGTGGATAGCACCATGGTTTCCAACTCTGTGGGCCAGCTGGGGGTGACAGCCAGTGTGTAAATACCCTGTCTAAATACCAGGAATTTGGGGCGCCTGGGTGGCTCAGTCAGTTAAGTGTCTGCCTTTGGCTCAGGTTATGATTCCGGAGTCCTGGGATTGAGCCCCGCATCTGGGTCCCTGCTCAGTGGGGAGCCTGCTTCTCCCTCTGCCTGCAGCTCCCCCTGCTTGTGCTCGCGCTCTCTCTGTGTCAAATAAATAAATAAAATCTTTAAAAAAATACCAGGAATTTGCCTTATGCTACCATGTCATTTCAAGCTTATAGAAGTTAAGGTAAAGAGGAATAAGTTCAACTTTTTAATTTCTCCTCAGCTCCATGGGGGGCCAAGCTCCCACATCTCAATAATCTCTGAGGTCAAGCACTTTTCAGGATGAGCAATTTTCTGTTCCTTGTCATGGGATATCCTGATGCTGTCCCCAGGCTCTCCAAAACCTGTAGCTTTGATTTCACTGTCTAAAGTCAGCTTCTAAAACTTTGCAAATCTTGTGGGAATCTTTCTATAATGCAGACTCTGATTCATAGATTGAGATGAGACTGGAGAATTTGCATTTGTCACAGGCTTCCAGGTGAAGACTTTGCTGCTGGCCTACTTGCTACCGAATTGCAAGGGACTAAGGCATCTACCCTGCAAACTCCAAGTACTAAATAACTATTTAATTCAAATGAGTTGGAATTGAAATGGAACAAGGCCTGTGTGTATTCAGACTGCCGTCTCCCCAGAGTGCCCCAAATTCCTAACTAGATTTGGAACCAGAATTTATTTTTATTTATTTTTTAATTATGTTATGTTAATCACCATACATCATTAGTTTTTGATGTGGTGTTCCATGATTCATTGTTTGCATATAACACCCAGTGCTCCATTCAGTACGTGTCCTCCTTAATACCCATCACCAGGCTAACCCATCCTCCCATCCCCCGCCCCTCTAGAACCCTCAGTTTATTTCTCAGAGTCCACAGTCTCTCATGGTTCATCTACACCTCCGATTTCCCCCCCTTCATTTTTGGAACCAGAATTTAAATCGGAATTAAAATCTAAAATATATCGGCCATCAGAAAGAATGAATACCCACTATTTGCATGGACATGGATGGAACTGGAGGGGATTATGCTAAGTGAAATAACTCAAGCATAGAAAGACAATTATCATATGGTTTCACTCATATGTGGAACATAAGGAATAGTGCAGAGGACCACAGGAGAAGGGAGGGAAAACTGAATGGGAAGAAATCAGAGAGGGAGACAAGCCATGAGAGACTCTGGACTCCAGGAAACAAACTGAGGGCTACAGAAGGGAGGGGGTTGGGGGAATGGGGTAACCGGGTGATGGGTATTAAGTAGAGCACATGTGGTGATGAGCACTGGGTGTTATACGCACCAATGAAACGTTGAACACTACATCAAAAACTAATGATGTAATGTATGGTGATTAACATAACATAATAATAAAAAAAAATCTAAAAAATAAAATAAAATAAAATAGTAAAATAAAATCTCTATCACAGTAGGTAAACTAGTTAATCCCACCGTTTAAGATAGGGCAAATAATACCCATTTCACAGGTTTAGAATTGTGTAAGAATTTGTATTAAAGTGTTCTGAAAGCAGAAACACAAAACAAATGTAATGGTATTTTTGTAATCATTATTAAAATGTGAAATTCCTTGATTTTTGTGATTGACTCAGAATTAATCACTCTTACTCTGGGTAGGGTCTAAGAATGTCAAGCTTCAGATTCTGTTTGATACAATGACAATTTCTCCCTGTTCCTGTGTTCAGTGAAAAAAGAAAACCTGGTCAATATCTTACTTAGATTAAATCACAATATAATTAAAAGATTGCTTTGGATTTATATTACTCATCTTCCTTACAGAGTAACTAATCCAATTCCTAAATTTCACCAGGTTTCCATCCTGACAAGTCAGGGTAATAGCTTTTTGGTGGGATTATCTCTGTTTTCTTCCTAAAGTAGACAGAACCAATGATCGGTGCCCCCTAATAATCGAGATCTGAGGAATACAGAGAAAACAGAATAATCCTGAGCTTTTGTATCTCTCTGAGTTTCCTAGGAGACTAGAGAGTATTTCTAATAAAAGTAAACCGGAAAAACACCTAACTCTATGCCTGATTAGGCTCATATTTATCCCTAAAATCTAGGGAACAACTTAAGAATATGGTTGGAACAAAGAATTTAGTGAAGTTAGGAATGACTTAAAGGGTGGGGAGGAAATAAAAGGCATGGAGTCATTTCAATAAAATGCCATGTGTCATCCTGGGTCCAAAGTACCTGATTTGAAGAGTGTTAAAAGAATGGAAGTATTTAACACAATATGATGTATTTTCAAAACCATTCCACTTTGAAGTGTGTATAGTATCTTCTTAAAAATAAAGAGTACAAAGGGACAGGAATACCTGTCCATGTATTTATTATATAAAGGAAGATGTTGCTATACAAGGTTTTGCATTTGAGAAAACACAGTGATCAATCACTGGGGAAAAACAAGTTACCCTGATAGATAAGTTTCAGTGAAAATTAGAAAGTCATTACCTACCTCATGTAAGTGGACCAAAACATATAAACCAAACAGCCCTTATACTTAGCTTCAGCTCCGTAAGATTTGGGGATATCCCACACGAGGGCACATTTTATCCCTCAGGAGTTCCTTCAGCTCTTCTTTTCTGGCTGTCTTTATGCTTCACATACTTCACTGCAGCATGGAAACTGGACCATCTGTGTGACCAGGTTGGTGGCTTAGTCCGATCCCTGTAGCCTTTCTCTTATTTCTCACACCATCCTTTTAGGGCATATCTGAACCTTTGTTAAGTGACTGAAGCTAATCTGAAAAGCATTCCATATTGGAGAGTGATAGAATTTTAGAACAGAAAGGAATGTTAGAGTTCATTTAGGACAATTCTCTTCATTTTATATATGGGGAAATTGAAGCACAAAGGAAGACAGATCATTACTGGCAGAGTTTATATCAAAACCCTGGTGCTGGACACAAAGACAAGTGTTCTTTCTAGTATGTTACAGAGACATGCTCCATGTCATGGTGAGTTCATGTTTGACTCTTTCAAGTAATGTAATACATTCTTGGATTTTATCTTAGCATTCAGGTCCTTAAACAGAGTTTATTGGTGATAGCCTAATTAATTTGGCGTGATGTGTATATTACAAATCTTTGGATAAAGAAAAATAGTATATCAGGAACCAAATCAAAATATTTTTTTAAAAAGATCATTTTTTGGCTCATATAACCAAAAAAAGTACAGGGATGGAGCTCCAAGGATGATTAAATCCAGGGAATCAAAGTTAGCTCATCTTCTTTCTCTTTTCTCTCCTGTTGCTCTCTCCTTGTCTTCCTCTCTCCTACTTTCTCACCTTTGCTGCATTCTCTTGGTGAACTAGCAGTTATATTCTCTTTCATGATGTTTTAATTGTTTTTACAATGGCATACACTGCTTTTAAAGCTGAAGGGTTTTGCCATAAATGAGGGAATAAAGCCAGTGGAATTCTATGACCCAAGAGACAGGAGAGGTATTTGTATAACACTCCAGCAAAAACATCCCAGAGGAGGATTCTAATTAGCTTTGCTTGGCTCAAGAGCCCATCTGGGGACCAATCAACATGGCCAGGGAGATGGAATATTATGATCAGCTCAGCTTGGCCTGGGTACAGCCCACACGTATAGGTGGAATCGCGCCATATGTCTGTTTCCAAAGAAGTAGGGATGCAGGTAAGAAAAGACACCAAGATACCACATGATGCCTTTGCTAAGTCTCAAATTAGAGCTTGTAGGTTGATACATCCAAGTGAAGAGCCAGTTCTGTTCAAACCTGGACTATTAGTGATAAAACCTTTATTACTTTTACACTCAATTCCAATTACCATCCTCAGTGAGATAATCTTCTAAAATTTATATAGAGCCCAAAATCATGAGAAAATGTAACAAGTCACAGGCTTAGGAGCCAAACTCAGCTTCAAACTGTAGTTGAGCCACCTACCTACCTGTTTGTAGCTCTTTTGAGTAAGCTATGTAATATCTCTGATTCTTTCATTATTCTTCTACAAAATGGGAATACTGTGTTCACCTTACCAGTGTGTGAAGTTAGGTAATTCCTAACAGCATGGAAACTCTCATGCTTTACTTACATTCTTTCCAGCCTCTGTCTTTTGAAGGGATAGAGGATTTTATAGGAGACCGAAGGAAAGTATTTTAGTAGAACATGTAGAATGATGATTTCACACAACTGAAGAAAAGAGGATCTCAGAGAGAAAATTGAGAATGAGGTAAACCGATAAAGGGAGGACAAACTAAAATGCTTGTGAAGAGTTAAACTGTCAAACAGAGGGAACAATGCCATAAAACAAGAGGAGAATCTCTCATCATTCTCTGAGAGATTAACTGGGTCCCTGGAAAAGCACTGCACTTTGGAAGAAGAAAGATAAATCAACATTGGTTGGAGAAAGGGACCTGTGAGAATTGCAGGTAACAGTGAGTGCCAACTGTCTTTCTGGCAGAGTAGGTTTACCAACGCCAGTCCCCTCTTCCTTGTGTACCCATCAATAAGAATCTAGATCTTCCTTGAGCTCTCTCCCTGAAAGTGGTAAATATGATCCAATAATCCCATTCTCAGTATTCTTGTGCTCAATGTGGTGTTTGTTTTGGTTTAGACCTGTGCCATTTTACTTACCTTTTTCTCTATGTATTTATCAAATTAATGGCGACACTAAGAATACTTAAATTTTACCCATGACCAAAGCATAGCTCTGAGAATTTTATGGGAGAGAAAGGGCTCCATGTCATTACGATATGAGAATCTACTTGTCAATGCTAAGATTTTAGAAAATAAATGAAAAATGGACATGATAAACCAATGGTAAACTGGCAGTTATATTCTCCCTAATGTTGGCCTAATTTGTGTGTGTTTTTTTAAAAATGGTATGTATTTCCACTAAAGCTGAAATTTTTGATAGGAAATCCCATGGAGTCATGTGGTTGGCATACCCTCTAGCTTTGGATTTATACTTCTTAATTTGTCTATCTATATAAATTAATAGGTCTGGCTCTTATACCATACTGATGTCTTTAGCAGGTGGGCTGTTATTAAGCAAGTTTATATTCTTAAAACAAAACCAAACAAAAATATCACAAAAGCAGTCATATCATTTTGGTCAATAATCAGGAGACACTCATTTTTCCTTGTCAGATTCAAATTTAATTAATACATTTTTTTAAAATAAAGCATTAAATGAAAAATTCAACAATGTAAAGACATCAGTTGCAAGATTTAAAATATGTCTCTTTATTTCTTAGTGATTAAATCATAACAGTATTATTTGTATTCAATACCTCTGTAAAGCCTCTACTTTCTTTAAATGCTTCAGCTACCTGAGCAGATTTAGCACCCATCCCATTTTTCAGGAACAGAGAAATAAGTGGCCTCTCACCAAATCTAAGCAGATGACCATTTACTACATAGCCTTTCAGAGAATCAAGATGATTTAAATTTTCCTTTCTTAGGATGCTTTCTAAGTCTCTAAGGGAAATGTCACAACACAGTATGCATTCAGAATTTTTTATAATCTTCTGTTAAACTAAAAAAAAAAAAACAAAACCACAATTTTTCTCCATCTTGTTCTAGGTTATTTGGGGGATGGAATAACCTCAAATTTGCTGTACCAGCAAATTTTATTGACTCTTTCCTGGTATTGTTTACAGTAGAGGACACAATGTCAAACAGGCAGATGGTCAAGGTCTGGCTTACTAAGGCAAGAGTTTTCCATGGTTCCCAGGAAGTACATGTTATTTTTGCGTACACCCTTCTGAATTTTTGGTTTGTGCTTTTTAAAGAATTTGACAGTTTTATCAATATTGATTAAGACCTTAAATACTACAAACCCATCCTGTGTTTTCAGACTCTTCTTTTGGTGCTCTGTTAATAAACACATTGTTTTCCAGGACTGGTCAATGAACTCTTCTCCAACCACCAATAAACTAGGTGGAATTATCATCATTTCACCTTATTTTGATATTTAAACTATAATGTAGTTTTGAGATACACCTTATATTCTAGATACACCATTAAAAGGGATTGTAAATATTTAGTGAAAATAGAGAACGGGAAGTTTTGTCAATTTTTGAGGGCAAATGGACATTGGTGGTTTTGTTCAGTAAGGTTATTCTGGTATGTATCATACCTACAAAAGAACAGTGGGTGTATGGAAAAACATGGCAAATATAACATAGGTTTCTAAAAAGACTTTCATGTTCATCAGGTTAGCAGGATGAATGAGCAAAGTTAAGGAACACTTCTGACCCAATATAAGAAATTCTGTGATAGCAATATGCCTCAAAATTCTCAGGTGGTACAATCAGGGGTTCTGTAGAAATTGTATAGCGTCTTCTCTTTGGCCCCAATTATTTTATGAAATCTGTAGCTCCTTATGCAGTACAAAAAACAATTCAGAAGAGAAAGATATGTAGGCTTGAAGGAGAATATTTTCCTATCTGTGACACATTATAAAAATGTAAATTAGATGGCAGATTATTGCTCAGAGATTGCAAGCTCTTTCAAAGGCAATAGAAGTGTGTAACATGCTCATATTTGAGAATGCATCGGAAGCTATTAAAAATTTAATATTTCAGCCGATGAACATTCAATATATTTAGTGAACATCTTGACAATTAACTACTAGGAAGATGAAATTGCATCTTTTTATGAAAATGCAGCATGACAACTATGGTCAACTGGACACTTTTTCAATATTTTCCCCAATTGGAGCTCTCATTGCCTGAAGGAGTTGCCAAAGAAAAGGAGATGACTGTGAGAGAACAGAATTGACTTGAATAGAATCTTGTGGAATTGGTGATACTTCTAAGAGACTTGGTATCTTTGTCAACTTGCCCATGACTGACTTATTAGTACACTCCCATAATAATGGCAGATGAGAGTGATCCAACTAGTGTGGGGATAATAAATTACAGTAGAGACATTTTCATGATTACCTACGCATGGGCCATTACAATATTTGGTGTCAGGTCCCAAGGGGTTAATAAGTGGAAATTAAATAGTGTCCTTACACTTACCTTGGTTACTTCTCTCAGCCTCCAGCCCTAAGCTTTGGGGAGATGGGGAGGATAAGAAAAGTATATAAGGATGAGAATGAATGGTTATTTACACTTATTCAAAAACAGATCTAGAGCCTGTAGAAGAAAACTGAGCACTGGTTGAAAAATCAATTTGAAATTTTTCTCTCTCAATACATTACATATGTTACACCAATCTGGACAGTGCACTTTTGATTTTAATAAGTTTAAATTTTATTTTGGCTCAGGATATCATTGCCTGTCTTGTCCAATGACCTGCCTTTTCCACTTCCCTTTTCACTCTTTTTGATTTCCTATATTCTCTTAGATCTCTACTAGATCTCACTATTACTTAGGTTCTCAGAGAAGAAAGAGCACAGGATGGGGAAATAAATCAATAAGCAGTAGGAATTTTATTTTCTGTTATTTGTATTTCTATTAATGAGCTCCAAGCCAGTGAAAAATTTGGGGTAAAGATAGCCATGATTTCTTCTCCCAGATCTGCCCTTCTTTCAATGCCCCTCCTCTCGGTAAATGGCACCATGATTCACCCATTTTCTTGTACAAAAATCTTGGAATCATCCTTGATTTCTCACTTTTTCCTACATCCAATCCATCTGCAAATCCTGCCAATTCCATCAACAAAATCTGTTTGGAATTCCTCCGTTTCTCACCTTTCTCTCCTGCCATCTTAGTCCAAGCCACTATTGTCACTCACCTTAATTAGTGCCTCCTAATCAGTCTCCCTCCTTCTGCTTCTGCTCTAATCCCCTTATCCTTTACTCCTCTCACCTTAACTAGCCAGCCAATGGCTTTTCATTATACTTAAAATAAACTCAAGCCCTAACCATGACCTACAAGTCCATACTTGATCTTACCTTTTACTTTCTACCCTATCTTATTTCCTAACCTTTCATTTCCATTCAGTATACTCCCACCGCAGTCTTGCTTGCTCTTCATCAAACATTTCAAGAACCTTCATGTTTTAGAGTCTTTTCACTTTATTTACCCTCTGCTTGGAAAATGCTTTTACAGAAATTTACATGGTTTTCCCACACCCCTGACTTCATTAAGACCCCTGTTGAAAAGTCAGTTTTTCAGAAGGGCCTTCCCTCCTCACCTTATCTAAAGTGGCATTCCTGGAGTGCCTGGATGGTTCAGTCGGTTAAGCATCTGCCTTCGGCTCAGGTCATGATCTTAGGGTCTTGGGATCGATCCCCACATCAGGCTCCCTGTCCAGCATTGAGTCTGTTTCTCCCTCTTCCTCTGCCCCCCCGACCTGCTTGTGCGCACTCTCTCTCTCAAATAAATAAATAAAATCTTTTAAAAAAAAATAAAGTGGCATTCCTCCTCTTCTCTATACCCTGTACTGCTTTTTTTTCCCATAGCATTTATTACTTCTTGACACATATTGATTCATTATCCCTATTCTCCACAAGAATATATGTTTTATGTGTTTAGTAATTTCTATGTTACATGCAGTACTAAGTCCCTAGCACCAAAAACAGTGATTCACATAGTATATCTTAAATAAATACTTAGTGAGTGAATAGCTGAATAGTTATCTCTGTGACATGTTAGAATTACATATTGGTTCCTTCTTCACTTTTAGCTTAGGATTTAACTACCATAAAATCAGGTTTTCGTTTTATCTAAGTTTCTAGAAAAGATAATCAGAAACCAGGTGACTCTTTGCCCTTTTAGTTTTACTATTGTGAATAGGAAAAAATACTTTATAAGATTAAAAAGAATTTAAAAAATAACACTAGTCACCCTTTTTACTGAAAATCTAAGACCAAAATGCTTTCATTTATTCTTTTCCTTCTGTTACATAGGATATGGAGCTGAGAAAATGACAGATAGGTCACTGATGGAATTACTTAGTACTTCCTGGATGAAGATGTAATTTTTATATCAGGCATCAATAGTCTATGTGGCTCTGGGGATTGAGCTGGATGTTCAGCTTCTATTTCTGGACTTCTGACGGGTTTGTTGGGTGACCTTTGGATAGTTAATGAGTTACCAGTGTTGACAAGGGTATGGTAAGGATTGATGATATGGATTCGATAAATTGCTCAAAACTCTTTGGAGAAAATTGTATGCCACTTTCTTTCTCATATTTAATGGCTTTATATTATTAAACAACCTAGAAGACAGACATTCACTTCTGTCAATGACATAATAGTTTCTATCAGACCAATATCCTTACTTTCAACAACTATAAAGGCTATATAAAATGAATTTTACAAAATAACAATTTGAAGATATAAGAGTGGGAATGAACACATCCAGAATGTGAAGGACCCACATCCCAGAGTGAAAAGAAATGCATTAAGGTGAGCCCAACATTCTTTATCACTTTTGCATTTGAGACATTTGCTTATTTTTAAACTGTGAATGATGATAGGACTAGAAGCCAACTGGCAGATGAAAGGCTAAAAATATAAGTAGCACTTTTGATAGTCTCATTTCACTAGAGTGAAAAATAGTTAGATTTCAAGGCTGACCAAGAAATGAGGAGACCTGATTAACATTCCAAACTTCGAATTGCGACTACTGAAAATCCATACCATAGAAAGAGGGCAAACTAAAATTTTTTTAAACTCTCAAAAAGGGCATAACTTTCCTAAAACTATCTAAATTTCTTATGAATTTTTGGGGGGTTAACTATTTCTACTATAATTGCCTGCCAAGCAAAAATAAATCCTCTCTGAAGGAAGATAATGTCATATGGAATCACTGCAAGTTTATAGACACAATTTCTTGAATTCCATGAAAATTACCAAATATGCCAGTAGACAAGACCAGTTGACTAAACCCACAGATGATCCAGATATTGGAATTTAAATAAGGTAAAGGTAAAGACTTTTCATTTTCTTAACAATACCTTTTTTTTTTAAAGATTTTATTTATTTATTTGAGAGAAAGAGAAAGAGAATGAGCATGAGCAGGGGGAGGGGCAGAAGGAAAGGGAGAAGCAGGCTCCCCACTGAGCAGGGATCCCAGTCTGGGCTTGGTTCCAGGACCCTGAGATCATGAGCTGAACGCCAAAGGCAGACGCTTAACCGACTGAGCCACGCAGACGCCGCAACAGTACCTTTCAAAGAATGAAATATTCTAAATTTGATGAAGCCTAATTTATTTTTGTATGGGTTGTGCTTTTGGAATATTGTTTTAAGAAATCTTGGCCTAACCCTAGATAACAAAGATTTTCTCCTATGCTCAGAGAAAAGGCAATATAAAATCATAATGAAAGGATAAGCTAATAACAGAAATTTGAAAATGCACTTATTCTATGAGTTAAAATAAAAGAGTAAAGCCATCACTATCTCCAGATTTTTTTTTAAAAAAGGAGATAAAATTTTATTTTCATCATGTTGACAAGCTAGTAATAGAAAATAGCTTCCTTATTCTGATAAAATTATATACAAACAAACCTACAACAAATGTTATCTTTAATGATTAATATTGAGAGTCTGCCCTCTGTGATCAAGAACTACGCACAGAGACCAACTATCATTCCTCCTGTTCAACATTGTGTCTTAGCCAATGCAGTAGAGAAGAAAAAGAAATAAAATGTGTAAATTTTAGAGAGGAAGAAATTAAACTATTTTTTTTTATTCAACATGACTGGGGGCCCATAAAATCCAAAGGAATCTTTTAAAAAGTACTAGAATTAATAACAAGAGAATTTGACAAGGTAGTTGGACACATATTTATAAAAATATAAAAATATTTATATATATATCAGAATGAAACAGAGAAAATAAAAATTAAAGTATAACATTTAGTGTTATCTCAAAAATATGAAATCCCAAGAATAAAATCTGCACTGAAAAATAAAAAATAAAAAACAAAAAATAATTTAAAAATTACAGACTTGAAATCATGTAAAGATATACCATATTTACTGATCAGAGGAGACAATATCTTAAAGCTGTCAAGTCTCACTGGATTTATTCTTAGATTTAATGTAATCCTAGTCAATATCTCAGTAGGTTTTTTTGGAAGGGGGCAGTGGAACAGTGGGTAATAGCAAGTATTCGTGAGGATATGGAACGACTCCACGGGACTTTCCTACATTGTTGGTGGAAGTTTAAATTGGCTCAGTCATTCTGGAAAATTATGTGTCAGTATCCACTAAAGCAGAGTATAAACAAACCCTATTATCCAGTATTTCCTCTCATGTAACAGAAATAAACATGTGCAGCAAAAATCATACAATGTATTCATAGAAACACAACTGGTAATAGTCAAAACTGGAAGTAACTCAAATGTCCCCCGGTAGTAGAATATATAAATAAACTATAGTCTACTCAATGGAATACTATATAGCAATAAGAAAGTATACGCTATTCATAATATAAAAACATGAATTAATGTTCCAATCATATTGAACTAATGAAGTCTTACATAAAGTTACATTCTGTATGATTTTATTCATACAAAATTAGCAGTCAAAACTAACTTATGGAAATAAAAGGCACACAAGAGTGGTAATCTTTGGTGTGGGAATGAGGAGGGTGAGCTAATGATGAGCAGAGGGGATGAGGGAGGATTTTGGGATCTAGTAATCTATTTTTGGTCTCGTGATGAAGTTTACATCAATGTGTTTACTTGCTAACATTCGTTCAGCTATATACTTATGATTTGCATACTTTTTAAATGTATGTTATACCTTAAATAAAATAGTTACTTTAAAAATACATACATTAAGGGGCCCCTGGGTGGCTCAGTCGTTAAGCGTCTGCCTTCAGCTCAGGTCATGATCCCAGGGTCCTGGAATCGAGCCCCGCATCGGACTCCCTGCTCTGCAGGAAGTCTGCTTCTCCCTCTTCTACTCCCCCTCCTTGTGTTCCCTCTCTGGCTGTGTCTCTCTCTGTCAAATAAATAAATAAAATCTTAAAAAATAATAATAATAATAAAAATAAAAATACATACATGAAAACAATTACATAATTCTTATTAATCTATAGTGCCTGGAACATTGTGCAATATGGTCAAGTTTTGATTATTCCTATGAGCATTGTGTGTTTTATCAATCATCTTGGAAAAAATAATTCCAGATGGATTTCTCTACATTATTAATGCCATTCTTTGGCTGTGCATTATTTTGCTGTTTGCATTTGAATTTCACAATTAACAGCACAGAAAATAATTTGGAAGGCATAGCATTTTGAAAACATACGTGGGTAACATATACCAAAACAAGCATACATAAATTTCAGATTATTCGCCTCGGGATTTTCTGTGCTTTCCTTTTAGGTTTAGCAACAAAATAAGAAGCT
This sequence comes from Leptonychotes weddellii, assembly GCF_054177405.1. Classification (NCBI taxonomy): domain Eukaryota; kingdom Metazoa; phylum Chordata; class Mammalia; order Carnivora; family Phocidae; genus Leptonychotes; species Leptonychotes weddellii. Next base: position 91,018,068 of record NC_138371.1, on the reverse strand, counting down.
GAGGATCTCATAGCATACTGTTTCCTTGAGAAATAACATTTCTAAAGGCTTAACGGATGCATATACATCTGATCTACTCCTCGAGGAATACAAACTCAGATGCCTACAGGGACCAGCTGGAAACACAAATGAGGTAAATGGGCTGGGCAAAGTGGCAGAAAATCACTAAATACAAAATAAATGGAAGCAGCGGAAGAATGATGATAAATGACATCCTCACCAGGAATTGATGGGAGTCCTTGTGAAATGGAGAACACATGTTCTCTCCAAGGGATGGCACTCAGCTACAGAGACACACTATGTCCAGCTGCTTTGATTTGTGAGCAGAAATCTGGAGCCCGGAATTTGGTATATAAGTATTTTGATGTTAAAATATCAATAATTAGGGGTGCCTGGCTTGGCTCAGTCGGTAGAGCAGGCAACTCTTTTTTTTTTTTTAAAGATTTTATTTATTTATTTGAGAGGGAGAGAATGAGAGACAGAGAGCACGAGAGGGAGGAGGGTCAGAGGGAGAAGCAGACTCCCTGCCGAGCAGGGAGCCCGATGCGGGACTCAATCCCGGGACTCCAGGATCATGACCTGAGCTGAAGGCAGTCGCTTAACCAACTGAGCCACCCAGGCACCCCAAGCAGGCAACTCTTGATCTCGGGGTCATGAGTTCAAGCCCCACATGTGGCATAGGGTTTAATTAAAACTTTAAAAAAATGCATACAAAATATCGATAATTAATTCAAAAGTATATAAAATACTGTGCCCTAAAACCAAGCCTGATAAATCTGCGTGTGAGACCCAGCCTCTTTCCATCCTCTGCTCTAATACAGAAAAGTCTCCAAATCCCACTTCTAGAAGTAACTGTTTCTTTGAACAGTAGGTGGCTGTTCTTTATGGTATGGATTCTGAATTGTGTGGTGAAAAGGTTTTCCACTTTGCTCTGGTTGCTGGAATCCAGATCTGAATTTATGATCTGTCTTTATATGGTACACTGAATCTTAACATATATGTTTAATTTGTTAAACTTACCTCCAGTTTCATGTCATAATCTGTGCTTATTTGGCCTTAAGTTCTCCACCCACTTGGATTAATATTGTGTTTATTTTATGACACTGCATATTTTAAAGTTGCTTTAAATATTTTTGGAATAGGGTCAGTTCCATATACATCAATCAAGGGCATCAAACCATGGTGATATGCAAAAGGCTCCTTTACAAAGCAAGGCATTTAAATGGCTCATAAATATATGAAAAGACACTACATTCACTAATTGTCAGGGAAAATCAAATTATATCACAATGAGTTATCACAAAACCATCACAGTAGAAAACCCAGAGGGAAAAAGAAAAGACATGATGATATAGACAAAGTCTTTATAAAGATACAAGAGGTGTCCTAGGAGTATTGTATCTAACATGGGTTAATCCCACAAGGCAAAACTGAAATATGGCTAGAAAAAGGAAAGCCACATAATCCATTTACACACACTTCAGGAAGAGAGTGCTCTGGCCCAGGGGCTCAGTGTAAAACCTTATTATGGGGATGCCATCTAGGTACCACATCCATATGGAGATGTTCACAACAACTCCCAGAAAATAATATTAAAATATTCAAATCAAGGGCGCCTGGGTGGCTCAGTGAGTTAAGTTTTTGCCTTCAGCTCAGGTCATGATTCCAGGGTCCTGGGATTCAGGCCCGCACTGGGCTCCCTGCTGGGCAGAGAGCCTGCTGCTCTCTCTCCTTTTGCTGCTCCCCCTGCTTGTGCTCTCTCTCTCTGTCAAATAAATAAATAAAATCTTAAAAAAAAGGTTAAAATATTCAAATCAGAGATCTCTGTCTCATTGCAGTAACACAACCAAAACCAAACATCCCCATAAGTATATATCAGAGTCCCACACAAAGTTCCCAGAGGAGAAGATTTCACTGGACAGAAGATCTATTCTATTGCAATTATACATAGATCTTTGTTAACATTTGTGCTCTGAAACTGTGATATCCTATCTCTGGGTCCTTGAGAAGCTCATGCCTCTGGTCTTTCAAAGTTCATATCTGGGATCTTAAAATTTGCCAGGATGATATCTTTCTGAAAGCGAGCCAGCTAGTTCTCTTTGTGAGGTTATAAATCTTTATTTCAAAAGCTGGCTATGAGCAGACCCACACAGATACAAGTATATTCAAGAAACAAGAAAATTACGATGTAATGAACATATGCTGCATGAATGACAATCTACAATGAAAATGTTGCTTAATCTTTGCAGTGACAATGAACTCTGTGTGTGTGCATGTGTGTGTATCTCTGTGTGTGTGTATATATATATTTTTTTCCATTTTGCTGATAAAGGAACTGAAAGGAGGAGAAAATGACTGCCTAAGACTACACAATTTGCATGTAGTAGAGAGAGAATTTCAATCCAGATCTGCCTCACTTTAAAACCTTTACATTAGTCCTCAAGACTCTTCACATTGAGTCTTCAATAATGGACAGAAGTGATTTACAGAATTGAAGAACTATTTAGAGCCCAGGAGACCTCAATTATGTTGAATATCCTTTAATTAACCTGTTACAGACATTGTGCAAAACAACTTCTATAGCTAGTCACTTTCAAATCCAAGCCAGTGATTATTGCTGTGGAAGGCTTCTAAATCTCTCTGTAAAAATACATGAGAAGAATGCTTACAGGGTATTCAGTAATTTGGGCAGACTCATATAGACAATTTCAGAAGCAGCTAGGGATGCTAAATATTTATTTTCCATACTTTACTCTCTGGAAGTTATTCTGCATGTAGGTATGCTAAGAAATGCTGATGCAGAGTGAATTTGACATTTTCAAGGACTATAGTGGTACTTTGGAGGACAGCTCTATATAACCTGCTTACTGGGTTTCCAAAGCCTTTGGATATTTTATGACAGATCCTCATGACTTCTATTTATAGAAATATTCTTTGTAAAGAGGCTCCATACATTATAACCTGATTTCTGGCAGGGATAAATTGTCTTACATCCTGTTTTCCCCTTGTCCCCATTAATAAGTGACAGAAAATAAAACTCTCTAAAGCGATAAAAGGGGGGTGTTCTAGGCAAATGTCACTAACAATTCTAGCATAATTGCCAGAATGAAAAGAAAACTCCAGAAATTGCAGCATGCAAAATAAATTAGTCCTCCATTTAATGTATGGATACTAAACTACGCGTGGCCAGTGACACAATCTGATTTGCACATTTTAACTTGAAATGTTAAGTGTGTCTGATTTCAAGGTGAAGGCAACAAGAGAATGTTGCTGCCTCTCGTCCTGTAATTACTGAATAGAAACTAATCAGCTTGTTATACACAATGAATCGTGGAACACTACATAAAAAAAAAAGAAAAGAAACTAAACAGCTTTGACTTTGCAAATGAAGCAGCCTTAGTAGTTCCTTCATTGTGTCAGCTCTGAAAGAATCTGACGTCCTTCCTTCTTTGACAGGGCTTTCCTGTTGGGCACACTGACAGTGAAATTTCAGTCCTTTTTTCTCTCTGCACATTTCTACCCATCAATCATTGCTTTCATTCACTTAACAGCTCAGGGGGTAAAACTTTGTTATTGCTTGCAATTATTGTCATATGCCCCATACGTTTAATTGGAGCCCAGACTTTTAGATACAGAAGCAATTTGAAAAGATTTTTAAGAAATTTCATTGGCACTCACACTGACAACAGTTATTACAAGTTATTACAAGTTATTACAAAGAGATACAAATCACAAAAAAGAACCAAATGGAAATTCTGGAGCTGAAGAATACAATGAATGGACTAAAAAATACAATAGAGAGCATCAACAACAGAATGAATCAAGCAGGAAAAGCAATCCGTGAATTAGAAGGCAGGACATCTGAAATAATCTAGTCAGAGAAGAACAAAGAAAAAGAATGTAAAAGAATGAAGAAAGCCTACACAAGCTACAAGATACCATCAAAAGAAACAATCTGCACATTATAGGAGTCCCAGGTGGAGAACAGAGCGAGAAAGGGGGTAGAAAGCTTATTTAAAGAAATCATGACTCAGAACTTCCCCAATCTAGGGAGAGTAAAATCCAGCAATCCATTGATCATCAAGAAGCACTTAGGTTATCTCTGCACTCGCAATAGTTCATATTTGCTTTCTAACTACATAAATTCCAGAAAAACAAAACAAGTTGGATTGGGTAAGTCACTTAGAAATCTACAAACTTAAACCCCTGTCTATTACCTCCCTTCATAAGTTGCAAATAGAAGAAATTAAATAGCTTGGCCAAAAGAAATTCCTATGACTATTTCCCTGCTTGAAAATTGTTTAGGAAATGGCTAATATATTGGTAAAATAGTGGTCTTGTTACATAAAGTAATTTTTAAATTAAATGACATAAAGGATTAAATCTTCTCTCTGAATATAATTCACCCTATTAACCACCATCTGCCGATGATATTGATTCTTTTATTTAAGACAAAATAAAATTTCTGAATTGCAAAGTCGCATCAGTGTGAAGAAGGAATGACAATTGTTGAATTATTGGAAGTATTGCTTATGTTTCTGTTTTCTCCTCTTTAATCAGATGTCAGAGCTGTTGAAAATAAACAACTACAGGTAATATTAATGCTTTAATTTTAAACATTCTCACACTACGCGGGATCCTTCCATCACACTGGGGGGGCGCACCAGTGTGGTTAGATTGTATTGTGGACTCGTCTCTCATCTGGAGATTGTGCTTTTTCCAGAAAAGGATTGTGACACTTCCTGGTTGAAGTCAGACACAGTCCTTTATTTTTTTTAAGATTTTACTTATTTATTTGAGAGAGAGTGAGAGAGCATGAGAGGGGAGAGGGTCAGAGGCAGAAGCAGACTCCCCGCTGAGTGGGGAGCCTGAAGTGGGACTCTATCCCAGAATTCTGGAACTCCGGGATCATGACCTGAGCTGAAGGCAGTCATTTAACCAACTGAATCACCCTGGCGCCCCAGACAAAAGTCCTTTAAATCTAAAGATGCCAAAGGGGCACACTTGAAGCTAGAATAGACCTGAGCTAGAATACTTGCAAACCCATGATCATTTCACTCTTTACCTGCCTGTCATCAAGCTGAGTCAGAGGCCAAATCATAAACAGAGTTCCCCCAGATTTAAAATGAAAGATAGCTGTCACAGAACTCTATGACTTATGCAGCCAGCATGGTCACTCCCTGCTATGCAGATTTACATTGGGAACTAGGTAATACCTTCACGAAAAGTATCTTAGTAATAAAAAGATAAAAAGTCCTGATGCACATATTTCAAAACAGTGATGATATCGCAATTTGAAGTAGAGTAGTCCAAAATTTCAGGCAATTCCCTTGCCAAAATAAGGAAGGCTTTTCCAATAAGGCAGGATTGCTTAAAATTCTACTGGCTAAACCCTCACCTCAAATTTACATGGCATTAAGGTACAATTATGATTATTTATTAGCCATGGGCCCCAAAATCCTTAATCTTTCCCACAATCACATTTTGGTGTAGAATCCCCATTATAGATATATGAAGAAAATAAGTCACACAAGGCAAACTACAGTGAAGTTTGCTCATTAGCTGGACAATGGTTCCAAATGCAGATGAAGAATTCTAGTTGGTCAGAACAACATGGAGGTCTTCTTTGTCCAAGCCTCATTCAACTGAAGTAAGCTAAGATCAAATCAGACCACAGGAATTGCTCTATTTCACCACTTCCCTCCAACTTCCACTCCAGACTATGCCTTGTCTTTGCAAAGGAAATGAAACCAGAGAGAGTCCAAGGGAAAAAAGTCAGATCCCAAATGTCTACTATAACTCCAGCATAAATTACAGTGGCTTACATGGAGTCTGACCATGGAGTTGTTCTCAAGGGCAACTTTGCCACATAGATTATTTGGAACAGTTTGGATAGATGATCTTACTCTCTCCTGGCATGTAAGGTTTCTGCTGAGGAATCTGCTGATGGCCTTTTGGGGGTTCTCTGGTAAATTACAAGCTTCTTCTCTCTTGTTACTTTTAAGATTCTTTCTTAGTCTTTGACTTTTGCCAGTTTTATTATAACATGTCTTGGGGAAGATCTCTTTAAGTTGCGTTTGGTTATTGAATATGAGTGTCATGAACTTGGACGTCTATTCTCTCCCTAGATTGGGGAAGTTCTGAGTCATGATTTCTTTAAATAAGCTTTCTACCCCCTTTCTCACTCTGTTCTCCACCTGGGACTCCTATAATGTGCAGATTGTTTCTTTTGATGGTATCTTGTAGCTTGTGTAGGCTTTCTTCATTCTTTTACATTCTTTTTCTTTGTTCTTCTCTGACTAGATTATTTCAGATGTCCTGCCTTCTAATTCACAGATTGCTTTTCCTGCTTGATTCATTCTGTTGTTGATGCTCTCTATTGTATTTTTTAGTCCATTCATTGTATTCTTCAGCTCCAGAATTTCCATTTGGTTCTTTTTTGTGATTTGTATCTCTTTGTTAGACTTCTCATTTTGTTCACGTATTATTTTCCCAATTTCATTGAATTGTCTTTGTGTGTCTTCCTGTACCTCATTGGGCTTCTTTAAGATGGCTATTTTGACTCTTTATTGGATAAATCACAGATCTCCATGTCTTTGTGGGACTGGTTGCTGGGATATTATTGTGATCCTTTGGTATTTTTAGGTTTCCTTGATTTTCCATGTTCCTTGAAGTTTTGCCTTGCTGTCTTCCCATTTGAAGTAGCAGTCACCTCCTCCAGTTTTTACTAACTCACTTCTAGCCTTGCCAGAGATTCTGAGGCTTTCTCAGACCTTTTATGCCATACCTCCTCCACACTTCTTGCTTTCTCTGATGGCAGAATTATTAAGCTTATATGCCTTCTCTTAATATTGCTGTGCACCAGGCCATGTATGGACAGCTTCCTTTTTTTGCTTTCCTACAAGGGGAGCTAAAATTCAAGTTTGTGGTCTTTCCCTGGCCCACTGCTTTGGGCCAGTTTTCCACACATGTTCTCTAGCTGTCTGCAAAGCTCATTCTCAGTGTCATTGGGAGCATGTACAGGAAACCAGCCATAGGGTGGAGGAGGGTGAGGTGTGTAGAGCAGTGGAAGTGCCTATGGACCAGTTGAGGGGATTTATGGGCAAGGCAACCCCAGATGCTCATGGGTGGGCTTCTTCATGGAGGCTGTGAAGCAGTTAGTAGGGTCCACATCTCTTTAATACCCTCCAAGAGTTCTATCTGCCACTCTCCCAGCCTCTTCCTACCTTCTAGTCATTCAGCTTACAACCCAAGATGATAAAAGAGATCAATGGACCTCTTTGGTAGTGTTCTGCACAGCTGGGCAAGCCAAGAGTTCAGTCATATGCTCTCATTTTTCTTTTTCTTTAAGATTTTATTTATTTGACAGAGAGACACAGCAAGAGAGGGAACACAAGCAGGGGGAGTGGGAAAGGGAGAAGCAGGCTTCCCGTGGAGCAGGGAGCCCAATGCAGGGCTCGATCCCAGCACCCTGGGATCATGACCCGAGCCAAAGGCAGACGCCTAACAACTGAGCCACCCAGGTGCCCCTCTCATTTTTCTGATAGGAGAAATCACAGGCAGAGAAAGTCTCTCTTGGCACTGAGCAATGCTACCTTGGAAGAGGAGTGGGTAGAACAGGTAAAGTGAAATTATTCTTCTTAACCTCTTCAATACATTAAAACTCATTTTTTTTTCTGTTCTAATAGTGTGCTAGAACTTACCTACCACAAACCCAGACTTTCACAGAGGCTCTCTTATCCATGGGTGATTGTCTTAGATAATATTCTTCAGGGCTCCTAGGGTATAGCAGAGAGGGTCTGGGGCTGATTCCTGGACCACTCATTTTCTCTATGTCTTCCTCTCCCATTTGTAACTATATTTAGAAGTGAAATGCATATGGTACAACACTATTAACCCATCAAGTCATGGAGTTACAGGAGCTATTCTGTTCCCAGAAAGTGGGTGACTTGCATTTCTCTGTTCCATTCTGCCATGGGTTGGTTTCTTAATCTAGTTCCTAGAAAGCAACCTTATTTCCAAATAATTTTACTGTCAAAAAAATGAATTAAGAAGATGGAAAGTTGCACAGAACACAACAGAATTAAACTAGGGAAGGGTAAAAAAAAATGGTGGAGGAGAAAGAGAAGGGGCAACAAGGAAGATAAAAATGTAGACATTTAGAATGGATTGTATTAGTCTCCTAGGGCTACCCTAACTAACAAAGCACCACAAACTGGGTGGCTTAAAACAACAAATTTTTATTCTCTCACAGTTCTGGAGCTAGAAGTTTGAAATCAAGGTGTTAGCAGGGCTGTGCTCTCCCCAAAGCCTCTAGAGGAGGAACCCTCTGTGCCTCTTCTAGTTTCTGGTGGCCCTGACATTTCTTGGCTGTGGTAACATCACTCCAATCTTGGCCATGGGAAATCTCTGCCTTGGTCTTCCCATGGCCACCATCCCTCTGTGTCTCTGCCTTTTCTTCCTATAAGGACACCAGTCATATTGGATTAGAGGTTCACCTTACTTCAATCTGACCTCATCTTGACCAGTTGCATGTGCAATGACCTTTTTCCAAATAGGCCCCATTCTGAGGTATGGTAGGTTAGGAATTTAAGATATATTTTTGGAGAGACAAAAGTCAACCCGTAACATGGATGAAAGAAAAAAATGGAGGAAAGAAAGGAAGGAAATAGGGATGCAGAGAGGGAGGAGGGAAGGGAAGAAAGAAAACAGAAGTTAGGCAAGCAGACAATAGGAAGGAAGGAAGATAAAAATAGATAAGCAGGGCACCTGGGTGGCTCAGTTGGTTGGGCGGCTGCCTTCGGCTCAGGTCATGGTCCTGGAGTCCCGGGATCGGGTCCCACGTCGGGCTCCCTGCTCGGCGGGGGGTCTGCCTCTCTCTCTGACCCTCCCCCCTCTCATGCTCTCTGTCTCATTCTCTCTCTCATATAAATAAATAAAATCTTTAAAAAAAAAAATAGATAAGCAGCTTTTTTCTTCCCCATGTGGAGTTGGGGTATTACAGAAGGAAACAGTTCAGAAAGGAAAAGTCCCCTTTGATATTTTTCAGGTTAAGAGATTACAAAGATATTCAGAATCGTGGTTCAGCACATATCAAATATATAATAGATTTCATTCAACTAACACATTTTTGTTTACTGATAGACTTAATGATTGTATGGTTGAAATAGAAAGCCTAGACAATGTCAAGATCTAATTAAGAAATCTTGGAAGAACATATGGAACTTTAAAAATTGTGTGAAATGAAGTTTATAGTAATCAATACCAGCTATTAACTTTCTCTCTTTGTATTTCCTCTGTTATCCCACTATTTTCTCCTTTTTTTTTTCATCTCATCCTAGTAACAAAGAATAACATGTGAGTCCATGCTACAATATGCATTTCGGGATATGTATCCTGTAATGTTACAATTCCTGCCTCATTCAAATTTGCAGTCCACTTGCCTGGTTGTCAACAAAGGCACAGTCTTCCCATCTAAACAGCACAATAAGACAAATATAATGAAGTAACATATGAATAATATGGATAATATAAGTTTGGGGAGTTCAAAGGAGGAAGAAATAATTTTCAAGGTTTATGATAGAGATTAATAGGCTCAAAACACAATGCAATAATACATGGAAAATGCCACAGAAGATTGGTCCAGAAAAGTTTCATGATGGAGGTAGAATTTTAAGTGTACAGGATTTGTACAGGTAGATTTGTGGGGTATGTGGAAGGAAAGTACCCACAAGACCTCAAGTTTGCCTATACATCCACACACCTTTAAGCCTTTCCAGGTTTGCTGTCTGATAGCTTAGCTTTTAGGCTATTAATAGTAACTACATGTAAATGATGACAAGAGAAGCCCCTCAAAGGTTTGAGGGGGCAATAAGTGGTCCATTTTCTAAGAATATTGCCTGTCAATAAGCCTCCTGTCCAAGATGATAAGGACAAGCTCCTGTCATGAAATAACTGTAAGGTTTTATAAGGTTCTGTGGTATTGGATAAAACAGCCTAGAAGCAGCTTGTGCAGTGGCCCAGTGCACTATCATAGTCCTACAAGACTGACTGGTGATTGGTCCAGCACCACTTGCCTCTAAGTTTGGCTTGCAACTATCTCTGCAACCATTCTCTGTCCCTGCTGTCAGGACTCATCTCTTTTCTAGCACTCACTGTTAGCCAAAGACCCTAAAACCCTTCTGTGCTGGTCCCTAGTTCCAGCTACATGTCATCCCATCTAGTTTGTTTCCTAGGTCCTGCTCATTAGGAGAGATTCCCCAGGTGTGGACCCTCAGCTTTCAAAGGTTCATGAGCTTAAAATGTCAAACTTACTTGATGGGTTGTCCTAACTCTGTGTCTTATTCTCTCTCTGGTCTTCTATTCATTAGACCAATAAAGTCTCTGAGTTATAAATAAGATGATTGTTCCTAGTGTTAATTTTTAACTGATTGTTTTCAACTTATACTAAATCACACGTATTTAAATATATGAGTTAAACAATGAGTTTTGACGTACCTAAGTACCCATAAAACCATAACTGCAATAAAGATAGTAAACATACATATTTACCCCCTCAGTTTCCTTGGACTCCTTTTGGAATTTTTCCCTTCAGTCCTTCCCCATCAATTTCTAGCCCCCATTGTCCAGGCAATACCAATCTTTCTCTCAATATAGGTTTGCTTTAATTTTCTAATAATTTATATAAACAGAATTATAGAGTATAAACATTTCGGTAGGATTGACTTCTTTCTTATGATATAATTATTTTGAGATTCATCCATGGTTTCGTGTGCACTTGTAGTTCATTCATAATTTCCATACTGCTGTGGATATATCAACATCTGTTGATCCATTTATCTATGGATAGATATTTGGGTTGTTTCCAGTTCAGGGCTACTACAATTAAAGCTGGCGTAACCTTTCACATACGACTGTTTGCGTAAGCATTTCATTTCATTTTTCTTGGGTAAATACTTAGAAGTGCAATGGCTGGATTTTAAGAAAGATGGGTGTTTAATTTTTTAAGAAACTTCTTCATCATGTTCCAAAGTGGTTGTATTATTTTACATTTTACATCTACCTGCAGAGTATGAAAGTTTAGCTTGTGCTACATTCTAGCCAATACACAGTATGTTCAGTTTATTTAATTTTAGCTTTCTAGTGCTGATGTGTTGATATCTCATTATGGTTTTAATTCAGCCTTTGTTGTTTAAGGTTGCATAATTTAATGGAGATAAAAATGGAAAGTGAAACAGTTCAGAAAGGGAAGAAACTAACAGTAGAGGAGGAAAGGTGAGGTACAGAAACAACTATGTAAAGAAAAGAGGAAACAATAGATATACAATTTTAAATGATGCTACTAAAAAATAAGTGGCAGTTGTGAAAGTAGAAATTTTTAAAACTGAACTCTAGATATTATCCCTAAAAACAGGGAAATAATCTAAAGTGTGTTTATAGGGGCAGCTGGGTGGCTCACTCAGTTAAGGCATCGGACTCTTGGTTTCAGCTCAGGTCATGATCTCATGGGCCATGGGATCAAGCCCCACGTTGGACTCCTTGCTCAGCGAGAAGTCTGCTTAAGATTCTCTCATTCTCCCTCTGCCCCTCCCCTCACTCGTACTCTCTCTCTCTGTCCCTCTCTCTCAAATAAATAAATAAATCTTTAAAAAGTTTTAAAAAAATTGTGTTTATAAGAGAGCAGCATCATAATAACAGTATTTGGATAAACCATCCACCGGTTTTCAGGGTTGGTGGCCAAAAGAACTGGAGAAAGAGAAATTAGGAAGTGACTGCAGTATTCCAAGCAGACCTGCATGAGAAGACAGTTGGGTGGTAATAACAAGAAGGAAAAGTTTCATGAGTGGAAACTTTCAATACTTTGTAACTTGATGAGGAGATGGGGGTTATGCTTTTCAGTTGGTTTCATTGTACTTGGTAATTGGTTTTTTTTGCATCTTTTGCAATAAGAAAGTGTCCTTTTCTCAAGATTTATGAAACAAACATACAGAAATGAATATTTACGTTTAAATACCTGATGTTAATCTGCACCTCTCAGGCAATTCTGTATGATGACAGATCATGGGCAGTGAGGTAGAACATGATATGGGGCGTGTTCTTTCTGCCTGGGTTGAAGTGGAAATGGCGCTGCCTGGTTCATCTTTCTGAGCTTCCATTTTGAGCTTTCCTGGACCCCCTTCGCCTCAGAGGGTCTTGTCTCTATGCTTTCTGAGCTTTAACAGCTTTGTTCTTCGCATTTCAGAGAAATGAGTTGTGAATTCTCAATGATTTCATGCCTTCCAGTCTAGCAGCACTTCCCCAGGGTGTAAGTGCTGAGATTTTTAACAGTTTTGCATGTCAAAGATTGGTAACCATATATATATAGTGTTTTGAAAGCCTGTGGCTTCCTGTCTCTCAGCACTGGAGCAGAAAGTTTGAGCTGAGCAGAAATTAAACAGAAGCAGGGTTTTCTGTTGGCTTGATCTACGGGAAGAATTTGGCTAAAAAGGCTTGGGTTTTAACAATGCAGTTGCTGGCAGGGGCATCTTAATGCTGGCAAGGACAGAAAAGAAGACAGTGTTAGATGCACAAACCCCAAGCCAGTATCCCAAGATCTTCTAATGAATCCTCAAGCCGCCATTTACTCAGGGTGAAATTTTGAAATGTGAGAGCCTGTTTTAACACCATCACCCAGGCAGCATTCAGCACCAACAGACCGCATGTCACATCAGCAGGGTAGGGAGGAAGGTTAAGGAGAAGTTTTTAAACTTGAAATCCTATCAGTGGTGCTGGAGGAGACCAAGATAAAACCAGCAGAAAGGCATGTCTACAGCACATGTGTGTGGGGAACGAATGGATCCAGATGCCCGGGTAATTCTCCACGGGAAGCTTCAGTGGGATAATGGCACAAGCAAGTGCATTGAGGCAAAGTATTAAGCAATGTGATCTATTTGTGAATTGCTGGTTATCCCTTGCATCCAAAAAACTAGCTATAAAGAATAGACAAGTGCTTTCAAAGACAAGACTGTGCATGTAAGGAGGGGCATCACTAGTAATAAGAGTGAATAATGGCTAAAGATACACTTGCATTGAGCTCCGGCTGCAAAGGTCATCACTGGAGAAACATCAAGAATGATACCTGGGAAGCTTGATTAAAATAAAGAAAAACATTTTTTTTTTATTTTCCCTCAATTACACCAAAATATGTTATGTACATATCTCTACTAAACCCCATACTTCAATGGGGCATTACAGGTTTGGGGATGATGGAAATGGACATTATATCCTTTTCTAGATAATGACAGGCAAATGTAAATCCCAGCTCAGATCAGCTGGTGCCAGATCTGGGTGAAAGTTCATAGTGGAACTCTGGCACTACCTTTCCGGTACTGTACAGAAATAGGATGGTAATGAGATTAGCTATGCATAATTAACAGACAAAATAGTGACTGAGTTGATCATTGACAGCAGGCTTTGCTAAGGAGAGGAGAAAAATTGATGCAACCACTATAGTTGTCAGAAAGCGGGGGGAAACCACATAACAGTTCCAAAATAAGATTATACTAAAATAAAAAAAAGCTTTTACACAGTGAAGGAAACCATCCACAAAACAATAAGGCACCCTACTGAATAAGAAAAGATATTTACAGGGGCGGAGCAAAATGGCGGAGGAGTAGGAGACCTGGATTTCGTCTCCTCTCAGGAATTCAGCTGGATAGGGATCAAACCATTCAGAACACCTACAAACTCAACAGGAGATCGAAGAAAAGAAGAGCAACAACTCTC
>NC_138371.1:90971456-91003804 GCF_054177405.1 Leptonychotes weddellii | reverse complement strand
CAAAATATAAAAAGAACTCATACAAGTCAACACCGAAAAAATAAATAAATAAATAAATAATCTGATTAAAAGTGGGCAGAGGACCTGAATAGACATTTTTCGAAAAAAGACATACAAATGGCTAATGGACACATAAAAAGATGTTCAACATCACTCATCATCAGGAAACTGCCAATCAAAACAACAATAAGATGTACCTCACACCTGTAAGAATGGCCAAGATCAGAAAGATAAGAAATAAGCATTGGTGAGGATGTGGAGAAAAAGGAATCCTTGTGCACTGTTGGTGGGAATGCAGACTTGTACAGCAACTGTAGAAAACAGTATGAAAATTCCTCAAAAAATTAAAACTAGGATTACTGTATGATCCAGTAATTCCACTACTGGGTATCCACTCAAAAAAATGAACTCTAATTCAAAAAGATATATGCATGCCTGTATTTATTGCAGCATTATTTACACTAACCATATTATGAAAGAAACCCAAGTGTCCATCAATAGATGAATGGATAAAGAAGATGTTGTATATATCTATACAATGAAATATTACTCAGCCATGAAAAAGAATGAGATCTTGCCATTTGCAACAACATGGATGAACCTAGAGGGTATTATGCTAAGTAAAATAAGTCAGACAGAGAAAGGCCCATATGTAGAATTTAAGAAACAAAACAAACGAGCAAACAAAGAAAAAATGAGACCAAAAAAAACCCCCATAAAACAAAAAACCCCAAAACCAAAAAAGACTCAGACTCTTAAATACAGAGAACAAACTGCTGGTTACAAGAGGGCAGGTGGGTGGGGGGATGGGTGAAATAGGTGATGGGGATTAAGAGCGCACTTACCATGATGAGCACAGAGTAATGTATAGAATCATTGAATCGCTATATTGTACACCTGAAACTAATATAATACTATATGTTAACTGTACTGGAATAAAAAGTTAATCAATCAATTAAATAAATAAGAAGGAAAAACAAAGATTGTGACAACTGCCTTAAAAACAAAAACTTGTAAAAAGTGGAAAGTCAGACTATAAACTGGTAGAGAATACCCATAGAACCAACAAAATATTCAAGCTGAGAATATAATTTTTTGAAAGTTCTGAAACAAAGTTAAATATTTGGGCTTTGGAGATTTTTGGTACCTATTTTTGATATTGACACTAAGACAGTGGCTGTGAGACAAGAACTGGGGAATATCCCAGCTCGCATCTAGTATGTAAAGAAGTGGCGTGTGATTTCCATTGGCTCAGAAAGCTCTTCTTCCCTGTGTGAACACAATTAGCGGCAAACCACAGTCTGAAGCATGCAGGCAGGATACCAAAGTCCCCGTGGGTGCCAACACCCATCCTAGCCTTTCCAGCCAAATCGGTGCAAACAGATTTTAACCATCACTGGTTACAAAAATGGAGATTCAGTCCCACTAAAACTAGCCCTGTATCTTATTAATTCTTGACATTTCACCATTACAAATATGCCCACCTTCCTTCACTGGGGGTGAAGGACACATTCCTGGAAAAATAGCAGACTTGGGGGCTCTATGTCTGAAGGTGAATCCCGTTCTCTTCTCTTCTGAAGTTCATAGCATGTGAATTTGGACATCCAGCAGTCACTGACAAAAATCTCCATTTTTGTACCTAAAAACGGGGCCAAAAACATTTTTTAAAAGGAGTCATAAATCAGATCATGCAAAATATCTGGCACTGGGTTTGCTAAATATTGGGCATGTAAAGATTGTCTCATTTTGATGTGAATGAGCATTTTGCCTGAAATGGCCCTTAGCCTGGTCCTGCTGTGAAAAATATAAAATGGGAGAGACTTCAGCCAAAGAAGAAACTTTCCCTCCTACAGCTCGGGGGCAAATACAGATGGGGTAAGAGAAATGCAAACAAATCTTATTTCACCAATTGCCTTCAGCCTCTTGCTTCCAGCTTTCTTAGTTGCCTCCTAGACCCTTCTTGCAGACAAACAACCATGATTAATCATTTGTCTCCTGCTGGATTGCGTTAAGTGAGACCATTTGCTTGTAGGATATGCCTGGGTTCAAAGAAGAGCTCACTGTCTCATATACCTAGATGCCACGGGATTTTTCCTTTTTAGTGGAGTATAATTCTTTATAATTAGACTTCCAGTTCTGTGTAAGAGAATAGCCACTTATGCTTTTTTCATAGTGTAGTTCTTCAATTACACATCCACATGGAGAGACTGCAACAGAGCACATTCCTTTAGGCACTGTGCTTAGACAAATTTCTTAACCTCTCAGAGATGGCTTGGCTGAGCTTTCTTATAAGGCCTTCATGAGATTCCCCCAGGATAAAGTATATGAGAGCGACTTAAAATGTATAAAGTGATAGAAGGATCAGGAGCATTAATAAAAAACCTTCCTTTATTAGATTTGCGGGTCATGCTTGCTTTCTCTTTATCAAGTAATTAACTGTGCAGAAGTGTTTTCCTTGACTTTACAGGATTTATCTCTCCACGTCTGTTTATGTGTTAGTTACCAAAAAGTCTTTGTATTTGTAGAAAAGACCCCGAGGACTCTAATGTGCATAGGCATTTGCTTTGTACTTCCATGTGAAGTGACTACACGTGGGAAGCAATCATAAATGATTTAGTATAAATTGTTTTGGGAACTGATAGATCACTATTTATCATCCTGTTTCCACTTGTTATAGATATGTAATACAAAAGACAGCAAATTCCCCTCTGCAGATTAATGAAGGTGGCAACAGAGATTCTAATTTCCCAAGTGAAACACTTTTTACATAGTGGTAGCTTTGGGAGACGGGTCTGAACCTCATTAAACTTACTGTGTGTTATACATGGACAACCTAATTCAGTTCCCGTAAAAACAGGCAAATAGGCCGTCAATGTAAATTAAATCCAAAGTAAACGAGTGTCACCATGGCACTATATTACATGAGCACTTATCTCATAAATGGAGAAGTAAATTAAATTGTTAATTTCAATAGCAGTTTTATTAAAACAAGTCCCAAGCTGTAGGAGTCAAAAAGAGAAGAGTGTTTTTCTCCATGTGAATTAACAATGTTCTCCAACCTGATCCCTTCGGAGGTGTATATTGAGTTTGCTGGCCCTCTCTTTTAAAACCAGATTTCCCGGGTGCCTGGGTGGCTCAGTTGGTTAAGCAATTGCCTTCGGCTCAGGTCATGATCCTGGAGTCCCAGGATTGAGTCCCGCATCGGGCTCCCTGCTCGGCAGGGAGTCTGCTTCTCCCTCTGACCCTCCCCCCTCTCATGCTCTCTCTCTCTCATTCTCTCTCTCAAAAAAAAAAAAAAATCTTTAAAAAAAAACCGGATTTCCCAGAATTTCCATTTTGGCTACATTGACAATTTCCTAATCTACCTTTGGACCCCTGGGGTATGCTTCTCTGAACCATTCTCCCCACCAATGATATGCAAACTATGCCATTGTCAGCCCTCCATTCAGTATCTTTCAGAATGCCTTAAAGCCTTGCCAATAAAAGCCTAAAAAGCATTGGCATACAAGGATTATGATGACTGCACACCAGCTCTATGCTTCTTTGCCCAGCCCCCCCTGTTGTCTCTGTCCATACTGTCCCTCCCTGTCAAACATTTGAAATTTCAGTCACATTGAACTACTCAAAATTCTTTGATTTATACCAATGTGTCTTTTTTCCCCCCTACTGGTAACCTTTGTCTGAGGTTTCGTTCTTAGTTCCCTTTCCGAACTAGAGTACAATATTCACCTTTCAAAATTTATATAGCATGTGTTGCGTTGGTCATGAACCTTTCTCCCATGAAGTAACTGACTTGTACTGGGCCTCTGGTCCCAAGACACAATTCTGTCATGGCATTATTAGATACAGTTTCAAGGCCATCTTGCTCATCACTATCTTCTTGAGGAAGGGTAACATACCTTGCTCACTTTCGTTTTTCCAGTATCAAGCCCCATACCTGGCAGAAAGTATATGTTCAGTAAGTTATATGGGGCACCTGGGTGGCTTAGTCAGTTAAGTATCTGCCTTCGGCTCAGGTCATGGTCTCTGGCTCCGAGGATCAAGCCCCAAGTCAGGCTTCCTGCTTGGCGGGAAGTCTGCTTCTCCCTCTCCCTCCACTCCCTCCCTCCCCTGCCTGGGCTCTCCCTCACTCTCTCTCTTAGATGAAAAAAATAAAATCTTTAAAGTTTATTCAATAATTTTTTTATTGAATGAATGGAAGCTGAAAGATACAGGGATAATAGATCTTTACTCTCAGTCTACAGACTTTCAATCACCAAAGTAAGCTTTTTCACAATCCTGATTCTTGTAGAACAATGTGTGGCATCCTAGTGACTTCGCCTGTGTCCTTGTAGGCGAAGGCTTGAACCATGGTTTATTGGAGTCTGGGGAGAACTCATGTGCAGCAGAGGATGGTGGGCTGCAAGGAGCTGTTAAAACATCCCCTCCCCCTTACCATCCTAACTTTCCTTGGAGGCTGTCATGAGACATGTTTCTTATCACCTCTGGGGTTCTTTCTACTGCACTCCCCTAATACCAGAGCTACAAAATTTAAAACCACTTAGCTACATTCTAGATTTGGCTTCTCAATTCATGGGCATAGCCTACAATCCGTGTGGCAGTAAACTTTTGTTTCATGTGGTCTTTTGTGGGGTATGGGACAAGGACCAGAAGTAGCACATTTGGCTTATTCTTTTCACTGTCTATATAAATAATACATTGTCTATATCTGAGAGTGATCTTAGCTTTATAGATCAAATCAATCAGGCTTTGGGCTTGCCTTTTCTTTGAACTTGACAATTCTTTCTCTTTGTCTTTCTCTTAGTTTTATTCTTTTTTTTTTAATTTTTCTCTTTTCTTCTTTTTCTTTACTTTGCTCTCCCTTTCTTCTTCCCTTTTTTCTTCCTTCCTTCCCTTTCCTCCTTTCTTTCTTTCTTTCTTTTCTTTCTTTCTTCCTTCCTTCCTTCCTTCCTTCTTCCTTTCTTTCTTTCTTTCTTTCTTTCTTTCTTTCTTTCTTTCTTTCTTTCTTTCTTCTTTCCATCCTTCCTTCCTTCATCCCTTCCTTCTCTGTCTCTTGGTCTCTGTGTCTCTCTCCCTTTCTTCACACCAGTGCTGTCTTGTTTAGATTACATATGCCTAGTGCTCAGAAACTGTATTGCCTTAATTTTTTAAAAAGTCATCAAATGAGACCTTACCTCATGTATACAATAGAAATGTTAGAAATACAAGTACCAGGTTGTAAGAGTCAAAAAGAGAGGAGAGTTTTTCTTCATGTGAATTGCGTGACAAGGAAAAGATACGTGATAATGATTTGCAGTTTAGAGGAAACCCTCAGATATTTCTGTTTTATATCTTAATATAACTCTTGTTTTTCTTACCTTGACGAAGAGACCCTCCATCAAGAAATAGGCCATAAATATTACTTAAATGTTGTGGCAGCCTAGAGGCAGCCTCACTATAGGTATTTTGCCAGAGGACTCACCATCGTCCAAAAAAAGGAGTTTGTGGGGCATTAATCACACAAAAAGCCAGGAGGATGGAAGGTCCCTGAGGTATCCAATATTCTTGAATAGTTATCTTATTTTTCTTGTTCATTAAAGACAGAAACTAAGGCAGAAAGAACAATTATCACTTACAAATTAATTTCTTCTCTAGGCATCCAAAATATTTCTTAATCATTCAGCTACTGTTTTCCTTTTATAAAATGAGGTTAACAAGACCAAATTTACTATTTTGTGAAGGGGAGTAATTAGATCACAACTGTCACCAGAAATTAAACCGTCTAAGTTTTATTTTTTTTTAAAGATTTTATTTATTTGACAGAGAGAGACAGCGAGAGAGGGAACACAAGCAGGGGAGTGGGAGAGGGAGAAGCAGGCTTCCCGCGGAGCAGGGAGCCCGATGTGGGGCTCAATCCCAGGACCCTGAGATCATGACCCAAGCCGAAGGCAATCACTTAACCAACTGCGCTACGCAGGCACCCCTAAACCATCTAAGTTTTAAGTAATTGTATTGTTTTCAGTATTTCTCCATCAGTAATAGAAAGGAAAATCAGGTTGCCCTGAGAATTCACAGCACCAGTCTCTCCATGCCGCTCTGTGGATGATTGTTTCACTTCTCTCATGTAAGTGCCCAAAAGACTGGAAGCTCCTTTATACAGGTGGTTACTGGCATCCTGGGAGGTAGCTATGGTCCAACAATCCAAGCCTTGTAAGAACTAAAATAACAGAACGAGTATTCAACCACTGCCCCAGGAAGCGTAGAATAAGGTCTTTTATTTATTTATTTATTTATTTTTTAAATAAGATCTTTCTTTTAAAGAGTTAATTCAATTGGGAATTTAGTTGAAATAAAGGACTGTCGACCTTCTTTTGTCTCAGAAATATGTTGCTAAAATTCCTGTTTGTTCTGTTCTGCTGTTGTTTCTAAAACTTAAATATTGCAAAGAAGATAAGTAAACGAGAAAAGTCTTTCATGAAGCAGATTCCTCATCTGAAAATATTCCTCTTCCTAGATAGTGTTCCTAAAGGTAGCTACACTACTAGCAGGTGGCCCCTCATAATTAATTTGATCCCTCATCACAAGTTTGGAGTTACTATCCCAGTAGTTTTGACTTGTGGTTCCCACTATGTCAACTCAAGTGTGACAGAAATCTGTATGCTGCGACTCCTATCACCTTATACACTCCCGTAGACTGTATGCTGATTTTATGTTAGTGTTGTTTCCAACCAAGTAATTAACTGAGGGCACGAAATCTGCCCTACGAATTTCTTTGCAGGATTCCATCATTGCTACTCAGTAAATGCCACCGGGTTTGAGTCCCTTCTGATTTTCACCTCAGTGGAGTTAATCCATCCACACCCAACTGTGGCAGAACTAGGATGCTAGGCACAGTAAGACTTAACCAAGTAGATTACGGGACTCTTCAGAAATCATGTGCATGATGGTCATTTCCAGCTTTAAGACAATATCCCTGGGAGGGAGTAAATGGAGATGAGTTAGTTAACCAATTCCACTCAAATCAGACACCTGCACACGTAATATTCCACCTGTGCAGAGGCCAGCTGGTGAGCTTTTTTAAAATCATCATATGTGACAATTCACATCTTAATCTCAGGTTCTCCCACAATAAATGATCCCAACAGCCAGCAAATCCAAGCAGCAGTGTGTTTTCTAATGGGTGGAGTGTCTGGTGACAAGAAATTAATTCCCCCTGTCAGTCTCTTGGAAGCAGCTCTTCAGCTAAAGTAAGAATTGGACAAAGTAGAAGGATTGCTCTTAAACTGGTCAAATGACTTAATATAATGTCTGTGAAGTTGGTTTATCAGAAATTCTTTCACTCACATTGGGGTAAGGAGAAGAGCTAATGACTCTGAGATTTACTTCAAGTGCTGGTTTCGTCTGTGATTCTAGGCCTGGCTCACCAGGCAGAGCTGGATTCTCCTCATTAGGAACTGGCTTGGCGCGACAGTGTTCAGTGCCGGTGGCTGCCATGTCTGCAATCTGTCTCCGGGAGTGACATATGCTGGGCCCGGGTGAACGCATTGGGCAATTTGCAAGAACAGTTGAGAGCAAGAGAAATGGTCACTGTCTTCTAGGATTTGTCAAAGTGATACAAATTTCAATGTCTTATGATAATTTTGAGAATAAAAACACCAGTACAACAATTTTCTCCATTTGTTCTCATGGGCTGAGATGTCAGCGCTTAGCTCCTGCTTCAAGAAGTCTTCCAGTAAGTCTCTGGAAGTGACTCAGACCACTGTTCTCCAATTTCCCATTGTGCCACTCATTTTGGACACAGGCTAGTGGATGTTCTTACTCAATTGTTTAACAGATGACATCATTATCTAAACAAAGAGATGCTAACTTTCTCCTGGACTGGAACTAGGTGTTAAAGCCCTGTGTTCAATAAGAATAGGCCTGCACTTCATACCTCTCATATTTCCCGAACATAACACAATTCCTGGCCCTCTAGTAATCCCATTTGTGCTTCCAGCCACTACCTCATTCTTCTTTTTATTTTTTATTTTTTTAAAGATTTTATTTATTTATTTAAGACAGAGAATGAGAGAGAGCACATGAGAGGGGTTAGGGTCAGAGGGAGAAGCAGACTCCCTGCCGAGCAGGGAGCCCGATGCGGGACTCGATCCAGGGACTCCAGGATCATGACCTGAGCTGAAGGCAGTCGCTTAACCAACTGAGCCACCCAGGCGCCCCCTCATTCTTCTTTTTAAAATAAAATTCTTTAAAAAATTTTCAATACACATTATTTCTAATTCTTCCCCTCTGTTCGCCATTGGACCACCTCCCATTGGGCGGTGACTACCACCCTTCCACCAACTTCTCTTATCAAGGTCAGCATAAACTTCTACGTTGCTAAATCCAAAGTTCAGTACTATGTCCTCCTGTTCCTTATCAGCTGCCTGTGTTAGAGCTGTTCATTCTCTCCTGAGTGAATCCACAGTTCTCGGCTAGCTCCAAGGAGACCATATTAACCTGGCATCTCTCTGGCTTTTCCTTCTTTGTCTGTCTCCTTGGCATGGTCCTGCTCATTCCCCTCAAGCATTAAGTACTGGAGCACTTTAGGGCCTCAGCTCCTTCCATTCCACACTGCTTCTCTGAATTATGTCTTTATGGACCTCTATATCGGGCTGACTTCCAAATTGACATCTCTGCCTACATATGTCCCGTAAACTCCAGAGTTGTTTTTCCTTCTTCTGTTCAATTAACCACTTTACACCTCTATTCAATATTAAATTGGCATTCAAAGTTAACGTGTTATAATCTGAGCTCCCGATTACCAACTCCCCAAAATTGCTGTTCCTAATTTGTCTTTCACCTCAGTAAATGGCATCTCCTATCACCCACTTGTGCAGGTCAAAATTTTTAGGGTCATTCTTGACTCTTCTATGTCTCTCAAACCCATCTATTGGCATGTAATTCGTTAGCAAAAAATTTAGCTTCTACCATCAAAATATGTCCACAATCCAACCACTTACTCTCATCTCTACCTGCTATCACTCTGTTCCAAGCCCACCATCGATCTCTCACCTGGTTTATTGTCAAGGATCTCCTCAGTTGCCCTGATTCTGCCTTTGGCCCCTTTTAATCTAATCTCCACAGAGTAGTAGACATTGTTTTATCTGCAAAACCTAAGTTAGTTCATGAGACATAGCTAGTTAAAACCTTCCAATATTTTTGAATTTTCCTAGAATAAAAGCTAAAGAAATTCCTTAAGAACTTACCTAATTTGTCCCTTTCCCCAATACTGATTTGCAATCATTTCCTGCAAGCCTAGTGTTAACTCTCACTGCCCCAGTCAGACTGCTATATTGCTGTTCTTCAAATGTGTCAGCAACCCACATGTGAAGACCTTCCCGCTGCTTCTCTCCCTTCCTGAAATGCATTTCCCTAGGTAAACCCAATGCCATCTCTTGTCCCCATTAAGTCTTTATACAAATGTTGCCTTCTCAGTGAGACCCTTGCCACCCCATCTAATACTGTAACACCCTCATCAACTCAGATTTTCTATCCTCTTTCCCTGTTTCCTTTTTTTCTCTATGGAATCTAACTTCATCCAAATACTGTGTATTATACCTACTTGCTGTGTTTATACTTTGCTCCTTTCCAACTAGAAAGTCAAATCCATCAAGGTACAACCTGTGTTCTGTTTATTGCTATATACCTCACATCTAGAAATATGCTTGGCAGATAGTAGCTGCCCAATAAAATGTCATTAAATAATTAAGAAATAAATACAATAGTTGCTTATAAACATTTGTTTGATTATAGTAATTAATTACCTAGCAGATTAATGAATGGCCAGTTCCTTGATATCTGATCACTCCTGATATCTGATTGGTTTCCTCATCCTCCACCATTCCCCAGGTCTGATCACCCTGGCCTGCCTTCAGTAAAAATCCTGTTAGATGGGTTTAGCCAGAATCCCCTCTAATCCCTAATGTTTCCTCTTAATAATTTTCCATACATCAAACCCCACCCTACTCCTTGGCTATAACTTCCCATGTGTCCATCTTGTATTTGGAATTGAGACCAGCTCTATACTGAGGTCTCTTTTCCCCTATTACAATATTTCTAAACAAAATTTGCTTTTATCACCTTAACTACTGTTCAGCTCTGATTATTCTTTTATACTGGTAAAGACAAAAGGCAGACTTACAAAGATTTCCCTAGCAGAATAAAAAAGCTGGGCCTAAAACAACTATATAGATGTCCACAGGAAGTGGTGACTTCTCTGAATGTCTACCCCCTTCCCAATTTGATTAAGGCAATTGCTGAGCCTCATAAGAGATGGAGAGAGAGGATATTGTTTGTGGGCTATAATTAGTGTCCATATCTACCACAATTTTGGAAACAGAAAATGGACACTAAGAAAGAGAATAAAACCATCAAGGCAAGAAGCCTGAGGAATAGAAGATGTGCTACACTTAAAGAAAGGTCATGTATGATGAGGATGTAGATTGCTCAGAAGGTGCCTTTTAAAATATGGCTTCATCCATTGTACTTATGAAGCAGAGTTTGAAAATAATTGTATAAAGTCAGTGTCTCCTTAACTTCCCTTTGCCTTCACTCATTTCATCAATTAAGAAATAATTATTAAAGGACAACTACTCCTATTTTAGATGCTGAGCAGACATAAAAACAACTCATAAAACTTACTTTTACTATTTAAAAATTTTCACCATCAACAAGTTCAAAAGCAGTACTTAGACCATCAAATCCAAATTCTCAAAAATCCCAGGTTATTTTGGTCCATTAAGGCTGCTATAACAAAAATACTATAAACTGAGTGACTTATAAACACCGAACATTGATTTCTCACACTTCTGGAGGCTGGGAAGTCCAAGATCATGGAGCCAGCAGATTTAGTGTCTAGTAAGAGCCCACTTCCTGTAGGATGGTTGCCTTTTCACTGTAATACCACTGGGCAGAGAGGGCAAATTAGCTCTCCAGGTCTCTGTTATAAGGGCATTAATCCCAATCATGAAGACTTCACTCTCATGATCAAATCAACTCCCAAAACCCCACTGTCTAATACCATCACCTTGGGAGTTAGGATTTCAACATATAAATTTCAGAGGGACACAAATATTCAGACCACAGCACAGGCCAATGGCTTCCTAATCAGTAGATCTATGCACCACTTTTCAGGACTTAGAAAAGAGGAAATATTTATGGATATACATTTAATTGTAATGTACCTGTTGCTTGGTAGGGCCATTCTTTCTCTTTTTCTCATTATGGAAACACATAAATAAGTGCAAGGTATGCCTCTGGGAGCCATTTATAGGTTTTGTTAGGGTAAACTGATATTAACATTTGTGTAAGAGATATCAGTGGTATTCTTTTGTCAGAAAATCCCCTTTCTATATATAGCCCAAGGCATTACTCCGAGAGCTGCAAATGTATTCTCTTCAAAAGCATGTCAGTCTAGAACTGGATAATCCATATTTGTTGAATCCTGGAAGTGCAAGGGGAGAATGAGTAAAAGCAGATGCTACTGCTGTGGAGATACACACATGCAAGTAAGCAGAAATTAATTGCAGCATGTAGATAAAATAGATACAATATATTTAATTATCTCTAATGCTCCCTGCCATGTAAATTATTATAAATCTATGAAGACAATGTCATTTATTAGTACAGGGATTAGGAAAACATCTCTACAATTTAGATTTATCTGAGCACAGGAGAAAGCTTATGTTATTCCCATTTTACACTGGCATTCTTCCAATTAGTTTCCACACCTTTGAGAATTTTCACTGACATATGCTTAGGTAAATCTTTAGGTAAGTAGCCACAGTTGGAATGATAAAACAAAGTTTGTTTGTTTTTCATTATAGGTCCAGGGTCCAAAATAATTTTGTCTGCCTATACCAAATTCTAAAGTTACTACTGATGAATTTGGATCCAAGCATCTAATGAGAAATTATTTAAATAGGTTATATAGCAAAGAGAAGGATCATCAGTGATAGCTTGTCTTAAGATTGGTCAACAAATTTTAAAAGCCACTTATTCTCCCTATTACACAATTTCTCTCTTGTGCCTGAACAAAATTCCTCTTTGAGTCTAAACACTTTCCACTAACCCATAGAATAGAGAGCACTCTTGGAGTTTGCATCTAAGTTTCAGTTCATGAACAAGGTTGCTATCCCCCAATCCAAATAGTTCACACTCAAGTAATCCTAGGAGTTATTTGAAGTCCGTAAATGTGTGCACAAATGGCTTAGAGACCAAGAATCCATAGAAGATAGGGGATTTTTGTGGTCCTTGAAGAGAGAACATCCAAACCAAATCAGAACAGGTGTTGGCTTAAAGGCAAAAACTCAACATGCAGAGGTGACTGGGATGGCCCTGTTGGGCTACGTGTAAATGAGTAAGCGGAGGGAACTTGTCCACAGGTGAAGAGATTTGGGGAGGTACCTAGAGGTAAGCAGAGAAGAGAGAAATGGGGAACGTGGTGTAGGTTCCTGACTTTCTGGTTCATGTGCATGTATTTTGTGCCTGGTTCCTTGGACTTGTGAAATCACCATCTACCAACAGTAAACCTTTCATTTGCTACTTCAGTTAATTTGAGTGAGCTTATGTTCAAAATACTGTTTTTAAAAAAGAATCTTGACTAGAAAAAGATCTTGAATTTGCATAAGTAAGAAACGTGCAGTAAGATACTTCATGTGGAGAGACAGAAATAAAAGACAGATACGGGAGATGGGAATTTGCAAAGCGTGTTTGAAAATATGACGGGTGTGTATTTATCATGAAAGTAACTAATATGGGGCAGTTTTTGACAATAAGCTTACAAATAAAATTTGGAGACAGATTAATACTTGGTGGATTTGTTTGTATTGGATTCCCCCAAGCAGAGGTGTCTACAAAGGTTTTAAAGCTGGTGAATGGCACAATGGAATTGGTTGATACTTGAAAGAAAGGGGCTTAGAACTTTTTAGTTGAGTTGGCATATCAAGATTATCCAAAGAGAAGTGCCGTCATGCTTCGGAAAAAAGAAAAGAAATGTAGCAATCAGAATTTGAACCGATGAAGTGAGGAGGGCAGTATGTCAGGTCAGTTACAGTCTGTAGAAGTAGGAGAAAAGAAACAGGTCAGGTCAGTTACAGTCTGTAGAAGTAGGAGAAAAGAAACAGATTCTGAGAACAAGGGATTTGAGTCAACACACGCTTGAGGATTTTTGTTTATAGAACGTTTACAATGGAAAGGATCATAGAGATGGTTAATGTCAAGAGCCTTTTCAGAATCTGGGAAATTCCATATTGGAAGGGAAATGAGAGGACAGATGGAGACGCTCTGAGCCCAGCTTCCTGAATTCAACTAAAGTGGTTCCTATTTCATTTGGTTTCCATCTTGAGGTTATACAAAATGTTTCATTTTTAATGGTGCCATTAATTTTAAATTTAAATAGTATAAATCTGTCCATGTTCTAGGGAGAAAGTAAGGGAACCCAAGTAACCTGTGTTAGAGTCAAGTCCTTTCATGGACTCTGGAGTCCTTTGCAGAGACTCCTCTTCCAGGGCCCTCATTCTTGACTTTAGATTGACTCCTGTTCTTCCAGCATGCCTGTTTCAAAATGACTATAAATAAACTGAATAGTTGATATTTATAATTATAGTAAGAATTTTATTTTTTCCTCTTTTTCTTAGATATGTAAAACACTTTTATTTATAACATCCCATTTGGCATAATTTTTGAAATTGTTTATGTGGACAAAATCATTTGCTTTCTCTTTGTAAATGAGAAAAATAAGTTGGCAAATCAGCTAAATTTATATAGGACATTACTGGCTGCAGCAAATAAACTGCTAATTTTTTGTGGGATATAAAGGAATATTTCATTTTCAGTTCTCAAAATATAGGGATCTTGGAGGGTGGCAACGAAATAATGATGGAAGATGTCATTTATCTGGATATCCCATAAACACATATGTAGGACAATATGAAAAATTCTCCTGGTAAATGAAATATCAAATGATTTTAAATAGCAATTAAAATGCTCAGTTTCAATTTTCTTAGTTA
Source organism: Leptonychotes weddellii (assembly GCF_054177405.1). Taxonomy (NCBI): domain Eukaryota; kingdom Metazoa; phylum Chordata; class Mammalia; order Carnivora; family Phocidae; genus Leptonychotes; species Leptonychotes weddellii. Next base: position 90,989,777 of record NC_138371.1, on the reverse strand, counting down.
TATTCTCATGCATTGCAATCACAGCATATTTTCATTTGTTTTAAGAATGAAATGTTCAAGGCAATGAGGAAGGGCAACAGAGCAAATTACCTAATTTACATTTAATACAGACAAAACATGATAGAGTGATATTCAAAGAGAAGAAAGATGGAAGTCCCAGTATACATATGATTATGTTTGTGGGGGTTGGTAAGCCTTGGAAAGTCTCTTTGCCTGTCCACCTCGAGATTGTCAACTCACTCAAACCTAGCATTTTTTGAAACATCTGGAGGTTTAGTAACCATCTGTGTTTCTATTTCAACAACAACAACAGAAATCAACAATTTAGGGTCAAATATGTTGCCTTGCCCTTTATCGATTTTTATGGTATAAGTGCCCCAAATGCAATCTTGGACCCATTTGACAAACACCCTCTGTCTGCAGTCCAAATACAACTCTCCTGCATACATTAATCTATGGGTCCACACATTCAACACACAACACCACTCTCGGGGATTTGTTCCCGCTGACTGACACTACCTTCATAGAGACAGAAGGAAAAAGTATTGCCACTATAATATTCCCTGCCTAAGGGCTCAGTTGAAATTCTCAGACTCTACAACAGGAAAATAAAACAAAACCAGTATGTGAATATTGTTTCTCCATCTTTCTCTACATATTCATGACCTCTACCGCTAATTTTGAGAAATAATTATACATTGCATTGCTGTTACTTAATTCTTACATGTAAAACTTATTCCTGAATTAAATTACATCAGAAATCACTCCTCACTTCATGTTTTATATTTTCTCTTATAAACCTCCAGTGTATAACAATGTGTTTAATGGTAACAGATAATCATTGTTTGGTGCTGAATGAATAAAGGAGGCCATGAAGGCTTATACCATACCTTTCTTTACACTGTTCATTTTTATCAACTTCTTTCTTATTTTTTCTTCCTCTTTTCTTAATCTTTTTCTTTAATTTCAAGATGGAGTATATCAAAACTACATGGTAAATATTGTAAATATGTAATAGGTCATATGCAATGCTCCTAAAGACTAATTATTTGATAATTTATTGGTACACTTGAGAGTTATAAGTAGGTACATTGTCATAGTTAAAATATAACCAGACTAAGTTAATAATAATAAATATGAATACTTATTTTGGATATTACTAATAAAAAACTCTCAGCCCCACAATTCTGATGATTTAATTTCTTAATTTCTTCTTTCCCCAAATGTTAAGTTTATTGAGGTGTAATTTATATAGAGTGAAATTCATAGATCTTAAGTGTATAGTTTGATCAATTTTAACAGATGAATACATCTAGTTAACTACTCAATAACCTTATTAAGACATAGAGCACTCCATCACTCAAGAACTTTCTTCATACCTCTAAACTAAAAAGCTTTTGCACGGTGAAGGAAACTATCAGCACAATGAGAACAACCTACTGAATGGGAGAAAATATTCGCAAATGATATATCCAATAAGGGGTTAACATCTGAAATATACAAAGAACCTCTACAGCTAATTATCCAAAAAAATCCAATTAAAAAGTCAGCAGAGGACCTAAACAGACATTTTTCCAAAGAAGACATTTAGATGGCCAACAGGCACATTAAAGATGTTCAGCATGGCTTATCATCAGGGAAATGCAAATCAAAACCACAATGAGATATCACCTCACACCTGTCCTGTAGGAATGGCTAGTTTGAAAGAGACAAGAATAACAAGTGTTGGTGAGGATTTAGAGAAAAGGGAACCCTCACACACTGTTGGTGGAAATGTAAATGGGTGCAGCCACCATGGAAAATAATGTGGAGGTTCTGCAAGAAATTAAAAATATAACTACCATACAATCCAGTAATTCCACTTCTGAGTATTTATCTAAAGAAACGAAAACACTAATTCAAAAAAACATATGCACCCCTATGTTCATTTCAGCAGAACTTAAAATAGTCAACATATGGAAGCAACTTAAATGTCCACTGATAGATGAATAAATAGATATATATTACTGAACCATCAAAAATAATGGAATCTTGCCATTTGTGACAACATGGATGAGCCTAGAAGGATTTATGCTAAGTGAAATAAGTTAGCCAGAGAAAGACAAATACCACCTGATTTCACTTATGTGGAATCTAAAAAAACAAAACAAAGGAACAAACAAAACCAAAAAGAAACAGACACATAACCCAACAAACTGATGGTTGTCAGAGGGGAGGGCTATGCAGTGAACAAAATAGGTGAAGGGGATTAAGAGGCTCAATCTTCAATTATAGAATAAATAAGATATGAGAACGTAATATGAGAATAAATAAGATATGAGAATAACATAGAGAATGTAGTCAACAATATTGTAACAACTTTGTAAGGTGACAGATGCTAACTATACCTATCGTGGTAGCCATTTGATAGTGTGTATAAATACCAAATCACTGTGCTGTACACCTGAAACCAGTATATATTGTATGTCAATTATTCTTCAATAAAAATTTTTAACCTCATTCAGTGAGAAGTATTGTCCTTTTCTTTCTTTTTAAAGATTTTATTTATTTATTTGAGAGAGGGAAAGAGGTCATGAGGCAGGGGAGGGGGGTAGAGGGAGAGGGAGAAGCAGACTCCCCACTGAGCAGGGAGCCAGGACTTGGGGCTTGATCCCAGGAGCCTGGGATCATGACCTGAGCTGAAGGCAGATGTTTAACTGACTGAGCCACCCAGGTGCCCTTATACTGTCCTTTTCAATTTAGTTTTGTTTTAGGATTCTAGCATTTATGTTTATGAGTGGTATGGACTTATAATTTGCTTTTCCTGCAATATTTGTCTCATGATAGTGTCAGGATGATGCTTGTCTCATAAAATGAATTGGGAAGTGTTCTCTCCTACTTTCTGAAAAATTTTGTGAAGATTCATGTTATTCCTAATGTGCTATTTGGAAGAATTCAAATGTGCAGCCATCGATACCCAAAGTTGTGTTACTGGGGACATTTTAAAGTATTGATTACATTTATTTAATAGATGTGTTATTTAATTTTTTTGTTTCCATTTGGGTTTATTTTGATAGACAAAGTGTGTTTTGAAGCAATTCATTGGTTTCATCTAGGTTGTTAAACTTAATGGTACTGTTGTTCATAACATCATCTTATATTTTAGAGCCTGAGGGATTTCTAGTCGTCTTTGCCTCTACATTTTCTTGTATTTTTGATTAATGATCTCGCTCACTCACTCTCTCACTTACTAAGGGATTATCACTTTTATTAATGTGATACTCTTTTTTTTTTTAAAGATTTTATTTATTTATTTGCGAGAGAGAGAATGAGAGACAGAGAGCATGAGAGGGAGGAGGGTCAGAGGGAGAAGCAGACTCCCCGCGGAGCAGGGAGCCCGATGCGGGACTCGATCCCGGGACTCCAGGATCATGACCTGAGCTGAAGGCAGTCGCTTAACCGACTGAGCCACCCAGGTGCCTCAATCTCACAAAAGCACAAATGTCCAGATATCTCACAAATTTTTATCATTCTCTCATTGTTCACATACTTGAAGGTGTGAATATGGAATTTTAGGATAACCATTTTAGGCTATCCTAAAGTTTCTTCCTATTGCAGACATCCAACTTGGAAGTATAAAATTTAAATATAGTCACACAGAACCAAACATCAAATGCTTCAAGAAGAATATTGATGTTCATTTCTACTCTGAGGGTTAAGAACTACAGAGTAAGCAATACTTCTGCTACAGTGGGCATCAATGTGTGTGAATAAAGCACGCATTGAATGGAACTAAACTTGGAATGGAAATGGAAAACCACTTTGACTTATTTCTATAGCCAGTGCAACCAATTTCTCATTTTTGAGAGGATGTAGAAGTGGGCAATGGGTTCTGTTAAAACATATAGTAGCAGAGGGATATGTTAAAACATCCATTTAAAATGTTCTCACAATGATTTTTGAGTCAGAAACATGCCCCAGTGGTTCTTTGCATTGTTGATCTTGCTCTCTCTATATACGGCAGAAGTATTTATTTCTTTTAGAAAGACTATTAATTAGCCAGATCTCAATTCAGTGAGTGAGAGTGTACATCTGGAAGTTCTTATGTTTTATTTCTATTTTTATAGTTATGAATTCATGGTTGTAGACATTACAAAAATTCTGTAACACACAGAGAGAGAGAGAGGGAATGGGGAGAGAGATTGAGGGAAAGAAAAGTGTGATAGAAAGGAAAGGAAGATAAAAGGAAAAACAAAACCAATAGGGAATGAGCCAACAGGGGCGGAGAGAGACTAATCTAATACTGACAATAATCTGATCCTTTTTAAAACCCAAACTGGAGTGTCAGTTTTAATTTAATATATCATCTTCATTCTTATGTGTGCTAAAGGGTCTATTACCAAGCATTGTCAAATTTTGGCCCATTACCTAATAAAGATGAAGTTTAAAATCCTACTAACTAATCAATACTTGCCTCAAAATATTCTTGGATGAATCAAGTTATTGCTGGATCTATATTAGTTGAATTTATATATTGCACTTTACATTTGCATCTTATCACAATTTATCAACTCAATCCAACAAGATACTACACTTAAAAAAAAATCTCTTTCCATGGGAGAAACATCATCAGTCTTTGGCTACTCCTTTTCTTGTGTGTCTGTGATTTGCTGATCTTTGTATTTGCTACTTTCTGTGAGATTGGTTCCAAATTCAAATATGTCCTTCATGTTGACATTTCTTCTAAGCCACGTTGAATGCCCAAGACCACTTAAGCTCTAACATAAAATTTTAGGAAAGCAGCTTGAAGATGCTTTATTTTAAAATTTCTCTGTAGGTTTGAATGTTTAAGAAGTGTCTCATATATCTCAGTTGTAATTCTTTCTTCTAAATTATGAGCACTTGCTATTGATTCATCTGGTTTCCTTGGCTAAAAAATAAGGACCATAAATACCTTAGTATAAGGCATCAGAAACTAAAAGTTCATGAATGATTTTGACAAGAATAATAAAAAATCAAGAGCTGGTGAAAAGGTGTTAATAAATGCATGAGCAGAAAGAAACAAAGCAAAACTATGAATTTAGAAAAGAATTTTCAGTAATTGGGGATAATGCAGTTAATTATTTGGTAATACAAAGGAAGTGCACCATATATAGATCAAGGAAGGCAAACATTAACATTTTCAAGGGGCTATTAAAGTGACAGGAAGGGCTTGACAAAATGCAGGTTTCCGCTACTTCAAGACCTCCTGAATCAAAATTTCTGAGGGTAGACTCTGAGAAAAGTATATTTCAAAAAATGTTCTCAGGTGATTTTGTATAAAATCACAGCAAAACGTGAGAACATATACTATGGAGCATAATTATACAGAAAAACTCTGAGGCATTATATTATTTCTGGATTGGGAAGGAAGAATGAGAGAAATAGTTGTCATGTATTATTAGTCTGTTATGTGCTGTCATTGGATGATGAACTTTTTATACTCACAGGTTCCCATACAACTGGACCACAATTCTATGTTGTAGAGATCAGCAATTCAATATTAAAGATGAAGATCCAGGAGATAATTTTTTTTTTTTTATCTAAATCACTGCTATAGGAAGGTAGAGAAATGGAATTCATACTCCGATTTACCTGACTCTCTCATTCTACTCTACCACACTGTTTTTCTTCACCAGTACTTACAAAATGAATATTTTAGAAACGCTGTTGCAGTGATTTCGTATCATGTCTAGGCTGTGCTTCAAGATGAAGAAGAGTACATCAGCAATTCTGAGGAGCTTAGTCACCAGATGCTTTTTAAGACCTTCATCCATTTTTAAAAGCCCTTTAGGTAAAAGTATCTTTCTCAGTTAAGAAGGTTTATACTAGGGCGCCTGAGTGGCTCATTCGTTAAGCGTCTGCCTTCGGTTCAGGTCATGATCCCAGGGTCCTGATATCGAGTCCCACATCAGGCTCCCTGCTCGGCAGGAAGCCTGCTTCTCCCTCTCCCACTCCCGCTGCTTGTGTTCCTGCTCTGGCTATCTCCGTCTCTGTCAAATAAATAAATAAAATCTTAAAAAAAAAAAAGGAAGGTTTATACTAATATCCCAGAAAGACTGATCCAGGTTGTACACCAGCCAATTACGTTATGCGTTGCTCTCCTTATAATCCAATAAAACCTTGCTGTTTAGAACACTATGACTTTCCCATCCTGCTATCTTTCTCTCTGTATTCATCAACAGTTTTGAATTTTGGGTTGTGGCTTCCCTGTATTATTTTTAAAGAAAAAAAATAGGGACATCAATTTAATTGAAACCAGTAAAATGAGAGATTCATTACCATGATTTTATTGAAAAGCAAGAAATAAAATGTCCTTGGCTTTAGAGCTAATGGTCCTTTCAAGAGATCTTAAGATCTTTGGCTGTGGCCATGATAATCACTACCTTCTAAAAATTCAGGAGAAACTCAGGTTGTTTGGAGCCTATCCAAAGGTGTGAGTTCCTATCTTGCAATCATTGCTATAGCAATTTATGAGTCAATCTGAATAAGGCAGCTCTGTAACTCTGTAACTGTGGATGTTCAACAGGCAGCACCTCCTTCCATAGTTCTTGACTACAGGTTGGAGAGCGGGGTTTAAAGGCAACACTGAGCTCTCTTGTGTAATTGTATATGACTGCATCCTCCAAGCTGGAGAGAACTGAGCTATGGACCATCTCTGTCCAGACCTCAAAAAATTGCTATTTATGCTTTATTGCCCGTCTTCCTATATCTAATGGTCTCTAGTGATTATCATATGTTTCAACTTTTCCATTTTCTATATATCTTACCAATAGGGGAATGGTGGAGTTTGAGTATCTGGGCTTTCATGAAGGTGAGCCAGTCAGATTTTAGATATTCATTCCCTAAAATTGGCTTTGAAATCTGATATTCCCTTCCTCCCTCTTTTCTTTTTTTTCCCTTCCTTCCTGCTTCCCTCCCTCCCTCTCTCACTCTCCCTCTCTTTTTCTCCCTTTTTTCCTTTCATAATACACTAAATGAAATTTATAGCCCACAAATTAGGTATTTACTTGGTCTTCACTCACAACTTATTGACTAGACAATAACTCATGGATGTATTTTATTTGCTGTTTGTATTTTGAGTTAGTCATAGTTTTTCTGGCCTCTATAATCTAAGAAAACATTTGCTCAAACAAATTCTGATTTCTTTTTTTTTAAGATTTTATTTATTTATTTGAGAGAGAGAGAGAGCGAGGGATTGAGAGCACGAGCAGGATGAGGGGCAGAGGGAGAAGCAAACTTCCCGCTGAGCAGGGAGCCTGATGCAGGGCTTGATCCCGGGACTCTGGGACCATGACCCAAGGTGAAGGCAGACATTTAACTGACTGAGCCACCCAGAGCCCCAAATTCTGATTTTTTAAATGCCAATTTGCTTACACTAATGATATAGTGTGATATTTCTCTCTCTTGAGGGAAAATAAACTAGTTAGAATTCATGACTTAAGGATACCTCTATTTTCTCTCATTCTATACATACCCTAGTATTTCCAGGAGGAAAGGGGGATACTTACTCATGGGAAATCATTCTCAATTCCATAGTCACCTACCACTCATTGGCCACTGTGGTTAAGGAAGTAATAAGAAGTATTAACAAAAATGTCTATGTAAGGAAGCTCATTGCAGTAAAATTTATACTGATCTATAATGATAAATAAATGTGTAGCAAGAGTAATGTTTAAGTAAACTATGACATATCCAAAATAGTGTATTTTGCATTGATTAAAATGTTTTTGAAGACTTGTTTATAATGTGAGAAAAAATTAAGTGATTGGTAAAAACAAAGAGACACAAAATTATAAATGGGGACAAAATAAAGGCTTAAGGAAATGGATCCAAATATAAGATTTATATGTCATTTTGAGCTTATGTCTGACATAACACTTACAGTCATCAGCCACATTGGCATCCTCAATCATTCTTTTTTTTTAACTCCCACTTTTTTTATTCTTATGTTCAATTAGCCAGCATATAGTACATCATTAGTTTTTGATGTAGTGTTCAACAATTCATTAGTTGCGTATAACACCCAGTGCTCGTCATAACACATGCCCTTCTTAATAACCATCACCTGGCTACTCCAGCCCCCACCTCCTCCCTCCTGTAACCCTCAGTTTGGTTCCCAGAGTCCAGAGTCTCTCATGGTTATCCTTAATCATTCTTGAACAAATCAGGCAAATTCTCACTCAGTGCATTGACTTTTGGAATGTTCTTCCCCCACTTATCTGCTTGACTCACTCTCTTCAGGTCTTCGCCTAAATATCACCATCACAATACTTCTTCTGTGATCACTCTTTAAAAACTGTAACCTCAATCCCTCTTTTTCTTCTTCTCTATTTCTCTTCTTGATGCCCAATTCTTGTCAACTAGTTGTAGCACATATGTACCTAATTTCTTCTTACTCATTAGCACATATGTACCTAATTTCTTCTTACTCATTTTTCCCCATAAGAATATACCTCTCATGAGGGTGATGATTGGGTCCATTTTGTTCTTGTTCTCTATTCTATCCCCTGCTACGCATTATTCGCACTATTGCCAGGCACTTTGTAGACTGTTAATAACTATTTGTTGAATGAATTGATAAATAAATGAGCTAATTTTGTTTATATGCTTTGCTTTATACTTTTTAAATTTAAACTTTGAATAATTTTGATGTTATATTCTACCATTAAATTTTTTTAAAAAGATGTGAAAAAAATTTTTTGAGATGAGTTTCATTATTATGGCTGTATCTTCCTCTTCTTTTTCCTCCAGTCACTAATGATAAGAATTTTGTTGTACTGTAAAATGAAGTACTCCAGGTTTTTTTTTTTCTAATGCTAGAAATGAAAGGAAATTTAAAAGAAAAGTGTTTCCTTAAAACAGAGATGTTCGTAAGTCTTATGAGTAGAGAGAATTGCCATGTACATATTACAAGGGCATTAACTAGATTAAGAAGAATTGAAAGAATTAAGTTATCTATTAAGAGTTTGTTTTCAGGGCGCCTGGGTGGCTCAGTCAGTTGTGTCTGCCTTTGGCTCGGGTCATGATCCCAGGGTCCTGGGATGGAGTCCCGCATCGAGCTCTCTGCTCAATGGAGGGCCTACTTCTCCCTCTCCTCTTCACTCCTGTTCTCTCTCCCTCTCTCAAATAGATAAATAAAATCTTTAAAAAAAAAAGAATTTGTTTTCAAATGTCTAGAAACTTTAAGAATGCTAGACATTTTATAAGTTCAGTACATAAGCTCTGCAAAGATGTAAATGAATTATGAAAATATTTGAAATGCAAAATAAACACTTTGGTACAAAAATATAAAGAAAATGGAAAATTTGAAATGAATGTTTAATTAAATGTCCATAAAAGACAGCACTGTTTCAGCCTCCAACTCTTTTGCTCATTTACTAGCCACACTTTTAACATTATTACTTTCTATTAATACCTAAATAAAACAAAGACATAGCATTATTACTTTCTATCAATACCTAAATAAAATAAAGACATAAGCCAATTTAATCTGGATTTCATTTTATGGTCAATTATTCACTATGATCTCTAGCATTGCTTAGGTTACCAGTCACTGCTCCACCTACATATACTGCTATCCCTTTCTATTAGGAGATTAAAATTTTATTTGTTTTTGCTTTTGTTAAAAGTAAAAACAGTCAAATATTCCTCGGGACTTATCCAAGAAAAATTCGAAGTAAAAAACTTGGAAAAGAGAAAATGCAAACTAATCCATGGAGGTTAGAAGTAGAGGTTGATTTAAAAAATGCATGGGGGAAATTTGGGGGTAATGGAAATATTATGTATCTTGATTGCTATGTGAGTTCGTAGTGTATACATTGACCAAAACTCGATAACTGTACGCCTAAGATGGGTGCAGTTCATTTTACGTAAATTATATTTCAATAATGTTGATAATGTTAGAAGAGAACTTTAGAAAACTGAGTGAGGTTAAGGATAACACTGTAATTTGCTTCAAACATCGTTTTCCTCCAGTCAATTCCCTATTCAAAAGCCATCAGTGTCTCCAACCTCACAATACTCTCTATAGCTGGCCTCAAGCCAAACTTATACAACCCCATCTCTTATCATGCATCTACACAAACCCTTTATTCTAGAGAGCCAACTTTTCACTCCTCTCAGTATATGCCTTCCTCATTCCTAACATTCCCCTCTTCTTCATGTCATTCCTTCACCTCTGCCTGCAATCCTCTGCATTTAGCCAGTAAATACTTGTTCATCAAATCACCATATCTGAAATTCCTTTCTCCCCCTGAAACCTCCCTGGATCCCAAAAAGGAGTCTTTCTTAAAACCTTATCCTGAAGATTTTATCTCCAATACTTTTCTATATCTATAGTTTACTTATTTACTTATTTACTTATTTATTTGGCTTTTAATGCATGCCTCATTATCCTAAAAGGACTTTAACCTCTCTGATCTCAGATATCTCATTTTCCTGCTATTAAATTCTCCCGTATGTTCTGCATTTCGTAGGTGCTCATTCATTATCCATTGATGGATAACCTACATGCTATACACAGCTTTACACTGCATGGAAATAAAAAAATGTCAAGGAGCCAAAGATATATCGTTTCTACTTTTGCAGATGGGGAAGGTGGATAACTATAATTAGGAACAAAGGAGAAACATAATGAATCAATTTGATAGCAAATAATAACACAAGAAGATAAGTAGGCTTTCCTTTTCTCAGATAGTTCAATGGAACAATGTAGATGAAGAATGATGGAGGAAGAGATAAAACTATTGTAATTACAGTTGCCTTCAATTTCATCATATTAATTCAGAAACCCTGGCAACTGTGCTCCACAGGAGACAGAAAATGATGGATGTGGCAAATTACCACTTCCTATAGCCATGTGGGGGTATTTCTCAAATTGATTCTTATCAATGGACAAAGCTGGACCAGAAAATTAGTGTCACTGAAGTGAAACCTTTTCAATTTAATTATATCAGGTAAAACCATGAAATTGAAGCTGATTATTTACAAAACACAATTTGTAACTTTGAAGAGATTAGCCAGAAAAATAGTTTAAGAAAACAGATGAGTTCTACACATTGGAGGATGAAAGCTATAAAAAATAATGTATGTTGAGCATGTACATTACTTGAAATGATCTTTACTCTCCATAGTTTTTTTTTTTTTTAATTTGGAAAAAAATTGCATCATCTAATTGCTAATGAGTATTTGCTAAATACCCAATGTGTGTCAGATACTGGTGAGGTCCCATGGTTGAGTTATGAATAAGGCACAGTTCTTTCCATTAAATAAAGTTAGTGGGTGATTGAAAAGAATAAGTGAGAATTTTAATAGAGGGTGGTGAGTCCAATGATGCAAATGAGTGCAGTGATACAGGAGCAGATAGAAGAGGCTGGAGTGCAATTGGAGTCAGGAATGTTATCTCACAGTAGGGTAACATAGGAATGTTGTCCCCGATAGCAACCAGAACAAAGGATGTTAGGATAGGCCTGTCAGAGGGAACAATATGTGTACAAGAATAGGGTCATGCGATATCATATTTGTTTAAGATTTATTTGTAAGAACTATGAACCTCGGGTGTCTGGGTGGCTCAGTCAGTTAAGCGTCTGCCTTCGGCTCAGGTCATGCCCGGAGTCCCGGGATCGAGTCCCACATCGGGCTCCCTTTTCAGCGGGGAGTCTGCTTCTCCCTCTGTCCTTCACTCTGCTTGTGCTCTCTCTTGCTCTCTCTCTCAAATAAATAAATAAAACCTTTAAAAAAAAAAAAAAGAACTGTGAACCTCCTAGAAGAAAACATGGGAATAAATCTCCTTGACATGAGTCTTGGTAATGAATTTTTGGATATAATACCTAAAGCACAAGCAATGAAATAAAAAATAAACAAGTGGATTACATCAAACTAAAAAGAAACCATCAACAAAGTGAAAATATGACCTATAGATTGGAAAAAATATATTTGCAAACCATATAACTGATAAATGGTTAATATCCAAAATATATAAAGAACTCATGCAACTCAATAGCAAAAACCAAATAAATAACAATTAAAAATGGGAGAAGGGCCTCAGTAGTTATTTTTCCAAAGAAAATATATGAAAGTCCAAAAGGTTCATGAAAAGATGCTCAACATCACTAGTCACAGGGAAATGCAAATTAAAACCACAATGAGATATCATCTCATGCCTGTTAAAATGTCCATCATCAAAAAGACAAGAGATAACAAATGCTTGTATGGATGTGAAGAAACAGGAACCTTGTGTACTGTTGGTGGGAATGGTGTAGCCACGTGGACAACAAGATGGAGGTTCCTCAAAAAATTAAAAATAGAACTACCATATAATCCAGCAAATCCACTTCTGGAAATATATCCAAAAGGAACAAAGACAGTAACTTTAAAAGATATCTGCACCCCGATGTTTATGACAGCATTATTTATAATAGCGAAGACATGAAAACAACCTAAGTACCCAACAATTGATGAATAAAACTGTATGTGGATATGTATGATAAATAATATACATATATATATACATATAGATAGCATATATATTGTATATACTATTTACAATATATATAATGTTACTTATAATATAATACTATATAATGGAATATTATTCAGCCATAAAAAATGAGGAAACCTTACCACTTGCACAACATGGATAGACCTTGAGGGCATTATGTAAGTGAAGTAAGTCAGACAGAAAAAGACCAATACTGTATAATCTCACTTATATGTGGAATCTAAACAAAACAAAAAAATCCCACCAAACTCATAGAAAAAGAGATCAGACTTGTGCTTAGCAGAGGTGGGAGCGGGGAAGGTGTAGTTGGAGAGGAGGGTGGTCATAGCTACAAATTTCCAGTTATATGCTATATAAGTACTAGGAATGTAATTTGCAATGTGGTGACTACAGTTAACACTGCAGGATGATATGTAGAAAAGTTGTTAAGAGTAAATCCTAAAAGTTCTCATCACAAGGCTGATTTTTTTGTTCTTTTCTTTTTATCATATCTATATGAAATGATGGAAGTTAGCTGAACCTATTGTGATTATTTCACAATATATGAAAATCAAGCAATCATACTATATACCTTAAACTTGTAGAATGATGCATGTCAATTATTTCTCAATAAAGTGTGTGGGGGAAATGTGGTATATATGTACAATGGGATATTATTCAGCCTTAAAAAGAGAAGGGAAGCCTGCTGTATACAACAACATGGATGAATCTGTAGGACATGATATTAAGTGAAGTAACAGACACAGAAGAACTGATAGTACATGAGGTATATGAAAGGGTCAAATTAATAGGGTCAGAGAGTAGAATGGTGGTTACCAGGGGCTGAGGGAAGGGGGAATGCCAGTTGCTATTCAGAAGATTAAAGTTTCAGTTATGCAAAGTGAGTAAGTTCTAGAAATCTGCTGTGCAACATTGTGCCTTTAGTTAACTACACTGAATTGCATGCTTACAAATTTGTTAAGAGGGTAAGTCTCCTGCTGTGTTCTTACCATGGTAAAAAAATATATATATATATGGGAAAAATGTTAGAGAAAAAAATGACTTGCCTAAAGTCATGCAGCTATTAAATGACAATTCTGAAGCAGGCACACATATGCACACACATAAACACACACATACACAGATTAATTTGTAAGCCTCTATTGATTCCTGTTGTAAACTAAGCTAAGCTAGTTTGGCTGGTCAAAATCAGTATGTTCTCTCTTTTTTTTTTTTTAATTAATTTATTTTTTTTAAAGATTTTATTTATTTTTTAGAGAGCGAGCGAGAGGGAAACAGCATGAGAGGGGAGAGGGTCAGAGGGAGAAGCAGGCTCCCCACTGAGCCGGGAGCCCGATGTGGGACTCGATCCCAGGACCCTGGGATCATGACCTGAGCCGAAGGCAGACGCTTAACCATCTGAGCCACCCAGGCGCCCAATCAGTATGTCCTCTTATGTGACTATGGATAGTTTCTGATTTGGAGAGTAAGGAAGGAGCTACATGTCTTTTTGTCCAGGTAGGATGTTCAAGTGAATGCAGTGCTTGGTCCACATTTTGTTACACAGATAATCATTTACTATCGTCATGCACAAAACTGGCTACTTTTGGAAGCTAAGCTTTGTGCAATTCCTGCTCATTTTCTTTTTCATTTAAGTACTTGCATGAAAAATTCACTCCAATTCAAATGCAATGATATTCTGATGGAAGAACCAGTCAACGTTCTAGATAAATCAGGTTCAGAATTTTCCATTAAACGAAGTAGTACATTATCAAGTGGAGATCTACATTTATGCTGCTTCAAAGGTTTTCAGTTTGTAAGTTAGCCAGATCCTGTATCTCATTCGCGCTTAACAACAGAAAAGCTTGTCTAAATCTTTAGCCAATCTTGTGTCTTTAATATTTGTCATTTCAAAAAGAAAATTTAATTCTAAACCCAAATTATGCAAATTTTGTACCTTCTTGTGCCAATTTAGATAATGACTTGAAACATTTTCCATAGGTGTCTTAGGAAAGTGAACTGTTGAATAGGATACTTCAAATATTAAGTAACTGCCCCTGGGTTTAGATTGAAATTAACTTACACACATACACATTCTCCTGCCCCTACAGAATTATATTAAGCTAAATAATAGACAACAGTTCCTCAATAACAAAGTTTCCTGGCTTCGAGGTAGTTCACAAGGCAAACAGACATGTATATCACTAACTGTAGCAGGTGATAACACACAAACCCTGCTGATTTGACTATAGTTCAACTATAATGCAGAGAAGAAAAATATTGAAGTCTGACTGGAGAAAAAGCTGGAATTAGTAAAGCTTTCAAAAAAGGACATGATATTAAATTGGTTCTTGCTTTAATAAGTAGTATTTCAACAAGGAGAAAAAGAAAGTTTCAGACCAAGGGAATAATATGAATAAAGCAAAAGATACTAAGGTTTCAAACTACAACAGTGGTGGCAGGAGTGAAGACAGTTTCATAACACTTTCCTTTTTTTCCACGTAAGGGTATAGGGGATTGACAAATAAAATTGTATATATTTAAAGTGTACAGTGTGATGATTTGATATATAACGTACACACTGTGATATATTTACCATAATCAAGAGGATTATTAAAACTCACTCTTTTTGTTTGGGATTGACCAATCTGGCCTTAGGGTGGGAACCTCAAGGCACTCCACCCAGGGAACCTAATAAAGACATATGTCCCGGGCTCTGCCATTCTCTCTGTCTGCACCCTGCCTTAATCTCCCCATGCGGCCCCTCAAGACATTCTGTACTTCTTGCAGGAAGTAATTAGACTGCAAGTAATAAACTTCTCTACTTCAATTCCCTTGTGGTCTTTTGTTGAACCGTGGCTCACCATCTGACACCCTGGAGCTCTACTTAGTAAACATTAATTTAACAAAGTCACAACCTTCTCAGTATTTCACTGGGCTACTTCCTTTATTAAAAGGTGCAATTGATGAGATAAATGACAGGTGGATATGCTTTCTCCACATTCAAAATGATATTTCAAATTTATATATTTGTTTGCAAAATATCTGAAAATTGCTGTTCAGATTTTAATAGGCAGGTGGCCTACTCGCAAATTAACCCCCAAATCTCAATGGGCTAACTTGATGAAGTTTATTTCACACTCACATTATACATCTAATGTGGGCTGAGGGTTATTTCACAGAGTTAGCGTAGAGTCTGCCATCATGTAGCTCTATCACCTGGAACATATGGTTTTCAGCATCCCGGGAAGACAAAGCATAGAGGTGGTGTACCAGTTTTTAAATACTTACTCTCACTGTCCAATGACCAGAACTAATCACGTGTTCCTCTCCTAACTGTAACAGGGGCTGAGAAATGTAGAGCTGTGGATAGAATATTTGCTGAGCAATACTATCTATCATTGACTTTTATGGATGAATTAGGAATTGGTGGGAGTTGTATAGAGTGTTCCATGCAGGGAATTCATTGTTCAAATTATACAGTTCAAGGGGCCATCATTTACAAAGGAAATGGCTTCTGGGCTATCTAGAGAATGGCATAACACTTTTTGAGGTATGGCAAAATTTTGCCCCAGAGACGCTTGATCAAGTGCAATTTGCAATTGAGATTGAGACTCCTCTGGGAGAATTCAGCTCCTAGATGGAAGGGATGATTGGAAGTTAGCCTCAAAGTTAGGAATGGGCATATCTCAGAGACTGTCAGGCTTCTGTCAACCTATTCCTACTCTTACACAGCATGCTTTGTGACCAACCTTATGTACAGGGCCAAGTAGGCCATATGATAAGTGACCTGGAAACTTTTAGGAGGCTTGCATGGAGTTAAACCTTGTGTTTGACTGCATTAACACTATCTTCTTGTCAACTAATTTAGATAAACATTGTGTAATTGCACCTTTTTGTTTAATTTTTGTTTTAGTTTTAGTTTGTCAATCAACATACAAAAACTATATTTTAGGCCTTTGAAACTTCAAATATTTTCCCTATGTTCTTAGTAACTGATGATGAGAAATGTGGAAGAAAATATTCTGGAAGAAAATATATTCCTATAATTGCTTCTGTGAATGAATGTTTAAAAAATAATCTTCAAGAATTTTTTTTATTCTGTGTGTGTTTACATGGGCACATTCATATCCACATGCATACCTGCAAACAATCCTCTTTGCCTTGAAAATCCTAGATCTTTCTGCTTTGTTTAAGCTTAATACAGCTCTGAATGGCCTAGCATGACAGTGTTTGCAGAGCCATGCCCCTGAACATTTTTCATTTCATACGTCATTTACAACTGGCCCAGGTGATCCCATATATTCTGGACCTATATTCTTTCACCACAGAAAGTTAAAGTAAAGCACATGTTTATCCATAAAAAAAATGCAGACCAATCATGCACTGCCTCTTCTTTTCTAGCATTCTACTTCACCCCATCAGATTGCTAGCTAACTGGAAAAAAGAAAGGTTGATGCTCCTCCAAGATATAAACCAAATTTCAGATTTCACTACTGCCGCTTGTTTATATGGAGGAATTCATCTCTCTCCTGCATTCTGACTTGCTGCCTGAAAACTATCACTGAAAAAAAAGAAAAGGTTGAGAGATAAATACCATCAGGCCAATTTCCAATCAAGCATTCTTGTGCCCACAGTCCCAGAGTTCAAGATAGTCTCTTCCAAGTCAACAACCTAAAATTACCATGACTAAAGGGGCTGCCTTTCCTTGTATGACTATAAGGATTTTAGTCCAAAAGCAAATTTTAGCAATGATGTAGAAGTGAAGCACATTAACAGTGAGAAGCTTGGAGCTTCTATACTTCCTAAAACAGACCCTTTATTCATCTTACCTGCTTGGGGATTTATATGTACAATTAAAAGTAGTTTGGCTCATGGTGATTTGGTTAAGAAAAGGCACCTTCATTTTAGAGGCTGTTCAAAGATTAGAAAGGCTGGTAGAGTATGTTGAAACTGCACAATTCATAGATCTTTGTGCTGTTTTTTTCTACACTCTTATACTCAGACCCCCCGATGAACCCAAAACAAGGGAAATTTATGAGACCTTGGATTAACCAGTGGTTTCTTCAATGTGATACCTAAAGCTCAAGCAAACAAAGAAAAATAGATAATTTGGACTTTATTAAAATTAAAAACTTTTGTGCTTCAAATAACACTATCAAGAAAATGAAAAGACAACCCACAGAGTAGGAGAAAATATTCATAAATCATAATCTGATAAAGGCCAATATCAAGAACATACAACTCAACCGTAAATGGGCACTAATCCAATTGAAAAATCGGCAATGATTTGAATAGACATTTCTCCAAAGATGATGTGCAAATGACCAATAAGCACATGAAAAGATGTTCAATATCATTAGACATCAGGGAAATGTAAATCAAAACAATAATGAGATACCACTTCATATCTCACTGTTGGCTAGAATGTGTAGAAATTAGAACTCTCGTACACTGCTGTTGGGAATGTAAAATGGCAATCATTTTGACAAACGGTTTGGCAGTTCCTCAAAATGTTAAACATAGAGTTACAATATGACAACAGGAACAATTTTACTACTAGTTATATAACCAAGAGAACTGAAACCTATTCACACAAAAACTTGCACAGGAATGTTCATAGTAGTATTATTCATAATGTCCAAAAAGTAAAAACAATCCAAAGATTCCATCCATTGATGAATGCATAAATAAAATGTAATATATCCATACAAGGGATTATTAAGCTATATAAAGGAATGAGGTACTAATTCATGCTACTACATGAATGAACATTGAAAATAATATGGTGAATGGAAAAAGCTAGAAAAAAAAAAGCCACA
>NC_138371.1:90953808-90971356 GCF_054177405.1 Leptonychotes weddellii | reverse complement strand
GGTGAGTGCTGTGAATTGTGCAAGACTGTTGAATCACAGATCTGTACCTCTGAAACAAATAATGCAATAGATGTTAAGAAAAAAAAAAAAGAAGATAGCAGGAGGGGAACAATGAAGGGGGGAAATTGGAGGGGGACGCGAACCATGACAGACGATGGACTCTGAAAAACAAACTGAGGGTTCTAGAGGGGAGGGGGGTGGGAGGATGGGTTAGCCTGGTGATGGGTATTAAAGAGGGCACATTCTGCAAGGAGCACTGGGTGTTATGCACGAACAATGAATCATGGAACACTACATCAAAAACTAATGATGTAATGTATGGTGATTAACATAACAATTTAAAAAAGTAAAAAAAAAAAAATAGGTTAGTGGTTGCCAGGGCCTGGTGGTAGAGAGAAATAGAGAGAAATGGTACTTCCACATCGATATGAAGTTCTTTTTGGGTGATAAAATGTTCTGGAATTGCGTAGTGCTGATGGTTACCCAATCTTGTTAATATGTAGAAAATCACTAAATTTCACCTTCTAAAACAATGAATGTTATTGTTTGAATTATATCTCAATAAAAATTAAAAAATTAAAAAGACTTGACCCTGCTGCCTGTCTAATTATTTACTTATCAATATCTGGTGTCTTGTGTAGCGCCTGATATTTAGTAGACATATAATAAGGTTTTGATAAAACTTCCTTTCTGCTGATTTTTTTTTATTGTTTCCTCTGGTAGTGCCCCCTTATACTTTGTTTTAACTCCCGAGATGTCCATTGTACCTTTCTCAGCCACTTTGGTCTAACCAGAATTTTTCTCTCTCACAAATTCAGTCTTTTGTATCTTTGATGTACATTCTGGGAAGGAAGGGAGGAAAGAAGGAAGGAAGGAAGGAAGGAAGGAAGAAAGAAAGTAAGGAAGAAAGAAAGAAAGAAAGAAAGAAAGAAAGAAAGAAAGAAAGAAAGAAAGAAAGAAAGAGAAAGAAAGAAAGAAAGAAAAAGAAAGAAAGAAAGAAAAAGAAAGAAAGAAAGAAAGAACAAACTGACTCATTAACTCATAAAATAAAACTATCCTGATATGTTCCTGGGAGAATTGGTTCAGATTCCTTCTATCTAAAGAGGGTCTATCATTCTGTGATAATTCTGTCTTCAATTTAGAATTTCTCCCACCCTTTAGTCATTCAAAAAATATGATTAGAAAATGCCCACATTTTTAAGACCTAGATTTATTGTCAAAGTTGTTGTGGCCTGGGCACAGATCTCCAAGCATCAACAGTGCTGTTCCTAGAAGTGGAAGACCATAAGCAGGGAGAGGTGGAGAAAAAAAATAAAACAAAACATTAATCAAACAACACGACTATATAAATACATTTCTTAACTGGAATCAGAACTGGAATCTTATTGCAAGATGCAGCGTTGCTGAGAAAGACTTGAAGACATAATAGAGTACAGAATTTGCTGGGATGTGGGGGTTAAGAAAGAAGGAGCTGAGTCTCAGTAGTGATTTCCAGCTAAGTTTCTCTCCCCAAGATTTGATTAGCCTAGATGATTACTTATCCTGGGAAGTCAT
The DNA here is from genome assembly GCF_054177405.1 of Leptonychotes weddellii. Lineage (NCBI taxonomy): Eukaryota > Metazoa > Chordata > Mammalia > Carnivora > Phocidae > Leptonychotes > Leptonychotes weddellii. The sequence goes on along the minus strand of NC_138371.1, from coordinate 90,969,802 downwards.
TTTAATACTCTTGGTCACCATTCTTGACCTGTCATTTGATGAAGTTGATTAAGAGAACTGACATAAGGAATATTTAGGTCTAAAATTTACCAACTTTCTTAATTTCCCAAGGTTCTACTGTCCTCTCAGTCAAAACTTTCATTAAGGACAAAGTGTGGCTCAAGGCTAGTGACACACGTAACACCATTAAAGGAAAGGTGAAGAACAGTGAAGGGTCTGACATGCCACATCCAACACCCAGCTGCAAGCTAACAAGTTAGTGTGCTGGTCACACATGCAAAGAAGGAGAAGCACCAGACCTCTGAGTCAGAGCACCTTAGCCGTACTGCTTCCCAAGCTCCCGTTCCCCATGGGACAACACACTGAGGGCTTGATGCTACCTGTGCGTGCGGTGAGGGTTGACACCACACTGCTAACCCCAAAAGTAGGAGACAACAGAGCTTACATGGGGTACAAATCTGTTCTTCTTCCCTGGGTGGAGGGAGAAAAAGAGAGAAATAGAGAGAAAGGATGGTGGGAGAGGGAAAGAGACATCCTTTTACTCTGGAATCCTTTGCAAGGAAAAGGCAAGGTCCCCCTGCTATATACCACTTGGAATGTAAGCAAATGGCTCTGGAGTAGATAGGTGTTTTAAGTCCTTCTAACTTCTGAAGCATGTTTACCATTCCAATCCTTTAACTCAGGTTACAAGTATTCTTTATTCAGAAAACCCAGGCTTTTCAGAAGTGTGAAAATATGCATGGAGAGTTTTTCATCAACAGAAGGCATTAGGATTTCCTGAAATTTAAAATAAACAGATCGCAGGGATTTGGGGTTGTTTATTTGGAGGTAAAGAAAAAGAAAGGAGTGTGCCTTTTTATAAACAAACTCAGTCCACTAGAGCTGAACCAAAAGATGACATTTTGTTGAGAAACACACAATAACAAAATAAATGATAATATCAATGGAATGCTCAGGAATTCCAGCATGTAAGTTACTGGCATCATCTGAGACACAATTTTTGTGATACGTTTGGAAACATTTTGCATATAGAAACCTATTTGACATTTTCCACACTTAGTGCAGGAGTGCACATGGCTGAGGGTATACTATGTTTTCTTGTCTTGATGACTTATCCAGTGAGATGTCATATTATATCTGATCTCGACTTCTATCTGGGCATACCTCCCTCTGCTCCGTTGTCTTAGTGGCTCCATATTATATTGCAAATAGAAACAGGCAACATCCCTAGGAAAGCCAGACCCATCCAGGTTTCACTGACACAGAGTCTGTGCAGTTGCCATTATTAGTGAGTCACACTGATGATGTAATTGATCGAGCTGAGTACCACGTCTTGCCCTGAAGCCTTAACCCTGGACTTAGAGATACTTTGATCCATCCATTTCATACCTCCAGTGTTCTCTTTGAATACACTCATTACTGGTAGCTGATTGATCTGAATCTTCTTTTTGGCTGCTGAAGAGTGCTTGGCCTTTTTCTTTCTTTCTTTTTTTTTTTTTTAAAGATTTTATTTATTTGACAGAAAGAGACAGAGAGAGAGGGAACACAAGCAGGGGGAGTGGGAGAGGGAGAAGCAGGCTTCCCGCCGAGCAGGGAGCCCAATGAGGGGCTCGATCCCAGGACCCTGAGATCATGACCTGAGCCGAAGGCAGTTGCTTAACCAACTGAGCCACCCAGGCACCCCTGATCTCATTTAATTTTAAAGGAAACTATTTTATTGGTCAGGATAATCAGAAAATTGTACATTATAATGCTTGATTTGCAGATTCTTGAAGGTCTTCAAACATATTCATTGGAAATTCTAAAGAGATCCCATAATGTAAACAACATACTAATGCCAAAGATTTTAGCTACTATGGATTATCAAAAGTGTGTTTTTGTGTGTATTTGTCGGTGGAGGCGGTTAAACCCGCTATAAGATGGACATCTGATGATAATGCCTTTTCAATTAACTTTTTTTTTTTTTTTAAAGATTTTATTTATTTGACAGAGAGAGACAGCAAGAGAGGGAACACAAGCAGGGGAGTGGGAGAGGGAGAAGCAGGCTTCTTGCTGAGCAGGGAGCCCGATGTGGGGCTCGATCCCAGGACCCCGGGATCATGACCCAAGCCGAAGGCAGATGCTTAAGGACTGAGCCACCCAGGCGCCCCATGCTTGGCCTTTTTCAAAGGATCAATGTCCATACCTTTGGAGCAGATGTTAATGATGTCATTGTCACGCCTGTGGCACACTACTATCCATTCTTATTCATCCACTTGGGATTTAAACACCTCTCTCTTCCTGTTTTTGATTTCTGTGCTATTTTTGAGAGGGTACTATACAGTCTTATTTTCATGAATCATTCCTGTTGCTTTGATTCTTATCTTCTTCCAAGCTGCCATCAAGTTCCCACTGGTGGAGGCAACAACAAAACATAAATGATAAGGAGTATTGGCTTTGTTCCTGAAGAGTATTAGCAAATTTCATCATCAGACTCCTCCATAATCCCAAGATCTTTATTTATAGGAACAGCCTGGTAGAGTTCAAATTAAACAGAGTGCCAAGTTTAGTTACCCCACACCAAATTTTATAACCAAATTGAATTGGCTTTCTCTGCAGAGATTGCTTTAATCACTGATGCCTAAAACACTCATGGACCTGTCCAAGGTGTAGGATTCTTCTAGGGGTGCATATGATTTTTATTCATTCTTGTAATGAAAGGCTTGATTCTTATAAATTTATTCATTTCCTCAAGATGGTTATTAGCAAGATGGGCAAAGAACATTCCAAACCCGTCTCTCCTAATGGCATTTGTGACCAGGCTGTGATGTATATCCAGAGAATTGTCTCAAAACAAACTCCTCTTCAGGTATAGAACATACCTACTTACAATCAAAACACCCAAAACAGGCTTCAGTTTCTTGAAACGAGCCTCAGGTATAGCTTTTTTTGAGTACCATAATTGATTTCATTCACAATGATGTTAATTGTTTCTTCATCCAGAAATAATTTAAACAGTCCCTTGGAACAGAGATACTATTGAATTTTTTAAATCTAAAAATCTGGTATGGATCACCTTGCAAAGTCTGGACTGATGTCTCTTCTGGTCTTCTTTAGAAGAGCTCTTGACTCCTTTGGCTTCTTTCTTGCAGGTTCTATCCCTGGGTCAGAGATGCTGCCACCTGGATGGTAATCCATTGGAACTACGGTACCTAAAGTATGGTGCTTTGCAGGTTGCTCACATTGCCTGCTTTCTCTCCTCCGTGTCTTCCTCAGTATGGTCTCCTGTGGTGTTGTCTAAAGGTTGGGAGGAGTGTGGAGATGTAGATGGACTGGTCCCTTGAATGGGGGGCATCTTCTTGTAGTGCATTCAGAGTATCTATCAGCTTCAGAGGTCAGCCAGAAATGATGGCAAGGCTCTTGGGTGATAGGTCCTTGAAATATAGGTTGTAGATTATCATGGAAAGAGAGGTGAGCCAAAATTGGGCGAACTAGACATTATTTTTTAAGAGCTACAGACTCAGGAGAGAATGCTGGTCTTCTGGAGGCCCAGCACATCATTGCAATGGTTCCATTTAGAATCATCCCTTTGGTTGCTGCTGAGTTGAAATCACCATACAGATTCAGGATTATCAAGGTGTGGCAGTTCATTTATTTAAAACTTTAATCACCATGTCTTATACATATCTCTATACCAAAAGAGCTTATAAGAGTTTAGGTAAAAGAAACTGAATGTCCTGAGACATCAGGACAAAATACAATTCAATACAGCCAGGTATAGACCAGAATACAGTGAAAGTTTGAGTGTGGATATAGACTTGAGTTTACAAGTTTGCATGGAACACAGGTTTAGGGTGGTTGGCAGACTATTCAGTTCTTGGAAACATTAAGTCATGTTATAGGGAAAGAAAGGCATATTGGTTACTTCTCAAGAAATTACATCCTTCTTCAAAACCTGGCCTAAATCCAATTAGGCCTACCAAAACAAAAGTCTATCCATTGAACACTGTGAGTTTATAAGAAGAGTGAAATACAAAATCAGCTCCCTAAGGGTAAAGTCAAGACTGTTGGCCAAAGAAGTCTGCTATGTGAAAATGATGATCAAGGCCAATTCTGTTTGTAGAAATTGCCTCTTTTCCCTTCTTTCCTTCCCTCTCTCTCTATATATATCTCTGATTTGTCCCACATAAACTGTGTGATTATATGATCAAGGGCAACTCTCTCAACCTTTTTGTGTTCTTCCATCTGGAAATGCTAGAATTAAACTATAGGATTTTAAAAACTCTCTTCAATTCTAACATTTTACACCAACATCAAATAATTAAGCATTGGTCCATTTTCCAACAACACAAATTTGAATAGAGGAAAACTAATGAATTGAATACCAGACTGATAATACTCTATCTGTACTTAGTATTGATTCCAGAAGTTCTCTTATTAGGTATTGTGAGATATGGGCTATTTTAACAAAATAAGGAAGAAAGATGAAGGAATTCATCTCTATATTTTGCAATACATTGCCTTTATTTGAAATAGTTTTCAATGACTTCTCATATTTTTCCATTCCAAAGATAGTCCCCAAACAAAACTAAACATTTGAGAAAAGTATTTTACCATCTCAGAAAAAAGAAGAGGGAGAGAGACTCATTGCTTTCCACAGATTTCCTCTGGAAGCAGAATTTCATGACAAATCTACAATCCATCCTGACTTAAGGAAAAAAAAAAAAATATATATATATATATAATTATTTTCAAGTACTTACTAGGTAGAGATCACTGCAAAGGGAAAGGTAAGGAACACTAAGGATCATTAAAGACACCCTTGCCTTGAAAGTCCTGAAGATCCATTTGGAGAGAGAAAACACATTCATAAAAAAATAGCAAACAATACATTGTGAGAGGCGTGACAATAAGCCCCATAAAAACACACAGAAACAAGCCACACAAAAACGGGAAGTGGGGCACTCTAGATCCCGTTATTCCTGGCCCAAGGTTTTCAGCAAAAGACAGAGATTATGGAGACAAAAATATTGTGCACCAGTATGAAAAATCCCCCCCAAGAAATCCCTAACCTCTGTTCTCCTTCATCACCCTCAATGACAATGCCCAAAGTGAATCACATCTCTCCAGAGCTTCAAACTTTCCTTGCCAGAGTTACAGAAGTGGCAGAAGACTTACCTGGAGGCAGAGGTGGTGACTGAGCCCCGGGATTACTGGCTGCAGCCGCCAGCCCAGACCAGCCCAGCCCAGCCCAGCCCAGCCCTGGACCCGTGAGCATTACAGCGGAGGGGCGTGGTCCGAGCGGAGCACCTGACAGCCTCCTAGCAGACAGACTTCTGTCTCTGGAGGGTTTGAATTCAAAGACAGAAGAAGTAACTCAGCTGCCAAATGAAAAACGTTCTGATTGTTATCAGCCAAGGGAAAACAAAACAAGGTGTGCAAGTAGAAAGTTTTACCTTCTTTTTCTTCCTTCCTTCCTTTCCTTCCTTCATTTTTTCCTATCTTCCCTCCCTCCTTCCTCTCTCCCTCCTTCCCTCTTTCCCTCCCCCCTTCCTTCCTTCCTTTCTCCTGCCTGGTTGGCAAGCCCTCCTTCCTTCCTTCCTTCCTTCCTCCCTACCTTTCCCTCCTTCCTTCCCTCCTTCCCCTCTTCTTTTTTTCTTTTCTTCCCCTCTTTCTCTCCCTCTCCTTCCACTTCCTTCCTTAAATTAATTTAAAAATCTCCCAGTAATCCATAGGTAGAGAAAAAAAAGGCAGCGCTTCTTAGGTAGTTTGTCATTTCAGACAAGCCAGCCTCTTAGGCCCCAAGCACCTTGCCTGGGCATCCAACAAAGCCAGCCAAAAAAACAAAGGTAAAGAAAATTGAATGCTTTTGAAGGTCAGCAAGGCCTATCAGGGAGGCACTAAGAAGACATCAGCGGCTTTTTAAATGTGTTCCTGAAAGCCATGCACTCCTTCCCTCACAGAAGGCGGAAAAGCTCTTTGAATTCCATGGGAAAAGAAACCCTTATTTCAAAAATAAACTTTGAAGTTGTTTGAAGATGAAAGAGGAGACTTGCCTCTGAGCCGGAGCTGAAGCAGTGGGGAGGGACTACCGGTATTTTGAAATGTGCTTCAGAGAAACTTATTAGAATTTAAAAGGACTGTGCAAACACCTCCCCTATGGCTCTGTCCCACTGAAAGTATGTGACAGGGTTTTCAGAGCATAACCGAGGCTAAGGTTGATGCTGACTACTATCAAAGTCTTATTTGATTATACAAAATGATTTCTCATTCAACTGAGAATATAAAAAGCAATTATTTCAGAAACTTACCTGTGAACTGAACTCTACTCACTCTCTCGATGTGATTTAATATTAGAGAGACAAGAAGGGAGCTGCATTGCATTTAACATGATCATGGTACACCCAACACATTACAAACAAGGTTCCCTTTGACAGTCCCTTGCTTTGCTGGTTGGTTCCATCTGGAACCATCCTAACTTATAAAATGATAAATAGACAACTGACCTTGTGTGGTCAATCATAAAAAGCTCTTTGTATAGGCTCCCATTAATTAATTGAGCACTTACTATAACTGAACTCAAGGAGTTCACCAAATGAGGTGCATCAAATTGAACACAACTCAAGCTAATATTGAAAACAAAGAACTTTTTAAAAAAAGATTCTATTTATTTATTTTAAAAATAAAGAGAGCGTGCGCGCTCAAGTGTGGGGAGGAGCAGAGGGAGAGGGAGAGAGAGAGAGAATCCCAAGCAGACCTTATGCTGAGCGCAGAGCCTGATGCAGGGCTTGATCATGACCCTGAAATCATGACCTGAGCCTAAATCAAGAGTCGGACATTTAACCAATTGAGCCACCCAGGTGCCCCTGAAAGCAAAGAACTTTTATTTACTTGTTGGCTCAGGTCATGATCCCAGGGTCCTGAGATTGAGCCCTGCATCGGGCTCCCTGCTCTGCGGGAAGACTGCTTCTCCCTCTCCCACTCCCCCTGCTTGTGTTCCCTCTCTTGCTGTGTCTCTCTCTGTCAAATAAATAAATAAAATCTTAAAAACAAAAAAAAAGGAGACAGGGATATAGTTCTGAAAGCATTGTCTCCCTGTGGGATGAGTACAGTCAGCTTCTATTCAGTGTCCTAGGCGGTGGGGGCAGGGGGCTGACACAGGCACTTTTGATTCAATTGCACATGCGTGGTATGTCAACATGCTAGTGCATACATTGTATGTTCAAAAATTAGGGGAAAATTCTTCCCATAGGAGGAGATCTCAGTATTATAATGAGCCAAAGTTCCATTCAGGGGGGCTTCTGCACAGGTCCTCAGTTCCAATCTGGCTCAAACTGACTCATGTAAGCAGCTATCAGGGGAGACAAATCTAGCAAGGGGCTATCAGGTGAAACACCTAGTTGGGTGTTTGGCCCAACTCTTGGGAGTTGGCTGGAACTCTTGGTTCCACAAAACAAAACACATTCCTTCCTTTGTCCCTTACACTCCTCCCTTCTGCAGGTAGGTTTCAGCTAATAGCTTTGAGTAACTTCCTATTGTATCCTAGCCATGTTTTAGATCATACATATTGATATATATATATATATAAAATATATAAATTTGTACCTATATATATTAAATATATATCTATATACTATATACTAAATATATATAAATACTATATACTAAATATATAAATACTATATACTATATACTATATGCTAAATATAGACCTATATATCAATATACTAAATATATATAAATATATACCTATATATACTATATTTTATGTACTATATTTTCATATTTATATGTGTATGTATTTATACCTATATCAATATAGATACTATATTCCAGGTAAAAATACATACACACATACACATGTATATATTCTCTCCTCATACCAGTCTTGAAAGGTAGATGTTATCAACCCTATTGAACAGATAAAGTAATTGAGATTCAGTGAGATCAAGCAATTCCTTCTAATACAATCAATTGTACAGTTAGTGGGGAAAAATTATCTTTCTACCTGCTAAGATTATTCAGAATGTATATAAAGGTAAATGGGATAGTTTTGAGTATTTTTCACATTAGAATATATTAAATTAATAATGGTGAACTATCCTGACAATGTATTACATATATTGTAGTATTTATTTATAGTGCCTTCACCTGGATAATTCAATATTTGCATGAGACCGCACATAAATGATCGGATTTGTGTATGAAAGAGCACAAGATGTTCAGGTTGTTTTCTAAATTATTGATTATTGTTAAAATGTGCACACACACAAACTATAAAAATATCCTAGCTGTGTTAACTTTCCCCTGTGTAAAAGTTAACTTCTTAAAATGATATACGAAGACTCCAAACTTTGGACTCTATATGGACTTTGAATCTTATCTTCTAGAATTCCTTCGTCGGCCCTTTATTCTTTACTAACACCAAACTGCTAGCACTTCTCTGCACTTGAGATATTATTGCAAGACTCCCTATCTTTGTACATGCTGATTCTGCATCTGGAATACCCTCTTTCTCTAAGGCTTTGCTAACTCCATCTAGACCAGCCCAGATGTGTGCTTTAAGGAATTTATTTCATCATCATTGAGTGTTTCTTGCTTTGTGATACTCCGATCGTTTGTACTTTCCTACTTCAAAGCATTGTCCCTCTACCTTATACTTGTTCACTTATTTGACCATCTTTCTCATGAGGCACTTTGTTCCTTAAAAATAGAGACTATCTTATTCTTTTGTGCCTACCTGGCACTTAGTACAATGTATGGCACATTTAATGGTCATGGAGTGGATGGACGTGCTTGATTCTGCAAAGACAGATCAAAGAAGGTATGGGCTTTACCAATAAGAAGCTCAAATCTAAACTAAGGATTATACCCTTGTTGTATTAGCAAAGACAGATGTCTCAATTGAGTAAGACTCAGAGCAGAATTGCTTTGTATACTTGAAGATGAAAGCTATGGGTCATAAAACGCTTTATCTTGGTGAGATACTGTACAGCAAAATGGATTATGCAAAAAATGAACTTTATCATCTCCACAGCCTTTATCTTGGGCAAAAAATGTAAAATGCAAAACAGACATTATAATGACAATGAGTCAGAGACAGAGGAAAAAGCCAAGACAGAGAATTGTGTGTGTGTGCACGCATTTGAATAATTTGGAGAACTTTTGAGAGGCTCACAGTGCATAGGATATCTATTACGACTCAACAGTTCTCTCATTTAGCATGAAAAACACAATCTCTCTATGTTATGCTGCCAATATGATGGTGCTCAAGAGGGAATACACAGATTGTCAACACTGCTGGTTATTCATGTCTGCAAACCAGCCAAAGATAAAACATGTGCAGAACGGGAAGGATTGAGTTTGGGGACTCTACAAAACTATCTTTGCTCACTCACTGACTAAAACTGGTGGGTAAAAACACATAAGCCACGTAAGTCAAGTTAGGAAAGCAACTCAAAGCAGATTTATAGAAGTTAAACAAGGAGCCTTTGGAGGGAGAATATATTTCAAAGCAGTCTGCTTAGTGAATTTTACAGCCTGGGGTCCTGACATCTGTGGACAGCCAAATGCCTGTAGGAAACTAATGAGGAGAACATACAAATTAACAGCACACAATCTAAATCAATAGCATTCCTTGCGAGATGTAAAAACATTATCAAAAGGCAAATGGGGGTGAAAATAGATGAAAATTATTCTAGCTTTCTCAAAAGCATTTTTCTCTACACTTATGCTATGGGGATATAAATATCTCCTTTAGAGAAGTTGACACTTTTTCTTCTGTAATAAAGATGATATAGTAAAGAACGGGCTCTGGAATGAGATAGACCTGGACTCAAACCCTTGTCCTCCCCACTACAAAATGGATGTCTTCCTTGAGCCACTGATACTTTCCTCTGCAAAGTGAACAAAATGACCCCTTCCCTTCAGGAATGTGGTAAAAATGAGAGATAAAATTTGCAGCATTTCAAACACAGTAAATGAAACTTGGTAAACACAAAAAACAGTAACTGTTAATATAACCATCTTCATTATTCTAAGAGTTTAAGAATGTTCTGTTAACACCATCACCAAAAATTGCAAGTCCCTAGCCTAAAGCACCTATTTTTTCCTTGATGAACTGAAACAGCAGAATGTAATCTCCCAGACTTGCCTAAACTGTCCATTCTTCTTGTTAAACTCTAACTTAAAGAATACTCATTTCCAAACTTGTTTATGTTTATGCCAACTGATCAGCGACATTTGACTTGGCCCTCAATTACATTATTATTTCCTTGTTCCCTTTTTCGCTTGGCCAACACCTAAATCCTCTCTTTGCTGTGCTATGTTGGTGGTCTTTTTTCAAGGACCCTAGATAGTCTCATTATTTCTACTAACTTTTATAATAGCCACTGACAACAACAACAATTCAAGGCAAGCTACCTACAAACAAGAGTGATTTTAATTATTTATTTGTATCAGTAAAGACTTTTAATTTGTCAAAGGCTGTTAGCGCTTCTTATCTATTTTGACATGTAAATATGGTCCAAAATGGCTGCACTTCCTACTGGTGTCCATTCGCACCTCATTTCTTCACTTGAGCATGTTCACATTAGAAGTGGCACATCATCAACCAGGATTCAGTGGCAAGGAGGGATAGCTTCTAAAATGACATTTTGCTTGCTTTGAAGGTTTAAGTTTTTTCTTCCTCGTAAAGATCTAATCATTTGTGAAGCATGGTTGACCCTGAAAGTCTTTTTTTTGGAAAATTTTCACCACAAAACTAATTGGAATTGATTAACTACTTTCTACAGTTCTTATCTGTACCTCTTGCATAGTACTTACCGTGTGTGGCAGAGTATCTTTCTCGATGTGCGCTCAATGTTGTTCTTATGTGCTGCTTGCTTCTCTGGGGAGGATGTTCCGAGTGACTGATTAGTCCAATTCCACTGCTTGTTTAGGATGATGATGATGACGATTGTGTTGTTGGATTATTCTACAAGATCTAAACTTTTTCCAGAAGTCTCAAGAATCTATCTCATATTACTCTTAAATATATGATTACATGTTTGTGCATGTTTAATTTGTTGTTTAGATTTATTTAAAGCAAATTAATGATAATAATAAACAATTTGAAACATACAAAAATATATAAAGGACCTTGAAGCTAATGCATAACACCCATAGATGACCATTCTTATTATTTACATTGGTATATAAAATATAAAGCAGTACATTTCATATATATGAAACAGTAATGAAACAGTGATTGCTTTTTACACTGTTTGTAACTAGTATTGCAGTTGTTTTGAAAACACATTACTGTTTGAAAACCGTAATGACACAATATTAACAATTTGTTCTTAAAACACAACTTTTAATGATTTTTAATGATTGCTTATTTTATTGTATAAGTACACTACTGTGAGCTGAATTATTCTATTCAATATGAGTGGGGAAAGCACATTCTCTTCTGTCGCTCGTGAAGGACATTCCTCCTGCTTATCCTCAATGGAGGAGGCACATTGATATGAATATTTTCAGTCTCCATCTCCCAGAAGTTAACTATTGGGTCCTGTTTTCAAAGTTAGTGGGGTCATGGTGTTAAAGGTTATTATTTCTGGAAGGAATTGATTCTTTTTCATTTTGATCTTGCAGAGCCCACTGGCACACTTTCTCTGAGTGTCCTTGCTCTAAGCACTTTGCTATAAAATCCTGAGGCAACATCCTTCTATGGAGGTGGGAAAGTTGGCTATGTCTACAGTCTTTTGTCTATAGCTCTGGGGTAGGTAACTCAAGGATTGCTCCCCCAGGCTATTCTGAAGACCAGGATAAATTAGAAACTAAATTCTCCAATCTGGTCATTATCTGAGAGCTTTGCATTTAGGGGGAGTGGTAAGAGGTCATCTTTTCAAACATTGCTAAAGATAATATTTTGATCTCTGTTAACAAGTGATTATTTGGTCTGTTCTATTAGTTAGAACCAGAAGGAGAAGGGACTTTCCCTTCCAGCATATTGATACAAATGAATATCAAAAGGCAAACTTGGAACCTAATGTCATAGTTCAAATTATTTTATGGTGATATGATTTATAAACAGCAAAATGCACAGATTTAAGAGTACAGTTCAAGGTGTCCATCAGAAAACTCGCACCACAATCTTCGTAAAAATGTCTTTATGACCACTTCCAATAAATGTCCTGCCCACAACAGGAAGCTATTATTCTGATTTGTATTGCTATAAATTAGTTTCACTTTTTCTTGGATTCATGTAAGTAAAATCAGATAGTGTATACTGTTTTGTGTGTCTTCTTTCACTCAACATATTACTGAGATGTATTCATGTTGTTGTATGTATCAGGAATTTATTCCTTTATTCCATTGAATATGTGGAAATTAATCCATTCTTTTGTTGGTACATATTTGTGTTATTTCTAGTACATTCCTGTGCATATCTTTAATAGATATATTTTTTTCATTGCTCTGGATAAAGACTTAGAACTGGAATTGCCAATGGGCACCTGGTGGATGGCTCAGTCTGTTAAGTGTCTGCCTTCGGCTCAGGTCATGATCCCAGGGTCCTGGGATCAAGCTCTGAAATCCCAGGGTTCTGGGATGGAGCCTGCATCACATTGGGCTCCCTACTCTGCGGGGAGTCTGCTTCTCCCTCTCCATCTGCCTGCCGCTCCCCCTGCTTGTTCTCTCTCTCTTTCTGTCAAATAAATAAATAAAATCTTAAAAAAAAAAAAAGAACTGGAATTGCCAAATCATAGGGTAGTTGTAGTTTTAACTTCCTTAGAATTTGCTACAATGTTTTCCAAAATGATTGTAACATTTACTTTGCTGCCAGCATAAATGAGAGTTCTGGATGCTCCAAATCCTCATGAATATTTGTCAGTTGTTTTTATTTAAGTCATTCTAGTGGGTGTAAAGTGGTATTTCATTGATTTTATTGTGGTTTTAATGTGCATCTCTATAAAAATTAATTATGTACGGTAGAAACAATTGAAGGGAATTTACATTATTATAACTAGAAGACACTGAGAATGTAGAGCCTAGAGAGATTAATAACTAATTGTAGGTAAAACACAAGAGAGACCAGAGCTGATGTCATATTAGTGTGAAATCTTTTTAATGGACTAATGACTAGAAAGTAACATATTAGCCACTCTTTGAGAAGATAAATTATAAAGCCAGACATGTGAGTAATTCCTTAAAAACAGATCAATGTTATTTAAAGGGGAACTTGGAGCAAATAGCTTGGAACTAAATATATTTTATCTGCATAGGCCCTAGTTTTAAATCCAGTCTTAATGTTATAAAAATGATAGTCTAAAAGGAAATTTTATTTTATACATACCATTAAAAAACTCAGCAAAATATTTGATTTTGAGATGGCTGCAATTTGTTCTCTCTGATTTCCTGCTCAGTTGTTTGCAATAAGCCTATGCCAAATACAAATACTTCTGACAGTTTTTAATGCAAGATTCAACGTGAAGCTTTGTTTCTTTTACAATACACTATCCAGATTGCATTCGATTAGGAAGTGATTATGTAGTAAAAACATTGACACAAGGAGGCTCATTTTATAATTTTTCTTCCAAATGAATTTTGAAAACATTTGTGAAGGTTACAGATGGGGAATGCAAAATTTTGTGTATCTCTGATTATCCACTGGGTGGCGTGCCTGAGTACATATATGTGTGTGTGTGTGTGTGTGTGTGTGTGTGTGTGTGTCTGTCTGTCTGTCTAAGGAAGGGTATCTATCCATTAAGCCTTGAGGATGGCAGGAACCATCACCTATGTAGGTTTATCAGTCAAACAAATCAACATTAATGGTTAATTAGCAAGCTGTGAAGTGTCAAGTGGTACTTAGGGTCTTCATTTGTGAAAGGACAAATATGAATAAGGAGATATCAAATGGAACTGGAAGAGTCATGCAATTGGCTTTTTGGGGAGGTGGGGGCAGTGTATGATGGTTTTTCCTTTCAGGATCGGGGAGATAAGCAATTTTAGATGGAAACAAGTTACATTAAATGCTAAGAAGACATGATTTAGGAATGAAGAGACTAGAGGAAAAAATTAAGAATGGGTTTGAGGGCACATATAGAAGGCACTTGGAAAGGTGTTTGGTAGCTAGTGAGTAGGCTATTTTGACTATGTTTTCCTAACATATAAGTGAATATTATATGACTAGTTTTTATTGCTGTGGCTATTACCAATATGATTTTCCCACAAAACAGCCAAGAATGAATTTATAAATAAGAACTCAATGCTTTATTTTATGAAATATGTATGTATATATACATTTATTTATTAATACCAAGAATTTTATATATGAGGGTGCCTGGGTGGTGCAGTTGGTTAAGTGTCCAACTCTTGGTTTTGGCTCAGGTCATGATTTCTGGGTGGTGAGATGGAGCCCCCCATTGGGTTCCACACTTAGCGTGGAGTCTGCTTGAGATTCTCTCTCTCCTCCTCTTTCTGTCCCTCCCACTCATGCTCTCTCTCTCAAATAAATAAGTCTTTTAAAAGAGAATTTTATGTATAGAATTGTTAGAAGCTTAGAATCAGTATATATATTTTTACATTCTCCTGGATAGTTTTAGACTGAAACTAATAGCTAATCTTTGTCTCAGACAGGTATCTATATAAATAGTCAATGGTGATTAAGATGGTTTGATTCTTTGTGCTTAGCATACCACATATTTTCTCATCTTTAGTCATTGTTTTCTGAAATATTGACATATATTGATTTTATTAAAAAGATAAACACAGGGCACATATTGCTAATTTGTGTCAAAGGAATCAATGAGGTGGCCTAATATAAAATTACAGTTGATCTTTAAACAATGCAGGGGTTAGGTGCATCGAGACCTTCCACACAGTTAAAAATCCACATATAACTATTGACTCCCAAAAACTTAACTACTAATAGCCTACTATTGACCAGAAGCCTTACCAATAACATAAAGAATCGATTAACACATATTTTGTATGTTATATGTATTATATACTGCATTCTTACAACAAAGTAAGCTAGAGAAAAGAAAATGTTATTAGGAGGATCATAAGGAAGAGAAAATATGTTTACAGTACTGTAGTATAAAAAATCCACATATCAGTGGACCTGCATAGTTCAAACCCATATTGTTCAAGCGTCAGCTGTAATTCAAAAGTGGCACTATCTTTTTGGATAGTTTAGGCGATTCAACTCTTAGATATCTGGAATTCTCCATATGGAAACTATTGTGATTTAAGTTATATACTAACTTATTTCAAAACCCGTGGGACAGAATTAAGTCATATTTTCAGTGCATTAGTTGGATATGAGATTATTCCCGCTTGCAAACCAGAGTAGAAGCTCCTTAGATCTCCTTTCCCCTCAAAGTTACAAAGTCCATGTCTAAAATTTCATTCATTTACTTATAAATCTCAAATTCTTTAAAAGCCAATATACTTTAGTTTTACATAAAATACTTCATTATTGGGTAAGCCTTAAAAAGCCACATTAAAATGACAAAATGTAAGACTATAGATATATTAGAGAAATAGTAAAACCAAGTACCTGTCTATACTGCATGCGAATTTATAAGTATCTCAAAATAAAATGTTCAATTAAAAATTGTTTAATAAAGGAGGTACTAAATGAGAAAACAAAGCCAATGAAAATAAAATCAAAATCATTGTAAAGATCACAATAAAAAAGCTGACATAAAACCACCTTAAGATACCACTGCATAGCCACCGAAATGGTTACAATTTTAAAAAATAAAGATTATTGATACAAAGTTATAAGCAATGATATGGAAACACTGGAACTCTCCTACAGCACAGTTGGGAATAAAGAAGGGGGGGCGATCAGAGGGGGAGAAGAACCATGAGAGACCATAGACTCTGAGAAACAAACTGAGGGTTCTAGAGGGGAGGGGGGTGGGGGGATGGGTTAGCCCTGTGATGGGTATTAAAGAGGGCACGTTCTGCATGGAGCACTGGGTGTTATACACAAACAATGAATCATGGAACACTACATCAA
>NC_138371.1:90890984-90953308 GCF_054177405.1 Leptonychotes weddellii | reverse complement strand
TCTTCTTCTTCTTTTTTTTTTTCTTAACATATAATGCATTATTTGTTTCAGAGGTACAGGTCTGTGATTCAACAATCTTACACTGTTTTGTTCTGTAATTATTATCCAACTTAGCACTGAACCTATAATCAGGGATATATGCTCATCTTGGTCTCTTTGTAAAGACAGGCCCTAATGTTGACTTTCTACATGATTTTAGGACACCCACAATCTTGGGAATTAACTCACACACTGATTTTTATCTCTACCTTTCCATTCTCTAGGACTTGGTTCCATTCTGAATCCTGTATCATATAGCTCAAAGGAAAGGGGCTGTAGGCCCCGTCATTTACGCATCCTTTCTGCATAGCATTAGAAGAAGGACCTAACTTCTCTGAACTTCATTTAGAATTTCCACAAAATGTGGATAGTTAATTACATCTCTCCCAAGTTGTGACTAAGCAGACTAATGAGATAACTTCAATCTTATTCAGAGAAAGCACTGTATTTATGGTAATGATTATGTTTAATACTATGTTGATACTGAATTTGCTAATGGTTTTTATTTTTCCCTTTTTCTGATATATGTGCTTCTTTCATGCATATTTTCCATTTCAGTCTGCATATAGAATTGTTTCCCTAAGTTTCCCCAAGTCAGTACTTAATGGGGCCAGCAAAATCAAGCCCTATATCATGAGGAAGATAATTCCTTTAAAATATTTCACTTCTGCCATTATCTTCTATCTATCTATCATCTATCTATCTATCTATCTATCTATCTATCATCTAGCTATCTATCATCTAGCTATCATCTAATCATGTTTCTTCTTTTCTAATTACCTACTAACTCTAATTACTGTACTTCTGAAGCATATAACATATTTATCCATGTCAGAGTCCAGTCAAAAAGTGTAGTTGAGGAGGACTAGCTGATGTTCAAAGTTTAGGAATGGATTTTTTTTTTCCTTTGAGGGTGTCATTTATCATCAAACCAAATACTATCTTTCTCAAGGGACTGGATAGAATCTATTTGACCCACCAGTCAGCTGAATAAGATATATAACATTCATTATTTTTGAGACATGTATATCAAATTCTATGCCTTTTAAAGAAAGTTACAATTCTATGGTCATCAAGTGAGAGGGAAGTGATTTCAATTGGACATAAATAGTTGCCCTTATGTGTTTACTGAATAAGAAAACAAAATAGTAAAACATCTTCAAATTCAACGTGTTCAATTAACTTATATTGTTTCATATGGTATAGTCAACAACAAATCACTTCATTTAAAAGGGTAGAAATATTTTGACAAATCTTTAATTCGATCCAAAATAACAATCCTCTGTGCTCTAGGCCAATATAACCAATCTTAACCAGAGAACAAAAGTAATCATAATTATGATCTACTTAGAACTCGGCAACTGCTTAACCAGTTTCTGGCTTGAAATTATTCTTCTAAAATACTTACACTCTTTCAGCACAATTTTGAATATTAAATCCAGATTTCTTTTGGAGGTTTGAAATTGGAACAAATGCTAGCATGCATGCAGGGAAATGTGGTGAAATCCTCACTCTGTGGGAAAACAGACTTATGAGAAGTTCAAGTTCCCCTGGAATAAGAAGTGCTGAGGGAGACCAAAATGGTGACATAGGAGAACTCAGTCTCCCCACCCACCCAACAAAGACCCTTAATTGGATAACTATTCACAAGAAAAATCAGCTCTGGGAGACCTCTAGAGTTTACTTAGGAAGTTTTGGCAACACAGTGGAACAACAACAACAAATTTATGAGGATAATTACACAAGAAGAGTGAGAAGACAGGTACATTTCTGCCTGCATCACCTCAAGGAAGTGATAGATTTTACACTGAAAACTAAGACTTTGATGAAAGACACTGAAGATGACACAAGCCAATGGAAAGATATTCTATGTTTATGGATCAGAAGAATTAATATTATGAAAATGTCCATAATACAAAAAGCTACGTATAGATTCAGCATAATCCTTATCAAATTTTCAGTGGCATTTTTCACATAGAAAGAAAATCATCTTAAAATTTTTGTGGGTCCACAAAAGATGCCAAACAGCTATGCAATTCTGACAAAGAACAAAGCTGGAGGCATCATACTTCCTAATTTCAAACTATAGTACAAAGCTATAGTAATCAAAATAGTAGGGTACTTGCATAAACTAGACATATAGACTAATAGAACAGAGTTGAGAGCCCAGAAATAAATCCTTGGCTATACATTCAACTAATAATTGACAATCGGAGAATAGTCTCTTCAATAAATGTTGCTGGGAAAACTAGATAACCAAATGCATTAAGACTAAAATTGGACCCCTATCTTACACCACTTATAAAAATTAACCCAAAATGAATCAAAGACTTAAACATAAGACTTAAAACAATAAGCCTCCTAGAAGAAGATATAGAGGAAAAGCTCCTTTACATTGGTCTTGACAACAATTTTCTGGATGTGACCTCAAAACCACAGCAACAAAACCAAAAACCAATAAATAAGGACAACTAAATCAAACTAAAAAGCATCTTCACAGCAAAAGGTACAATCAACAAAATGAAAAGCCAACTTATGGAAAGGGAGAAAATATTTGCAAATCACATATCTATCTTATAAGGGATTAATATCCAAAATACATAAAGAATTCATACAATTCAATAGCAAACAAACAAATAAATGAACAAACGAAAACATGATTTAAAAATGGGAAGAGGAAATGAGTAGACATTTTTACAAAGAAGACATACAAATGACCAACAGTTGTATGAAAAGGTGCTGGACATCACTAGTCATCAGTAAAATGCAAATCAAAAACCACAATGAGATATCACCTCACATCTGATTGGTTATCATCAAAAAGACAAGAAAGAACAAGTATTGGTGAGGATGTGGAAAAAAGAGAACCATCTGCACTGTTGGTGGGGATGTAAATTGGTGCAGCCACTATGGAAAATAGTATGGAGTTTTCTCAAAAATTGAAAACAGAATTTCCATATCATCTAGCAATTCTACCTATGGGCACATATCCAAAGGAAATGAAAACAGGATATTGAAGAGATACCAATACTGTCATCTTCACTGCAGCTTTATTCACAATAACCAAGATATGGAAACAACCTTAGTGTCTGTCTATGGATGAATGGATAAAGAAGACGTGAGATACACACACACACACACACACACACACACTATTACTCGGCCAACAAAAAGAATGAGATTGTGCCATCTGGGACAACATAAATGGATAGATGGACTTAGAGGGTATTACGCTAAGTGAAAGATGTCAGAGAAAGACAAATCCTATATGATGTCACTTATATGTGAAATCTAAATAAGCCAAACTTGTAGAAACAAAGGGTTATCAGGGGTAGGGGGGTGGGTGAATGGGAAGATATTGGCCAAAGGCTGTAGACTTCCACTTATAAATAAGTTCTGGGGATCTAATGTACAGCACGATGATTATAATTAATAATACTGTATTATACAATTGAAAGTTACAAAGAACATAAATCTTAAATACTCGTACCACAGAAGAAGAAATGGTAGTTATCTGATGAGTTGTAGGTACCAGCTAAAGCTCTGGTGGTAATTATTTGGCAACACAGACGTGTATCAAATCAACACATTGTACACCTTAAACTTACACAAAGTAATATGTCAATTATATCTCAATAAACCTGAAAAAAATTAAAACTCTCATTTAGAAATTTTTTAAAAAGTGTTAAGCCTGAGCAAAAGAAAGTCACCTATGGAAGTATGCTGACCACTTAGGTCTCAACAGGAAAACTATTAGGTTAGTAAATTATCATAGTGTAAAGTCTTCTTATTCTAAGCCTTTCTGATAATTGTGTCAGATTTTGATTCATTGATGCTCCTATACTAGCAAAGCTAACTACCTACCTGTGCAAAATATATTCATATGACGGAATTTCCATCAGTACGAATTATGTGATGGTGAATTTGTTATTTTTCCCTTCCGGCTTTAAAAGCAGAATAACTCCTGGCAATATGCACCAGATATGGATAGGAAGATTTCGAAGACAAGCCTTAATTTTAAGTCCAAGGAATGGGAAGGGGCATCCCCATGGGGCAGAGCTAGTGAGAGAAATCCCCGCCCCCTTTTTCTCTTTTGCCTGGCCCTTCCCCCAATCCTGCGAGGGCACAAAGAGGGGAACTCTGCAGGCACCAGAAATACCAAAATACATGAATGCTTGTCTCTGACCAGAGGAACTGTGATCCCAAAAGTTTGGGGTGATCCATGTTGTTTTGTTTTGTTTCGTTTTTACTCTCTTCATCCTCTTGCCACTAGGCACAGCCAAATTCAGTCTCAGGAACCACACCACAGAATGGTGAGAATAAAGCCCTGGCTTACTACCCAGAGGACCAGAAATCTGAAGAATGTTGGGGAGATCAAAGAAAGGAGGGAGGTTGGAAATGGGATCCACCTCAGGACATATGAGGGAATATCTAAAAGCAGAAATAAGGTCTATTAAAGCAGAAAAAAAATAAACAAAACAAAACACTTTTCTATATAAGTCATTATAGAACTGGGGAAAACTGGCTTTTTAAGTGCCTTTAAAAAAGTTTTGTGCTAAAAGATGGTTATTAAAATACAAATACTTTGAAGAAGAAACTAAATTTTTGTAACATACTTCCATTAGATAGAAAAATCCACTCTTTTATATAAGAAGGCACTGTGATTTGGGAAAATACATAAATTTGTCAAGTACAAAATCTGAATTCTGGTCCCATTATTATTGCTAACTAATTATATGGCCCTGGACAAGTCAGTTATCCCCAGTAAGTGTTGTTTTTCTTTACATAAAAAAATATAAAGTTTATAATAAATATAATTGTTAAAAAATTATTGGATAATACTAACAATGAGAATGCAAAGCACAACAATCACCTTCCCATATAAATATTCAAACACCTATATACCTCCCAGGAATGGTTACACTTATCCTTAATGATTCTTGATTTTTTATTATAATTGGATAGCATTTTCGTATGTATTAACCCATTTTATTCAAATGTAGCTCCAGGGAGATAGGCAAAAATAATGTCACATTTGCATATTATCTTTGAATTTATGTAGTGCCAATTCATGATTTCATTATAGTCTTATCACTGCCCAGTAAAATAGACAGGGGAAATATTATTCCCATATTTTACAACTGAGGATACTGAAGGTCAAATAGTTTAATTGAATGATATGTCCACGGCTACACTTTCTAACATGAAACAAAACTAAAGACAATCCTTTGGCAGTGTCAAGTGCTCTTTCTTCGTGGCATGCTATTCGATATTGAAAGATAAAATAATCTACTGGAGGTTTTACTAATTCTCAGATATGAGTGGGATTCATGTGCCCTGCTTGCTAGCCAAGCACCCTTCTTAGTTTCTAATACAATCTGATTTCTCTGTCATGTAATCACATGACCAGAAGCAAATCATAGTATCTTTTAAAGCCTTACATTGTAATCCTATAGAGTAGGAACACTAATAGCAGTCTTGCAGGATTCTTACAAAAAATAGTGTTAATGTGAGGAAGATACCTATTACAGTGTCTGACATAGAGGCACCGTCCTATAATGAATAATATCATTTAATTGTTAGAGGGGCTGTTTTGTATTACTTTCATGGATGTTGAGACAATAAATAGTCCCTGGCATTCTGCTTCTTGGGTACATTCTATCAACACTGCTCTTTGATCACCTACTCAGATAAATGTGGTCCCTTGTAGATACGTATCTATAAACTGAGACCCAGTCTTTTGTGTCCTAGCTTGGTGTGAAGTTCCCAAGGATTTCTTGTGAGAAATAACCTCTGTTGGAGAATCAGAGACATATTTGTGCTCTCAGATGCAGTCTAGCCACTGCCATGATCCAATATGCTCTGCTATTTGCCTTGAATATGTATTACCTGCAGATTTCCTAATGTGAGCCTGACTGCTATTTCATTTTGGCCTGTGTGGGGTAAAAGACTTCGGAGTCAGATAGACACAGGATCAAACGTTAGCTCTGCAATGCAATAACTTTGTAATCTTGGGTATATTACTTAATTTATCTGTTTTTCAGACTCTTTTTCTTTCAAATAAGTTACATAATAATACCTTCTTTAAAAGGTATGCTAGGACGAAATTCAATGAGACAACATGTGTAGAACTCCTGTCACATCATGAGCACTAGGGACATCTTTATTTCATGACCTTTCTTCTCCCTTTGATCACTGGGTGGTTTCTTTTTTGGTTTTGTTTTTCTGGGTCTCTGCAGACTTCTGTGTGTTCCTAAATCTGATAACTTTGTTGTCCTTAGGTTGCAAAGCCTGCCAGGATACTTCTAATCTCTATGGTTATGAACAAGAACATTTATAGCATTGAGAGATTACTAAATACCAGGCAGGGCAATAATTTCATGGCATGCATCCAGTTTTTAAATACTCATTACAACCACTTAGGTATGGACTGTTGTTATTCTATTGCATGAGGAAATGAAAACTTAGAAAGTTAAATAAAATGGTAAAGTTTACATAATAAATAAATGGCAGGGCCCAGATTCAACCGTATCTGTGTCTGAGTAAAAACATCTGTGCATTAAACTACCAAACTAAGCGATTTTCTCTAGTAAATAAGAACATTATACTGCACTCCTCAAATTCTGGAACCTGCACAGGGACCCCTATGACACTTAAGGTCCTATGCTCAGGACCGCACTTCACTTTAACATAATAGCTAGGTGACACAATCCTAAAGATGCAGCCTATAGAGCTTCCTAAATTTGAAAAGAGAAACAGGGTGAACTTGACATGACCAACTACCATATGGAAATGATTAATGATGATGGTGATAAAAGAAAGATGAAATAGAAGGAAGATGTCTAGTAGTTCTTACCTGGAACTCATCACATCACATATTTTGAAAAGTCATTTCTTAGCTATTTCAAAACATCCATAGAACAGCATTAGCTAGAAACACAGAGACAATCTCACAACAAATGTGTCATGATGGTTTTGTTAGTCGAGACTCCTAAATTGCTTGATTTCATGCATTTGTCATAGGCACTGGGGATGTATCCTCTTCTGATGTGCAAACATCTAATTGTTCTCTAACATCCAATACAACGATAATTTGTTGTCTTTCTGTCATTTTGCAGTTTAATTCCAAAATAAGCCAACAATGAAGCATCATCCCAGTTCCCTGCAATTTGAAGAAGCAAAGCAGTTGTGTTTTAGTACAAGGAAAGCAAGATGAAGCAGGAGTTTTGTAAACTGAAAGTTAATAGAAAGAAAAAAGTATGTGTAGTGGGTGTGCAGGGGTGGGATTGGGCATTGTTAGAAATTATATAACTGATGTTCCTTTGCAAACCATTTACATTTGATCTGTTCAGTATATTAAATAATAATAAGATTATTTTGAAACTCTAAAGTTAAATATCAGGACTAAACTATATAGTAGTCAGTAATGTATTAATTAAGACCCTGAATAAAGCAACATAATGTGTATATTGCTTTATTTATTTTTTTAAAGATTTTATTTATTTGAGAGAGAAAGAGCACAGAAGGGGGGGTGGGCAGAGGGAGAGGGAGAAGCAGACTCTCCACTGAGCAGGGAGCCCTACATGGGGCTCCATCCCAGGACCCCAGGATCATGACTTGAGCTAAAGGCAGATGCTTAACCAACTGAGCCACACAGGCGCCCTGTATATTGCTTTAAATTTCACAAACTACTGCTTTATTTTATTCATTTGTATAACCTTGGTAACTGGTCCTAATAGTCTCAGAAAAATGTTTCTTGAATAAATACAAGAAACTTTTCACAAATTATTCTACTTATTTTTATAATAACCCTGTGAAGTGGGCATTATTACCATTTCCTGGATTGTCAGATGAGTGACGTGGTCTGATTGAGATAATGAGAGTTGTTCAGGTCACCCAGTGGCAGATGAGAGCTTGAATATACTAAGTTCTCCAACTTCAAAAGCCAGATTTTGTCCACTGCGCTTTGTAGCTTCTTTCTGGAGAGAATATGACCTAATCTGTAACATGTTAGACTTCATAACTAAAATCCATGTAAAAGCAGCCTTATTTTTCCATTCTAGAATTTCAGAATGAAATATAATTTACAGATACATTTATCTTGTTTTATATTGACTATTTACAATATCTAATATGCTTCTTTTTGTTCTTTGACTTTATTTTTTCCTATTGGTTTTCAGACAAAACCTTGGGAATACCTAAGGGAGCAAGTTGGCTAAGCACAGGATGTAATAATCCTTTGCAGTTATGATCTGGATAAGTAGACTTATCTCTGGAAACTCACTTAGGAGGAAAGGATTAAGTTAAGTATTTATACCTAATCTTCCTTTGTGATGCCCAAAAGAAAATGTGAAAGTTGGTACATGTTATTTTAACGTATGCAAAAATCTTTGAAATAACATTCAGTAGGCTCCCCATTATAATTCAGGTGCAGTAAATCCACTCTATTTCATGGAAGTCATATTTTCTGATCCAAGAAATTACTGCAAGTTCCAAACATCATACAGTAAGTTTTTAATAAATACAAGACATTGTTCAAGGATGCAGGTACCATGAAAATAATCAAATTGTGTGGCTTAGGAGATCACCAACATAGAAAGCCAGGGTCTCTAGTTACACTAATGCAAGATGCTTGAGGAAATTGAGTGGAAAAAATAATTTCTGTGAGTATATGTGCAATTAGGATGTTGGAATTTTTGGTCAAAGTAAAGAGTAGTCGGTGAAAATAATCATTGTGCCTCTGCACCACCCTTGAATTTCTACTTACTCAAAATTTCTCCCATCAGGGTTTTCTGTATCATGCTGTCTTACATAAACAAGGACAGGCTAAGTGCCCAATTATCTCTCTTCTTTTGTGTAGATTGATCTTACCAAAAGTGTTTTGCTTTAAAGATAAAGATAGCACAGATATCTTTTTCTTTTCTTTTCTTTTTTTACTCTAACATGTGCTGGAATCCACTCCACAGCACCCTTGGAGAGTTGTTGCACAGCCTTTGCTTACATATAACTTGGCAGAAAATATCATTAGGATAAGAAGTGGTTCATAGGAAGTTTTGCTTTTACTGAATACGTGGTCTCTCTGAAATTTCTGCCTATTTGTCTTGAAGGTTCAGGACATACTACTGCAAAATATGCTGCATATTGATTATTTTGAATTGAAGGCATTTAAAAAAACAGCAAATTCAGAGAGAGGCTTTCTCTGAACCCTCCTTATTTGCCTAGAGATAGCTCTTCCAAATTAAAGTCAATTGTCATCTCTTCCCCTCCCTGGGAGTCTCATCAACTAGAGAAGATTGACTCTTACCACAGGACAGGAGACCAGAAATCAACACCACACCCAGAAAAACTGTCACAAACTGTCACATCGCCCATCTGGTTTTCTAGAGGCACATTCATCTTTCCTAAAAACCATTTATTCTCCTCTAAATTCCTTACATTCCCACTCCCCTTCCCTTATGAACTCTACATATAAGCTCCCAAATTTCACTGCTTTTTTGGGTTATCACTTTTTTTTTCCTATGATGCACCCATGCAAGTAATATTAAAAATTAATAAAGTTATATAACTTTTCTCTTGTTTGTCTGTTTTTAGTTCATTTCTTAGACCCAGCTATTGAACCTAGGAAGGTAAAGGAAAATTTTTTTTCCCATTCCTGCAGTCCTAATTCCATTCTTCTAAGAACACAGAAATATTTTTTTCTTTTTTTCTCTCATGGGATGACCAGATAAGGAAAAAAAAATACACCCAAAGTGACTAATACTTGTAAAAACACTTGGAATATTACTTGGAACATAGTAAGAACCTAATAAAAGTTAACTATTGTTATGACTAATTGCCTGTTGCGGCAAGCTATAAAATATTCCTAAGCCCCAGGTTCTTCCATTGTAAAGCAAAGATTCATTTATTATTAATTCCAGAAATAACTTGGAACCTAATATGGATGAACCCTTATGTGGGGAGTTGGATGATCCTAATAGCTATATCACATTGATTTTAGAAGTATCGAGTAAGGTGATGAATATTAGGTGCTCATTTGTACTTACCTACTTGTTGGTAAGTACACAATTAATGTTGGTTGGTGATTAGAAGTGGTAGTGGGTGGTGGTGGTCAGGGAAAAAATAAGTAATTGCTGGGATATGAATTCTAGATAAAGAATTACCAAAAACCCCAAGGTCAAAGCAGAGATTGAGGGAAAAAAATCCAAGAAAGGGCAAAGGACAACTGTGGAACTACAAAGAACATGCAAGAACTGACTGGTCCCCAAGGGGAGGATGAACATATCATACTGAACTTCCCAGCTTTAGGTAGCAATTTAGGCCAGAAATCCAGAAAAGAACCAAGAAGGACGTGGAGATGATAGGAATCAAACATTCCTAAAGGGAAAGAGCAAAACTGGAGACAGAATGTAGTTGAAAACATCCAAGTATATAAGCAAAACAAACAAACAAAAAGCTAATGATATGAAAAATCTCATCAAAATAATGCAGTGGGTGTTGGTGAGAACTGAGTTCCCGACATTCAAAGGATAAAAGGGTTGATGACAAATTCCAGAGACTCTCCCAGGCAGTCAGGACCCTTGGAATTAGAAGCCAGAATGAGGGCCTATCTTGAAACACCAGAAACAAAGGCAAACACCAGATGGCTTGCATAATAGCAAGGCTTGCCTGTTGCAGGGCAGAATGCTATGGAAGTACGCCTTCTTATATTCCTGATGACCAAAGGCAGAAACAAGAACTAAGATCTACAAATGAGAGGTAATTATTGCAACTTCTGGTGTTAGAAAAATCTAGGGGAAGGAATTAGTAAAACCAATGCAGAGTCAAGGACCAGGTTCAAGGTGAAGCAAGAGAATGGAAATGTTAATTTAGCACTACCTGTGAGATTGACTCAGGTTTTATTCTTGTTGCCATCTTATCTTGGTGTCTCCTCTTGGTGTAGTCATCAACCCCATTAATCCTAGAACTCTGTTAAGGCATCTGTCTCTTCCGCAGTGCTTAGTATAAAGCACACTTGGACAACAGAGAAAGGGATGCATGAACAAGACATAGGGCGGGAGGAGGGGGAGGGTCTCTCTAGCTTCCTCTACATGTGTTGAATGGATGAACGAACCAAGCAGGGAGAGTGGGGAAGTGCTTTTAGAAATAACCCCTTGTCTAATGGCAAGAGCCCCGGATTTGGAAACAATTAACCATGATGTTTATCTGAGTTCTGGCAGAAGTACTTATTTAAACTTTTTTTTTTCTCATTAGAGGATAATATTGAATTAGATGTTACTTACTCTATAAACATATGCTGTCATATACATGTGAAGTCCTAAAATCTCTCATCCATACAAAAAGTCTCTTAATAGCTTATACCTTAGATGATTTTAATTACAAAACTTTTTTAAATGGAAAAGAAGAACATAAGTGACTTTCCCATCACAGGAGCACAATTATAATCTCTTTATAAGGCTAGCATCTAGGGACAGATGTAACATCTGTGATATAGATTCATTGTGCAATATTTATTAGCCTCCAAAAGGTGGTGATAGATAGTCACATACTCACTTAGAAAATGTCAAATCCTATCTCGGAAAACTTTTAGAAAATTGTTTATTATTATATCTTAATATTAGCCATTCAATATACTCATCAAAAGAAAGTTGGCTATCTCACACACACACACACACACACACACACAAACATCTCAAAAAGAAAAAAAAGTTAAAAATGTTTTCATTGAAACTCCATTTCCTTTTAACTTTTATACAATGCAAAATTGGGGTACAAGGCCCATAGGCCTAGTTAATCAAGTCTCATGTCCTAGAAGAATCTCTCTATCTCGCCTTCATTTTCTGCATGCTGGTCAGTCTCAACTCCACTAACACAGAGTGGGAGCCTGAGGCTTCTCTAATCATGGTGTCTCTCATGTGCCAAAGTGTATGCATGCATCTCTGTTGGCACCATTATGTGGTACCTGCTAACAGGTACCAGACAACTTAGCCATGGTGTAAGGCAATTACCTTTTAGTGGGAGGAATATAGATGTATCAGAATGATTGGCAAACACTCACATTCTTCTTGATTTTTAAATTTCTGTTATCCCTCTTGCTTTGGGCAATTTGAGGCCCTAGGCCCATGATCGACATATGGCTTAGGCCTAGTGGGACACAGCCATGTGTACCATAGAGAGAGTCAGCCTCACGTAAGGAAAAGGGGAAGAGAATGGTCTTGACCTCTGTGTGATCCAACCTGGTACATCAGAATAGTAGAGTCCAGGTGTTCAGAGCTAAACACCAGATAAACTTTATTGTGGTATGCTATGAGACATATGTATTCCTCTGAAACCTGCAGCAAAGAGATTGGGGATATATGAGACTATTGAAATCATTGTTTTCATCAAAGGACATTCTTGGAAATAGAACTGTCAATATTTTGTGCTCTTAATTTTAATTTTTTTTTCTCTGAGACTCAAATGGAAATCTTCCCCAGCTTGATCCTGCAATCACTGCTTGAGACTTTTTACAAAGGGTAACTAATGTGACATTACTCTGTCTTCAAGTTTTAGCTCACAAAGTAAGGGCCCACTTGATTCCAGAGGTTGAGATAAAACAAAACAAAACAAAACAAAAAACAACACAGCAATTCCTTTAAAAATGTAATTTTAACTTCATTTGATCATGGAAGGGAAAATAGTTGCTACTGGAGTCAGGAAATAAAGCAGTGCTATTGAAAATTTTTATTTTTGTTTATTTCAAGTAAAGGAATAAGGGCAGTGAAGTTCCCCTCTGACAATGGCACTGTGATTTGGCTTCACACAGACTCATTCCATGCTGGGTTTCTGACAGTTTGACAGATTCGGAATCTTGCTTGAAAATCTGAACCTATAGAAAACCTTTTGATGGCATGGTTACATTCCTTCTCTGGGGAACATCATTCCTTTCAGGCAGCTCCTGCTGGTGACCTAATAGAGGTGTTTCTGTATCATAGGTGTTTCTGCAGGGTAACTGAGATATAGTGGCATATGGGTGAATTTTACAGAGGGCTCCAGAGGGCGGTAGGACACCACACATTCTGGAATCATGAGCTGAGCTGGGTGACATTCTAAATCAAGAGAACCAAATCCCCATGAAGGCAGATCATAGTAAAGGCCATGACCCTTGTAACTGAATCAATAGTATCACACAAACCAAACATATTTTGTCCCAGTGCTGGTTGGCTGATACATACACATTTTCTGGAATGATCTAGACAATGAAACGTGTGAAAGATGGTTTTGACTTGTAATCCCCTATAGGACTAGAATAAAAAAGAGAACACCCAGAGGTGGTCCCTTTTGCCAGTTCTGATCACATCTTACTAAAATAAATTATTTAACTATTTCTAAAATAAACTAATTCCTTTTGGACAGGATGTTTGTTTCATCACTCTACACAATAGACATCCATGAGATTGTCATTTTAGTGATCAGGAAACAGAAAATAAAACATAAAATAATTCAAGATGAGAAATAAAGTATTTACAAGATGGGAATATAAATTATTGTTTGATAGATGATGGAGATAAATAGTTCACTGTGGGAAAAAAAAATTGAGTTGTATACTTTCCTCATGTGAAACTGGATTTTAACTAAATGAAAGACTTAGATGAAATACTCTGGCATTAAAACATAACCAGAAAGAAGGGTGAATATTTGATTTTGGGGACAGAAAAACTTCAAGGATGTTCTATGCATTAACAGAAACCACAATGAAAGAAGTAATAAATTTGCACAAAAATAAAAATTGTAACAACAAGTAATAAAGGATAAAATAGAAAAATCATACAATATACATGTAAAGTAAAGGTTAATAATCCCCATTTATAAGGAAACTTTGTAAAGTAGGTAAAGCAAATATGTCAGTGGAAAAATAGGCAAAGGGGACATACTGTTTTTTTAAAGATTTTATTTATTTATTTGAGAGAGAGACAGAGACAGAGCATGAGCAGCGGGGAGGAGGCAGAGAGGGAGAAGCAGGCTCCCTGCTGAACAGGGAGTCCAACATGGGGCTTGATCCCAAGACCCTGAGATCATGACCTGAGCTGAAGGCAGATGCTTCACCAACTATGCCCAAAGGGGCATAATTTTTAAAAGAAATATAAATTGTCAATGATCATGTTTTTAAAAATGTGATCTCTGTAGTAATCAAATAAATGCAATTTTAAATAAAATGTATCATTACCTAGTAAACTAGAAAAAAATAGTTGAAACACAAAATATCCAGTGGCACTAAGAACACAGTGAAATAGGCTATTTAATACGTAGCTGGTGGGAATAGACCTTTCTCAGAGGCATTTTCCTATTTTATCAATTAAGAATTGAATTGTCCATAGCAAAAGCTGAAGTAGTAGTAACTTAAGCAATTGGGATGTTTTATTTTCCCACATAATGAGGAAACTGGAGATAGAAAGTCCAGGGATGGTATGGCAGCTCCAAAAAACACATCCTCATTCTCTGTCTCTCGAATAAATAAAATCTTAATAAAAAAAAAGTTTTTACTGATAGGTCTAAAAAAATAGTAAACTAGAAACAATATAATTTTTCAGTAATAGTAGAATGGTTAATTTAATCATGCTATTCTCATATTATTCATGTACTAAAATAAGGCTTACAAATATTTCAGCAAATAAAGCTAACAAACTGTATAATATTGTGGAAAAAAACCCCTTAAATCTCTCTCTCTACCTGTAGATATTTATACACACACTAAATGCTTCATATAAAGTGTTAACAGTGCTTATTACTGATTTGTGAGATTGTAGCAGTTTTTATTTACTTTTTTCCTTATTTATGTTTTCTGAATTTCGTACAAGGGTTGTATTATTTCAGTGTTGAAAATAAATGTATTTGATAAATGATAAATATATTCATAATGAAAAATAGTCAATATTTGTAGCAGGTCAAGTTCATTGGGAATTTCAGACGAGGGTGGGAATGTAAATTGGCCGTTTTTTGTGGAAGCATGTTTGAGAATATTTATCTGTATCTTTAAATGTCATCCCTCTTACTTTCCTGAGAAACTATTATTCTGTTTTTTGGCGTCCTCTAGTGGTAGGATCAGTTTTGCCCTCTCAGACGAATGGCGCTTGCTTTAAGCTGGGCAACTTCCAAGTATCAAATATGCTATGTACGACTTGCTATTCTATTGTAAAACAATTAAAATTAATGTGGCATGAAGTAGATATATTTTAATTATTTGTGATAGGGAAAATACAATTTGTTGAAAAGCCTATGTGTTACAAAAACATACTTAACAGTGAAATTGTACTTGATCAATTACAAAATCTATTTGAAAATGGTAAATATATATATATGGCAAAGTCGTTAGGTGGGGAGATTATATCAAAACGCTTGTGAATTTTTTTAATAAAAATAACTGATGGGGCGCCTGGGTGGCTCAGATAGTTAAGCGTCTGCCTTCGGCTCAGGTCATGATCTCAGGGTCCTGGGATCGAGTCCCGCATCGGGTTCCCTGCTCAGTGCAGAGCCTGCTTCTCCCTCTCCCTCTGCCACTCCCTCTGCTGTGCTCTTCTGTCTATCTCTCTGTCAAAATAAATAAATAAAATCTTTAAAAAAAAAAAAAAATAACTGATGTAGGAGTGATAAGTCAAGATCAAGAGAAATTTTTATTTTATTTAAATATAAAGAAATAATCAGACTAAATAATATATATGGACTATACCTTACAAGACTTTTTCAAATTACATTTAGATTTTTAATACTTTTTTTTGCAAAAATATAAATATAAAACCATTAAAATTTAAAGAGTATTTCTTGCTTAGTAAGAAGAGTATGTCTTGGTCTGGAAGACAATATGAGACTCAGTAATGATACTAACAAGGATGTTACGTGATTTTAACATTCCTGGGTTGTTTCTGGAAGAAATTGTTTCAAAGGGAATTATTGAGATTCTATAGGAAAAAATATGATGAGCATAAAATAAAATGGATCAAGTCCATTTGCTTACAAGAATCATGGGCATAATGTCCACCTATCTTTTCTCTCTCTCTGGCAGAGACTTAACCAGAGTACCTGAATGAAATGTTTGTTAATACAAATTCTCTCTCATGTTTTGCTTATTACCATCCTTAATTAAAAAAAAATAGTGTTCAAGAGTCAATACCCCATAAATGTACCAGAATGTATTAGTTTTTCAGCTGAGAGACAATGCTTCCTAAACCTATGGAAAAAAAAAATTTTTTTTTTCATTTGATTGCTCTTACTAACTCCCTAGGGACCCTGAGGTCTGTGGCACAGACCTGTTGCAAACCACACCCTGGCCCTACCTACCCCTTTTAAATACTCAATTATCACTCTCAAGTATGACTTGAAGGCCTATTATAATCCAACAGATTTAGCAATCCAACAAATGAATTTGGGCTCAGTGGTTATTAGCAATAGGAACCTAAAGGTTCTGGGTTCTAGTAGGAACATGATAGCAGCTAGAGCACAGATCTCCTTTCTCCTTCCAAAACTCTGAAACAACAAGAGGAATAAATGAGAGCCCCACAACTTACACCTTCATTGATACCAGAGGGGAGAGAAATTGAAGAAGTCACAGAAACCCAATTATGTATGAATTAGGGGAAATCCCCCCCAAACCAGTAGCATTGGAGAGGGAAACCACAATACAGTGGACTCATTGTGGGGTGGCAGATACAATGGGGACAATCCAGATGTGATGAGGGGAGCTGGAGAAAGCAGGACTTAAAGAAACCAGAGAGGGAGACA
Organism: Leptonychotes weddellii; assembly: GCF_054177405.1. Taxonomy (NCBI): domain Eukaryota; kingdom Metazoa; phylum Chordata; class Mammalia; order Carnivora; family Phocidae; genus Leptonychotes; species Leptonychotes weddellii. The sequence continues at coordinate 90,936,517 of NC_138371.1, read as the reverse complement.
AACCATAAGAGACTCTTAATCATAGGAAACAAACTGAGGGTTGCTGGAGGGGAGGGAGGTGGGGGGATAGGGTAACGGAGTGATGGACATTGGGGAGGGTATGTGTTGTAATGAGCACTGAATATTATATAAGACTGATGAATCACAGACCTGTACCCCTGAAACAAATAATACATTATATGTTAATTAATTGAATTTAAATTTTTAAAAAATACAAAAAAAAAAAAAAAGAACACAGCAAACACACGTCGGTCAGGAGAGGTCCTATCCTGGATGAGCAATACCATGGGCATATCTAAGCAGAAAAAGGAATATCCATGGGTGCTGGAAAAAGTAGAGAAAAAAAGAGGAGAAAAAGTTTATGAAAAACAATTTTGATAGTGTCAGAGCTCAAAGAAATGTCCATCCCACTGTGCCAACAGCAGAGGCAGCCCTTGAGGAGAGAAACTAGACTCTAAAGGACATTTTGGGGACATTGGGGAAATTTGCTTATAGACCTGAGTATAATAGATGGAAGAGTGGAGATCATTCACTGAAGAAAGCATGTTATGAAACAGCAAGTATAGTGTAATTTCATTTTGGTAAAAAGAAATATGTATGCATATATAAGCATAAAAAAGGTCTGAGAGGATATAACAAAAGGTAAAAAAAAAAAAAGCGAGTCTGCTGGTGATGGAAATATGGTGTTTTCTTACTTTTTAATGGTCTATGTTCTCAAAGTTTATGCAAAGCAGAACTTATGTTTTTAATAAAAACATTTTATTAAATACAAAATATTCTCATTCCCATATGATGCATTAGCCTATTAAGAGACTGTTTCAATTATCCAAAGTGGTGACTAATGCTATAGAAAGCTATATGAAGATTATTTTGAGAGGATTTTGAGAGCAGGCATTTAGATGTGTATGAAATCACAGTTCACAGATAATAAAAAAAAAAAAAAGCTAACAAAAAATACAGAAAAACCCACAAAATACCTACAGCCGGCTCCAGCTATAGTTTTCTTTATGGATCTTTAAAGCATGAAGGGTTCCTGGGACATTTTTGCTGAGAATGCCATCAAGTGCCAGAGGTTTGTCTGCATGCTTTTATTATGTCTTTGAAGACCAAGTTGCAAGAAAGGTAAATCCTGACACCCTCAGAATGGTGACAAATCATGAAATATTCAGAATCCAGACATCTTACCAGTACCTCCTCAATCTCTTTAACACTTTATGTTGGTTTTTAGGACTCTGCCTCTGGACAACTTTCTGTTAATGGGAAGGAAATATCTGAACTTTCTGATTGCCAAAGCAATAGAAAAGAAATGCTTTCATTGACTTTTCCTCTTTGGACTGTTTCTGTCCATCTGCTTGTGTTATTGTATTCCTTTATTTATATTAATTTGTTTTTGAAAAGCTTGTTAAACATGCATCTGGAATAAGCAAGTTGATAGCAACACATAGTTTTATCTGCTCCTATAGATAAAACACCTCAAAAATGTAATTTTATAAAGTAAGTCAGCACATGTCTTGGCCTTTAGAAAGAGTGTAAATGTCCATCTTGATGCTTGCATTTTCCAAACTAATATATGAACCTCCCATAAATAATAAATTTATCTTAGTGGTTTCCTCAGATCTCTATCTTTGAAAAGGGAGACATTTTTCTGCTTTCTACTGTTCCAGAAGCGTATATCCTAAACTTCTCTTTTTGGAGAAAAATGCTCTCAAGAGCATTTTCACGGTTCAGTTATGATGCCTGAAAATCAGCAGACAGTATCTTCCAAGTAAAGTGTTTGCTACCAAGTTTGAGACATCTACAACGAAGGCAAAGGGTTCTATTTTTATTTAGACAAGCTTTTAGTATAAAGAATCCTGATGATTTTAGGGATAATGAAATTATATATGTAATATGTATGCATTCATATATATTTCTATTTATGCATTTGTAAAGTCACTATAACTTTTACAACTTAAATTTAAACTTATAAATCTTAATTGTGCATGCCCTACTATCTTATTTCCAGGATATGATATGAGACATAGCCAAATATTTGCATACAATAATGTTTACCACAACATTTTGACTATAAATTTGAAACCGAGAATCTTCATTGAGCATTTTTTATAATATTGAAAATAAGAAACAAATCAAATATCCACTGCTCAGGGAGTAGTTAAATAAATCTTGGTACTTCTGTAGGAAGAAACTATCGCCAGTGAAGAAAATAAGAAATATATATCAGTGTTTCTCAACAAGAGGGTGATTTTTGTCCCCAGAGGACATTGGTAATGTCTGGGAACATTATTGGTTGTTGCAGGTGGGGAATGGAAATCCTGCCACTGGTGCCTAGTGGGTAGAGCCCAAAGGTGCTATCAGACATCCTGTAGTACACGGGACAGCCTCCAACAGCAAAGAATGATCCCACCCAAACGGCCAGTAGCATCAGGGTTGAAAAAACTTGATCTATGTGTACTGACAGAGAAGATGTGTACCTTACATATTTAGTTAAATGAAAGCAAAGAGCAAACCGGTACATTTTATAAGATCCCATATCAGAAGTTATAAAATCACAATAAACCTATAATCTCTGTGAAGATAAAAATGAGACATTCTAAGCACTATGCAAAGTATTTTATATGTATGATCTTTTTGGCCGTTCATAACAACCCCATGAGATGCGTGTCATTTCACAAATTGACCTCCACACTCAGAGGGCAGAGAGAGATGGAAGACAAGCAGACCACTCCAGATTGGCAGGTGGCAGGTTTAATAAGCAAGGAATCTGGGAGGATGCCTGGGTGGCCCAGTTGGTTAAGCGTCTGCCTTCGGCCCGGGTCATGATCCCAGGGTCCTGGGATGGAGTCCTGCATGGGGAGACTCCTCCCTCTGCCTGCCTCTAACAAATAAATAAATAAAATGTTTTAAAAAAATAAGCAAGGGAATTTGCATATGAGGCTTGTTTTGGGTGGCTGCAAGACGAGTAGATCCCCCACACCTGCTTGCCAAATCTTAAAAGTTTTAAGAGACTTTAACTGGATTCAGTCATGTATACTGTCCAGATGGTCTTAGCAACGAGTTGCTCTCCCCAGGCTGTGTCCTTGAAATGGCTGCTAGCTTGGGACTAGTAGATAGGGCGTACATCTAAGGACAAGAAGGGGGTGAGGAGCCTCGGATGGCCCAGATCCAGCTGGCAGGTCAACCAGTGGTCTCGTCCTTTCCATGACCTTCCCCAACTGTATATTTACTAATTAACTTCACATAAGGAAACTATTTTAAAACTAGCCTAAGGGCACTAAGTGATGAACTGGACTTAGATCTGAACAGGGGGAAGAATTTATAGCAAATGGTTAATAAGTGTTATCTCTGAAGGGTGTATTATAGGAAGTATTCAGTTTTTAGAAATTTGATTTTTTAATTTCTTATTTTTTTATCACATGAGCATATTAAAAAATAAGGTAATATCAAAAGGCATCTAATGGAAAAAAGGGATCATTTTTCTCACTCCTTACTCCTCCCATCTCTATGCCCCACCCCTACAAGCCACCATTTTTAACTCGTGTAGTTACTTCTGTTGTATTTACTTCCATATTCCCAAATAATAAGATCATAGCTTTATCTATGGGCTTTCTACTATAGAATATTAGGACTGAGCTCCATGCACCGTTCCACAAATAATAAATACCCATCTCTTGGCCTTCCACTATTGCTATATTACAGTTTTCATTAAATCAATATTACTGTCTTTATCATACCACTATATTAATGTTACAGCTGAAATTTACTTTGATTAACTTTGTCTTTTTCCTCAAGTTAATAATTAAGTAATTATATTGTTGGCTGCCTTTTCTTTTTAATTATCACTAATTTATCTCCAGGCTCTCAACTAAAATGTTCACCCTAATATCATTAAGTACACCAGGCAAATTATCAGCACCATTTGTCTGTTTTCCTTGAAAACTTCTATCCTTAGGTTCTCTCTTGTCTTTTCCTCCAGAGTGTACTGCTTGTTCTCTATGCCAGATGCAGAGTATTTATCTCAGCATATTACTCCCCATCCATCTGGGGATTTCCTTCTCCTCTTGGTTTTGCTAGCACCCATCCCCATTTCCTAGACCTCATGACCACCTCTTCTTCACTTTGCTCCTTCATTCCATTGACTAGCATCCTCTCTCTCTCTTTCTCTCTCTCTTTGGGGGGGGAAGTCTCTGTTCTTTTTTAAAGCATTTTTCAAATATCTGACAAATGCTGTCCATTCTAATGTGAGCGTGACTAGACAGTGTATGCGTGGACAGGGCTCATCAACTGTTGGCGCAGAGTGAGATAATCACATGGGATATGGTTTTTGTTGGAGGAAATTCAAATATCAAGAAACATAGGTGCTCTGTCTATCCTTCAATCTCCAGTATAATCTCTAAATCTACATTTCTGGAGCTAAGAAGGAAAATTAGAGTACATAATTGGGTGTAAGATTTTACACAAATGCCCTGTTTTCAATATGGTGACTTACTTTTCCTCTCAGTTGTTGTCTCTGGTATATGCCAGGGCCCAAGACCTCTTGAAACTCTCTGTCTCTGCTTTCTTTTTGCATTCCAGGGGAGAGACATTGTTTTTATATAAACAAAATTCATGCATCCAAAAAGGGAACCCTTCTCTTGGGTAGGAAAAGCATGGTTGCCTGCCATAAAGTAGTAAAATCATTAAGTATGGGGATATGCATACTCCTTAAAAGCTTTTCAGGCAAGCCTTCTTTTGTCGTTACTCCCAAAGGCAGTGTTTCCAATTCCTTGGACTTTCTGGTGTTTTAGGGCACAGATTTGCCTCTCTGCTCTCTCTTCCTTCTTTTACCCTTTAACATTAATTCTGCTTGGTGAGCAACAATGGTTTTAGGTTGCTATTAACAATAAAATTTAGAAGACACTATGGCATTCACCCAAGACCAAATTTACTTCGTTTAAAAAAGAGTATAGGACCGGCAGAAGATAATGCATAGCAAGAGCTAGCAGATGTCTTGTGATTCCCAGGAGCAGATTGCAAATGTCCCAGTCATTCCCCATTGGATCCAAGTAGTCATGTGAGATGAGGCTGAAGAAAGCCGTCCTCAGTGGTGTCTTTCTCCACACCTCATTAGTCAGGAGCACTCTCAGGGGTACTTGACTAGCGCTCATTCCTTGGGGAAACTGCATCTCATCAATTGCACGTTACTCCTCAATTATGGTTTATTTATCAATTTCAGGTTACTCATCAATAATAGGTTACTTAATAAATAATCTCGACAGGCAGGTACAGGAGCTGAGTCTGGTACAAAGCAAACTCAACAGGACCTTCATTTATCTTGGAGACAGAATATTCCTATACTTCCCTTACTTGGTCTTTTGAAGAGGATTTATCTCAGGGTCAAATTCTCTGGCATCCCTAGGGCTAGAGGAAATACCACAGATTAGCTGTAAATCCTGACACAGCACTTCACTGAGTGAAAAAGCTAAAGTGTAGTTTGATGCTATTTATGCAACCAATTTTCATCTTCTAAAACTTTTTTTGACATTTTTCTTTTTTTTAAAGTGTTTTTTTTTAAAAGATTTTATTTATTTATTTGAGAGAGAGAATGAGAGAGAGAGAGCATGAGGGGGGGACAGTCAGAGGGAGAAGCAGGACTCCCTGCTGAGCAGGGAGCCCGATGCGGGACTCAATCCCGGGACTCCGGGATCATGACCTGAGCTGAAGGCAGTCGCTTAACTAACTGAGCCACCCAGGTGCCCTTTTTTGACATTTTTCATTCACCATCATCCTCTCCTCCTCAGTCCTCATGTCCTTGCTGATTTGATTCCTCTGCTGTCCTTCCATGGGAATTAATGGAAGGAGCAGAGACACAGGTGCATGTTTACCCTGCCACATTTAAATATAAAGACTACATCAATGCTTTTGATATATGCATATCTTAAATGCATAGAAAAAGACTGGAAGAAAATGTTTTGTAGGCATATAAGTCAATTTTATAAGGACTTTTTAAAAAAATTTGTATTGTTTCACCAATCACCCAATGGTGATTTTAAAGTGATTTTATTGAAAAGACATTTGGTTGGTGTGAAAACCATTTCTCTAAATTAGAATCAGGTAGGAGATAAGTTTTGCATGTGCCTCAAATGTAGAAAATACAAATATGCTACAATAGTCTACTGATCCCTTAATAAAATATGCAACCTTAAACCGAAAAACTTAGCAGCAGTTAATATCAAAAAACATACTGTTGAGTAAATTACATACAATATGATATAAGTTGTACTGTATTTGTAAACAGCACTAAGGGCATGTCACTTTATCACATATCACCTGTTTAATGCATGCCTGTGGAACACCTCTGGTTGGTAAAATCTGAACTTTATAGAACTTCAACACTTTATCCAGAAAAGAAGTGTTATGTATGCCCATATTCTCAATGTAAAGCTTTAAGAGAATAAAGAGCTTGGAAAAGATTTGAGTAACATTCCAAAGGTCGAGGAGAAAAGAACATCAGAATCACCCATAAGGATCCTGAATTGGATGTCAATAAAAGGAGATTGTATTTGAATGTTTATGGTACTAAGAGAGGGATCACAGTATCAGTTTTTGTGAGAGGCACTCTGCTATGGTATTTCTCCTTTCCATAGTGCTTTTTATTTTTTATTGAGCTAAATACCCAGTGTTCAAATGAATCCCCAAAATATGTGTTAAAGAAAGTTATAAAGACAGAAGAAAAGTAAGCTTTCAAGCACACACACACACAAACACATACAAATACGTTTTCTGTATTTTAGTGATATTTTAGAAATTGTTAGGAGTTCCACTTTTAATGCACTATGAGTTTCTCCATTTAAAATAATGGCAAATAGGCTTTCAGTTAGTATTTTCATCCAGAACAAATTGTTCATGTTAAGTGGGAAATGCCTTTGTTATATTTCAGTAAAATAAAGTTGAATTAATTCCCAAAGAGTATATGCATTCAAATCAAATAAAGAAAAATGGCACAAGACAAGAAAATTTCAATATATTTGAGAGAACTCCTTTAAATTTAGCAAATACTTATTTCAGTGGATATAAGTGCAAAACGTGGAGCAAAGCCATACAATCTGTCTTATATGAAGTCTGCTCTGTATTTTAGATTATGCTAGTTTATTACCGTTTAGCACTTTTTAATCCTCAATTTTCTTTCTTGATCTATATGTTTATTGTGAAAATATATTTAAAATTCTCTACTATGGGGCATCAGCATGGCTCAGTTGGTTAAGGGTCTACTTTTGGCTCAGGTCATGATCTCAGGGTCCTGGGATCGAGCCCCGCATCGGGCTCCCTGCTCAGTGGGGAGTCTGCTTCTCTCTCTCCCTCTGCCGCTCCCCCCACTCATGGGTACCCTCTCTCTCTCACAAATAAATAATAAAAATCTTTAAAAAAACTTCTCTACTATAATTATGGGACTTTAAAATTCTTCTCGAAAGTTTGTTTTATCATTCAGGACTATATATATTATATTAGTATGAGATTTTCATGTCCTCTTGATAAATTGTTCTCTTTATTGTTTTACAGGGATTATCTTAAATCTTAGTAGTGTTTTTTACTTTAATTTACATTCTTTCTGATATTCATATTATGATCCCAAATCTTTGTTTTTATAATTGGTATTTAGTTAATATATATAGTTTTCCATCTTCTTATTGATGTATGTTTTTGTGTGGTTTTACTTTAGATGAGTATATGGTAAGCACATAATGTTATTTTTATTATTCTCTTTTTGTCTAACTCAATAATCTATGTACATGTAATGTATTTACTAATACAGAAATAAATGTTCTACTCATTTATTTTGTATTCTCTGTTTATTCTTTTAATGCTTCCTCTGCCTTCTTTTATTGAGACATTTTTTCTCTATTCCCTTTCTTTCCTTCTGACTTCTTTGCTATTAGTGGTATTTCTTTAGTTTCTGTGATTACACTTATTTTTAAGGTACATATGTAATAAATTTGTTCAAATAAGTCCATTGCTATATCTATTTTCCTTCTGACAATGATGAAGATCTTAACAGTTTATCCATGGAAAGGCTTCACTCCCTGCCCTGCATCTTAGCATTTTGTAAGTTTTGTTTTATCCCTTTCGACTATGTTACATAATTGTTTATGGGTTTTAAAAATTAATCATGTTTTGTCAGTTTCTGTGCTCATGTCTCCAGCACCCCATCTCTTCCATCTGGAATCACTTTACTTCTTGGGGAAGTCAAATCAGTAGTAAAGTATTAGTCTTTTCTTTTTTTTTTTTAGATTTATTTATTCATTTGAGAGAAGAGGGTGGAGGGGCTGAGGGAAAGAATCCCAAGCAGACTCCCCACTGAGCGGGGAGCCCAACACTGGGCTCCATCTCACAACCATTAGATCATAACCAGAGCCAAAACCAAGAGCCGGTGCTCAACCATCTGAGCTACCCCAGCACCCCAATATTAGTCTTTTACATAGAAAATGATTATATTTTTGCATTTGTATACATTTATACATATTTGTATTCATTCTTATATGATAACATGGTTGGTAATGTGGCTCCTTAGCCTTTTTCAGGTATGACTCTAGCCTCTGGCAATCAATCACTGATCTGTTCTCTGTATCTATGAGCTTACTGTTTTGTTTTGTTTAGATTCTACATATGAGATCACACAGTATTTCTTTTTCTATGACTTTCTCACACCATTACCCATCCATGTTGTTGCAAACAGCAAGATTTCATTCTTTTTTATAGCTGAATAATACTCCATTAGATGTATATCAGATTTTTTTATCCACTCATCCGTCAATGGACATTTAAGGGGTTTCCATATCTTGGCTACTGTAAATAATGCTGCAATGAACATGGGAGAGCAGCTGTCTTTTTGCATTGTTTTTCTTTTCTTCAGATAAATACATAAAAATGGAATTGTTGGATCATGTGATAGTTCTATTTTTAATATTTTAAGGAACCTCCATACTGTTTTCCATAGTGGCTGCACCAATTTACATTCCCACCAAATGTGCACATGGGTTTCCTTTTCTCCACATCCCCAGTAGCATGTGTCTTTTTGATAGTAGCCATTCTAACAGGTGAGAAGTGATATCTCATTTGCGGTCTTGATTTGCATTTCCCTGATGATTAACAATGTTGAGCATTTTCTCATATGTCTGTTGGCCATCTGTATGTCTTCTTTGGAAAAATGTCTATTCATATCCTCTGCCCATTTTTAAAGTGAATTGCTTGCTTTTTTGCTATCAAGTTGTCTTTATATATTTTGGTTATCAACCCCTTATCAGATATATGATTTGCAAATATTTTCTCCCATTCAGTAGTTTGACTTTTCATATTATTGATGGTTTCCTTTGCTGTGCAGAAGCCTTTTAATTAGATGTAGTCCCACTTGTTTATTTTTGCTTTTATTAATTTTGCTTTTGGTGTCAAATCCAAAAAACCATTGCCAAGACCAATGTCAAGGAGCTGACCACCCACATTTTGTTTTAGGAATGTTATAGTTTCAGGTCTTACAATTAAGCAACTAGTTATATTTTAATCATTTGCAACATATTAAAGATCACTTCTCAGTCAAGAGTTTGAACTTATTCTCATTCTCTGTAAATTGGCAAACAGAGCCTATTAAACCATAAACCATAGAATTTATTTTCTGGACCTTGATTTTAGATGCCAGAGAACTAGGCTTTTGGTGCATGGGTTATTTAATTCCACCTGAGATTGGAGTTTCCCTTGTCTTAATTAGACTATATGAGTATCTCAAGGTGTATAGTGTCAGAATAGGGGAAGGGCCTGATCATTAGTGTACACCTTTGGCTAGACTCACCTCTGCTGCTCCTGTTTTTTTTGGATAACACCCCCTCCCTCATCTTCACACCCTACAGGGCTCTCAGCATTCCAATGCAGAAAATCTCAAAAGGTTCAGTTCTTCTATAGCGTTAGCCACTGGGAATATTCTTGGCTACTGTCAAGGTTTGTAGTACTTTCATTGAGTGCCCTGGAATTAAGACCCTCCTCTGAAGTCCAAACACATCCCAATCCCAAAAATCTGAATGGAAACCAGAAGCAGTTCCCACAATTTATCACCATTTGTCTTCCCAGTCTTAGGAAATCCTTTCAGGATCAACAAGAGTTTAATTCCTAACCCAGTGGTTTTCAAAGATGTTTACACTTTAAAATCAGTTTTAAAATGTACTGATGCCCAGGTTTCACACCAGACCAATTAAATAGGTTTAGGTTTTTGGGGGTTTTGTTTGTTTGCTTGTTTTTTAAAGTAAACTCAGCAAGCCCCCACGTGATTCTAATGTGCAGTCAGGATCGGGGAAACAAATGTTCTAAATAAAAACCTCCTTCAGTGGTTCTCAAATATTAGCAGGCATCAGAATTACCTGTAGGGCTTGTTAATACTGTGAAAGGTGAAGTAAAATGGAGTCACTTCTCTCATGCATTTTAAATGGTGCTGGGAGGCCATTAAGGAGGTGGCCTTACACAGGTCCTCACTGAGTGGAACCATGAACTTCTGAACTGGGCCAAACCACAAATACTCCAAGGACTCTCTACACAAACACCTGCACTATGCTGCAATAATGGATTTTTGCTTAGTGATAACCTTAGCAACCAATTATGTTTAGCCAAGATCAGTTTTCTTCCACCAACACCAATCAAAATTCTTTGTAAATAACATATACAAGCATTCCCTTTTAGTCTTTAAAAAATCCCTGGCTTTTGCTTCATAGTGGGACAGAATTCAGGTTGCTACCCAAATCTGTGCTTCCTGAATTTCAATTCTCAGACCCCAAATAAATGTTTTCTTTATTTCAATTCTGCCTGTTTTCCATCTTTACAGATAATTGGCCCCACCCCAGAGTGCAAGCCAACAAAACAAAATAAACCAACAACAACAACAAAAAAAACCCCATGAAAATGGCCAGCTGACAGTAGGGATCCTTTGGATATGTAAATATAATCCTGTCACCCAACCCCACTCAAATAATTAAATAGATTCATGTTGTCCTGAAAACCAGTCTTTATCATCCAACCACATTCAAAAAAATCAGTGGATTCCTTTTGTTCTAAAGACCAATGTCTTTATCAATAGTGCTTAAGAGACCCTAGCGTGCATTTCTCTGCCTTCACCTCTCATTTCCAAACAATATGAACTTACTGTCCTTTAAACAAGATCTACTCCAATAGAGCCTGAGCTCCTCAGAGAGGCCACCTCATCATATTATATGCCCTTCTGAGCCACTTATTTTTCTTAAATTCCTCTCACAACAGTTTACATCTCTATCCATGCAATTGTATATATCCTTCTCTATGTGCATATTAGAGTCTCCATGGAAATTCCCAACACTGCCACAGTGCCTGGCAAATAACACATGTTCATAATACAACTAAGACACAATGGGCGAAGAGAAATCAAAGGTCTTTAAATTTGTTACCTTTTGGATCACATTTAGAATGCACTCACCTATAACAATTGTGGTATTTCTAGGCTCCAGCGTCTACATGATAATTCCTGGATACATAGAGTTCATAAGTTTTTTTTACTTCTATAAGGTTTAGTGTACTTAAATATAAAATAAGAATAATGCACATTTTAGAAGATTGTTTTGCAAATGACATTTGGGAACTGTTGTACAGAAGAGTCATTAGCTTTGCTTTTTGTGATTCACAGGGGTAAAGATCAGATGCATGTTTGAATCTTACAGGATGAAAAAATTCTGTTATAAATTTCAAAGAACTTTCTTGTAATTAGATTTGGCCAGAAAGAAAATGCAGTGTCTCAAGAGATAATGTGACCTCATCAGTGGAGGTATTTGAATATAAACTAGTTGACCACTAACAGGAGAGATATGGCTGTCAACTGAGAGAGTTAAGTTAGTGCTTCGGGATATTTTTGAGATGATATATTTTTGTAACCCTGTGAATTAAATTCATTAAATAAAAATAACCCTCATCATTTGTTTATAGTCATAGCACCCATTTAATTGGCTTTCTTTTATTATTTCAACTGATTATTTTGTGCCCCTTAAAACCCTGCAGCTTTTCTTCAATACTCTAACACCTGCATACTCACTCCTACTGAAAAGGATGAAAAGAAAGAGGTCTGACAATTTACACTACATTTAAATATTGGTGTTGGGGAATTATTGGCTTTAACCTTAACTCTATTGTTTCATGATCAAACATTATCTTTCAAGAATTATTTCTCAGCTGCCCAGAGGGAGATCCTTCTTTTCATAGACGATAATGTTGTAGTCAAGCTATTATTATGTGAAACAAAGAAACTGACTAAAACTATTGAGCCCTTCTTTGTAATCTGAATAGAGGCCATGTATTATAGAGCCCAGGGAAAGGATCTTTCAAAATAAGAATCATGATCTTAAGTACTATTTCTCCATTACTTATCTTGGAGACCTAATTCATTTGTGTAACAATCTTGGAGGTCGTTTATATTTCAGGCAGGACCTGCCGTATGGCAGAGAGCAGAAAAAGGAAGCAAGTCCCTCAATCCCATTTATGAGGGCTTCATCCTCAGGACCTCGTCTAATCCTGATTATCTCTCAAAGGTTCCATCTTCTAATACCATCACATGGGGGGTGGGGGAGTTGGGAGTGGTATGGTTTCAATGTATGAATTTTGAGGGGACATAAATTATTCAATCCATAATCGTTGATAGGATGTAAATGCCTGAGGGCAGCATGGGCAGGAACTAAGTGTACTTTCCCATGGGTTCTTGGTATCCATAACTATCAGACACAGATTGGGGGAGAGAAGTGTTCCAATAAGGATGCTTATTAATTTATATGACAGAAATGATACAAAGGAAAGGTGAACTAGCATGATTTGATCAAGGCTCTGGCCTGTTTCTCAGCCATTGTCTTAGTTTTAATCTCCTTTCTGTTCCACTAATGTTGATAAAAGGGCCTCCTATCTGTTCACACATCAACTGGAAAGGGTCAGGTCTTCTCCCTACATCCCCTGAAAGAAAATGCCATATTTCACTCTGATCTGATGAACCTGATCTAATCACCACAGCCAGGGAATATCTGTCTTCTCAATTATTCAAGTCTGTCATTTTTATTTAGCAAAATTTTGTAGATTTATTCCTAGGTCCTAAACAGCTTTGGTAATGTTTATGGTAATTCATGAATACTTTATGAGTTGTTTCTATAACTAATATATTTGCCTTTAAAAAATATTTTATGGAAGTGTAACATACATAGATACAAATGATTTTGTCATCATGAGACTGGTAAGACTCAATATCAGTAAACATTAATGTAGTGTGCATACCTATGTAACCAAGTATCCAGACAAAGAAACCGAATACTCTCAGAAGACAGAAGCACCCACTTGGATGGTACCTCTAGTGACTGCCCTCCAACATGTTACTGCCATCCTGACTTCTAACTATCGCTTGCCTGATTTTGAGTTTTATTGTAAATGGAAGCAGACACTAGGATTGCTTTTGTTTTCAAACTTCTTTTAATCCTATATTTGATATTTATCCATCATTGTTCCATTTTTTTTAAACTCTAAGAATAAATTAATTTTGAGTTTATTTGATGGGCTTTCCTTTGAATTATTTGTTTCATGCATTTTAGGTTTTAGAATTCTGAGCATTCATTTTTAGCATTTTCTAATGTTAATCAATTGATATTAATTCATAATGCTATTCTTTTTTTAAATTTTTGGTTTATATTTTATTGTCTCTCACTTGTACTATTTTACATGTATTTTTCCTATAGTGTCTTGAAAAGTATGAATACTCTTAAAATTTTGTTATTGGCTATTTAAGTCTATTTTTTTTCTAATCATCAATTGAAAATAGGAAGATAGTAATTTTAAGACTCCTTTAAATAATAAAAGCAAATGATAATAATGTATTAATTCTCATCAGTAATATGTGCTGCTTCACACTGGAGTTTTATGCCCAGCTTTTTACTTCAAATCAAATATTCAGAAATTTTTATTCACATTATCAAGAAAGCCATTTAATTACTTATTTTAAGTAGAATTAGTCAAATCCATTAATAAATCAGTCAAATCTACTAATAGAAACTCCAAACCAAAGGTCATCATGGTAAGAATCATCCAAACTTTCTAAAGGATTAAAATTCTTCATTTTCCTTTATTCCCTATTTCCCCATTAGTGTTGAAACTTACAAAAGGCCAAGGGCCTCTGAGTGAGTGATGGTCACTCACCAGTCACTTTGCATTTAACTGTTTGTGAGCCAGAAACAAATTTATATTGTATTAAGTCACTAAAATTTGGGCCTCCCACACCTACCCCACAGATAGCCTGCTCTGACTTGTTATAACAATTGTTTGAAATTAAGTATATCATTCAGAGGTTTCAGTGCTCATCAGCCATCCTCTTACACTATGGTTCCTTTGATTTGGGATTTTTAATTATGTTTTAATCTTGTGTTGACTTGAAAAGTTATTTTAAGAGCATTATTTATTATTAGTAAGTGAGCAATATGTTTCTTTAATTTTTTATATATGAAATACTTTTATTAGAATGCAATTTGATGGAGAATCTACCTGTTGGTAATAATTGCCATACATCTAAACTATCAAATTATCTTCAGAGTAAGTGCTTCTGCCTTTTTGGAAGCTAATCCTTTGGGTTTTACCCAGAATAAAATGTATTTAGGAATCGAGGACAAGGTGAGCAGAGAAGATGTAAGTTAGTGTAGGGAGGCAACTGGCACAGTGACTAACCAGATCAACTTTGAATGAACTCATACCCTTTCTTCTCACTCCATTCCCGCATTAGACCTGCCCAAGCCTCCAGGGATTCTGCAGGGAATAATGTCCTTGTCAGATTACTGCTTTATTTCCATGTCATTCACAAGGCTTCTACTCCCTTTTGTTCTGCTATAAACTTATTTAAGTACCTTGTGCGCTTGGGATTCATCTCCTTTAGATATTTTCATTAAGAAATGCATTTAATCTTTTAATATAATTTTAGTGGAATTTTACCAGGGAGAAAAGAAAAGAAAAAAAATTTGGTTCCTGAACTGGGAGTCTTCTTTCTATTCTTAGCCTGCAGAAGTGGTCTGCTCATCTGCCATAGGCCCACTACCTGCACAGTACAAGCATTTAAATATGTTTTTGTAGAAGCAGATTAACATCAACTTTCTCTTTTCCCTCCCCACCCTCTTTTTCTTTAAAAAAATTGTCTTATTGAATAGGCCCTTTTAATAAATGAACTTAGAAGTCTGATTAAATCAAGTTAGGTCATAATAATTACTTTAACATATTTTTATATTTCTTTGCTTTTTGGCTATTTTAAAAATTTCTAGTTATTTCTTTTAAAGATTTATTTATTTATTTATTTTTAGAGAGGGAGAGATAAAGAGAAAGAGTAGTGAGAGAGAGCACATGTGAGCAGGGGAAGCAGAGGGAGAAGGACATGCTGACTGTGCTAAGCATGGAGCCCAACTCGGGGGCTTGATCTCAAGACCCTGAGATCAAAACCTGAACTGAAATCAAAAGTCCGATGCTTAACTGACTGAGCCACCCAGGCGCCCCTCTATTTATTTCTTCTATTAACTAAAAGCCCTCTGAATTATTGTTCTCTTATTTAACACAAAAATGGTATTTAAGAGTTGCATTTTGGTTTACTTCTGTTTATAAAGTTTTTGTTCATCCTCTGTAATAACTAAAGTTTGATTGAGTCCTAATTCAAAATATATCACATGTTTCCTTCAAATCTCTGCAGCTAATATTCCTTTGTAATGTATCAAGGACAGGGTTAAAATCATCTTCATTTTTCTTTTCTGTAAGCTGGTGAGTCACTATATATAAGCATCTTACATCTCTACCATAATATCACTAGACAACCATCCCTTTTATTAGTTTTATCTAAGATTCAATGAGCATTTATTATTTTGAAACTTCTTATAAGAAATACTTAGTATCAACTGTTCTGAACTCTAGTATCTGTTCTCTATATGTATTATATTCCTTCATATTTAGAATTCTTTGTCATTTCATGGGTTACATAAAAATTTCAGGACGCCTGGGTGGCTCAGTAGGTTAAGCATCTGCCTTTGGCTCAGGTGGTGATCTCCGGGCCGGGGTCGAGCCCCATGTCAGACTCCCTGCTCAGCAGGGAGTCTGCTTCTCCCTCTTCCTCTGCCCCTACCCCCTGCTTGTGCTCTCTCTCTCTCAAATAAAGAAAAAAATCTTTTAGAAATATTTCAAATTTGTCCTTTAATTAGTTATTTGGATATTCTATATAATTTAGCTTTTTCAACATCTCTTTTCAAAAATAGTTTTGTTACTTTTGTGATTTAGAATTTCTTCCTATCCTATGATTCCCCCTTCCTCACATCTATTTGAACTAATATTATGGAAGCTATATCCTTTGATTCTATTTCAGGGCACAAATATGATATTTTCTAATGTTTTCTTCTGAATCCTCCTGCAAATACCTTTTTAAGCAGATAATTCAAATAATTCTTCACATTATCTTTCCTATGTGGAGAAATTCTTTCCCTGGGTGGAGAAATTGTCCATAGTCTTTTCATACTCATTGAAGGAAATATCTGTTTAGAATTGATTTGTAATGCTGTAGGAGTGGGGTTGGCTTTAGTAAAATACTATTTTGCACTCTTTCTGAAGTGCTTCACAGTGGGTCACAGATCTAGGTTCTGAATATCTGTTTGTGCTCTAGAGAGGAATAAAGAAAACTGGAAGTTGTGCAAAAGGAGTTTACATTTTTTGTGATTGTTTTTCTATCAATCTGATGTTATTGTAATGGCCATTAGCAGAATGTTTCCAGATTTATTACATAAAACAAAAGTTTGGTTGCTTGGTAGAAGGATAGGAGGGATGCATTTTTTAAAGGACTTTATTTTTCAAATGGAAGAAAATAAATAGAATGTTAAACTCCAAACTCCAAACCCAAGTCTATCAAGGTAACAACTAAGCTTTCTAAAGGATGGAGCCTACTTTAAAAAAAAAAAAAAAGAAAAAGAAAGAAAAGAAATGAATAAATCTGTCCTTAATTTTGAATGAGTTCACATTTCCTTCTTAAGGATTTCTGGTAAAATTTTAGGACAAGGAGGATTCAGCTACTTGGATTGCATTTTAGATTTAAAATATAATACTTTAAAAAGGAAACTGTGTGGAATTCTTTGGGAGGAAAAAAAAAGCCAGCCAGGATTCTTCCTTTCAAACCATGACTGTTTTGTTGTTGTTGTTGTGTGTGTGTGTGTGTGTGTGTATAAAATAAAACAACAAAATATATATATATTTGTTTTATTTTCCTCATTGCAGTCCTCTACCTTGGTCTCCCCTTACAGGCTACACCAACTTTCCAAAAGAATACAAATATTTTTTTTCCTTCCTCCAGATCTTACTAAGAATTATTCAACAGTAGGGCAGGAATGAACTTGGAGACCATAGTTTGGAACAGAATTCCTGAGTCCAGACAGGTCTGGATGAATGTACAGAAGTTCCAGCAGGAATGAGGTTAGGTGTGTGGAAAACTCCTTAGAGGGTCAGGCAGGTTATAAGGATCAGGGAAGGCAGTTTCTGGAGCTGTGAGAGAGAGCAAGAACAGCAGCTGTACCCAGGAAACCCTAAGAATACATTCTAATTCCTGGACTCCAAGTGATAGGAGGCTCCAAGTGCTCCTGCGTATCCCTCGAGGATGGCTACAGAGATGCTCAGGATTACTTTTGCAGCTAGATGGAGGGACAAGGCCTGGAGGTTCAACTCACTTCTGTGAAAGCTTGAGGCAGATAGGGCTCACTGAAGTTTCTCACAAAACAAGAGCGAGGTTGGTTTGTAGAATTAGATTTAGTTCAGCAAAAACTACACAACAACAGCACTGCCCCCAAATCACACTTATTTTTGCCTCCCACTAAGGTTTTTTAATGTGTTTATTTTATTAATGGATTTCTCATATGCCTTCACTTATCATTTGTATTTTTTTAATTTTGTGGTGTTCAGTGCCTGTCCTTACATTTGTCCTTCACCTGCTCTTGTCCTTCCTATTCTCAGATGATATGAATAGCACAACTCTTGCCCACAGATGTTTAGCTATTTTAAATGTCAAACCACCTGAGAAACAAGAAGAGAAAAATAGAATTGCTCGCTTTGATAGCATTCGTTTGCTTCCTCCAGGGAGCTGGCCTTGGCAGGGATGTTTCCAGATCTTTCATTATTATTGTCATTTCCTCTCCAAGTTGAGGAACTAGATACTCAGAGAGTGAGGGAAGTTATGGAACTTTCCAGGTTAGCCTGCTAAAATGAGGAAGTCACGTAAATGGGAAGACTTATGTGTATTCATGTTTTGTGTTTTTTTCTTGTGGATTTATATAAATGAAGATGTTTTGTTGTGTAGCAAAGCATCGGGTTAATTATATTTTAATAGTATCACAGTGCAATTCAAGAGAGGTTTATATTTTTTATATTCTTTATTTCTTTTCTTTTCTTTATTTTTGAAGTAGGCTCCATGCCAAGCATGGAGCCCAATGCAGAACTTGAACTCACAACCCAAGATCAAGACCTGAGCTGAGATCAAGAGTCAGATACTTAACTGACTGGGCCACCCAGGTGCCCCTTTTATATACTTTTATTATGAAATAATTATTGCTCACTACATAAAATTTTGAAAAATATGGAAAACGAGAAGGAAGATGAAAGGTTTTATGTATTTCCAAAGACAACAGTTTTCTGAATTTCCTAATTTTTCCGGGCATGCTTCTACATTTTTGAATTTTACATTTGTAATTCCAATGCCTGAGTTCTCTAACTTTTTTTTTTTTTTGCATATATTGCTTTTATTTTCTCTAACTTTTTAAGATCACGCCGACTTTAATTTTTAATTTAAAAAAACTCAGATTTTCTCCATTTTATTTTCAGTCTGGTACCCCTTCCAAGATGTCTAACATTTCTAGATGTGCTTATGCTCAGTCTCCATTTGAGTGTCTCCTGTGTTCTCACTGTGTTTTCTTCTTTCTTTCCTGCAGTTGTTGGTCTTCTTCCCTGTTTTCTCGCGAGTATGATCTCGAACGCGAACACTAGCCTCCTTCCCCCATGCGCCTCTCACGAAGGGCTGTTAGAGATGGCCGGGGCAAGGGACATGCAGCTGGGATGGAGAAAGAGTACAGCACTGTCCCAGCAAGATGAATTATAGAGTTCCGTCTCCCTGGTTCTTTGTCCTCAACAATATAAAAAAGCAGCAGAATATTTGAAATTAGTTTTTCTTTGCCTTGGTTACCATGAGCACTTTGGTAGAGCTCTTCTGGCTTTTTTTCTCAACTCTTCTCTCTAGTGACACCTGAAATTTGTTATTTCCAAATACGTGAGGAAGTATAAAGTGCAGGCCCAGAGAGTAGGAATGTTGTTGAGAAGAATGAATTTATGTTCCATTTACCTGTAATGATAGTAAACTAATTGATATGAGCAAACCTTGAGGCTTAATTATTATTAAAATTAGCGTGGGCACTCTAGATGATTAAATGGCAAGTTGCGGTTGGCCACCAGATGAAGTTTTTCATAATCTGTTCCTTTTTAACTGCCATCCCTCAAGGAGTAATGAGAGAAAATGTATTCCTGACAAGCATGAGTATAGTAATAAAAAGCAAACAAAAAGCAAATTTGTGGAACTTTGTGACAAGGTAGCCTTCAACTTGGTTTGTTTTAATTACTGGAATATCAGCTAAGGCTAAGTAGCTCTTGGAACTTGTCAATGATAGGATAATTACCAGCTGCCCATAGTTTCATTCTCAGGAAGAACTTCATATTTTGCTTGGAGAGAAAAAATAGTTCTCTTCCTTCTTTAGCTTCCAAATTCTCTCTGTCTCTGCCTGTCTTTGTCTGTTTCTCTCTTTAATATACATACCTGAAGAAAGTACAAGCTTGCCAAATTCCATCAAGCTTTCAAAGAAATCAGAATAATGCTAGGATGAACTTTAGGGGGGCAGGGAATATATCAGCAGCCTTTGGAGGCTAGTTTGATAGTTACTTATTTTTCCTCTCCTGAATATTTTTAGTCAGGTATTCCTGAACATGGAGCTGTAAAATGAACTCAGTAGGTAATGAGCTTAGCTGCGCTAACCTCATAGTGGTTTCCATAAAAACCTTACTGCCAAAGGCACAGCATGGATGCTGCAATGCGGGTACAGCTCAGACTCTGCCCCCATGAAGGTATGGAATTCCTCGGGATGGGGTCTTTTTTCACGCTACAAATTATAGAGCCTCCAAATTCTCCTTAATCGAGAGGCTGTCTCTACAGATTATATAATCCAAATGCTAAACTCTCACCGTTATTCATTTCTTCATCTCTAAGATTCCTTGCAGCTAATTTTTTTTTCCCTATCAAATCTTATCTAAGAAGGGAACAGGCGTAAATGGGAATGGAAGATGACACTGACATTGACTTCTTTTCCTTCAGTCCCTAGAGGAGTTCTGTGCTTTCTGAAGGACAGCTTGCTAGATTACAGAACTCAGTATTATTTAGCTTGGTTTAAATTACTTCCTGAATGAGAATGATTGACTCTTGATGTTTCAAAATACAAGGCCTCCATCATATGTTTCCTGACAAGTACAGCTCTCTTTTTCACCTGCCTCATACCCCCTAACATGAACTTGACCTAGCCGGTAGGATTTATGTAGAACTAGAATATGAGACATAACGATCTCTAAATTACACATGGAGTACTTACTAGCTCAGAATCTAGTGGGGAAGGCAATAAACTGGAAAAGGATATCTTGAAGGGAGACCCCAGAATCATTCAAGTTCTGAGTGGGCATCCAAGATTTTGGACACCCATAGGGAATTCAAGCAAGAAACAAAAACAGGAAAAAACAGAACAAAACAAACAATACCAGCATTAAGGAACCAACGTAGTCAATGTGGGTGAATAGAAACACATTAGGAGGAAACAAGAGGTAGCTCTTACTCTTGATTGGTCTTTTGTCTGCACCTTGAAGCAAATCTCAGTGCAGTCTGGCTGCTCATAAAGACCGGAGCGTGAAGCAGCATCCATACTACCCCCACATCCGGGAACTCTAGGTTCGACCTTTGCCAAGACATTGCCTTTCCTTGACCGGGCCACATTGCTTTCATGTCCATGCTTCTCACATCCTATTTCCTTTCCTGCAATGATTTGCCTCCCCTTATTCGTATGATAAACTGCTATATAATGTCCTCAAAACGCAGCTCAAATCCTTTCAAGCCCCTCTGTATTGGATACGTGTGGATGCTGTAATCAGTTATCGCAAGCTGCGTGACTTCAAACAATAGAAATTCATTTCTCACAGTTTCAGACACCAGAAGTCTAAAATCAAGGTTTTGGCAGGGCCTCCCTTTCTCTGAGGTTCTAGGGGAGAATCCTTCCTTGTTCTGCCGGTTTCTGGTGGTTTCTCGCGTTCCTTGGCTGTGGCAGCGTGGCTCCAATTTCTGCCTCTGTCTTCACATGGTCTCCTCCTCTCTGTGTGTGGATCTGTGCCTCTGTGTTTCAGTTTCTTCTTATAAGGACACCAGTGATTAGACTTAGGGCTCACGCGAATCCAGTAAAACCTTATCCTAACTCATGTCTTAATTACATCTACAGAGACAACTGTTTTCGAGCAAGGTCATATTCATGGGTTCTGGGTAGACATGAACTATTCAATCCAGTACATCGTCTTATCAAAGTTTACTGGCATCCACTGGTGGAATTACTTACTCTTTGATTCACAGTGGTGCTTAGTATAAATCTCATCTTGCAATCATTACATTGTATCATTACTTTTTATGTCTTTCCTTTCCTACCAGTTTGACAGTTCCTTAAATGCAGAATATACGTATTATTTATCTTTGTACCCCTAGCATGCCACACAGAGTCTAATTCACAGTAGCTGCCAAATACATGTTTAACTGATTGCCAATACGTTGAGGAAGACATTAAGAACAGAGTTTGCATCTACCCTCACTCCTACTGAGGATCATTGTTCCTTACAGCTACCCCAATATATCCTGGCAAAAACGAGCACATTGTTTCAGTGAATTCTTTATTTTAGCAGTGATAATAGTTCCTCTTCTCTCTCATTTATATGTAGACTGCTAATTCCAGCAACATTAGGTAGTGAGTTATGCTTTGCATGTGTTTTGCTCTTTGCAAAAGAAGTCAGTATATCTCATGAATGAAAAAGGTGCTCTTCGTGCTTCTAGTTTGAGAAACTGTTTTTTTTAAAGATTTATTTGTTTTTGTGAGAGAGAGAGAGAACGAGTGGAGGGAGGGGCAGAGGGAGAAGCAGACTCCCCGCTGAGCAAGGAGCCTGATGTGGGACTCAATCCCAGGACCCTGGGATCATGACCTGAGCCGAAGGCAGATGCTTAACTGACAGAGCCACCCAGGTGCCTGAGACACTATTTTTTTTTTAAGATTTTATTTATTTATTTGAGAGAGAATGAGATAGAGAGAGAGAGCATGAGAGGGGGGAGGGTCAGAGGGAGAAGCAGACTCCCTGCTGAGCAAGGAGCCCGATGCGGGACTCGATCCTGGAACTCCAGGATCATGACCTGAGCCGAAGGCAGTCGCCCAACCAACTGAGCCACCCAGGCGCCCCCGAGACACTATTTTTAAAATAGTTTCTAAAGTAATTATATCTGTCCTACTCTATTAAACCATGGGTACAGACCATGGTTTAATATGCTCTTGGTACCCAGGACCATTATTATGATCATAAACTATTTTATTGAGCTGAAATAAAATGATACACTCAGAACCTTTCAATGTATTTTCATGTTTAATAGCTTCATATGGGAAAATAAAAATTGATAGCATTGATATTAACCTAACTATATGCCAAAGTTTCAGGTACTTTTTATTATTTAATCTTCACAACACAAGAATAAACTTGGCCATGTTAATCCCATTCACAGATTAGGAAATTGATGCATAAAATGATCAAGTGAATTGTCCAGAGTCATACAGCTAGTAAATGATAGAAGAAGCATGGAAAACCATACATGCATACCTTGATTTATTGTGCTTCATTTAATTGCACTTTGCAGATGTGGCATTTTTTCAGATGGAAAGTGTGGCAACCCGTGTCAAGCAAGTCAGTGTGGGTTTCTGTGTCACATTTTGGTAGTTCTCACAATATTTCAAACATTTTCATTATTATTATATTTGTTATGGTGACCTGTGGTCAGTGATCTTCAATGTTATTATTGTAATTGTTTTGGGACGCCCCACACTGCACCCATATAAGATAGCGAATTTACTGATAAATGTGTGTGTGTGTGTGTGTGTGTGTGTGTTGATTGCAGATGTGGTAGAAATAGCACACATGAGAAGTAAAGCCTGAAGATGTGACTGAATTGCAATCTCATGATAAAATTTGAATGGGTAAAGATGCTTCTTATGGATGAGAAAAGAAAGTGGTTTCTTGAGATGGAATCTACCCCTGGTGATGATGCTGTAAAGATTGTTGAAATGACAAAAAGGATTTAGAATATGACATAAACTCAGTTGACAGTGTCAGGGTTGGAGAGGACTGACTCCAAAAAATTCTACTGTGGGTAAAATGCTACAGCATCACCTGCTATAGAGAAATCATTTTGGGGCACGTTCAGTGGGTTAAGTGTCTGCCTTTGGTTCAGGGCATGATCTCCAGGTCCTGGGATTGAGCCCTGAGTCTGGCTTCTTGCTCAACAGGGAGCCTGCTTCTCCCTCTGACTCCCCATCACTCATGCTCTCTCTCTCTCTCAAATAAATAAGTAAAATCTTAAAAAAAAAAAAAGAAAAAATCATTTTTGGAAGGAACAGTCAATAGATGTGGCAAACTTCACTGTTGTTTTATTTTAAGAAATTGCCACAGCCAGCCCAGCCTTCAGCAACCATGACTCAGTCAGCAGCCATCAACACGGAGGCAAGACCATCCACCAGCAAAAAGCTTTTGACTCAGTAAAAGCTCAGATAATGGTTAGCATTTTCTAGCAGTAAAGTATTTTTAATGAAGTTATGTACATTGCTTTGTTTTTTAGACATAATGCCAATGTACACTTAGTAGACTGTAGTATAGTGTAAACATAACTCTCACATGCACTGGGAAACCAAAACATTCATCTGATTTGTTATGTTGTGATATTTGCTTTATTGCCGGGGTCTGGAATGGAACTGGTAATATCTTTGCAGTGTGCCTGTATTATGGATGCTGGAATCAGCACTTTAATAATTCAGGAACATCACCTTTGTCTTTTTTCTTTAGCATTCTATCAGCCAACTGGCTCTTATTTTGACTGCCATCTTTCACATAAAAACCCCATGTTTCCTCATCGTTTGTGGCTTCTGATTTGTCAACTTGATCATGTAGTGGGAGAAAATCGGGGCAGCAAAGCCTGGAAGGTCCGTGACTATGAGTCCTTCAATGGCTTTGGTGAATGTGTAACTTCATACCACATTTCCCCTGGGCTGGAAGTGACTGTGCTCTCTGGGCACCAGCATCTTTCTTAAACACTTATTTATTCATCTGAGAGAGAGAGAGAGAGAGAGCATGCAGCAGGGGACAGGCAGAGGGAGAGGGAGAAAGAGTCTTTTTTTTTTTTAAGCAGACTCCCTGCTCATCATGAAGCCCTATGCAGGGCTTGATCTCACAACCCTGAGATCACAAACTGAGCTGAACCCAAAGATCAGATGCTCAACTGACGGTGCCACCCAGGCATGCCATCTTTTTAAATTAATTTATTTATTTGAGGGAGAGAGAGAGAGAGAGTATCTTTCTTTACTTCCATAGGCAGATGGGCTATCCTCAAATTAGTAAGTTCCTATAAAATTATAAAATTCCTAAATGGTCCTTTACTTCAAAGCTTTATAAAGAGGATGAAAGTCTGTGTAGAGATAACTAGTGAGTATAAACTCTAGGAGCAATAAAGAAGCCTTGTTTTAAAGACTGGGGGAGTAAACCCAGAGGGGTGGGTGGAGGTGGGTTAGACCTGGGGGATAGTAGGGGGTGACTCCACTGTTGATTGGTGGGGCATCAGAACGTTTTAAAAGTATTCCTTTTTACTATTTCTTGGTAGGTCTACTGTCTCACTTTTACTTTTTCTCTTAATCTATATTCATCGGCTCTTCTTCTATTGTCCCATCAAAAAAATGAATTAGAAATATTATTCACACACAATTCTGAAAGGACAGGAAGAAGGGGAGAGAGGAAAAGGGGGAGAGAGAAGAAGGAAAAGAAGAGAGAGGGAGAGTGGAAGGGAGAGGGAGGGAAAGAGAAAGAGAGGGAAAGGAAAGAAGCAAAAATTAGGGTCTGTGAGGAATTGAAGGATTGAAATGGCCAAGTCAGGTATTAGCAAGTTCTGGAATGCTTTTGACTGCCTTTATAGACCATCATATGGTGAGTTATGGATGGATCAGACAAACTGAACAATACAGAATAGTATTTTAACCTATAGTTTGGATTTATTCCAGGTATTTGAGGCTCCCTGGTAAATATTTTTAGACAGTACTTGAAAATAAGTATGTCATCCTATAAACTCTTTTCCTTTTGGTCAAATAGCCCCTCTTTTTTAACCTTTTAGCATAGAAGTCATTCTTTATACTGTTTCTAGTCTTATTACAATGGTTTAATTAAAGCAGAACAGAGAGAAAAAAAATTTTTTTTGACTTTGCATGTCACATTAATTTTAAAATCAGCTTATATTTTCCAAAGGGACATTTCAGGAAAGACTAATTTTCACCTTTTAGACTCTCTCCAGGATAGGGGACTGAGCATATGACACACAATTTGCCTCATGACTCAGTTTTGGGTGCTCATGGAATACTCCTTGAGTGGTTGACTAATTTGAGTAGACATCTGGAACTTTAGGACCTCCTTGTATGATTCTACCCCTACCCTACCCTCACATCTTCTCTCTGGTAGGTTGTACCAGCTATCATCTCTATTCTCAGAAGCTATAGTCTATTTAGGAGCAGCCCCTCCTTCTCCTCACTTTCAGCCTCGGTTTTCACTAACCACAATGATCTGCACAGCTGGCCTTTTTAACCACAAATAACTGCCCTAGGGAAAACTGTTTGAGCTCAGACACCAGTGCATAGAGAAAATCATTTAATCGAGTCTAGGAATGTCCAGGGTTTCAGAGTCACCTATGAGACTCATTAAGGTGGAAGGACTATGAAATAGCATGGATATGAAGGGCAGACGGATGACAGTTATGAATATGAGAATGATTGATTTCATATCCTTGAAACGTACCAAACTTCAACTCTGGGTTCAACAACTCCATAATTTACATAAGTACAGTCTGTGTCAGTTCATTAACAGGTCATTAGTAAGTCTGGGGAAGATGTTCTAAAACATTCTCATACATCAGAAAATAAGATTATGTTGAAGTTACCTTTAGAGAAATGTGTGTGTGTATGTGTGTGTGTTTTCCTTTGTATTTAATCATCCTTCATTTTTAAGAGATGGTTTTGGTCCCGTGTATATGGTCAGCATTTATCCTGGAGGCAACATGAAGGTTATGCTCTGAGAATGGGCTTTTATCTTCTTGAGATTAACCTGCATCTTTTTAAGTGTCTGTTTCATACAGTTAAATATTTTTTACATGATTTGATAGTTACATGAATGTACCTTATAAATTTACTGTTCAAGTTCAGTTTCTTTTATTTTGGGCAAACACGGAAGGTAAGGGACCTTTTGTGAATGATCTTGTGCTCCAATGAGAGGCTTCTCGTGAAGCTCAAATTGCTATGTATGGAAAGGACATCTGTCCCCCTGGTCCAGCTCTTTGCATTTAAAGCCATCATGCAGACAGGTAATATACTAGTAGAGAAAAAAAATAAAACAGGTACTCCATGGCTATTCGAGTTAAATTAGAGTTTATCTTCAAAAGACCAAAAACAAATTGATGGACTGAGACAATGCAGGAAAGTGTTGAGGGAAAAGGAAGCAGTGCTCTTAACATCTCAATAGCCAAATTCCATAAATAAAGGGTGGTGCTTTTTGTTGGCTTATTTGTTTCCCCCTCAGATACTACAAGTGTTTAGAAAACACGTTAAATGGAAATAGGTTTCTTTGTTCTTACCATTTGGGGAATGATCATGTGGACTTTTACTATAGTATTCTCTCTGGCTGCAACAGACAAAGGAAAACAGAAAGTCCAAGGTACAGTGTAGGAGAGAAGGGCATTTGAGGGCATGTTTAAATAAGAAATTTTCAGATGTCATGGTCAATCTTGGCAGAGCTCTGCTTCTCCAGCCTATAGCAAAACCATTGACCCCCCAGCATACCAGAGACCATCAGAGGTCACAGCTTTGTTATTCATCCATTTTTGTTCCAGGCTTTTGATAACTCTAGAGACACTGGCCCTGGGTGTTTCCACCATGCCTGGACCCATAGTTGCATTAGTCTTATTCCAAAATATTGAACTCAGATTGCAAAGTCCATGTTAACTACAGCCTTTACAATATTTTCAAAATTTCTAAGACTTCACATTCTTAGGATCTAGGTCTTTAAAACAAAAAGATTTTATTTATTTATTTGAGAGAGAGAGAGAGAGAACAAGCCAGGGGGTGGGAGGTTGGCAGAGAAAGAGAGAGAAGCAGGATCCCCACTGAACAAGGAGCCCGATGAAGGGCTGGAGCCCAGGACCCTGAGATCATGACTTGAGCTGAAGTCAGATGCTTAACCCACTGAGCCACCCAGGCACCCCGCCTTGAACATTTTAATATATGACTTCTATTACCTAAGATTTCTATTTCTTCAGAATATATAAGGAGGAGTGGAATTCCTGCATCATAGGTTATATTTGACACCCTTAAAATCCAAAACCTCTTAAAGAAGGAGTACATTAAGCTGGTATCTAATGTTTGAAAATGGGACTAATATTTGAATAATAACATGATTGATTTTATCATGTCATTTTTTTGCATCTAGAGCTTAATTGGGTAAAAATTCATAAGTGTATCAGAGACCTGGTTACTTCAAGGACATGGAATGAACCGAGAAGAATAAAAAAAAAAGGATACGGGTAAGACTAGAGTCTCTGAAGCTAATGTTACATATTTTCTGATTCATTATGCTCTGGATGAATTTTTGCCTGACCTGAGAGCTACAATAACTTTCTTATATTTTTAGTACGTAAATATGTCAAGATATCAATAAATTTACCAATGAATGTTTATTACTTATTTCCTACAGTTGTTCCTCTGTATTTTTAGAAACCAATTTCATTTATCTAACTTTAGCCAACAAAATGTGCCTGCACTGTATTAGAAACTGGTGCAATTAGTTCACACTATCTTGAGGATCATACTAATATATTCATACTTATGACTATAAGACAATGTTTCTGAGAATTATAGAATGGCAAAACTAAAAAGAAAGCTTTAGAAATAGCTTACTTCCTCATTTTAAAAATGATACAAAATAATGCCCAAAGATAATGAAATAATTTGTTCAAGGATGCATAGGTATTCAGTAGTAGAAGAAGGACTAACACCTGAATGCCTTAGAATATAATAAATTGATCTTTCTATTCCTCATCTTACTGTGTTGTGTTACAACTTCTGCTATCTATAACATAGTGTCCCTTATCACTGGATGCCATTTTTCTTGTTCATATTTTTATTTCTCCTTAAATCATTTCAAATAACTTGAAATAAGTAAGTGTTTTTATAGGGAGCTTTTTGATCTAGAAAATTAAATTGTTTTAAACCTATAAAGGATCCTATTTAGAAAACATTACCAAATGAACTATCATGATTTCAATGTGTAAGAAGTTCGATCAGGAAAACAGACAGTTCAATTCATCTTTTGTGATGGGGAAATATAATAATGAAGAATACTCAAATGACAAGAAAATAAAAAGTCTTCAGAACCCCTCTGAGGTCTGACCCTTGCCTGCTCATCCCCCATGAAAAGGTGAAGAAAGGTGCAGGTTGCATTGGTCAATGCTGGGGTGGATTCTCCTGCTGAAGGGGATGCAGCTTGTAGACAGAAACACTGGGAAGTGCACACTGGGCCCTTGGGAACACTGGGGAGAAAAGCAGGGAAACAGCCCTGTTGTCATGTCTGAGGGATAAATATTGAGGCAAAAGAGAAGACAAAACCAAGAAATTCAGAAGCTCAGAATTAGATGGAGTTAAAGCTAAGGCAAGAATTTTGTTTTTGAACTACTGTTGTCTTCATGTTAACTTGGGGACACCTCTGACACTCGGAGAATGATCACTGATGGTTATAGTGAAGACAAAACAAAACTATCAAAACAACAATGACAACTATAAACCAGCAGCTAGAAAGCTAGAGATCATTTTCTGGGGGGTGAGGGGTTGGGGGTGGGTTCCTCCTGGTATTTTATGAATTGGTTTGTGGGTTGTAGACATCAGTACATGTTAGGGTCTGCAGCCTTCATTCTGAAAGACTGCCTGATTCAATTTCTTTTCCCCTTTAGTATCTAACATAAATTCTGGAGAAATATAATCAACAAATTTCACATTCCAAAACACTGTGAGGAGGAAATGGATCAATGTCCCTGTAGGGGTACTCTTACTATTTCAAGTGAATAAGACTCCGGTGTTGAAATGCACTTGAAAAAATAGGTCAGTAAACTGAGATGTTTGGGTGATCAGAAATCATTGTTCCTGAATAATTAAACCATATGCCAGATAATAATATTAAGGCTGTGCTCTGGAACTTAATAGAATGTCCTCTCAGAAACTGAATTTCCCATAAGTCACTGGTTATGTTGCACTGGTCTTTTTCTCTGTTAGAGAACATCTGTGTTGATTTTAAAAGAGGAAACTTACCCAAGATGACACCTCTCAAGGTGGCAGCACGTTTTATGCCTGAAATTTGGAGCCATCTGGATTTCTTAATTAAAGTAGTGATTCCAGCAACTTTTAGTTAATTAAACTGAAAGTTATGAATTTCCTGCTCCCTATGTCTTGTATTGTTATTAGATATTAAATATTAACAGCATATTCAAAGTTGAACAAAGACTGATACTTTGCTAAAAGGGAAGGTTTGGGATTTATTGATTTTTATGGTAATAACTAAGGTGATCTCAAAATCTTTTATTTAATTTTATTTTCTCAGAATGATTTTTGTTGATTAATGAAGACCTTCTTAGAAGTTTTTTTCAATTAGGTCACCACTAAATAGAGCTGATCAATTCTTATGTTGTTTTGTTTTGATTTTTGTAATTATTATACCACAATTACTGGCATTATAATAGATTCCAAATACACGTGTACACATCATCAAGTAGGTGGTTAAAATACTTAGATATTATAAAAATATCTTATATAAATATATTCAGTTGACTTGATCCAGTCTTTGTTTTTAGATCCAATCTCTTAGCAACAGAAAAACATATATTCAGAAAGAACAGAACATTTTCAGGGCAAATCAGCCAATTAAGTAAATACCTTTGATTCCTTTTGTTTTATCTCTAGGGTTTGTAACTATTAATTAATTTAGAGCAAAGAATCTAAAGGTGATAAAATTGGAGTACTTTCCTTAGTATGATTTTTATTATACACTATTATATAGTACAAAATTTAGTAAGTGGTAATCAATTCCCTTAACAATTTGTTGGCTTATTCATGTTTATAAAATTTAAAATTCATTTGAGTTACTGGCTGATTAGTAAAAAGTGATTTAAGACTAAAAAAGTGATTTAGAAATGTTTGGATCAGTGAACCTATCATTACACTTTTGTAGAGTCTACAATTCTGGTGCAGGGCTCAAATGAAACTTTAAATTATCTATCCAGTATAACTCTAAATGGGGAAAGTGTCACGTTAGACCAGAATTGCCAAACTCTTTCAACTTTTAGGATAGTTTCAATGACTATTGAATTACCAAACATGTATGCAGTTACAGAAAATTTAGAGGCATGCTCTGTATCCTAAAGATGAGAGTTGAGAGACAGAAAGCAGCGCCAAGTTTGTTTTCATCATTCTGGAAATTAGAGTTTGATATAAAGAAACCAAATTACAGATTTAAAAACAAAGTGAGTGCATTGGTTAGGAACCACTAAAAATGCAGAACTATTTGGCATTCCAGAATCAGTCTCTTCATTTCTCTCGAATATATAAACACTTTTCCTCATATTTGCAACACTTTACAGTCCTAAAACAACTGACATCAAAAAGGTAACTTTGATTACTTCATAAACAGACTAAATTAGAAGCCATACCCCTTTCTGGAATCCCCTAAAAATATATATTTCCTCTTCTCCCCATGCTTTGAAGATGATCCTTTTTTACGTATTTATGTATTTATTTATTTTTTTTTTAAAGATTTTATTTATTTATTTGACAGAGAGATAGTGAGAGCAGGAACACAAGCAGGGGGAGTGGGAGAGGGAGAAGCGGGCTTCCTGCCGAGCAGGGAGCCGGATGTGGGACTCGATCCCAGGACCCTGGGATCATGACCTGAGCCGAAGGCAGACGCTTAATGACTGAGCCACCCAGGCGCCCTGAAGATGATCTTTTTTTAATATGCAAGTGTACCATATAGTTCTCCATAGACTATTTTGTTTTGGGGATTTGTTGAGAATTTGTAATAATTTTGACCAATTGTTTCTGTCAATAGTTATTGATGTGAAACAGAAGGTATCATATAATCAAATTCCTGCCAGAGATAAAAATATTTTCACGTATCAGGGACTAGTTCATGGAACTCCTAGAAACATAGTGTAATAACAAGAGTTATGTATGTTTCAGATTCATAGAATGTATGTTTTGATTCCTAAATGCCTGATAATTCATCTAAGTATACTCAATTTTTTCCATCTTTTTTTAAATTATTTTGTGCAGGCATGCTGCTGCGCCCTGGGGATACAGATATAAAAGGTCTCTACTCTGAAGGATCTCCTGGTTTATTGGGGTTCACAGAAGGATGTTGATGTCTATAGTATCTGTCACAGATGGTCAGAGATAAATAACAAAATACCAAGACAGGTACTATGACAGAAATTTGCACAGTACTTAGGGGGTTTAGATTTGGGTGATCAAGGGAAAGCATATCATAGGATGTAATATTGGAGCTGTACCTGGCAAGACAATATGCAGACGTCACATTTCAGATTCAAATGACATCCAGAATTAAATCTCAACTGTGTCAACTGTGTCAATACACTTTGTTATGTGAACTAATTAGCCTTTACTTAGCTGCCTTGGCCTAAATTTTTTCCTTTGTAAAATAGAGATAAAATGACCTGCGTGATAGTTTTGTTAGGAGGCTTTTTCATATTAAGATGCTGTCAAAGATTAAGTAGTTTGCTTAAATTCACACTGAGAGTGAGTGGTGCAACAGTGATTCCCAGAACTCAAGGAAAGTTGGCTCTAAATGCTGTGCCCTTAACCAAATCTAATAATTGATCCCTTCAACATGCTCTGAACTTCCCTCCTTACAATCTTTCAGAGGACCTCTTAATTTTTTCAGGGCTAAGTTATATCTACAAACCATTTTATTTAGAGACACATTTTACCAAACTCAAGAGTGATTTCACTAATTCAAATTCAAGCTGCTGTAATCTCTGTTTTTCTTTGGTGAGAAATGTTCTAGAATGTAGGCTCAGTTAGATAAACCACAATTCAAGAACCACATCCTCTGAGTGGAAGACTGGAGCCGTTCGTTTAGTTTGAAGAGTAGGAATTATGTTAGTATGATCTGGGATGGACTAGCTATTTAAAGACTTAATTTCTGACCCCAAACTTACTGTCTTCTGTTACTCAAACAGTATGATTGCTTAATATCAGTTGTAGCATCACTGGGGAAAATTCTCTGGAATCAGATAAATATATCCATTTATTTTTCTCCTTTTCAAACTTTTTGGGTTTTTTTTCTTTAGTGAATGACATTTTAAAAATGCTATGAGTTCATTTACTAACCAATGATTGAAATATAACATAAATATACAGATGTATCAAAAAGTACACAGTGAGTTATCACAAAGTGAACACATGCATATAATCATCATCCAGGTTAAGAAATGGAGCATCAGAAGTCAGTCACCCTGGTGCCCTTTCTTAATCATTATATTATAGCCTTTTTTATCTGTTAATATAATCACTATCTGGACATTTAACACCATAGACGTATTTTGGCTGTTTTTGAATTTTAAGTAAATGAAATTATGTAGTGTATACTCCCTTGTATTTGGCTTCTTTCCCTCAAATTTATGATTGTTCTTGTATGTAGCAGCTTTTCATTTTGTTGTTTTGTGAATATGACATGATATATTTATCTATTTTAATCTTGATGGGTATTTGGATTGTTTCCCCTTTGGGCCTTAAATTAGGTTCCTTGGACTTCTGTAACAAAGAACCAGAAACTGGGTAGTTTAAAACAATGGAAAGTTATTGCTCACTGTTCTGGAGAATAGAAGTCTGAAATCAAGGTGCTTGCAAGGTCATGTTCCCTTTGAGACCCATAGAAGAGAAGCCTTCCTTGTTGCTTCTAGCTTCTGATGTTTGCCAACAACCCTTGCCTTTTCTTGGCTTGTAAATGCATCACCCAACCTCTGCTTTCATCATCCTATGGGCATTTGAAGAAACCTTATCTTAATTCAAAGTTATAAAGATATTTTCCTAAATTATCTTGTAGAAATGTTCTTGCTTTGTTTTTCACATTTAGATTTACACTCTTTTCTTTTCTCTGGGATTAATTTTAGGGAATGGTATAGTTAGGAGTCAATATTTTTTTTTTCTCATGTGGATATTCAATGAACCCATCATCATTTATTTAAAAATGTCATGCTTTACCCACTGCATTCCAGTGCCATTATTTTCATAAATCATGTGTTCATACATATGTGAGTCTGTATCTATGTATTTAAAACTCTCTAGGCTGTTCTGTGATTGTATCAATCTTGATCTAATCAGGAATTGAAGTGTTTGAGAGTTGGACATCTGTTCCTTTGAAGGGCTTGTCAGTTTCTGCTTCACCCAACTCTTGGGAAACAGTCTGTTGGAGTTGAGTTCCCACTTAAATTCTAGTGTATTTCCTAGGGCCATTCTTTTTTTGTTGGCCCTGAATCCAGCTTTTGTTCTTTAAGCCCTATAATTCTCCTGAAAGCTCTGCATAGCTTCTAGTATCTCAGCCACTCCTTTCAAATTGAGGGATGATTGACTCCAAATGTCTAGCTCAGTTGTCTGGATTCTTGGTCCTCAGAACCAGAAGTCCTCACTTACCACCTTGGTAGATTTCCAGTGGCTTCAAATATATTTTAATATTCTTTGTGTTACTATATACTTATTTTCAGATGGAAGGATGGTCTAAAGTTAGTCCATCATTGCTGGGAACAAAAGTGCTTTTGTTGTGTTTGGATTATTTAATCTTGGACAATCTCTGTATAATAACTACAGAAATAATTGGCATCTCTGTATATTTACAGAATTATGGTGAAGAATATTTATATGTATATCCATGTTAGAGCAACTAACCAAACCTCCCAAGATGGGGGGTTGGGGTCATGACAATAATTACATACACTATCACCTTGTTCCCACTTGTTTTCCTTGGGAAGTGACAGCCTAACACAATCATTGCTCATATATAATACCTTATTCCATCATTCTACTGCTCTGTCTATTGTATTGCTTTTGCAAGTGCAACTTCAACTTCTATGTCTCTGCCATTACCTGTTGTCTTTACTATCCTCTGCTTTTCTTAACTTCCATCTCATTCTAATTGGAAGGGCACCTTTATTTCCTGAGAGATAAAGAATTAAATGGTACGATTTGGTTGCAGGGATTGCCAAGACCCAGTTTATTGTCAGTGGTACACTATTAACTGAGAAGATGAAGCTATTACAAGCCAAAAATATTACCTGGAAACAAACAGAACTCCCAGCCCATTAGTCTTGTCATTTGTTTAAGTCTCAACATCATCTTATATGTAATACAGCTCCATTAGTCAGGTTCTTAACAGGAAACAGAGGACACAATCAAATTAACATAATTGTGGAGGGTTTATTTAAAAGGCGTTAATTATAAATGTGTGGGTGGACACAGGCAACAGGGCAGTGGAAACCATAAGGCTAGAAACAGGAGCAGAGCTGTCACTGTCCCTTAGCCCAAGAAAATGAGTAGAGTTGCTAGAGGCAAGAAGGAGAGAGAGCCATACACAGTATCTACCTTGAAGAAGAGTAGTCAATGTCAATCAACACAACAGTTAATGGTATCTTCATAAGGAAAGAATAAGTATTCCGACTTCAATCTCCCCCCTCCAATCTCTTGCCTGGGATCCCCACTGGCCAAACACAACTGAAAGTCAAGCTGCACAGGAGCCACGGATGTAGTCTATCTGGGTCAGCCTTACAAGGCAATGAGGAGAGTAGAGATGGATAGAGAGTGGATCTGGAGAGACAAATGGAAGATTAGTGGCACAGTGTACATCTATTATACCTCAACTCCCACTTTGTCCTGTATCACAAGGGTAAAAACTTGTGATCCTAACACAGGGGATGTATAAAGTCCCATCATCATTAGATAATGACAGTTCAGTCACACTCTCACACAAAACCTAAAATGTTTGATACAACCTGAGTCTTTCACATAGAGGGAAGTAATGGAGAAAGGACACAATTCAGTCATAGCAAATATAGCTGCTCTCATTCCTCTCTCTGTAGTTGATCACAGGGCTTATGTTGAAAATAAGAGAGGTCTTTTCACCACCAATTTTACCAATTTCCTAGCCTTCTGCCAGTGATAACTGATGTGTCAGTTAAAGGTTTTTAGGCACAGGAGGACTCCCTCCATAGGAGGAGGATACTTTGAGGTGTGAGGTTTCAACCCTATCCATAAATGTTTAAATGATCTTATTCTATAGGCCAGTGTCCCATTCCTTTGTCACTGGTCTTCTCGCCTTAGCATGAGAAACATGGTGTGATTGAGGATTCAAATAGCCCTGCAACTCTGTACACTTTCCAAACAGATTCAGGGGCTGGACCTCAGCCATATGTGTCCTGCCATTACAGGAAATTATTTGAAACTGCCATAGTGGCCTTGTGTTTCTCCACATGTGTTCTTAATCTGTTTTCCTGTTTCTTATGTTCTTTTCTCCTATGTACATTCTTAAGGTATGGTAGGAGAATCTAGGCAGTATCATAATCACTACTGTCATGGTAGAAACCAAGTGACTATGATCTTTGATTTCCCAGGGCTTTCCCCTCCATCTATATTCCATCTCATGCCACCACGAGTGATAATTTCAGTAACCACAATGCCATAGATTACCTGTGTCCTACCTGTGTCTCATTACCTCCTCCCTCACTCAGCAAGATGTTATCCTGCCTTCCTGAAATATATGACTAACACAACACCAGAATCCAATTTTGAGAGCCTCTTTCCTGAGGCCATTTGAGTACAAATTACTGTATCAGTAAGGAAGCCAGTAGGTAACAGATGGTATGCTCAAATTAAGATAATTTGAGGAGATTTTATGTACAAAGTGAGTAACTTTAAGGTACGGGTACAGAGTAAGGAAACCACAAGAATATGGAGGTAGTAGTGGTGGCAGGGTTGACACTATTAGTCATGAAGAGTAAAGGGAGGCAGGATTTCCAGGCAGCCTGAGGTTATAGTAATTAGAGAGAACCAGAAGGACAAATCTCTTACCTCCAATCTCAACTAGACTCATGGTTTCTTCCTGGCCGAGTCTCTTCAGGTCTCAGCTCTAAACTCATGTCCTTGAAGACTTTTCCTTTTCCATCTATACAATATAGCTTTACCATCTCCCCCCTCAACTGCTCCCTATCCCATTTTCTGATGGCATGTATCAGCAGCTGACATCATCTCATGTCCTTCTTCTACCACAATCTGATCTTCTAGTGCAATTCCATGACTGCAGAAATCATGTCTATCTTATTCTTTGTTGCTTCCTCAACAGCAAGAACAGTATCTGGCATATAATAAATAACCAATAATATTTGGCAAGTGATGCAAATGAGGAAATGTTTGAAAAAATATAAAAAAAAAACAAGTGGTGATGGCTGAGGCTAATTGTGGTTATTGATTGGAAAAGAAAAGGTGAATTAGAGGAAGCCATTACAGAGAGGAATTGAATTAGAATTGGGAAAAAGAGAGGAAGGAGACAAAGATGGTGCCACCATGTCAAACCTGGGGGAAAGGAACAATTTGTAATTCTTCTGTGCAGAACTTGGAAGTGGCACTCTTTTCAGGAAATTACTATATATTTATTCTTAGAAATGTTTAAAAGACTTCATTAAAACCTGAGGTTTCCAAGCAAAATATCTGAACAACATATGTAAATAACAAAATGGCTGATAAGGGACTGCTTAAGAGCCAACAACATAGAAGTTATATGAGTAACAATAAGCAGAAATTCTATATGCCTCAAATGTCTGATGTTTTGTTTAAACCAAACCATATCAAAACCCAATTACACATATTTACTGAGATCCTTCTGTAGGCTCACCTTCATTTCATGAATTTCACCCATTTTTTTTCTCATAATATAACCTGAACAAGTTTGTTTTAGAAAGTTTTAAGATCTAGTACATGTACTTAGGTAGACAACACATTTACTCATTCATTTTCCTGAATCATGTTCAGATATCAAGCCAGTGAAATAAATTAAATAAATAAATAAATACATAAATACATCTATCCATACATACATGTCTCAATAGATAGAGTGAAGAAAAACAAAAAGAAAGGCAAGGGGGCAGTGAGGAAGGCAGACAAGGTTGAGTCTGGGACACAAGCCAGCACTGTGCTAGGCTACTTTCACTTAAGATGTCATCGACTCCTCACATAGCTCTGAAGGCTAGATATTATTAATTTCTCACTGTGAAGGTTTTTCATGTAAGGATGAGAAAAGATAGGGAAATTTCCTAAAATCATTTGATATTCAAGTTAGAAATAAAATTCTCAATTGACTCCAAATCTCAGGGACTTTCCACCACTCACCAGTTCTTCAGAAGAAAGGATATAAGCCATCAGTCATTATGTTGGTACTACAGAAAAAGCCAGGAGGCATTTCCTGAAAGAACAAGCAAGAGTTAATACATATCACGTCATCCTATTTCTAAAAATAGCAATTATTTATCTCCATTGCTTTTGTTTATCTCCTAGAGTGTATATTCTAACATTTTAATAGGATTTGGCTATGTTTAATTTAGATTTACCTGAAATAATATTGCAGACGTTGATGGACTTATTTCTCATCCCAAGGTTTTTCTTCCTATCACCTTCCTCCCATCCATTTGTCTTATTTCTCTTTCCCAGGCCATCCGTTCCTCTTCTGTCTTCTGACACACTCATTATCACCTACAGCTTCTCAAGATGACTGGAGGCTGCAGAGGGCCTGGAGCCAGAACACCCTCCCAGGGTGGCTAGAAAGAAAGGGTGGAAGTCAGAGTGATGCCTAGAGCCTGACAAGAGTCTGGAGGAGCTCTATCATTCTAACTCATTCTTAAAATTCACCCCCCCACTTAATCATCTGATAGCCCATTTCAAACTTACAATAATTTTTATTACTAAATATCCTTTAGCACAGTATTTGTCAAAGAGTATGTAGGCATTGGGCTGGCACTGATGAATATTGTCATTCTGGTCCTTGAAGAGTTACAGTAAAATTGGAGATATAGACAGTGACATGTGTAGGTGGGTGTTATAAAACACAGGGAAGGTGATTAATTCATCCTGCAGATGTCAAAGGAAGTCTTCACGGAAGAGATGACACATGAACTGGGTCTTGAAGAATGATTAACATTTGCCAAGCAGTAGAACAGTGTAGGAAAAAGGTAAAGGGATGGCACGTTATATAGTAATGTTAGATTAATGTCTTTGTAGGCAGGAGACATGGCAGAGAATCCACTGTAAGAATTGTAATTACGTGTCAAGTGGTCTCATCGATGTGGTTCCAATTATAACACAACACTCCAGTTACTTAACAGATTACTGAGCCCACAGATAACAATTTTTTGGTGGATCTACACACTACTTATATTTTGAAATGTGAAATGTCTTCTAACTTTCCCTTATGGTAAGATGCATCTTGGCATTTTTCTGAAAAGCTAAAATTTGGTTCAGGCCACATTTTTCTTTTGTGTCTGGCTCTGAAGTGTAACTTTTGCATCAGGCCCTTGAGAGGGATAAAGTTTCTTTGGTAGGGGCAAATCACATGGAAATGCAGTACAACCTTTGTTGATTTGACCTACATCACCTTCCTTCCACTCATTCGCTCATCAGCTGACAGTTCCCATTGCTGAGGCCAATTAGCTATCTTTCTGCATGACCTTATTGTACTTTTTCCACTGTAAAACACATCATGGCATCAGTGATATTCTGTCTGAAGTTCTAATGTTCTTGCTTGCTATTACCCCCCAAATGTACTACCAATTTGATTACCTCATAGTGCAAACACTCTACTGTGGGGCGATAACAAAATAGTTATCCTTCACGTATACTCTAACTGCCATGCATTACCTTTCTCTGTGTACATACTACTTGGAAATATGACTCCAGTGGCTAGTTACTGGGAAAATTTACAGCATACTTTCCAGAAACCTATAAAAAAGATGAATCTCACTATGGAAGACTCTGGTTCTGCTCTTTCTGGGTTGTCTGTATTTTATATTTTCTATTTTGTACTTTGTGATCTAAAGTACAACTCAATATTGTAGATTTCACATGATTAAAAATGGCATGGAGAGGTAAGAAATATACTGATGCAGCATCTAAGCTTCATGGAGACTACAGGAGAGCCTGTTTTTCCCTGTCAGGAATTGACACCATTTTGTGAAATTTGCCCAAGAGACCTGTTTATCTACTATCTGGCTTCCTTCAGTACACATTTTTCAATGCTCACTTTTTTTCTTCCAAAAAACAAATGATGAAACTTTATAACCAACTGGAAATTTCTATACAACATCCAGTGTAATGTAGTATTGATACTCATCTAAATATCAAGTTCTCAAATATTCCAAAAACAAATTTTCAATTATTCAAACATTTTGACCATTTTTTTCCAATCTAATTACACAAGTATAACTAGTTTAAGAATTCAGAATGATGAAGGTGCACTGTGGCAGATAACTGTGTTAGACACTTTATAGCTTTTATAAGATTTAATCTTCATAACAGCTCATTGAAGGAGGTATTATTATCCCTACTCATGGATGAGTCAATTAAGACTTAGAAAGTTTAATTAAGTTACTTAAGGTTATATGGATACTAAATGACAAGTAAAGAAAAATATTTAACTTGAAGTCCTTACATTTTGTCTAGTATATATTGCCTTCACAAGTGAGGATCAATTTTATTATCTTAAAGGACCATTTCCACATGTTTAATCTATTTGAAAATATTCCAGAAGATTCACTTTTCTTTGCACCTCAGACTTATCCTTGTTCCAGGTGGAACATAAGTTAGTGGGTTAAGGACAGGAGTGCGTGTTGGTATCTAATTAGTAAACTGTTCCCAAATACTTGGTGAAAAATGGTTCTCTTAGTGACAACTTAGCAAAAGTTCAGCAACACATGGAGTTACTAACCACACAGGAAATGATTTAAGAAATGATTTGCACATGAATAAGTGATGATGGTATGGTAAATATAAATTCTAATGCAGATCATTAAGATATA
Organism: Leptonychotes weddellii; assembly: GCF_054177405.1. Taxonomy (NCBI): domain Eukaryota; kingdom Metazoa; phylum Chordata; class Mammalia; order Carnivora; family Phocidae; genus Leptonychotes; species Leptonychotes weddellii. The sequence continues at coordinate 90,895,935 of NC_138371.1, read as the reverse complement.
TGAAATGTTGTTAAATAAAGTTGTGACAAAATAAATTGTGTTATTGCATAAATAATATATTCTAACCCAAGTGGTCTTTATGGAGTCTAGAAATTGAGGAGTGGGAAGAATGAAAGAATTTATCGTTTAAGACCACCCAATTGTCTTTTTTTCTAATATTCTCTTAAGCTACAAAATTCATTTAAGCTAGAACTAATTTAAAAACTCAGTTAAAATGCACAATAAAGCTGATTTTCTTAACACAACTGATTTCTTAACAACAGAACTGTTGTTTATTTATCAATTTAACATTTTATGGTCATTATTCCTCCTAATTGAAGTAAGATGTTAATTTTAATGGGTTTAGAAAATGGGAGAAGTATATAGACTAACATAAAAATACAGTCACTGGTAACACACACACATATACACAGTTGGGATAATATTCTCTATAATTTTGTAAATCAATATCTTTTACTCAAATTTATATCATCCTAGTTTTTCTATATCATTAAATATTTCCCTCAGAAAAACATGATTATGACACATAAAATTTAATCACATAGACATCTTGGTTTATTTAATGGATCTTGTAACAATGATTTTTCATATTTTTATAATGTGACTAAGAATACTGATATAAAAATCACTGCCCTAAAATCTTTGTGCATATCTCTAATTATTTTTCAGGAGAAATTCACAGAAGTAGAATTACTAGATGGAAAAGTACAAACATTTTGAAGGCTTTTTGATAAGATTCTGCCAATTCAACTTTCATGGAATTAGTAATAATTTATTCCCATCAGTAAGATTTTGGTATATTAATGTGATTTTTAAATACATGTGAGACTGAATGTCTTACCATAGTAATTAACCATCTGTTTTTTTATTATATGACCTTTTTTGTTTATATTTTTTGACCATTTTTCTCTTGTGATGTTAAGTTTTTTATCATACATTTTTAAGGCTTTCTGTGCATTAGAGATATTAGCATTTTGCATTTTAAACATGTCAAATATTGACCCCAATTAAGTTATTTATGGTAATATTTAAAGCATTTTATTATTTTTTTTTAAGAAAAGGTGCTTAGATCTACCAGGAATCTCCTTTATTCTGTGTCCCAAAGCATTTATACTTAGCAAGACTTCCTTAGCTTGAATACAGTTTTATTTGTGTCTCTTATGGTTTCATGTGCATTTAATTCTTTAATCAGTCCGGAATTTATATTGATCTGTGTTAGATGTGTTACCTGTTGATATAAAAATATCAACAAGTGGATAAATTAAATCATCTATTTGTTCTTCTTTACATATACTTTTGCTCCCTTTAAATTCAATCTCAATATTGCAACCATAGCAACTTCAAATCTCTACATATCCATTATCTCATGTTTAGCACACAATTATAAAAAAAATAATGAACGCAGACTCTAACTCCTTATATCTTATAATATTGTGAAGCCAAGGCCAATTTATACGTGCAAGTAAATAAAATTGTAAGATGACAGTTCAAGAAATGCCATCTGGCAATGTTTGGTAAACAGCAAATGAGAGATATCACCACACATACAGAGATGATCAGCTGAAATGCCTAATAGAGTCCCGAGTAAGCCAGGATGAAGTTCAGTTAGATCTTGAGGCATAAGAAGGATGGACTTATATCAAATTAAACTGTAACAAAGGAATGGCAACAAGGAGTAGAGAATAGTGTTAGTGATATTGATCATTTTGGAGGGAAATAAGTATAACAGATCTCATTTTAGCAAATAGCTGCTTCACTGCCACATACTTACAGAATATAATAATAGGAGTTGGTAATACTTAATCGATGGCTTAGTTGTGCTAAAGATTGGCTATATGACCTACACAAATTTACTTCACTTTTCTGGGTCTCCGTTTTCTCGTTGTTAAAATGACAGAGGCGGATTAATGGACGTCTGAGGTCACTGAAAATACACAATTTTCTGAGTCCATGATTCTGAATGCTTAGAATTTTAGTCACCCTAGTGAACAGAAGAGGATTGGAGAAACCCATTTATCAACTCTCAAATTATTCCACATGGGCGGATGCTTATTCTTTCCTTAGACAAGACAGCAGGCCATTTTTATTCATCTTATGCTTTTTCTACCCTAGCCATGTCATCTCAAATGGACTCTTTTTGACTATTCTACACCATGACAAGAAATAGTTTCTATTAAGTAAGTATTTACTAAATACATAATTATCTGTACCACTTGAGCACAAAAATAACTTACAACTATCAAGCAGTACTCTCAAAATGGACCCAAAGTATATATACACTGAGGCCCACAAGTTTAAAAAATGGTTCGGTATAGAAAGAAACTGCCATGGAAAACAGTTTTCAGTAACCTCTGCTGGTCAGAATAATTTCAGATCTGTGTTTTGCTGAGTCAGTTTTGTGTCTTATACATTTCACTCTGTTGCCATGCCAACCTCCCAATTCTTCTTAATGTGAAGATGGCTAGATGTTAACCTGGGCATTTGAAAAGATAACGTTGCTAACTCCCAAACAGACGTGATGGTTTAGGATGCATTGGGTGAAGGGTCAAATGTCTGTTCTAGTCATTTCAGTCTTCCCAACTTCATAAATCCTTCAGATCATGCACTGCTTCCTTCTGAGAAAATAGACTTACTATGATGACTGATGAAAAACACTCCATGTTTTAGTATTTTTCACTGGTAAAAAGTTGCAATGAGTTTTTAAAATTCACTGGTACAAACCTTCTGCTAACATAAAAGTGGATTGTTGAGTCATGTTGCTTCTCAAGGAAATAACATGTGGTTTCAAATTTCAGGAATGTTTTGTCTATAATATTTAAAGGCTGTACGTCACAAATTATCATGAAATCCTCTCAGTTGCAGGTATTGTTGTTCATTTCAGGAAACTCATTTATCTTGCATGAAAAATTTAAATAAGTTAATAAATCATATTTTCTTAGATTATTTAGAGAGAGAGAGAGAAAGAGAAAGAGAGTAAAGAGAGTATTTGATTAGTTCAGAAAATATGACCACTTTGCAAAAGGAATCTATGAAATGGTTTCCTCTCTAGCTCTTCAAAAAGGCATGCTAATTTTGGAATAAAAATTTCATATGCATGATAACCTAAGCCCATTCAATTAATTGAATCTGGAAGACAATTTTTCACAATGTTCATTTAGTTATGAATTGTGTTCTTCTAAATCTGCCTTTCCCACTCATCAATCCACAATCACAACACATGTGCAATGAACACAAAGCTTCTGCAGAGAAGTTTGTGAAACTTAATTAACCTTGGATTTTCTCACTTTGTTCTTATTTAATCCATTGCCCCCTGCTTCACCATCTTTGCAGCTAGCCACCTCTTTATCTACAATGCCCAAGTCTTATGTTTTACCCCTTCAACCAGAAAGAAGTTTTGCTTTTTTCTATTTTGGCCTTCATTACCACTCCCACATTATTTGCTCAAACACTCATTTTAGTCCCTGAGTCTCCATCTCCTAACCAGAAACAATACAGATGTCAGGTCAGCCAGTGTAACTGAGCCTCTGATTTGCTACTTCATCCCAGGTGAACTGTCTGTTCTTTCGACAGTTGTAATAGCAGACTCTGGTTCTTGGTAGAAATTGTCACATTATTTTGATAGAAGCAATTTGGAGTCAGATTTCAGTTCAAGTCATAGTTCTGTTATTTGCCAAATTACTTTTTAAAATTTCTGTTTAATTTATTTGTCTGCTATTCTTACAGTGTTATTCTTTTTTTTTTTTTAACACAACAGAAATGTATTCTCTTACAGTTCTCGAGGCTAGAAGTCCAAAATGAAGCTGTGTTCCCTGCAATGCCAGATTAATTTTTTTTTTAAATATCTTACTTAAACTCTTTATAAGTTATTTTGTATAACACTGGGATTTCAAAGTTTGCTTCATTGAGGTGTAGCAATGATTAAATAAGATGACATATGCTAAGTGGCTAGTATTATATCTGACCCATAGCTTGTGCTCAATAAATGATAGAACAAATCTAGAAACTCTCAATATTGAATCCTGTGTTTTTTTTAATGAGATAATTTGGGGTTTCCTTAACACTACAGGGCAGTAACACCTCACTGCACATCACTTTCCATCAAAGAACAGAACAGCCACTAACTAAAACCTAAGGAACCCATAACCCATTCCTTGTAAGCTTGTGAGGAATGTGGTTTTATGCATTAATGCAGAGTCAAAGTTAACCTCACCTTTAAGAGAGCAGATACTATAATTATAGTCTCCTCATCCTCTACCAACATTAAATCGGCCCTCAAAGGAAGAATATTCCACTAAATATAAGAGACATTATACAGGGAAATATTCATTAAGTTTAGCAGCTGCCTTTCTTGAGAAATCATGTGCTGCTGCTGGCTACTGTTTACTACTGCTCTTGTGAAGAGTTTTAAGAAGTGGTAACTTTTTGTACCTTTTCAAAAATTACATAAATATTATAAGTGTATACCGGTATTATATATATTACATATATATGAAGAAATAAATATAAATCATGGAGGGCAGGAGGCAGTGGGATGAGATATTCAAAGAACTGAATGAATGAAAGATCATTGGGAATTCTAATCTAACAAAACTACCCTTCTAAAATTATGGCATAATTAGGAGATTTCCAGGTAAACAAAATCTGAGAAAATTTTTTGCTAGCAGACCTGTCCTACAAGAAATACAAATTCAGGTCCTTTAAGCTAAAATGAAAGAATACTAGATAATATTTCAAATCCACATGAAGAAATAAAGAGCACAGCCAAAGTAACTGTGTAGATAAAAGTCAATAATACCAAAAGTTGGTTCTTTGGAAAAAAAAATAAAATTGACAGATCTTTAGCTAGACTAACCAAAAAAAAAAAAAAAAGACACATGAAAAAGGGCTCAACATTGCTTGGCATCAGGGAAATCCAAATCAAAACCTCAATGAGATACCACCTCACACCAGT
>NC_138371.1:90801333-90890484 GCF_054177405.1 Leptonychotes weddellii | reverse complement strand
AATTGTGTAAGACTGATGAATCACAGACCTGTACCTCTGAAACAAATAATACATTATATGTTAAAAAAATAAAAAAAAAGAAGAAGAAGAAGATAGTAGGAAGGGAAAAATGAAGGGGGGAAATTGGAGGGGGAGACGAACCGTAAGAGACTATGGACTCTGAGAAAAAAACTGAGGGTTCTAGAGGGGAAGGGGGTGGGGGATGGGTTATTATTAAAGAGGGCACGTTCTGCATGGAGCACTGGGTGTTATATGCAAGTAATGAATCATGGAACACTGTATCAAGAACTAATGATATAATGTATGGTAATTAACATAACATAATAAAATAAAATTAAAAAAATTAAAAAAAAATAGAGGAGATTCAAATCATGAATGAAATGGGAGACATTATTAATCACTTTACAGAAACTTAGACAAAAAAAAAAACTACAAGAAAATACTATGAACAATTGCACATAAAAAATTAAATAAGGTAGACTTGTAACAAATAAATAGATTGGATTTCTAATAAATTATTTGTTTTCAAAAAGACAAGCCTAAGACCATGTGACTTCACTGGTGAATTTTACCAAATGTTTAATTAAAAAATAACACCAATATACCACAAACACTTCCAGAAAATGGAAAAGGACGAATCATTTTCCAATTCATTTTATGATGCCAGTATTACTCTGTTACCAAAACAGGCAATAGCACCACAAGTGAAGGAAACTAGTGGCCGATATCTCTTAGGGCTATAAATGCAAAGTTCCTCAGCAAAATACTAGCAAATGTAACCCAGCAATATTGAATTATATACCACAACCAGGGAGCCTTTCCTAGGAATGCAAGATTAGTTCAACATACAAAAATTAACATGCATAATATACCACAGTAATAGAATAAAGGACAAAATCCGTATGATAATGTCAACAGATTCAGAAAAAACATCTGACAAAATACAGCATCTTTTCCTGATAAAAACACCCAACAAACTAGAAATAGAAGACAAGGGCACCTATGAAAAATCCACAACTAACATTATTTAATGATGAAAGCCTGAGAGCTTTTCCCCTATGTTTGGGAACAGAAGATGTCCACACTCACCACATTCATCCAGCACTACATGGAGGTCCTAGACTGAGCTATTAGGCAAGAAAATTAAATAAATGGCACCCATATAGGAAGTAGTGAAACTGTCCCTATTCTCAAATAACATGACCTTGTGTGTAGAAAATGCTAAGAGTTACACACACACATGCATTCACGTGCACAAACTTGGGAGAAACTATTAAAACTAGTGAGTTCCACAATGTGGCAGAAGAAACCACAGGAGAAATCTTCATGACTTTGGATTAAGAAATGTTTTTTTAGATATAACACCAAAAGCACAAGCAGCCAAAATAAGTAAATAAGTAGGACTTCATCAATTTAACGACATTTTTGCTTTAAAGAACTGCATTGACAAAGGAAACAGATAACAGCACAGGATTGCACTCTTAAAAATTTGTAAAGAAGATAGAACTTTTGTTAAGTGTTCTTAACATACACACATATGCACACCTCCCAAAGGGGCATAGGAAAATTCTGGAGGTGATACATACGATTTTATTATTTTGATTGTATGTTGGTATATGCTCAATAAAGCTGTAAAAAAAAAAAAAAAACCTTTGTGGAATAGGAAAAAAAATATTGCAAATCATGCATCTACTAATAAACTGGCATCTAGAATATATAAAGACTCTAAAAAGTCAATAATACAAAGATAAAGAAATCCAATACCACATGGACAAAAGTTGTGAATGGACATTTCTGCAAAGAAAATGTGCAAATGGCCAGTAAACACATGAAAATATTCTCAAAATCACTAGTCATAAGCAGAATGTAAATCAAAGCCACAATGAGATCCCATTTTGCACAGAGTAGGATGACAAAAAACAAAGAGATAATAAGCAAGTGTTTTTAAGTAGGTGGAGAAATTGGAATCCTCTTACATTACTGGTGGAATTGTAAAATGAGGCAGTCATTGTGGACGAAAAACAGTTTGGCAAATCGTCAAAATGTTAAATGTCGAGTTATTGTAAGACCCGGCAATTCTATTCTTAGATCTTTACTCAAGAGAATTAAAAACATACATGCACACAAAAATCTATACGCAAATGTTCATAGTAACATTCTTTGTAATAGCTAAAAAGTGGAAACAACCCAAATTGTCATCAACTGATAAGTGGAAAACCAAAATATCATTTATCCACTTAACAGAATATTATAATAAAATGGAATGAAGTACTGAGACGCACTACAGCGTCTATATGGACCTTGAAATCCATATTACATGAAAGGAGCTAGTTACAAAAAAAAAAAAAAAATCCACATATTGCATGATTCCATTTATAAGAAAGGAACAGAATAGGCAGATCCACAGAGACAGAGGCAAATTTGTGGTTGCCAGGGTTTAGGTGTAGTGAGAAGTGGGGACCGACTACTGCTGGTCATAGTTTTTCATTTTGGAGTAATGAAAAAATCTGAAATCAGATAATAATGATGATCGCACAACTTGTTGAGTATACTAAGATACACTGAATTATATGCTTTAAAAGGTTGATTTTATGGTATGTGAATGATATCTCAATTACGCTCTTATTTTAAAAAAAATCATTCAGTCTCTCCCAGCTGGCTCTCATCAAAACGCCCCAGGGTTACTCTCCACACTATTTCTCTCTCCCTTGTTGCAGCAAGCTAAAGAAACTTCCTTTTGTGGATTCTAGGTGTTTTCCTTGGGTCTTTTGTTGGTGAATTATACCAGTTCCTCCTTCCCTATTATTGACAAAGATAATAACAATGATATTCAAAATGGTTAATAATCTGCCAAGGTTTATTTTGTTTGTTTTCTTTTAACCACGTATCATGCAATCTTCACAAAAGCCCACTGAGTGGGGTATTTACTATAAAACACTGTAGGCATTAGAGAGGTTATTTGCCATGCCCAAAGTTATAGAGCTTGTTGAGGGGGTTTCAGAAGTTCAACCCAAATCTCCAAACTACAAAGTGTTTTATTTCTTTTTCAGCTTGTTCCAAGGAACCGTCCTTTTGTCTTAATTTTTCAAGATACAAAGTGACACCCACTTTCCTTAGTGGATAAACCCACATTTTCCTGCCAAAATTAATGAGGGCTAAATTTTGTCTCTAAAACTATTTCATTCTTTAATGTATAAGTCCCAACTCCTGTGGCTTTCCTTAGTAGCAAGTTGTAAAGAGGTAATTGATGTGGAAATGCCTTGCCATTTAATAGGAAGTCATCTTACCTTGTAACCAGGAAAAACAATATATATATATATATATATATATATATACACATACATATATATATATATATTTTTTTTTTCCCCCCTGGAACCACTTGGGTACCATGACTATAACTCCAACCTGGTCAGGTAAGAATCTGGGCAATTTTTCTCTCTAACATAAATTGCAATGAACATTATAAAAGTAAGATGGTGCTGTTTGTAGCTTGAAACCCCCTTTTCAATTTCATTTTATAGATTCTCAAAATACAAGTTGCAAGTGGTCCCTTTTCTTGTTGTTCCAAATAGTGTTATTGCCCAGTTATTCATATACCACCTTAGCAGTGCATATATTTACACTTTACAAATTGTTTTGATTGTAAAAAGTAAGCTTTTATTTATTTCATTTAAAAAATGTCTTCTCCTAGAAAACAGAACTCTATTGGTGTAGATTTGTCATATTTACTTATTTTTCTCTTCAGTCTGCTAGTGACACTAGTCAACTCTTTGCTTTGTATATATTGTTTTTCAACACGGTTTTATTTTGCTTTTGATTTTGGCTTCTCTCAAATAAACATGATAATTAAGTTTCTCTTTACATTTTTTTCCAGTAGGATATTATGATCAGGTTCCAAAGTGGCAGTATTTGGAGGGATGATTATGAGTACTCAAATCTACTTTATTTATTCAGTTCCCTTGAGTGAGTACTGTTTAGGAAAGAGCTTGAAACTAGGAGTAAGATACGTAAGATGTCTTATAGTCTACCACTTATTTGTGGTGTGACTCTGAAAAAAATCTTAACTTTTGTAAAGCTAAGGACTCCTTTATTGTATGATGGAGACAGTAATACCAATCTTGAAGGATTAGTGTAAGATGCAAATGAGATCACGTAAGTGGAGTGAGGCACAGAAAAACTTTATAAATGAGAGTTAATATGTATTGTTAGCTGTACTGTCATTAACTAAAGCCTCTGATGCAGAGAATGAAGGTCTAAAGTATCCCTACCAAAATCAAAAAGGCATAAAGCTGGGCACACCTTGGAGGCAATTAGGCCTTTATTTTGTAATCTTTGAGATCACTTGTTAATTTTCAACTTTTACAGGAAAGATACAGGGTAGAAAAACAGACATTAACTATTTTCCCCTGAATCTCTGTGTTTTTCTAATGGGAATCGCCTCATATTTCTTCAGAATGACTCTGCTTATCATCAATACAATTATCCCTTTAAGGATTTCATCATGTAACCCACTATTGGGATGGAAGTCCCCAGTGGTATGATATGAGTCAGGAAAGCCAACGTATTAGCTAATGACAACTATGTCCAATCTGCTGCCATGCTTTCTATACATTGATGTTCTTAACAAGAAATTGTCAAATTCAAATTTTGGACATATACGACAACAGCTGTATTTATATAGCACCCTTTGGTTTGAAAAATTGAAGTTTTCTTATAGTTACTATTTCATTTGTTTTTCTAATGAACCTATGAGTTATTTAAAAAAAAAAAACAAACACAACAGTATCATCCTATAACACATACAGAGGATCTAATGGAGAGAAGAAAAAGTCAACTTGTGAGAATGTGGGTAGGAAAGGCAGTTATCACACTTGCATGGTCTCAGAGAGTGTGCCTTGGGTCTAGAATATTTCCCTACATGGAGATAAAGAGCCCCCATAGCCTGTGCCAGGCATTGTGCCTTGTTTGAGAGAATGTCTTTCCTCATTCCAGATTTGATACGGACTTCTTTGTTCAGCCTAACTGTGTGTTATTTGACATCTGGCTAACCCCAGTGCTATCTCTGTTCTTGGTGGGGAATAAATGTGGTTCTTTGCTTGCAGCACAAGAGGGGCGTGTTGAGACCGTCTCCCTGCGTTAGCTGTAGGATGGAGCCCTCCAGCCATGAGGAACCAAGTCTTACTATAGAGACTGATCTTTCTCTGTCTATTTTCTGGTAAAGCCTGTGAGTAGTGTCCTTTCTAGCAACCTTTGAACCTGCAAGCCAGTGTGCTGACATCTTAGAACTACTGCTCCTCCTGGTGGTAGGTATGGGGAACTCCTCCCTTGGTGGTGGGTAACAAGTGTCACTCGCTTGGCACTGTGCAAATGGTTTTGTGAGTGACAGTGGTCATTCTCGTTGCTCTTGGTGCTACTATTATTAACTTGGGTACGACTAATAATTTTCCCGTTTCTCATCTTGCTGTCAATCCCCATATTTCTGCTTATTGCGAGAGAAAGGAGGCAGCTTTTCTTGGTTCATGTTAAGAGTTGATCTTTTTTAAGCACCATTCAATGTGATTTTCTTTCTTAGGCATGGTGTCCACATACTGTGTTTGAAGATGAGTTTTGACATTCTTAACAAACAGCTGTCCTACTTCTTCTTCATTAAAGTGATTTTGATGATTTATTCCTGTTTCATTAAGGCAATGATTGCTATTTCATATTTCACAGGTTCTAGGCAATAATTTCTTATGTGTGTTAATCTTTTTTCTGAATTTTATTCATTGTTTCCAATTTGAGAGATGGGACCTGAATCCTGACTACTCCATTTGTCTATTTGTCAATATGCTCAAGAAATCTTGATGCAATATTGGATTTTAAGTTTTGTGGGCATCTGGCCTGAAGATCTTATTCTTTTTACTTTATCACTTGGAAACTAATCTCAGAAATTCTATGACATGCCCTTGAAGTATATTAAAGAGCAGCATTGGGAATGACATAGAATTAATCCCAGACAGCATACAGGATGTGCTTACTTTCCCTTTGTGAATATCTTATATTCTCAATCAATGTTGTTTAATGGCATTTCTAAGATGATAGAAAAGTTCTACAGCTCTGCTAGCCAATGTTATAGTCATGAGCCACATGTGGCTACTGAGCATTAAAATTTGGCTAGTGCTAATCAGGAAATAACATGTTTAATTTTACCTAATGCTCATTAATTTTAATTTAAATTTAAATAGCCACATGTGGCTAGTGTTTACCATATTTAAAGAGCAGTTCTAGATCTTATAGCTTATTTTATGTGCTTTATACAATCTTTTGATATTACTTGTCTGGAGAATGGTTCTTCCAAAGCTAAGAGAGTTACAGAAAACTAATAACAAAATCAATGGTATAATGGAAGCAACATGGAATTTGAAGTCTTAACAGAGCTTGGTTCACATTGAAAAGAGACACTTAATCTCCCTTAGTCTCTATAAAAAAGGATTAGAATATATTCTTTCATAAATGTGTGAAGTTGTGAAGTTAAATCAAATAAAATATGCATGTAAATTATGGAAAAATAAGAGACTCGATCAGAATTAGTTTCCTTAAATTTCCTAGGGTGAGTCTCTAACATTTTCCATGGCATTTTCCAATGGTCAGTTTGGGAGTCCTTCTCAGACAGGAATGTGGCTACTTGGATGTTTTTTTTGCAAACACATATTAACAATAGTATGTTTTTAGTGGGTTAGGTATTTGTCAATAGAAGCCTATGTTTATATTACAACTTATGATTAATTTTAATATTTGCCTCTTGCTCAGAGATTTGCAAAATTATATATATTTGGATTTAGTTTTAACAACATATCATTGAACAAACAAGAGCAGGGAGCTACCTTGTACCCTCGTGCATCTTTTCTTCTTTATTAGTTGTTGTCCTGGCAGGAAAACTAAAGCCACTGTAAAGAGTTTTGACTGTAAACTGTAAAGAAAACTAGTTGCATCTCTTGGAAGTGCAGAGAGAGAAAGAGAGAGAGAAGGGGGCAGTGAATTAACTCAGATGTTAGTATCTGCAATAAGCATCAGCCATTTGCCCCTGCAACCCAGCAGGGTGAATTAAGGGGAGGAGGTGTCAGAGCCTTCAAAGTCTGAGGAAGGGGCACATGACCAGTCCTGGAAGGGGTAGAAGTGGAGTTACCACTTGCTGGAACAGAGAAAGTTGAGTCTTGTGGTTAAAGCTAGAAATTCTTAACAGATGCACACATCTAGAAATGCTGCCAGACGCAGAATGAGAAAGAAAGTGGCTTCTGCCATACTCACGCCAACTGATCTCCCATCTGTGCTTCTTATTGGCAGAAACTAACAAGAAGCCAGTTGTCAAGGGGGCCTGGAAAGTGTAATCTGCAACCTGTTAGCCATAGCATCAAAGGTCAAAGAAGTTGCATTTGGGCCTGCCATTAAAAAAACAACAAAAAAAAAGGTTTTAACTGGGATATCTTCTGTCAAAGTGATAAAAACTTACAAAAAATAACGGTAGTTTGCTTGCTGCTCTTAAAGCTTCTTAGATCTGTGATTTAATGTCCAGCTGTATTTTTTAGAATATTCTTTCTCTCCATTTTTTTCAAATGTTTCTTCTGTCAATTTCTCTGTCTTCTCATTTCTAGTATTATAATCACGAATGTTATAGAAATGATGTTGGAGTTCGAAGCTGATGGCCAAGAAAGAATTCAAAGATGTCTTTGGTGCAAAAGGTGATTTTATTAAAGCATGAGGATGGGTCCCATGGACAAAAAGAGCTGCACTGGGGTCATGAGGAGTGGCTCATTATATACATTCAAGTTGGGAGGGGGTTAGGGATAGCGTAAGTCTCTAAGGAGTTTTGGAAGCAAGGTTTCCAGGACATCGAGGTGGCTAGCTATTGTTGGGAAAATGTCATTTATTACCGTCTAATAAAACCTTAGTCATGAGACCCTTCAGATGTATACTGGTGGATCATATGCTTGGGGGATGACTGCCATCATATATCTTGGGGGCTAGAGATAAAGGACATTTCCAAAGGAATTTTTATATGTTACAGTAGACTTACAAGATCCTTGGGGTTGGGCTAGGATTGCCTTTTGCCCCTGGCAAAGCATTAACTTTGAGACAACTAAGTTCCTAAAGGAATGTCACTCTCCCTGTTTCGAGGACTTGTCAGTGGGCTGTAGGTAGTAAGGAAATTCAGTTTTTCTTTTTCCTTTGTTTCCTACAACAATGAACATATCAGACTACTTTATATTGTACTATAGCCCCTGAATGCTCTCTTATCTTTTATTTTCTTTGTATTTCTGGTGGCTTTGTTTCTGTTGACCTCTCTACAAGCTGATTCATTCTTTCCTTGTCTGAGCTGAGTCCACAAATGAGGCCACTGAAGATATTCTATTATCTACATTACTGTGTTTTCTTTTTTTCTCATTTCTCATTTCTCATCTCCATTTCCATTCTTTCATATAGTTTTGATATCTCCCTGAAATTTCCCACTTGATCTTGTCTCATGTCTACCTTTCCGTTAATGCCTTTAAACTATTAATCATTTATTTTACATTTCTTGTCAGATAGTCTAAATATCTATGTAATATGTGAGTCATACTTAGCTGATTGCTTTGTCTCTTGGCAGTATGTTGTTTTTTTCTTGTCTTTCCTTATGCCTTATGATTCTTTATTTTTTAAACCCAGACCTCTCGTGTAGGACAGTAGTGACAGAGGTAAATAGATTTTAGGCCTAAAAGTGGGCATGCTTTTCTACCTGCTCTGCATTTATTATGAGGACTTGGTTTAATTTATTTAGGTGTTGGGTTGGATTTGGGACTTGATGTTGCTGTGGTTACCCTCAAGGCCCCACACTCTTGGAATTTATCCAATGACACCTTATGTTTAGTGTGGGAGATGTATTGCCAATTTTTCTCAACATCTGCTCCACTCTGATTTTTAGATCTTTCCTTTGCACTGTATCTCAGAGTGTTCTTTTTTTACCTGCGGCAACTCTTCCAGCTTTTCCTTTCATTCATTCCTTCATTTATTCATTCGATAACAATTTACTAAGAAAATGCTCTATACTTGATAGGGCAAGGCCCTCTCTATATGTCAATTTGGGGTGTTAATATTTTTATACTACAAACCTTTAGGACTATTTTGACTAGATACAAAGATAGGAAAACACTTGGGGAATTTGATTTCAGTTGAATTTCATTCACAGATTAATTTGGTATAAACACAACAATTTTAAATAGTAAATATTCTAATCCTGAAGAAGAGAGCATTTACTATTTTTTAAAGTCTTCTTTTATTCCCTGAGGTAGGATTTTATAATATATGAATAGATTTATTATTGAAAGCAATATTATTCTCTGGCTTGCTGGAGCCTTCCTTATGTAAGATCACTTGATAAGGACAGTTACTGAATAAAGAGGAAAAAAGTAATTAAAACATCAACATACTTTGCCAATATGGCAGGCCCAAAACACTTTGAATGAAGCTTGGATCAATAAATCATATGACTGGTGATTTAAAATCTCAACTGCTACTGTTAGGAGAAAATTAATTTCTGCTCTTATCCCCTATGTTAGCTTTTTGGTCTAGATTTGAGCAAAATAAAAATCATTTCAAAAAATAACCAAAATGTGTTTAATTCTACAAGATTATAACATATTTATATGTTCCCTATAATATTTTGACTTACACATGTTAAAATACTGATTGTTAAAATTAATTCATATATTAAAATAATTATTTATGTGTTTTGTTCTAATTTTTACTTTATTTTAATTTATTATATATTTTATTCTAAATAATTCATATTATTTAGAAATCCTATTCATGTCTTTAGGTCTAAATATTACCTCTTTCCATATGACTTCTAAACCTTATGGGCTATATATATCTAAATGTATAAAAATCTATATTTACCCCTAAACCAACCTCTAAATCTGAACCTCTACTTACAACTCTATCTCTATCTACCTACCTACCTATCTATCTGTCTATGTAGGTGAAGTTACAGAAATCTGTGGATTAAAGCTTAAATATCTCTTCTGGCATCCACCTCTGTATATTGAACTACTGACCTGATGGTTTGTCATGTGTGATGTTCTGGATTTCTAAATTCAGCATGTCTTGAGCTTACATTTTTCTTCTGTCACTCAAGACAAACTTTGTCCTGACTCTCTATTTGTACTAATAGCACCATATACTTAATTCAATCTCTAGCAGCCAAGCTCTAAACTTTCTATTCCATAAATAACAAAGCTTTGGCCAAATTTTGCTATTGGTAGAATAATTCTTTACTGAATCTCTGTCTTGACTTTTGACACAAAAATGCAGTCTGTTGTATTCTATTTATCCATTCAACTGATATTATTAAACACCTATTCTTTGCCAGGCATGGAGACAACAGGAGGGGGTAAGCCTGATACTCATCCTGAACTTAAATATCTTAGAGTCTAGCTGATAAAACCGATGTTAAATAATTTCATCATGATCCACTGACACCCTTGCATTCTGAAGCTACTTTATTCTACTCGCTTTGCAAGAAAAGCTAAACCATCACTTCCCTCCAAGGAATTTTCCTTGTTCTTACTCCTAATTCCCCATAGCCTGATAGTTTACACTGTACCTATAATGCCAACATTTTAGCCAATTTTAAATTATTTAATATTTAATTGATCATAAGCTCATCAAGGAATATTCAAATCTGAATATCCACAGTTCTCAAAAGCAACAGGAAACCAATAAGTGTGGTGAATTTGAATATGTATAAAACCACAAAGTGCCCATGTTTTATCAGAAAGAGAATATTTTCAAATTCCTTTCTGCTCTGTTCTGCTGCTGCTTTCATTGTTTTTATTCTTCATTACCAAGAAATTATAGAGTTGTCATGCTGCCTTATAATTATTCACTAACATTAATGCATGTTGGATTATTTTACTACATGTTATGAAGATAATAATAAAATCAAACAAGATGCATGGTACCCAAATGAGTCTAGAAATTACTCCAGGCAATTCTCAATTCTTCTCATCTTCTTTGTGAATATATATAGTAGGCAAGCATATAGAGTCAGTAGAACCTGCCTAATTATTTTAATTCCTTGTTTTTCTGTGTGTGTGTGTGTGTGTGTGTGTTTAAACTTATGGAAGTTAGTGACTAAAAAGAAAACAATACACGCAGAGTCCATCCTACGTAAATGTATATATTTTAAAGATAAGAGTAGAATTTTATTGTTTGATCATTTTCATATTCATCACACTAGCATACAAATTTAAACTATCCCTCCAGTGCAAATCCTCCCCAAAGAATGACAATGGGCTACCACTGAGGATATGTCTAAGTGAGGGAGTAGAAGCATGAGCCTTTGCTCTTGGGAATTTAATTTTAATGACTTGCTTTTCAAAATTCCCAAGTCTCCAATCAAAGGGGTTATGATTGATTAGTTTACTGCTAGGTAATGGCGGTGTCATTCTTAAAAAGAGAGGTGTACCAGTGTCACAAATAATGGCACTTGAAAAGCTGGGAGCCTTACTTATTTCCTTGGATGAAAATACTCCTAAGTGAGCAAAACTGGTATAGTTGGTGAGATGCCATTTTTATATAATCAAGGGTAGATTGTTACAGTAGTTGCTCAGTGAGATTCATCTAGTGATTGCATTCTATTCATGGTTAACTGCTATTGTTTCTTTTTCTCAAATTCATTTAAAGGAAAAGTCACGTCACACACTTAAGCTGACCTTGTTTTCACAGAGGTCTTAAAATGTAAATGAACACATATTAATCTATCAACAAATAGCCCACAAAAAGTAAATATTTTTTTACTATCATTTCTGGTACATTCTTCCACACCTCACCATACATGGCTTATTAAACTATCCCTCTAATGAAGTTTCAATATTCAAATGTAGCTTTTAATCAATTTGCTAAATGACAGGTAAGCAAGTTAGTCAGATTGTCACATCTTTGATTGTGTATGCATGTAGAAGGAACATATCAATTAAAAATTAACCAAAGCTTGTAATTAAAATAGTGCTTGGGGTCTTGTTATTTGTTGTCCGTATAATCAGAGTCTGGCTGGCAACTGTGAACTTGAGAGATACAGACAATGACTGTAACATGAGCATAAGGGAAGGTCTTTTTCCAGAGAATTGTCCTATGTACCCCAATAACACCAATGTGAAGTGCTCAAGGGCTGTCTTTAAATTGACTTTGACTTGATTGAATCATTTAATAAGGCCATCTTATCAACAAATACTTTCATAATGTATCAGAGTGTTTGAATAGATGAACACGGGAAATACACATACACGTTTGAGTAGAAGTTCTAGGAAATGTGTAATTTCAGAGTTTTTCATCATAGAAAACCACTCTGCAGATAACAATGTTATTTCAGGCAAACACACGCACACAATTATTTGCATAGAGATTATTTTTTCAAAAGTTTTAGTAAAACCAGAAAAGATAATAGTTATTTTATGACACATGTAGTTTGGTGAGTAAAAATACAAGAGCATGTATAGTCCAAGAAAAAATAAATGCCGATCATTTTGAGGACAGTGAATTTTATTTTGAATGCAGCGTCAAAGATATAGAAACACACTTACAGCCTGGATATTACTTCCAGAACCTCTGTATCCTCTGCCATTTGCTCTTATTTCTTATATTCATTTCCATGGGATTCAAATTGTTTCCTTGAGAAAATATTTACTGTTTTTGAACTTGGGACTATTCACATATTGAAGTGTTCTTTTATATTAATAAAATGGCTGTGGTATGATTTTCTTGTTTGCAATTCCTTCCTTGATAGCTCAACTTGCCAGCATGGCTGAAAACACTAAACATCTTGAATGTAGGCTCCATTAATTTCTCAGTTAGCGTATTTGTGTGTGTGTGTGTGTGTGTGTGTGTGTGTGTGTGTTGATCAAGTCATTTTGTTAGGGTGAAGATACTTCACCCAAATCCAATGAGCTGGTTGGCTTCTAAGAAAATATTTTTTTAACAAGAGAAAAATACGCCTCTTTTCGTAGAAAAAATAAAAACACATTTTAACCATTAGAATGACTTTGCATATGTGTGCCATCTGTATATAGTAAGATTGAAAATGGAATATGAGACTAGAATTTGAAGAAATATCAAGAACATGTCATCTTCTGAAACTAAAGCTAATAGAACCAGTGTAAGAGGGAACAGAAGAGCCATTCTCAGGTGTAGACGGCTTCTTAGTGTGTTGTCAAAGAAACAAGACTAACTGTAAAGATTAAATGTGATGTGTAAAGCATGGAAAAGGGAGGTGGAGATGCAACAGATATGTGGATGTCTCCTCTTTCTGCATTTTGTATGGAATGGGTGTACTGAGTATCCAAAATAATTTCCAGTTTTCCACTGATGCCTTGATTCTTACCAGTGGCTAGGATAGGTGATGAGGGTATCTTGGGGTTAATGTACAGCATGAAATCAGCCATAATACCTGGCTTGCTAAAATGTAACATGGAGGCCGCTGAGGGCAGGGAAGGTTTTGGAGAAGGGCGTGGGCCTTTGGAATGCGGGGGCCCGCATGAACACTATGCCGTTGGACTGTCGCGGGGAGTTACCTTCCCCGAAGCTCTCTTAGCCCAAACAGCTGCCCTGTGATCTAAGAGATGTATGCATTGTCCCTTAGGCTATGCTTAGTAGAACACGGAGATTAACATTTCGTATCTTTCCCGTAAATCCTCCCAGTTTCAGGAAGACCCCTTGTCACACATCACGTGCTTGAGACACAGTGATAAGGATTTGTGATTCTCCTGAAGTACCAATAAAAGCGGGAGCAAAGAAGAGCAAAGGGTCTTTGTCTCTGAGCATTGACCCCCTTGCCGCCTTCTCTCTTTCACGGCAAAGTTTGGAGTCACCTTTCATCCATCTGTACAGAGATTGCTGACCATTCCCAGCAAGGGCAAGGGTGAGGAACCCCAGCATGTTCTCACAGGCTACAGCCATACTACTGGAATGTGTCCTCAGGTTTCCTGAGGTTGTTGAGGTGTTGAGAACATCGGGATTGGTGAGGAACACAGAGCCAGAGGAAGTAAGTGTCAGCTTTGTCCTGGGAGAGTCAGGGTCAAGTTCCCCCATCAAGCCAGGAAATGTTGGAGACATTCCAGACACAAGTTTGGCAGTTATAGGAGTGAGGAGGAGAGGTGGAGAAGGATGGTACGTGATTTGCAGAGTCTCTGCAAAATAAAAATATAAGGCTTCTGATTCATAATTATTAAGAATTTCAAGACTATGACAGAAGAGTGTCAGCCAAGCACGGGCCTTTCTATGTGCAGAGCCCTGGGCAGTCAAACACATTAAGGTGGCATGGGGTGGGGGCAGAGTTAAAGGATCCGCATCAAGGCATCTTTTCATTCTTTGAAAGAATGACAAAACTATATTTAATTGATTTTTCCCCATTTAGCTTTATAAAAGTTTTAGTTTCCTGTGGCAAGAAAATGCACAGGCAGTATCATCTCCCATATCCAAGTAGAATTAGTTTTTATGTCTCATTGTTTTTACTTAATTATTGAATGCACAGTTTAAATTGTGACTTCATAATGCCCCTTACTTTATTTAAGATGAATTAATTATTTGATAATCTTAGCTTGTAGTCTACATTAGCCCACAGGCCAAAGAGTAATGTAAAGGATAGTTTCATCGTTCAAATTCAGGGAGATTGCATGGTGCATTAAAAGTTACATTTGGGTTGTAGTACCAACATATATGTGACTGTCAGTGAATCAGTTAAATTATTTAAGTCTAACCTGTAAAATTAATATTATGTACATGTCTGTAAGTGAATCAAGCTATTTGAAAGAAAATGCACATTTCCCTATTTGTAAATCAAGGCTCTCTAAATTCCCTCCCATGCTAACATTGATATAATGTGTGTGTGTGTGCGTGCATGTGCACCTTTGTTGTAAAGAATTTCACCAAGGGTGTAAAGATCAGGGAATGGACCACAGCCTCTTAGAATTGCTCTTTGTTAACCAAGGGAAGGAGAAAAAGGAAGTGATCATTGAGGAACAAAAGAGAAAAAAAAACTAATTTGCTGTTTTCTAATTCTAAGGCTATTAAACTATGTTTGGCAGCTAGATACTTATATTTCCAAAACAAATAAAGGTCTTTGCTGGGGTTAATTATGAAGAAAGGAAAGTAGTATCAGTTCAGATCACATCACAGCTGTCATTTCTCCAACAACAGCACGTTCCAAATCAGAGGCCACGAAACACCTCGGAACTATTGTTGGGGCCAGAACCCTTTCAGATTACACTTTCTGTGCATAAGAAATGACTGTTACAGGCAATTTACCTGTAAGTTTTAGGACTTAATATAAACACACAACTTTTTTCCTTAGGAAGAACATTAAAGAAGCTCTGCATTTGCACTCGACAGCTATACATTTGAACCCCAGCTCTTCATGAGAATTCCACGGGTAAGTTTTCACAAGGACAGATGTGTGGGCCCTACTTCCAGAGGTTCTGAATAACTGATCGGGATTTGGGCACATTTTCTGAAATTATTGTTTAAGTTCCTAGAATAATCTCAATATTTGGGGTAGCTTGGGAAAGCACTGGTTCCAGTCCAGATAGTTTAACTTATACTGTCCATTGAGGTAGAGAAGAGGAGAATTTGTGCCTTGGGACGGAGAGATCAAAGTGCTCCAAATTCCTAAACACTGGCATCCCCTCCCTGCGTGTTTGATATCTTATGTCTGGAAGCTTTAAAACATGGAGATCCAAAGCTGCTGGATCACTTTTCTGCTGCAGTGGCAAAATCCTAGATGGGGCTGGCTTATGGGGCCTGGGGTAAAGTCACGAGGTGCTATATTTATAGGAGCCTTGGTGAAGGGACGTCCAGTGAACCCGGGGCAAGTAGAAAGAACATCATTGAGAGGGTTCCCTAAAAGTAGCCTGGAGCTGTTCTCTGAGATAGATAATGGTGAGTCCAAACTGCATAGTGACTGACCCTGAGTTAACACGTTTATGGAATGAAGAACTGAGCACACAGCTTCTGTCTCCAATGTATATGGCTGGACCTGGTGAGGAGGAAAGTTAGAAAAATGATTCTATAATCATAGGATTCACAAAACAACCATTTTGTTAGCAGAATCCAAAACTGCTACAGCAAACAGCCTCCTACTGCAGAACACCAGTGGGGTCCTAGGAGCTAACAGCATGGATGCTGGGAGCCAAGGAGCTCGAATCCAACTTTGGACCCTACTGCTTGCAAGCTGTGCAACACTGACAAGTCACTTTGTTTTTCTAGGCTCAATTCCCTCAACTACAAAATGGGAATATTAAAATTTGCGAGGTTGTTTGAAGGCTTCATTATGTTAAAAACAAAAATAGTGGTATGTAGTAAGTACTCAATATATGTCGGTGATTAGAATTACTTTCATGTATCGAAACTCTGATGGTCCAAAAAAGAAAGAGAATACTACCAGTAATTTAGCACTTACTATGCTAAACAGCTTATAACTCAGAACCAGTGGGATAAACCCGCTATCAGGAGCTGTGAAGGGGAAGACTTACCACCAGGCACATTTCCATCTGTTGCTGTTGATTAAACATGCCGTTGGAATTAAAGTTGTCACATGCTAATTATAAAGCCAGCGATGGCTGATTCATATGCTTTTGAAATATACTCCCAAAGTAGCAGGTAAACAATGTCGGCAATTACAGCATCTCATTAATTCTGTAAAATGTGATAATATTAGTTTGAATTAGGTGGTTAATAGTCCCCTTTTCCAGGAAGAGTGACAATTGTAAGGGTTGAAAAGCTTCCAATCTGCTACCAGATGTGAAATTTAAGTATAAAGGAGAATTCTAGAATTCGAAGCAGGGAGGTTTCCCTTGGCAAACCACATCTATGCTGAGGTTAGTTTGATAACACAAATGCTTCTTGAATAATAGAAAAGCTCAGTTTGCTCCAGGTTCCAAAGAATTCACTCCCCAGAGGATCGGACAAGTGGAGAAATCTTTTATACCTCCCCAGTCACTGTAGCCATCCTGAATTTCACTTTAGGCTGGTGCTGCACTCCAAAACCAAGTAAGAAAATTCCAGGAGTTCACAGAACATCAGGCCAGCTGTTGACCATGTGTCTACTGGCTGGGTGATTAATGTCCCAGCTGAGACTGTGAAGGACAAGAACAAGAAGGTCATGGAAGATCCTTTCCTGACATATTTCTTGTTAAACAAGCTTCTCGTGGTTCTTTTACCACTAGAAACATTTCTAATTTCTTTGACCAACAGGTCATTTTTATTATATGTATCCTCTCATATTTACATCAGTGAATATTGGAATCCTCAAAGTGTGCAGATGCTTTGTAAGATTCCCTTTTAAAGACAATTTGCTATTGAGAAAAAGAAACATCTCTTGATTCCCTAGGGTATATTTATTTGTCCTAAATATAAATACTTGAATTAATAAACTCAAAGGCAAGCCATATATGATAAAAAATAAAATATATTTACTCATTGCTCCTTTTATTTTACAAATAATTTATGGCAACATTATGCTGTATTTAATATAGCCACCAGTGTAATCTCTTTTTTTAAAAGATAATTCATCACTGTTTAAAAGAAGAAAGGGAACTAACATTTATTAAGTACTTACTAGCACCCAGTCTCTTAACTTACATTCTTTTATTTAATGTTCACCTTTATTTATTTTTTAAAGATTTTTCTAAGTAATCAGTACACCCAACATGGGGCTCACACCCCAGAGATCAAGAGTTGCATATTCTACCAACTGAGCCAGCCAGGTGCCACTAATATTCCCCTTTAAAGTGAGTATTTTTTATTTTGATCTAAAAGAAGACAAAAGGGAGACTTTTAGAAACTAAGCTGCCCAAGGTCACCAAACAAGGTTGACTCCAAAATCAGAAAACTTTCTAGTACATCTTGCTACTTCAAGTCTCTTGTTTACACTGTCAACAAACAAACAAGAAAAGAAAAAAAGAACTATGAGGTTTGGTGTGATACAAGAGCAGATTTTAAACTTGGTTGATCAACAAAATCAGGAACTTGAAGGAAATTTTCCTTTTGGTTGATTTTATGGGTATCAGTTTTTTATTGGGGAACGATAAATATGTTTGCTGAAACAATATTTCTCTTGGTCTAGGCAACACAGAATGCTGGAATAAAAACCTCTAAGATCATTTGAAAGCAGTATGCTGAAATTAAAGGATTATTGAAATAAGAAATCAATCTATGCTTAATATTTTCTCTAGGTGGCTGGGTGGCTCAGTCAGTTAAGCATCCAACTCTTGATCTCAGCTCAGGTCTTGAGCTCAGGGTCGTGAGTTTGGGCCCTGCCTTGGACTCCATGCTGGGTGTGGACCTACTTAAAGAAACTTTCTCTATAAGTTGAAGAAAGTAGTAGTTGGATTTCCAATATAACCGAGAACGTTCCAGTCCATTATGATTTATATAAACCTTCAAACCTGGCCTTGGAGAAAGCATCACATAAAATTACATTTCCAACACACTGGTACTGACTATAGCCTCTTCTCAATTGCTTGTTCAAATCTTCCCCTGATCTGTATCCTGTTGTCTCTGGATCTTCCATTATTTTAAAATGTAATAATATTAATCTCCCTTTAAAATAATTTGCCTTGCTTTTTGGCACTGAAGTTTGGTAACAATTCCTTGGCTCTCACCTTGATGACAACTCACTTATTTTCTTCAGCAATGGACCTCAGGCAACTCAGGGTGAACATATGACTTATCTGAGCTGGCTTCTACCACCTGGTATCTCATATAGTCCCCTAGATGTGCCATCCCCATTTACGGTTTTACTTGTGGTACAAGGGCCAAACACATCGACGCGGAGTCTGTAAAAGAACTTTGGAAGCATATGAAGTGGAATATACAGATGAAATATATAGCATTATTATCAATAGCATTTTGGTTGACTTTTTAGTAGAAATTAATATATCCAGATTGGAGGTAACTACACAAGATAAATTATCTGGTTTCTTCTACAAATATATTTTTTGGGGGTGGGAGGGCAATGAAAGCAGAGCTTAGGGAATAAAAGACATTTAAAAAGACATTAAAAACTATCAGGCAAAACTAATGAGAGATGTTAGGTATAAAATAGATATTATTAATATTGTTTTACCCTTAAATATTGGATGTATATGGAGTATTTATTTATATACTACTGATGTTCCTTTTAAAACTTACATGATTGAAAACACTGGAAGGATTCTCTATTTGTCAGGTTTGGGCTAATAAAGTCATAGGAGAGGAAGTAGAAAAGTCTAAAATTAATTATACACCAGAACACTATAATTTAGGCAGGATAGACTGTCTTATTTCCTTAACTTCTACTTCCAAATAAACTTTAATAAGCAAAACAAAAAATAAACCTCCCTTAAAAAAAAACCTTCATTTTTTCCCCCATGACATCTTTATAAGTGTTCTTTTTTAAATATTTTATTTATTTATTTATTTGAAAAAGAGAGAGGGGGGCAGGGGTAGGAGCAGAGGGAGAGGGAGAGAATGAATCTCAAGCAGACTCCCCACTGGACAGAGCCTGATGTGGGGTTCAATCTCATGACTCTGAAATCATGACCTGAGCAGATCAACCAACTGAGCCACCTAGGTGTCCCTCCTTACAAGTGTTCTAAAGACACACAATTTCTAAATACTGTATTAGAAAATTTTCAACGACCCAAATCCCCTATTAATAGATACAAAGGGGATCCTGGTGTCTGAAATCAAAATGAAGAACATAATATTTTTTTAAAAAAAGCTGTTCAGTTAGGCCAGAGATAAGGCCCTCTCAACAGTGACAGTGCTTAGGCAGCAAACTAGTAAATCTGTTCACCTACTGAAAAGCATAATGAAAAGATATTTAAAAAGGAACTGCAGGAAAAAATACATCTTTTACATGAGAATGTAGAAAAAAATGTAAAAAAGTATAATATGCAGATCTTGATTTAGCATTTTCCTGTGATGCCATCAGTTTCCTAAACACATTTAAATGTTCAATTGCAATATATTGTACCTTATGTTAATCAGTTCCTTCAGTGGTAACCTGAGAGTGGAGTTAAGCTGAAAATAGACATGGGGGCTGTTCTTGGATTGATTTGCAATAAGGTATGTGTGTGCACATGCATATATGTATAAGCATGTATATATATGTACATATATTTAATGATGATATTTCATGTGCTTAAAACTCATGCATTTGGTAAAGAAAGATTAATACCAGAAAAGAAGAGAATAAAAACAGGATTTTGTAATTTGTAAGGATACTCATATTCATACTTCTTTTTGAGACAAACAAATGAATCATTGGTTTTAGCCAAAGTAGTTTGAAAAACTTAAAGGTAGTGAATTGATATTTGTTTTTTTTTTTTTTTAAATAAGGAATTTAGATTCAGAAAGTGAGATTCACAGTGGCTGGCCAAATTAAAGTTTGGATTTTTCATTAGTTGCTTGATATTTTTCCATGATTTTCAATAATGTGTGGTGGATATAGACTCAGCAAGACACAATGCAGGCATTGGGAATTCGATTTTGGAGGCATCCTGTGGAACTTGGAGGATCATGATAGTCTAAGTGGGCATAGAAGTCTTTGAGATGTCACCTAGTCATGTGTATCTCCGGAACTGTAGAAAACTTTTGCAAGTGAAAGGCAACATAGCCTTCTGTCAGTAATACACTCTAGGTTCAAGAAGTGAATTGTGTTACCTTGGAAAACTAGACTGTATTCCACTAGCAGTCTTGTGTTGCTGCCTTGTAATGTTTGCTTCAGAGCTAGGCAGGCAGAAGTGTTCTTCAAAAAGACTATAAAAATTCACTCACAGACTCGTTATTAGAACTCATGATAACCACCTAAAGACTTTGGTTAATCATATTGACAAGAGGACCAAATGGAAAATAGGCTTCTGTTGGGATTTTCATAGCCCTCTTCATAGATAAAGGGAAACTACTCCCATTTGGGGGCTCATCAAATTCCACAGATGGAGTTATTTGCCCTTCAGCTTCTCAGTTGAATGTGGAAATATTTTCACCTCATATCATTCAAAGATTACTCCCTTTACATCTCTTACTACTAGAATAATGTCTTTGGTAGATCATATTGTTTCCTCTGTTTCTTCTGCAATTGGGATACAGACCACTACTATATATCACAGTTTCATTGCCTTTCTAAATTATTTTTTATGATCTCCTGAGACTTAAAATATCTATGAATAATAACACTTTAGAGAGAACATCAATTATATTTGAGGCCCTATTATCATGATTCAAATGTCTCCCAGTAACTTGTATAATGTTCATATAACTTAAATATTCTCTGCATTAGATTGGAAAGATTATGATAATTATTTTAGGCTGAAAGTGATTTAGAGTAAAGAGAGTTCTCCAAAGAAGCAGAACCAATAGGAGATTAGATAGATATAGATAGATAGATGATAGATAGATAGATAGATAGATAATAGGTAGATATAGATAGATGTAGATGTAATTTAGGTATGATTTGACAGACAGAAATTGAGAAAGAGATTATGAGGAACTGGCTCACACAATGATGGAGGCTGAGAAGTTCCACAGTTTACTGTCTGCAAGCTGGAGATCCAGGAAAGCAGATGGTTTAATTCAGTCCAAGTCCAAGGACGGGAGAAGATGAAATGAAGTGTCCCTGCTTAATGGTGAGGCAGGAAAAAATGGATGAATTCGTCTGTCCTCCACCTTTTGTTCTATTAAGGCCCTTAATGGACTGAATGGTGTTCACCCACATTAAAGAGGGCCATCTTACCTTACAGAGTCCACTGATTCAAATGTTAGTCATCTGGAAACACCTTCACAGACACAAGGCAGAAATATGTTTAGGGGTGCCTGGGTGGCTCAGTCATTAAGCATCTGCCTTCGGCTCAGGTCATGATCCCAGGGTCCTGGGATCGAGCCCCGTATCAGGCTCCCTGCTCAGTGGGGAGCCTGCTTCTTCCTCTCCCACTCCCCCTGCTTGTGTTCCCTCTCTCGCTGTCTCTCTCTTGTCAAATAAATAAATAAAATCTTAAAAAAAAAAAAGTAATATGTTTAATCTGGGCATCCCATGGCCAGTCAAGTTAACACATGAAATTAACCCTTACAAGTCCACTCCTTGTCAACTTGGTACCCATATGCATCTCCTTAAACTATACCCAATCTCCAAATGAAGACAAAAACAGGGTCATAATGCTACCTAACCTGATACAGCTATCCTGCATTCAACTAAAAATACACAAATCTTTTCCTCAGAAGAGGAAGTAAAGTCCTTGAGTGATGTTTACTATCCTTGATATCACCTAAATACTAAATGTAAAGTTGATATATATATATACATATATATATGCATATAATACACACACATACACATATACACACAAACATATTCACAATAAAATAATGAGGAAATACTCATGATAATTACAGTGTTTATTTCTGTAACTGAGGACTATAATTGGGCTGAATTAGATAATATTTGGCTTTCTGGAGAACCTTGTACCAATCGTGCAAAATATCACCTATCTGGTACTATAATTAAGTTTCAAAAGGTCATTTCATCATCCGATCAAGCCAGCTGCTTGAGGATGGTAGGGAACATAAGACCAGAAAATTCCACGAACACGGGCCCACTGCTGCACTTCCTTTGCAGTGAGGTGGGTTCATTAATCTGCAGCAACACTGTGTGGAATACCATAATGGTAGATAATACATACTGTAAGCCCATGGATGGTGGCTTTGGTGGAAGCATTGAGTGCACGGAAAGCAAATCCCTAACCAGAATAAGTGTCTATTCCATTAAGAACAAAATGCTGTCCCTTCCATGATGGAAAAAATTCAATGAAATCAACCTGCCACCAGGCACCTGGCTGATCACCACAAGGAACAGTACCATATCAAGGGCTCGGCACTGGTTTCTGCTGGTGGCAGAGTGAATATGTAGCACAGGCAAGTTCGGCCTTGGTGAGTGGAAGTCCATATTGTTGAGCACACCCATAATCTCTTATCCTTACCACCATGGCCACTTTGTTCATGAGACCTTTCAGCGATGATAGGGGTGGCTGGGGTAAGAGGCTGACTTGTATCCACAAAGCTGAGGTTACCCTTTGGTAAGCATTCATGTGGGACACAAATGTCTTCAGGATTTTTCACATTCAGAGGTGAATCCTCTGGTCTATCCACTTGCCTCTTCCCCAGATTTCTTTACTGTGAATTTTCTAATCCTGTCCTTCCCAAGTCCCTGACCATTAACCAAACTATTGTCACAATTCATGCATCCATATATAATTTCAAGTCTGATACTTTTTCCCTCCAAGAAAAGTGAACAACAAGGTATACTGCCCAAAGTTCTGCCTGTTGAAAGGATTTTCCCTCACCATTGTCCTTCAAGGGTGTCCCAGAGAGGGGCTGTAGTGCTACAGCTATCCACTGGCAGGTGGTATGTGCACATCCTGCAGAACCATCTGCCAACCAGGCCCCGGTTTTCTCTTCTATCAGCTGATCCTAGGACACTCCCCACGAAGCCTTAGGTGAGAGAGAACACAGATTGGCAGGAGGGGGGATCATGGATATTTGGGTCACTTCTTCCTGTAACTTACGTGTGTTTTCAAGGCCTGCTCAGGCCTGATCATGTATATACAACTTCTATTTGATAGTAAAGTGTTGCTGTGCCCACCCAATTCCACGGC
Source organism: Leptonychotes weddellii (assembly GCF_054177405.1). NCBI lineage: Eukaryota > Metazoa > Chordata > Mammalia > Carnivora > Phocidae > Leptonychotes > Leptonychotes weddellii. The sequence continues at coordinate 90,866,785 of NC_138371.1, read as the reverse complement.
TTGGTATGTCAGATAACATCCAGTTTATGGTGGACACTTCAGATTACATAGTAACTTGGCGGCTCATCATTAAGCCTTTAGTGTCTACAAAGGCCCAGTAATAGACCAAGAGCTGTTTCTCAAAAGGAAAGTAGTTTTCTGTGGAAGATGACAGGGTCTTGCCTCAAAATCCTAAAGACCTGTGCTGCAAAACACCTTGGATCCTGACAAAGGCTCCAAACAGCATCCTTATTTGCCACTGATATGTCAGTGGTATTGAATCTGGTGGATCCTATGACCCAAGTGGCAGAAGAGTTTGCAAAGCACTCTGGACATAATGCAGAGCCTTCTCTCATTCTGGGCCCCACTCAAAACTAGCAGTTTTTTGGGGGGCGGGCATAACTCAATAAATGGATTAGAGTAACACACCATATGAGGAATATATTGCCTCCAAAATCCAGAGGCTTACTAGGTGTTATGCCTTTTTCTTGGTTGTAGGAAAGGTCAGATACAACGATTTATGCGTGACTTGAGAAGGGTTATCTTGGCAGGTCTACACCACTGGTCCCTGAGAAATTTCACTGAGGTAGAAGTCCTTTTAATTTTAGGGCGCCTGGGTGGCTCAGTTGGTTAAGCGACTGCCTTCGGCTCAGGTCATGATCCTGGAGTCCCGGGATCGAGTCCCGCATCGGGCTACCTGCTCAGCAGGGAGTCTGCTTCTCCCTCTCCCGCTCCCCCCTCTTGTGCTCTCTCTCACTCTCTCTTTCAAATAAATAAATAAAATCTTTTAAAAAAAAAAAGAAGTCCCTTTAATTTTAATAGGATTTATTTCCCACCCTTTGACATGCAAATGTCTTACAAATAAGTCTACAGCAGTTTGCCACTTCTTATTCACCAGGTCCAGTCTGTATAATGTCATCAATGTAATGGATCAGTGTGATATGATATGCAAGGAAAAGGAGTATCAAGATCCCTGCAAACTAAGTTATGGAATAGGGCTGGAGAGTTGATATATCCTTGAGGTAGGACAAGGAAGGTATATTGCTGGCTTTGGCAGTTGAAAGAAAATTGCTTCTGGTGGGCCTACGGACATATATGGAGCAAAAGGCATTTATTTGCCAGATTAATAGCTGCATACAAGGTACCAGGGGATGTGTTAATTTGCTCAAGCAATGAAACCACATCTGGTGCAGCAGCTGCAATTGGAGTCACCACCTGGTTAAATTTACGATAATCTGCTGTCGTTTTCCAAAATTCATCTGACTTCTGCATAGGACAAATAGGAGAGTTGAATGGGGGGTGTGGTGGGAATCACCAACTTTGCATCTTTCAAGTCTTTGACAATGGTACTAATCTCTGCAATTCCTTCTGGGATGCAATATTACTTTTCATTTACTATTTTATTAGGTAAACACAGTTCTAATGGCTTCCAGTTGGTCTTTTTCACTATATAAGCCCTCACTCCACAGATCAGGAAACCAATACAGGGATTCCGCCAGCTGTTAAAATGTCTATGCCAATGACACTTGACACTCTTGAACTGGGGAAGTAACCATAGGATGGGCTTGGGGACTCACTGCACCCCCTGTGAGATATACCAAGCTAAAACACCATTGATCACCTGACCTCCATAAACCCCTACTCTGAATGGTGGCCCAAAGTGATGTTTTGTGTCTCCTGGAATTACATCAGTTCAGAGCCAGTGTCCAGTAGTCCCTGAGAGGTCTGATTTGTTCCTGTCTCCCAATGTACAGTTACCCTAGTAAAAGGCAATAGGTCCCTTTGGGGAAGGCCGAGAATAAATACTAATACATTTTTGGTAGTGTCCCAGAGTCCTTCCTTAAGGGGACTTGGCTTCTCTTCATTCAAGGGATTTTTGTTCACTTGACCTAGAAGTTTTCTGCTTCTACATATTAAATAAGAATTTTGTAGGCTTTCTATATACTTCACTTCTAGGAATTCCATGATCAACTGGCCAATGTCGTAGGTTTGCATGAGTCAGAATATTCTGATTGTTGCGTTGATTCTGCTGTTCATTTCTGTAACCATACCCCCCTTGCCTTTAGCGGTTGTGTGCCAACACCTGCTCCCCCCCGCCCCCCAACACTCCAGGATCCACTTAACCCCACTGCATTTAGATTTCCCTGTTTGGCAACTGCCATTCCCGCTGTGAAGTCTAGTCTATAGAGAAGAGTGATCATAACGCTCTTCAAGGATCCTGGGGCTCTCTTCACATACTTATTTCTCACAGTGTTGGTGAAAGGCATGTCTTCTGGACCTTCCCAGTGTGGGTGGGTAGGTCTTAAGTGACAAATCCACTCTAACATGCCAATCTCCCTGAGATTTTGAATCTCTTCTACATTAGACCAAAGCCTGTCCGGCATCACCAAATCAACTCTTATGGGCCATCTTTTGGTCCATGTTTCAGCCAACCAACCGAACAAACTGTTAGAGGCCTTTCTAACTCTCTGAGCTGTAACCTTCAGTGTAGAATCTCTGCTTAGTGAGCTCATGGTCAATAAATTCTGCCTGATCTAAATTTAAATTCCTTCTGCCATTATCCCACACTCTTAGTATCTATCCCCATGTTCCCTAGATTTCTGTCTTTATAAATTAGAAAATTTAAGTATTTCTCTTGGAGTGTAACATGCTTCATCATGGGTCACACATTATACCTCACTTTTAGAAACTTGCTGGGATGTGAGTCTAGTTACAGGTCTAGAAGCAAAGAGGGGCCCTGACATAAATATTGTCTTGCATGGCAACTGTTTCAGGGGAGCCATTACCATTTCCTCCAACAATGCAAAGTTAATTCCTTCAGTGGAAAGTGGAAAGGCCCACACCACTGTGGGTGGAGAAGCTAATACACTGGGGACAAGGATGCTACTGCCACTGGAAAGGTGGGAAGTCCACTTCCTCCACTGGTAAAGAAGACTCATCAGACATTAAAGGCATAGCGTCATCAGCTCCATCAGGATCTTCCCACACATCCTCCTCCCAATTTATGAAATCTTACTCTTTCCCTATCAATGCCCTCAATTGAACAGCAGGCACCTAGTTGATTCGGGAAGTTCAGCTTGTGTTGTAATTCAGCCAATCACAGGATGAGGTTTTTGCATTTCATTTTCAGCAATTTTAGTCTTGAAGCTTTCACTCCTTCAAGGCACACTCTTTCAAGGCACACTTAGAAGTTTTTAGGTTATTTGTGCTTGACTTGAGCTATGAATTCAAATCCTTGAATTCCACTTTTTACCACTTTGTCCAGAGACATTAGGAGGAACCAAACAATGTCATTATATTCCTTAGTTTTTCAAATACATTCCAAAGGATTATACATAGAGTCACCCAGTTCCCTTTTTCTTCTAAGTGGTTAATTAGATATCTAACACAGATATTTTGCATATCTTTATAAATTGTTCATGCTATGGATGATAAGAGCTCTTCTACCAGAAACAGAGTTATTAGCATCTTTAAATATAATCAGATTAGAACAACTGCAGAGATCCCAGAACCAATTCAGAAAACTCATGCTTAAAATTCTATTCTTCTAGACCCACTCCTGGTACCAAAATCTGTGTTAGGGTTTTACAGAGAAACAGAAAAAGTCCAATCTCTCTCTCTCTATGTATATATTTAGAGATTTTTTTTATTTATTGCGAGGATTGGTCCCACATGATGATAGAGGATGAGAAGTCCCACAATCTGGCATTTGCAAGCTGGAGACCCAGGAAACCTGGTGGTATAATTCAATGCTGAGTCTGAGAACAGAAGAAGATTAGATGAGATGCCCCAGCTCAAAAGTGAGGCAGGAAGGGGTGAATCCTTCATTCTCTCCACCTTTGTTCTACTCAGGCTCTCAATGGATTGGATTATATCCACCCACATTGAAGAGGGCCATCTACTTTATTGAGTCCACTAATTCAAATGTTAATCTCATTTGGAAACACCCTCACAGACACACACAGGAAAAAATGTTTAATCTGGGCACTCTGGCCAGTCAAACTGACACAAAAATTAACCATCACAAGTAATTTGTCAGTTTTATGAAAAAGTTCAGGCCATCCCAGTTCTAATCTTGCTTCTGTCACTAATAATCTGTATTACCCAGGAAAACAATGTCACTTTTTTGGATCCTGATCTTTGCTTTTGTAGCAAACACATATTGCACATAGTGACTATAAGATCCTATATCCCCCTTGGGATCAAAGATAAAGATATTTAAACTCAAGTGTCAGAATTTAATATTTTTGTTGTGATTCCTTTCAGTTTTGAAATGGCTACATTTAACCTGAAAATATTTACTTACACTGTACTGCATCTCTTCACCTTTTAAAGGAGTGGGAAGCTATCCGTCATGGACTGTTACATTTGAAAGTATATTTTAAAGGACCCAACTGACATTCCCCTTTCTTGAGGAAACCAAGGATCAAAACAAGGAGGTGAGTTTCCTTAAATTTACATACACTGAAACCCAGATTTCCTAACTATATACTAGGCTTCTGCCATGTTGACTTAATGTATGTGCTTGGAATGCACTGTATTTTTCTTCTCTTTGGGTATTTAGCAAGTGTCCAAATGGTTGTGAAATATTTGTTGCATAAATAAATGAGTAGATGAATGATTTGTTTGTGAGAAAGATTAGGTATTCTAATAGAATTTAATGGAATATTTATTTTCTTAGCAATGTTACTATATCTACTTAAATGTCCTTTACTTTAGAACGTTCCCGGTGAGAAAACAAATGCACAGATCTACGTGGGTTGACTACGCCAATGGGAAATAGAATGGGTGTTGTTTTTCCAGACACATGGATATTGGAAATGGCATTTCTTACTTTTTATTATAATGGTTTTTTGTTTTGTTTTGGTTTTTGGTTTTTTTTTTTGCTTCCTACAAGTGCTGGGGATTGCACTGATGTAAAAAGGTCATGTAATAATATTCTGGCATATGTAAGTGGGTAAACTTACTAGCAAACTTCAACCAGCTATCCCTCTTGTTAAGGCTCTACAGATAATCATTATAGAAAGGAAAATCCCCATTCTAACAATATTCATAGTCCAAATAATAAATAGCATCTGAAAATGCTAAGCATTAATATTTTCTTATGTAACTTTAATTTTTATTATCAAATTTTATTACATATTATGCATAAATGCAATAAAAACAGGGCTAAGGAGGGCAAATAGACCTGAGGGAAAGAGATTATAATTCTCAAAGATGTAGGTTATGGTATATCATTCCCCCCTCAAATCAATGGACTCAATAAATAATATATATTACAGGTTAAATATATTACAGAAAACTCTTTATGTTCATGAGCTGTTCTCAAATAAATGGAATGAATATATGGGTGTTTGAGGTTAATGTCACAGACATAATCTAGACCTTCATATGGATCATGAAAATCCCAATGTTTGGGCTTTCCTCCCTAAATTTTTCAACTTTCAACATTTTTTGAGGTGAAATTGACACAACATGAAATTAATTATTTTTTTTAAGATTCTATTTATTTATTTGAGAGAGCGAGAGAGAGCACATGAGCAGGGGGAGGGGCAGAGGGAGAAGCAGACTCCTCGCTGAGTCGAAAGCAGATTCTTAATGGACTGAGCCACCCAGGTGCCCCCAAATTAATTATTTTAAAGTGAATAATTTTGTGGCATTAACTATATTCACAGTGTTGTGCAATTACCACCTTCATATAGTTCCAAAATATTTTCATCACTTCAAAAGAAAACTCTGTGTCTATAAGCAGTTATTCTCCATTTCCCTCTCCCCCAGTTCCTGACAACCATGAATCTGCTTTCAATCTCTATAATTTATCTATTCTGCATATTTTACATAAGTGGAATCATACAATAGGTGACTTTTTTTGTCTGGATCCATTCCCTTAACATAATATTTTCAAGATTCATCCATGTTGTAGCATGTATCAGTATTTCATTGCTTTTTATGGCTGAATAATACTCCATTTTATGTCTACACCACATTTGGATTATCCATTCATCCACTGATAGATATTTCCTGTGCTTCCACCTTCTGGCAATTGTGTAGAGTGCTGCTGTTTACATTATCTACATGTACTTATTTGAATTCTGTTTTCAATAGTTTTAGGTACATGCCTTGGAGTGAAATTGTGGAGTTATATGGTAATTCTATGGTTAACTTTCTGAGGAATCATCAATTTTTCTAGTTGCTGAACCATTTCACATTCCTCTCACCAATGCATGGGCGTTCCAATGTCTCTAAATCCTCAACAACACTTATTATTTTCCTTTACCTTTTTAAGTTACAGTCATTCTACTGGGTGTGAAGTAATATCTCACTGTGATTTTGATTTGCTTTTCCCTAATGACTAATGATGTTGAAAATCTTTTTATGTGCTTACTGGCCATATAGATTTTCTTTGGAGAAATATCTAGTTTTTTTATTGCCCATTTTTTATTGGGTTGTTTCTCTTATTGTGGTTGGGTTACAAGTGTGCTTTACATATTCCAGACATTAGACCCTTATATGGGAATCACAAATATTTTCTCTCATTCTGTAGCTTGTTTTTTCACTTTATTAATAATGGTCTTTGGTACACAAACATTTTTAATTTTGATGAAGTCCAATTTAATTGTTGTTTTTTCTTTTGTTGTCCATGGTTTTGGTGTCATATCTAAGAATCCATTGCCAAATCCAATGGTCATGACAATTTACCCATATGTTTTCTTCTGTTAATTTTATAGTATTAGCTTCTACGGTTAGGTTGTTGGTCCATTTTGAGTTAATTTTTTATATATGTAAAATAGGAGTCCAAATTCATTCTTCTGAATGTTGCAGAACCAATGTGTTGAATACTATTCAATTACCATCGAATAGTCTTCATTTTCTTGTCAAAAGGCAATTGGCCATAGATGTATGGGTTTTTTTCTGGACACTCAATTCTATTCTATTGGTCTATAAAGCTACTGTTATGCTAATACCACACTGTTGTGAAACTATTGCTTTTTAGTAAATTTGGAAATCAGGAAATGTGAGTCCTCTAACTTGGTGGCTTTCTTCAAGATTGTTTCAGCTATTCAGGTCCTTTGCGATTCTGCATGGATGTGAGAATCACTTTTGCCATTTCTGTAAACAAGGTTGTTGGAATTCTAATGGGGATTGCATTTATATCTTAACAATATTGAGTGATCCAATCCAAGAACCTGCAAAGTCTTTCAATTATGTAGGTCTTTGATTTCTTCTGACAATGTTTTAAAGTTTTCAATGTACCAGGCTTTCACCTTCTTGGTTAAATTTATTCCTAGGTCTTTTATTCTTTTTGATGCTATAGTAAATGGCACTGTTTTCTTTGTTCCTCTTTGGATTGTTTGTTGTTGGTTGACAGAAACACAGCTGATTTTTGCAGGTTGATCTTGTATACTGCAACTTTGCTGAATGTGTTTATTAGCTTCTCAGAAATTTTCTAAGTATGCATTCAGTGCTGATAAGGCAGGTGACATTCCAAAATCACCATGTACACATGCACCTTTGAATTCCCTAATTTCCTAAAAAAACTCTCTCCCATTTTTCCTCTCCTGGCTTCAGTGCTTTATTTGTTTGTCTGAATCATAATCATTGCCCCCAGCAGCCATGGGTTGTTTATTTGCCTTACTATGTTTCTGAGGAATGTCAACCACCACTTTTTTACTCTGTGTCCTTTTTTTAGGTGAAAACAAAAACAAGCACCTTATACTTGTCAGTACTTAAGGTGGGCATCAGACAGATTAGAAGAGACAAACACAGTTCTTTGTGAGTAAGGTCTGCTCTTCTCCACTGTGCTGGGGACAGGGATGGGGCAAGGATAAATAAAAATGCCATAGAGCTTTACAGCCATTTTTAATTTGCTTTTTTCTTAATCCAGTGTTTACCTGGATGCTTTAAACTTCCCAAAATTCTGACCAGGTTGGTTCTGACAGTTGTGTTTGATTTTTTTCAATGTTTCTATGGAGAAAGGCCCTTGGAGCCAGCTTTTTCACTAGCTTCCTTATTTTAAAAAGATAATATAGGTCCATCTAGCTGATCTTGATACCTCTCTTCTCCCTCGACAGACTCAAACAACTCTGTATGCATTTTGAAGGAGCTTTTAAATAATTTAGTTGGAGTTCTTAAAGTCTGAGTTCAAGGAACATATCTGTTGATTCCTTTTATTTATGAAAAGAGCTTTCTCATCTTGGAAAATACTTCCCAAAACATTCAGAGCAAAAAAATCCTTTCCTTCTTGTTACATAATGTTAGAGTTTTTGGTTTTGGTTTTGGGTTGTGTGTGTGTGTGTGTGTGTGTGTGTGTGTAAACACATCAAAACAGATAAGCATACATAGAGTGCAGTATCTCCTGATCTACTCTAAGGATATACTATTAGGATACTACTGTTTACTTAGGTTGATAGAAGAACAAAAGAAAAAGTAAACCTTGGATGAATTGTGCTAGAATAAGGGTGGCTCCACAGTTTTTCTTAGGTTGGTATGGGGTAGAGTCCATACAGCTACTGACTTAATCGTCATGCTATGAGAAACCCAAGCTACAAGGAGATGCCGCCTCTGGACACTTTGGTTGATAGACTCAGCTAAGCCTAGACATTTGAGTAAACTGTAACCACCTCAGACATTTGAGTGAGGAGGCATTCAGATGATTCCAGCCCCCTGCACTGGAGTCTTCCCAGCTAGGGCACAGGAAGAAAGGCAAACTATGTCTACTGTCCAAATTCCTGGTCCACAGAATCAGTGAGCATCATAAAGTGACGTTTAGTTTATGACACTAAATTTGAGGAGCTTATTGTTCAACAAGAGATAACTGGAATGACAGTCCAGAAATAAGACCATCATCTTATAGAATTCTAAGAGTTAAGACAGAAAATGAATATAAACAATCTGACAGTTTCTAACAAATAACAAGTATTCACCAATGTTAGGCCCTCACCCATCATGCCTAAGGAGTTTTGCTCAAATTAATCCTACATGGATGGCTGAGAGTCATGCCCATTGAACAAATAAGAAACTCAAGTCCTATCTACTACATCCAATCTCATCCATGCTTCCCCAAATGGCTAGCATGCTGTGACTTTGTCTTTAAAAAAAAAAAAAAAGACTTAGGTTTAATTCACCAAATGGCTCATACTTACATAAAACTAATTTCCACAGAAACACTTCTGATACACTCTCTTCTGTGAGCAGGTCAATTATGCTGAAAAGGAAAAAAGAAAGACATCCTTAGAGTTAATAAATCCATCATGGACTTATATTGGAATAGTCATGTTTTGATTTTAAGAGAAATGCTAGCCCACTTTTGGAAAATACCAGTGTTTTGTACATTTCACACATTCTTTCATAGAAAAATGACTGTGATAATAATTTTATATTTTATGACTACTTAACTTTCTCTGAGAATAATTACAATATAAGCAGTCTACAGAATGTTTTTCTGACAGCCCTTCATCATGCACTTTATACTATAGTAAGGAAGAATATAATTTTTATAAGGTCTGACTTTTATATTCTTGTTACTGTTTGATGTGGACATAAGAACTGATATACAGATAAGTTTGAAATATATGGTTTTGTTAAAGTTCACTTTGATATTACCAGTGAAAGAGGCCCTCAAGGAAATAGGAGAATAAGTAATTGAGTCAAGAAGAGTCACTGGGTGCCTATAGTATTCCTCTCATAAACAGGAACGTGAGACAAAAGACATCCCATTACAGTGTATCCATCACTATTTATTGAACATTTCCTAAGTGTATTATATGTGTTACAATGGAAGGAGATAAAATGAAGTTCATGTGTATTTATGCTTTCTAAAAATTTTTAATCTCATTGTGGAGAAAAGACAGATGAAGCAGTTAACATAAATTCAAAAGCAGCATAGGAATTAGAGATAAAATATGAGCTACTGCAAGCAAGGTGTTAAGGGCTTTGGAAGAAAGGAGTTAGCAATGCAGAAAGAAGTAGCCACAGAGTTCATGGTGAAGGTTGAACTGTATCTTCACTTTGAAGGAAGAAACACATTTACATTGTAATCTTGAAGCGCTGAATGTCAGAAATTGTCAAAAGAAAATATATATACAGAAAATCATTATTCTATGATTTAAGATCTACACTTTTGTAAAAGTGTCTTATTTTATTGAAAAGAAAATTCTTCCCATTCTCTGTGCCCCTAAGATATCCTAATACCTACACATACCTTAGAATTTTATTATATTAAAATAATCTATTTTTGTGTTTTTCTCTTTCATTGCATCATGGATCTTTTGAAAGCAAGGGCCATACCTGATTCATGTTTCTGTTTCTCACATTTTCCATGGAATATACTAATTTATATAAAATAAATTAAATAAATCTCAAGTAGTTAAGTCAATCACAAATAAAAAAGATTGTATTGGTGGTAAAAGGCAGAACTTGAGCTTAAACATAAAGTATTTTGGACACTGAAGTCCATGACCTTTTCACTCAAATATGGGGCTGGCAAAAACATATTCTAAAAATATGCAGATAATTCAAATTCTCTTGCCTCAGCCTCTGTAGTCTATGCAACAAAAAGATAACTGATTTGAATTACTTCCTATGTACAAAAGCCACAGATGACTAAATCAAGTAGTACATAAGTAGACAAGAGAAGAGTACCCAGAAGTGTTCTGGCTCCGTGAAAAAGAGGATGACCACAAAGAATGATAGAAATAAAGAAGAGGAAAGCCTGTAACTCACCTGAGCTGCAGAAGGAGAGGACCAACAGCACAGAAATCATAGCCTGTGACACAGAGTCACGTGGCTGAACCAGGTACCCACTGGTGAGTCTATGTTGAGAGACATTTCTGATTCTGAGAAAGTATTTATTTATTTATTTACTTTTTTAGAAAGAAGAAAATATTCAAGTGTTAATCTTTGGTGAGGTTTTTTTTTTTTTTTCCCCTCCCAGACCAGTGGAAAAATAACAATTAGACTGTGGCTCCTACTGGATGTAATTTCTTCAAATGCCCCCTCCTCTGGCATCAGCCTCATTTTGGGGCTATTTCATGCTGCTTTGCGCTGCCAAATAATCAGTGGCATGGACTCAAGCCAGAGGAGGTCATTCATTCTGTGTCATATGCTTCGAAATACTGATTTCTAAGGTCCTGTAGTTGAACGGTTATAAATTACATTTCACAAGGCAGGCACAGAACATAGGTATGTCAGAACCCCACCTTTTTCCTAAAAGGAAAAGAAATACCAATTTTTAAAAAGGAGGTAAATGAACCATCTTTCGGGGTTACTTCTGGATCTGGCAGGGAACTCAGGGAAGCAGAGATGGTACTTGATTTTTATTCTAAAGACTTTAGTTTTCCCAAATCCATAAGGTGTTTATTAGTTGATTTGCACAGTTTGTTCAATACTTTTGTGTGAAAGTATTGAGGTTTAGCCTCAAAGATCTGTTATATGTGCCTTTGAAGAGACCTAATTTGGTAGCATGTTTTCTTGGTACAAAAATAAAGTAACTTAGGCTTTAGTAGTTAACAAGATGAGAAAAGTTTGCCTTAATGTGAAAACCTGCATCGTGTCTGTGTAGCTGAGCCTGGGGACACATAGGTCCACATGCTGTTTCCCAGTTCATCATAAGAACTTGACTTGGATGCTTAATACTGATGACAAGAGAGCTATAGTTTGTTTCTCTTTAACCAATATAGTCAGGCTTTAAGTCTAATTTGCCACTGAGGTAAAACACACGCTACTTTTCCATGTAAAGTCATATTTGGATGCGATTGCTCTTCAAAATGGAATTTTTATATTTGCCTCTTTGCTACTACGTGTAATATAAGACAATTCATAGACACATCTTATTTAAAGGATCATAGAATTGCAGGCCATCAGAGTCATAGAGAAATCTGAAATGATTTTAATTCTTTAACTCAACAGATATTGAGTACCTATACTGGGCAGGCAGCGATCCAAGCACTGGGGAGAGAGCTGTGAAGAGAAGGGCTCCCAGCCCTCAGCAAGCCTGCCTTCCAGCAGGTTAGGGGAAGGACAGGAAGTCTCTTAACAAATAGAGGATGAGATCATTTTACTTAGCTATCAATTCTATGAGGAAAATGGGAAAGATTGGGGGGGCAGAGAGCAGAAGGGAAGAGAAGCTAGTTCCAACTTCTATTCAATATAGGAATCTCCATGATCACCCTGCTGAAGGGAAGGGAACATTTTGCCTTAATGTGCATACCTTCTACCCCTGAAACGTTTCCTTAGTGGGAAAATCACCCCTCCCTCATTTCCCCTGCCCAAGTATTATGGGCCTTGCCCAGTTCAGGGTTCCAGTAACCCCTGTCATTAAATGCATAGCACTGATTGCAGTTATTTATATACATTTATCAGGCAAACCTGATTGCTTTTTTCTTTTCTTTTTTTTTTAATTTTTGTATCCAATCTGTCTGGCAGAGTTTTACTACCAGTATGCAATCAGTACAGATGTTTAAAGAATGAATGAACAAGGAAACAGGCCATGAGTCAGCTATTCTGTTTTATGCACAACTCTATTTCTTAGAATATTTGTTCCCTACTAAACTTTAAGCCTTCTCTCTCCAGCTTCCCTCTGAGCCTAGTTGCTCTTTCAGAAGCACATGAAGAAATCTACCTAAAGATGTCAGCCCATCTTTCTTTCATGCCCTCTCATGCCAAATAACATGTAATATTTTCAGGGTAAATAGCCGCTGTTGCTTACTTCTCTTTATGATATTTAAAGTCGTACCATTCTTGCCAACATCCTCATAATTAACTCTAGCTTTTTAATGCTCCTTTCAAAGAAAAGGTCTTAAACAATTTAATAGATCAGCTGTGTTCCGAGCATCCCAAAGTCAACTGGTACAATTACCTTTTACTGTAAATAATAGTGGGTATTTTAAATGCCAGGTTACAAGACCTGAAGATGAAATAAAAAATAACAAAATTAAATAAGTCAGTATGAAAATACAATATGACTTGGTATTAGAAATGCACTTATTTATTTAAAATCATTCAATTGCCTTTCTCTATTCTAGGTAACATGGAAATGAAAATGGATTTTGAGACATAGTAAATTTAGAATATTCATAGGAATACACAATACTATATAACTGTGTGTACAAGGATCATCCCTATTACAAGCTGATGGAGGAGGAGAAATATGCTCATTTTACTGGTGACTCAGCTTGAATTTTGGGTGCAGGACAAAGGTGCACTGCAGCTACACTAAAGACTCACTTAGACGTTGTAGAAAGACAGCAGTAAGGGAAAATTGGAAGGAATTTAGTCTGGCTACCTGGTATGCCACTTTCAGTGTAAAAAGAAGAGGCCTGAGGTTGTGTGTGTGTGTGTGTGTGTGTAATCATATATATATATATATACAAACATATATGTATATATATATGAATACAGGTTGTGGTGAATGGCTTGACTCGTTTAGTCATGGGTCTGCAAGGAGGTAAGGAGAAATTGTGAAAAATCAGGGTCAAAGAAGTTTGAGAAAAATGCATGTAATTGGCTGGACCTGTGGGGATCTGGTATGAATATATATCACATGTTAACACAAACCAAAGAATATCACTTACAGATGAAGTGCTAGCAACAAAGTAAACAGGACTATGTTGCCAGTTGATGTCAGCTAGCCTCTGTCATTACCACCCCAGTGCTGGGAAAGTGGGTACATGAAGAAAGAGAACATGTTAGCAGACATGCACGAGCACAACACCAAGAACTTCCATTCATCAAAGCTAGTCTAGCTGCTGGTACTGCAAATGTCTGATCCTGCAGCTTCAAAGATCCCCCAAGGACCTCAACCAGGTATGTGGAATTAAGTTGATTATTCTGGATTATTCTGGTGAATCCAGTAGAGTACAGCGTAGATTATAGAGGTTGCTTTTTGTAGGCCACACTGAGCCTCCCCCTTTGCAGGACTGAAGCTTGCATTCTTCCTGTGGCTGACATTGTTGGTGATTGCCAACTCTCAGCCTGTTACCCCCCGGTGCCCCCTCAGAACTTAGCCTCAGCTGAATGGAGCCACTTATGCTCCCTTTCCAGGCAGGCACAGCCTGGAACTGATGACAATGCAGGGGCATAATGGCCTAGCCCCTTTGCGTCAATGCAGAATGACTCTGAGTAATCATGCCAACTCCAGAGTTCTGTGGGCCCAGCTGAAGTCTTTGTTGTGACTGCATTGCAATTCACCACTCTTTTTAGTTAATCCTGTTTCCCCTTGAGGATATGTGTTAATCTTGAGAGTACTTTCCAGTAAATCTCCTATGTACCAATCTGTATCTCAGAGTATTTTCCAACAACCTGCAACACAGCCCACTGGGAATTAGGAAAAGGGTGGAGAGAGTAAGGACATCATACTTGAAATAATGGGTTCAGAAGTCATACTGCCAAGTGTTGAGTATTATCTCCAGAGCAGATACTGAGACAGAATTTAACATATATGACATTCATTAGGGATCAACACCTAATCCTAATCCCACTGGGATGTCTGGAGCCTTGGTCAACTTCTGGGAATGGCCAGTCCTTTATATACTTGTATCAGTCAGTCACTGGATGTGAGAGGCTCTAGGAGGAGTATGCCCTTGGGCAAGGCAGCTCAGCCCTGAAGGAGCTGTCAGCTGAAGCCTGTCTGCTAATGGCACTTCCAGCTCTTGGGGAAGCAAATCTTTCTTTGAAGAATGGTTTGGGGTGTGTGTGTGTGTTGGGGGGAGAATAGGGCACCTCCCTGTCTGCCATGTTAGACAATAAATTAAGGTGCTAAAATTTATCAGCTTTGACCTTGGGCAAATATTCAGTCTCTTGAATTTTATTTCCTCTTCTGTAAAATAAAAAAGTTAATAATAGTACCTAGCTTTTTGGTTGTTTTGAGAATAAATTTAAGTAACACATGTAAAGTATTTCCTGTAGGCTTATGTTGGTTGGTGCTTAATATGGATTAGGCTCTTGTGGTAAATAATTAATGAGGCTTTGTAACTGACTAGTTACAAAAATTAAAAGAGAGAGGAAGAAATTCCTTTCTGCTTCAATTGAAATGTTAATTTAGCTAGAGTATAAGAGACAATCAGATTGTAGGAAGCTTTAATGTTTAAGTTTGGTGGTTTCTAAGTAGTCACATATCCATATTAACTGGAAGGTTCTTTAAAATATAAGTTTTCAAATCCTCTCTACAGAAATTCTAACACTAGGTCTGGAGAGGAATCTAGAAGATGTTACTTAAAAAAAAAAAATTCTTACCAAGTGGTTTACCATGTTTAGATACTACTACCTTCATGGGACAAATGTCCTGTTGCCAGGAGAGTGTTTGACTTCTGCCATTTTCATGTGAACTGTATACGTAATGAGTGGATTGGATCCAATACTCCGCCAGTTCTCCTCTCACTACCATTCTACTATTCCCGTGTGCAAATCTATTTACACTCTGTTATCTTACTCATGAGTGGTGGTGACGTTAAGCATTTTCAATATCCCAATGATACTTGTGAAAGAAGAAATATAGATATTGATCTTTGCTCCCAACTTCTGACACAGAACTCCTAAAACCCTTGTAAATATGGGTGATAGGAGTATCTTTTGTTCTAACGTTTAATCTTTGACCCCAGTTCCTAATACAGAACTCCTAAGACATTTGTTAATTTCCTGAGTAAAGGAGTGGATGATACCAAGCTGTTAATCATTTGGAATTTTCTGGGTGATAGGAGCATCTCCTGTTCTAATGAGGTGACTCTTGGTAGGCTCCCAGATAGGGGCTGGTCACCAGAAAGACCAAGCCATGATTAAAAGCTTGTAACTTTCTACTCCCTCATCCTCGGGGAAGGGGAGAGCCTGTTAACGGAGTTAATAATAATTAATCATGTCTACATGATGATGCCTCCATAAGAATGGGGTTCAGAGAGCTTCCAGGTTGCTGAACATTTGGACGTCCTGGGAGGGTGCCACAGCCTGGAGAGGGCATGGAAGCTCTGTGCCCCTCCCCCCATACCTTGCCTTGTATGTCTTCTCCATCTGAATGCTCTTCTATATCCTTTATCATATCTTTTTATAATAAACTGGTAAATGTGTTTCCCTGAGTTTTGTGAGCCATTCTAAAAAATTGTGAAACCCAAGGAGGGGGTTGTGGGAAGACCGATTTATAGCTGGTCGGTCAGTAGTAGAGGTGACAACCTGGGACTTTTGATTGACATCTGAAGAGAGGAGTGGGGACAGTCTCGTGGGACTGAGCCCCTAACTTGTGGGATCTGATGCTAACTCCAGGTAGAAAGTGTCAGAACTGAATTGACTTATAGGACAGCAAGCTGGTGTGGTGAGAATTTCTTGGTTTGTGGAAAGCACACACATCTGGCATCAGATGTGAGTGAAGTGTGGCAATGGTGTGAGAGTAAAGAAGAAACACACAGGAGGGTTTGTGTTTTCCTCTACAGTGCCACATAACCAGATAACTCCCCCGAAGCCCAAGCCAATCCCCTGAAAAGGGCTACACAATTCCCTAGACTAGAGAGAGTCTACTATTTTCTACCTGCTATCAATTTCCCACTTTATAGTACTGTTGACTTCGCCTCTTTCTTCTTTTCTTTTTTTTTTTTTAAGATTTTATTTATTTATTTGACAGAGAGAGGGAGACAGTGAGAGAGGGAACACAAGCAGGGGGAGCGGGAGAGGGAGAAGCAGGCTTCCCGCAGAGCAGGGAGCCTGATGCGGAGCTTGATCCCAGGACCCTGGGATCATGACCTGAGCTGAAGGCAGATGCTTAACCGACTGAGCCACCCAGGCGTCCCTCGCCTCTTTCTTCTATGGGAACATTCTTTAGGCAAGGATAGCAGTGTCTTCTTGTCAGAGAAGGGGAACCAATACATCTCTCTATCTCAGGACTGCTTCTGCTACTCTGATAGCCCAGCCTCATGAGGCTATAAATAGTTAACTCTGAAGACTCACCCATCTGTTATAGGACATCTAAGTTATTGAAGAAATCTAAGTGGGATATAAACTAAGACGAGAGCTCAATTATTAAATATCACTCTTCCAAACATCAAATATTTCATGAGAATACTACTTCCTAATCTGATCAACCAAACTCAATTCATTTGAATCATTTTGAATACCCTTTTTTGGGTACATTCCCTTGAATATATATTGATATATATACAGTACAAAAAGTAGGACTGCTACACAGAAGAGGGACAAATCATAATCTGAACTTCTGTGAAAAGCTAAGTACTATCAAGTCTGAAAATAATACACATTCAATTTTTGACTCTATTAAGTGCAGGCAGTTCTACTTTTTTATCCACAAATAATCACATGTGCAAGTAGAATGTAAGGAACTTCACATAATTTTTACCACTTGTACCAGATAAACATTTTTGAATATGCCAAGGGTGCTCAGACTAGTAAAACTTAGCATTTTCTTAGTTCTTTTATTGAGTGATATGTCCTCTTTTGAACAGCTTGGCACTGTTATATTTACTGTCACAAATTGTAGGAATGGTTCTGAAGAGAGTCCTCAATAGTCCTTGATCCCAAAATCACCCATAGATATTTTTCAAATACAGATTCCTGCGTATCTTATCTTAGATGTCCTAATTTCATATAGTTTAAAGTGGTTTAGTGTATGCAGTGATTTCTCAATAATACTATTTAGGCAACAAAGGGGATTTTTAGTTTCTACATGCCCCTGTTACTGTTTATCAACTTCTCAGGATATCCTAGATTGGGTGTGCCAAGTTTAGATGAGTTGCTAGCTATGTGGACCCACATAAACAGGATTTGAAAACATCTGGCGATTTTTTCTTGTTTTCAAAAGAAGCATGTATTTGTTTTATCATCGTTTTCCTCGAAAGCAGTTTTTATGTGAAGGTACAAATGGGACTGGCTTAATTTTATGAAGGGAAAAGGTGAAACACTGTAAAGATAATACTGGCTCCAAACTAAGGGGATGTGTCCACTTTGTGCAGCTGACTTAACCTCTGAAACATATCTTCATCCTCAGATTGGGTTGTTAATACATGTCTAACAAGGTTGTGGTGAGAATTATATGAGAAACATATAAAGTGTCTAGCACAACTCATGGAAAAATAAATGAAAGCTATTAAACTGTTATGCAGGGTCCATTAGAGGCTCCTGGATGATAAGTATCTGCAGGCAATAGATTTGATAACAAGTCTCAGTATGAAGTGAGGCAAAGCAACAAAAACCTTACCAAAGAAAACATATTTGTAAATTGACAGCTCCCAAAAAAAATCATTTTGATTCGTTCCCTGGAAGATTTGGGCTAGAAAGAGAGAGTCGATCGAAGTCGATCTAGGAGCAGGACTTAGGAATACCAAAATTTAATGTCTAGATAGAGGGCATAAATCTTCAAAGTAAATTGAGAAGTGGCTGTATTTAAAGAGGACAAAAAGCCAGGAGAGTCTTTCCTATGGAAGCAAGTGAAAGCAGTACTTCAGAAACAGTGCGGGCAATCATGTTGGATGTGCTGAGGATGGCAAAGTCAGATGATGGCTGAAATATATTATTATTGGTATATAATGACTGAAACAGGAGCAATCTGGGTGGAGAAAAAGCCTTTATTCAAGTATATTAAAGTGTGAATGTCAGTTGAGGGTATGTATACAGTGCTTATAGACAGCATTTAAAATTTTGTAATTTTCAAAATATTTGGCCAAGAAAGGATGAAAACAGAGAATTAAACACCAGTTGGTCTTTGAACTGAGAGGGATATGTGAGCCTAAGATAAATCCATTCAATGGGGACGCCTGGGTGGCTCAGTTGGTTAAGCGGCTGCCTTCAGCTCAGGTCATGATCCCAGGGTCCTGGGATCGAGTCCTGCATCAGGCTCTCTGCTCAGCAGGGAGCTATCTTATCCCCCTGCTTGTGCTCTCTCTTTCTGTCTCTCTCTCTCTGACAAATAAATAAATAAAGTCTTAAAAAAAATCCATTCAGTGAATGAAGAGATCATTCTGGAGCATGTGGATGGCAGCAGAAGCCAGGACATGGTGGGAGAGCAGCAGTAGAGAGATGGTATAGGAGAGCCTTAAACTATGACAGGTGACCTTTATAATGTATTTTTATGTGAATATACTGACCCTTTTTCTGGACACTTTCTTATTTTCACAATTTTTTAATAAAATGGACATTTCATTTTTTAAGATTGATTTATTTATTAGAGAGAGTGAGTGGGGGAAGGGGCAGAAGGGGAGGGAGAGAGAGAATCTCAAGCAGACTCTCCACTGAGCGTGGAGCCCGCTGCAGGGCTCTATCTCATAACCCATGAGATCATGACCTGAGCTGAAACCAAGAGGCAGATGTTTAACCAACTGAGCCACCCAGGAGCCCCTAAACCAGGCATTTTAAATATCTCCATTGTATAGAGAGGAAACCATGACAGATTTCCACACATCACACAGCTAGAAAGTGGAGGAGTCAAAGTTTGAACCTGGGCAGGCTGACAACAGTGTAATCACGAGGCAAAACTGCAGAGGCATCAACATACTTTCAAATGGCAGGAGCAAGGTTGGTTTTTGTTTGTTTTTGAGAAATGGGTAGATGGTGATTGCTTTGAGTGATTGTGATTGGAAGTATTACTGTGTATCAAGTTGGACATAAACCCTATCGCTTCCATGTTACCTGGGATGTAGGAAAAACAAAACAAAAGAGCATTATGTGAGGGGTTTGAAGAGTGACAGCAAGAAAGCAGCAGGAGGGATTGTGTTCCTTGCTTTCTTTCCTCTGTCTTATTTCTAAATATTTCATGGAATTTATGCTATTAAAAACGACTGCCCTCAGTTAAAAAATGGGCAAGGGGCTTTAATAGACATTTTCTCCAAAGAAGATATACAAGAACCAACAAGCACATGAAAAGATTCTCAACATCATTACTCATTAGGGAAGCAAATAAAACCACAATGAGGTAGCACTACATGCCCAGTGAGAGGGCTACAATAAAAAGAAAAAAAAAAAAGGAAAATAAGCATTGGCAAAGATATGGAGAAATTGATTGGAACAATGGTACATTCATGGTGGGAATGTAAAATGGTTTCATCACTGTGGAAACAATTTGGCAGTTCCTCCAAAGTTAAACACAGAACTACAACATGATCCAGCAATTACACTCCTAAGTATGGGCCCTCAAGAACTGAAATCTGGTACTCAAAATTATACAGGTACACACATGTTCATAGCAGTGTTATTCACGAAAGGTACAGGTAGAAATAGCACAAACGTTCATCAGCAGATGAAAAGAATAGACTGTGGTTTATACATATAATGGAACATTATTCAGTCATAAAAAGGATTGAAGTATCTGATACACACTACAACATGGATGAACCTCAAAAACATTATACTAAATTTATAGTGCTAGACACAAAAGATCACATATTCCATGATTCCCTTTATATGAAATGTTCAGAACACGTACATCCATAGAGATAATGCAGACTGGTGGCTGCCAAGGCTGGAGGGAGGGGAGAACGCAGAGCACATGTTTAATGGAAATGGGGTTTCCTTTTATGTGATGAAAATGTTTGGAAATGATGGAGGTGGTGATTACACAATATTGTGAATGCACTAAATACTTTTGCCTTCAAAACGTGCTTTTAACAATGTGAAGATGCCTAATTTTACGTTAAATGAATTTCACCTCAATTTTAAAAAAATAAATTGATTGCTTTGACTTTGATATTTCCTTTTTAAACATGAAAATTGGGCAGACACACCATCAGATATCAGCCGTTTACAATGATTTGCCCATTGACTATACTGCTCCTCTTGCCAGATGGAATGTGTTTATGTTCTGGGAGTTTCAGTAGAGAGGGAGAGAATAGGTTTCTTAGTGTGAAGCTGTTTAGGAAGGAATCACCGAAGGGGCTGTTGATCATCTGAGTAGCTCATAAGCATGATTTGGAGTAGCAGAATTGGGTGAAGGATATGTGTGGGTATTGACAAAAAAGAGACCAGGGCTGAATTCAAATGTTTCCATAATTGTAGTGAGCTTCTCCTCATTGTGGGTAAATGAGATTCTTCATTTACATAGGAGCTTTCCTTGGGAATGAGTTTTCTTAGCAAGCTATCTGCCAGATATATTCTCAGGCGCTTCCTTCTAGTGTGTGTGTGTGTGTCTAAATCATTTTGAAAGCTTTTTTGGTCTACTTCACATGAAGATTCGAGAGAAATGTGTAATGGAGATCAGAGTGAGTCAGTTGGCAGACCCTCATTTGTGAGGGTTTGATTATCCCACCATGCAAGCTACAGCATGTACATGGTCTCCATTTGCTGACCTTTGTTCCCTTGTGCTAGTCTTCATTTTTCATCATAAATATCGAACATGACTTTTAATTGGACTTTTCTGGCAGGTAACTCAATCCAGTTGGGAAAAAGTCTTTCCCCATTTGTTTAAAAGAATGGATTTTTTTATTAACATAGCTGTATGGAAATGTGTGACATTTTGCAGTATATCAATAAAATAAAATTTGGCTTCTCACCGGATGTTTCATACTGATGCTCACAGTGGGGGGGGGGAGGAGAAAGGGGTTGTATCAGGACAATTCCTACTAATCCAGAACAGGGACTGGGTTGCCATTTGTCATCTTTGTGATTAAGTGAAACTTGGCGCCCCAGTTATTCTGCAGGCCACTTCTATTAGACTTTTGTAGCCAGAGATTTCTTCCAAGCTCTGATGGGGAAAGAAAGAGTCACATGTGAAAATTTAAATTTATTATACAGTTCGCAGAAGAAAACCAACCACATCAAGCTAGACTCTTGATGAAAATATCCTTTGGTAGACAATCTTATTTGGAGCTTAAACACTTTAGATTTAATGATATCGTTTATTTTCATCAATTCTGATACATATATCAGAATAGTAGTCTTATTCCTGAATCTCAAGGACAAGTTCTGTGTTGTATGTATCTTGTATTTTTGGAATCTGGAGCAGTACATAGCTCATTCCCTAGGCTCGGTGAATAAATACATTAATGAACAAATGAACTGAACATTTTTCCTGTTTCTAGAATAATCTTTCTGATTTTATCTGCTATGATTGCCAAGTTAAATTTCATCTTTCCTCACATCTCCTCATTACCTGTTATTTGAAGTTTATATATATATATATATATATATATATATATATTTTAGAGAGAGAGAGAGAGAGTGAGTGAGTGGGGAGGAGCAGCAGAGGGAGAGGGAGAAAATCCCAAGCAGGCTCCATGCCCAGCACAGAGCCCAATGCGGGGCTTGATCCCACAACCCTGAGATCATGACCTGAGCCAAAATTAAGAGTCTGACACTTAACCAGCTGAGCCACCCAGGTGCCCCTGAAGTATATTTTTAAATGCAGTCTCCATCTGTTACAACTGGCCATCTATAATTGGGTGCATTTTACCTACGCAACTTGATTTGCTCCTACTCCCTTACATGACCCCTCTTCATTCTACTCAGTCTCCTCAGTGGTCTTAATTTTGTGTCTTTTCCCATTCTACTTATCTACTGAGAACATTTGTACGAAACATAGGACCCTAAGGTCAAATGAAACAATGTAAAAGCTCTATAGTAGAAACAGCTTGCTTGATTGAATGTTCTCTAGGCAATGGACACTTGATTCTGAGTTCAGGTCCTCTCCAGTCCAGTTATCTCTATATAATCATAATTAAAAGGCTTACTCTAGCTATTTTTATGTCAATGCACATGTACTGACTTTAGTATCTGCATATGCTCTGTGAGAACAGTGCTCATCAGTATGTTGTCCAAACAGACACATGGGTCTATGTGTATTAAAAAGTGGCTTTACCTTCCCTTTGGCTAGGTTATTGAAAGCTGAACATGTGCTCTTGTAGTATGGATGGATGACAGGCACTTAATATAATGTGCCTTTAATATTACTCACTTCTCAATCCCAAGATCTACTGTAGATTTGGGGATTATATTAAATCTTTTATTTTTATTTTGTTATGGACAGTATATTAAAATTATAGAACTACAATACTAAAAAAAGTCTGCATCTCCTTCACAACCTAATTTATAGATCGATTGATTGATAGATTTTTTTTTTTTTAGGGTAAGTTAACTGTTCTCAAACTTCTTTTTTAAATCTTTGAATCCCTTTACATTCTTAACAAATTCAAGATTGGTGGTGGCCAGAGGCAAGGAGTAAAGTGGCAGGTAAAATGGATGAAGATGAATAAAACGTACAAAATCCCAGTTATAAGACAAATAAGTCCTGGGGATGTAGTGTACAGCAGGGTGACTATAGTTAACAATGGTGGATTGTATATTTGAGAGTTGCTAAAGAGTGACCTTCGAAGTTCTCATCACAAGAAAAAAAAATGTAACAATGTATGGTGATGGATGTTAAACTCATTGTGTTAATCATTTCTCAATATATACACATATGAAACTAATTCAATGTTATATATGTCATTATGTGCCAATAAAAAACAGTTTCTATCATGTGCATTATATCTATCAATATTTATTGTATTAAACATTAAAGATAAAATGTTTTATTATTAGTAGTATTTGTTAGTTTTTTTAACATTAAAAACCCATAACAAATTAACAAAAAATATTTTCATAAAAGATAACTTTTCTCAAGAAGTGAGAGGAATGACATTTCTTTTTTTTTTTTTTATTTTTTTGAGGGGGGTTGGGCAGAGGAAGAGGAGAGAGAGAATCTTAAGCAGGATCAACATCCAGTGCAGAGCCTGAGTTGGGGCTTGATCTCACAACCCTGAGATCATGACCCAAGCCGAAATGAAGAGTTGGACACTTTACCTACCGAGCCACCCAGCTCCCCGATTATTTATTTTTTTTATTAAAAAAAGTTTTTTTTAAGATTTTATTTATTCATTTGAGAGAGACAGACAGCCAGCCAGAGATCGAGAGCATGAGCAGGGGAGAGAGGCAGAGGCAGAGGGAGAAGCAGAATCCCCGCTGAGCTGGGACCCTGATGAGGGGCTCAATTCCAGGACCAGGCATCAAGACCTGAGCCAAAGGCAGATGCCTAACCATCTGAGCCACTCAGGTGCCCCTATTTTTTTTTAAATCCCATATTACCTAGCATAGTTTGGGCTCTTTATTTGTTGTTTTATAATATATTGATTTATAATATAATAATAATTTATAATATATAACAGACAGAATCTCATGTCTGCTTCGAAGTCTGGTCTATTGTGACATCCTGCAAACATGGCATGTCACCTCTGGAAAAGCCACTGTAACAACTAAGAGAGAAGAATGAAAAGTAGCTAACGACAGTATTATGTTGTCAACTGTACTGACTTCCTAGGTTCCCTGAAAGTTCTTGAGGACCATCTGACATTGTCAGACCACATCTTGAGAGATGCTGGACTAGACAACAACAGACAAAGTGGACTATAAAATAACTTTGCATCCTTTTGACCCACATGCTACCAGTTCTTTGATCTCTTTACAAAGATCTACCTCTTTTGTAAAGACCTCTGTGCCCTGAGGGTAATTCCTGCAGGCCATCAATTGATCTGGACTGTTTTGCTGAAATAATCTGCTCGGTCCAGACATGAAATGAACAAATTAATAGTGATGCTTTGTAACGGGGGGCTGAGAATCTTCTGGGAATGTTTTATACAGCTTGCTAGCATTGTATATTGAGAACAGAGGTTGATGATTTGCATCTGGTCTTAATGAGACCTCCAGAAAGTTTAGCTGTTGGGGCTGATGACATAGCAAGAATATGCCTGCAGGACCAGTAAGGTGTAAGAAACATCGGTGAAGATTTAATTCTGCACTTCCTGCGTGTGAGATGTTCCATGCACATTGGTGGTTCGTGGTCCAGAGGGAAATTGTGTCTGGTGGGGCCCTCATTGAGGACAATGGGTGCTCTGCCTGGTCTCTCCCTGACCTTGTGTGAGGTAGCCTTTGACTGTGATGCATATGGTTACTTTAGTGCTATGCGATTGCTATATTGAATCCTTTTCCTGCAAAAACGGTACATTTGTAAGCATTGGTTTTTTGATTCCTGTGAGTCTTCTTTGGAAACGGAACCCCATCGGATGGCCACCATTAGCGCAACTTCTGTATTATTTCTAGCTCACCCCCATCTCTCCCTCCTGTGAACTCCAGTAATATATGTGTTATGCTGTGTGCTTGACATCTAATTGCTCTGTGCATTTTGTTATCTTTAAATTGGTTTCTAAGTGCAGGTCTTATCTTCCTATTAATTGTAAGCTCCTTGAAGTAAAAGGCTATGATTTGTTTTTCTTTTTTTAAACTCCACATTACATAGCATAGATTGGGCTCTGTATTTATCAGTTCAGGCTGTCATAACAGAGTACTTCAGACTGAGTGTCTTAAACAACATAAATGTATTTTCTCACAGTTCTGGAGGCTAGAAATCCAAGAAAAAAGGCATTAGCAGGGGTAGTTCCTTGTGAAAGCTTTCTTCCGGTTTGCAGATTGCTGCCTTCTTGCTGTACCTCACAAGGCCTCTTCTCTATGCAAAGAGAGAGAAAGAAAGAGAGAGAGAGCGAGGGAAAGGGGAGAGAGAAGAGAGGGAAAGAGGTGGGGAGACGGAGGGAGATCTCTGGTGCTATTTCCTCCTCTTATAAGGGCACAAGTATCAGATTAGAGCCCCATCCTTTTTACTGATTTAATTTTAATTACCTTCCTAAAGACCCCATCTATAAATACAATCAAATTGTAGTTTAGGGCTTCAATTTATAAATTTTGAGAGGGGGACACACTGGCCAGCTCAGTCCATAGCAAGCTCCCAGTGAACTCTTGTTGAATACAATTGAGCTTAACTTGTTTTATAAAAACAAGTGGTCATTTAACATACCCTAAAACAAAATGATCGCAATGACCATAGTGGTTGATAGGTAATTGAGCATCACTGTATGTTAGTAGTCTAATGTCTTTAAAATCATTACATCATTGGAATGCTTTTGAAAAATAGACAGCAAAGGAGATATGTTTAGATAAGCTGCTGTTCCATTTGTTTTCAGTAACAACTAACCTAGATTTACCGATCACTGGAATCATATAAATCACCCATTCTAAGATTGCTGATGTCCTTGGGCATTTGTTCTTACAAAATAAATGACTTGTATGCAGGATGTAGCACCTTTGAAAATCAGTTGACAAAATTTAACATAGATCCAGAGGGATCTCAATGCATATCTTTAAAGTAATTCTACCTTATTAAGCTCTTTTATTTATTTTTATTTATTTATTTATTTATTTTTGAGAGAGAGCATGAGGTGGGGGCAAGGGCAGAGGGAGAGGGACAGAGAGAATCCCAGGCAGGCTCCTCGTCCAGCACAGAGCCCAATGCAGGGCTCGATCTCACCACCCCGAGGTCATGATCTGAGCTGAAATCAAGAGTCAGAAGCAAAAGTAAGCCATGCAGGTGTCCCCTTATTAACTTCTTTTAAAGAGTTCATTAATAAAAAATTCTAGTTCTCACACAGCTACCTAAGCATATAACACCTCTGTAGCCGTAGCTGAACTGAGTTAGTGGTCCCCAGATCGGCAGGACCACTGGGTTTTAACAGCCCTCCTGGTGATTCTGAGGCATTCAAGATTTTGAGATTCACAAGTTGATCAATAGCTCCAAACTCTGCCTTAACATTAAAATATCAGGAAAGCTTTTTTAAAAATGCTGGTGTCACCCACAAATATGATTTAGTTGTTCTAAGGTTGAAACTAGACAGCATTGATTTTTAAAAGTTCCCCAAGTGATTCTAATGTGTAGACATGGTTGAGAACCACCATCCTAGATTAATTTGCATGCCATTCAAAACTGAAGTTATAGGCCTGTTTTTTAACCTCAAGCAGAATTTATAAAGGAGGCCAGGATTCCTTTAAGGTCAGGCTTATTTCTGTTCTTTATCTTCCTTTGACATTTTTTAATATAGATTCATTGAGATATAAATATAATATGATATTTTTTCTTCATAGATGCACACTTCAGTGAATTTTGATAAATGTATACTATAATCTAACCACAATCACGATCAAAGTAGGAAATATTTCCATCATCCTCCAAATGTTCCTTTGTCATCAATGCCCAGCCCTTGGCAACCACTGATCTGGTTTCTTTCCTTACAGCTTTGCTTTTTTAGAAGGTCATAAAAATAGAATCATATAGTATATATAGCCTTTTGCATTCTGCCTTCCTTTACTTCTTTTACTTGGCAGAATGATTCTGAGAGTCATCCACGTTACTGCATGTCACAGTGGCTCTTTCCTGTATATTGCTGAGTCTATCCCATTACATGGGCACACCACTATTGGTTTATCTACCAATTGATGGACATTTGATCCCAAACTTCTTATTTGGCACTATCAGGAATAGTTGCTATAAACATTTGCACAAAGGTCTTTGTGGGACCTGTGTTTTCATATCTGTTGGATATGTATCTAGAAGTGTGAATAATGTTGTAAGGTATGTAAGGTATGACTGATTTTATGACACTGGCACCCTGTTTCCAGCAAGGCCATATAAATTTTTTTTAATTTAATTTAATTTTATTATGTTATGTTAGTCACCATACAGTACATCGTTAGTTTTTGATGTAGTGTTCCATATAATTTTTATTCTCATCAGCAGCACGTGAGAGTTCCAGTTGTTCTATATCCTCCACAGTACTTTGTATTTTCTCTTATTTTATTTCGTTTTTGTTTTTGCCCTTCTAATTGGTGTGTAGTGGTATCTTATTGTGATTTTAATTTGCTTTTCCCTAATGACTAATGATGTTGAGCGTATCTGCCATCTATGTCTCCTTTTTGGTGTAGTGTCTGTTCAAACCTTTGCCAAAGGGCTTAATGGACTGTTTCATAGTGATAAAATTGGAAGAGTTTGCTATATATTTTGGATACCTGTCCTTTATAAGCTATAGTTTTTTGCAAATTTATTCTATTTCACAGCTTTAAAAATAATTCTTAAATGTATTTCAATGAGCTAACATTTTATTTTGATGAAGAACAATTTATGAATCATATACTTTTATTGTTCAGGCTTCTTTTCTGTCCTACGAAATCCATGCCTAAAGCAAGGTCACAGAAATTTTCCTCATATGTTTTCTTCTAGAAGTTTTATAATTTTAGTTTTACATTCATGTTTAAGATCCATTTTGATTTATTTTTTGTATGTGGTATGAGATATCAATTGAGGTTTTGTTTTGTTTTGTCTTTATATATGGAAACCCAAATGCTCCACCATATTTTGTTGGACAACTGTCTTTCTCAATGGAATTATCCTGGCACCTTTGTCAAAACTCATTGATAATGTATGTGTGGGACTATTTCTTGAATTTCTATTCTGTTCCTCTAATGTATATGTCTAACCTTGTGACAAAAATTTGTTTTGGCTTCTCTAGGGCCTTTTACTCCTACATAAATTTTGAGTGAAGTGTCCTTTAAATGTCTGTTATCTCAATTGGTTGTAGGTACTGTTTGGGTCTTTTATATATTCTTCTTAATGTGCTATTTACTTATTCTACTGTTTACCAAGAATGTTGAAGTCTCCAACCATTTGTGTGTTTGTTTATGTGTCTTGTAGCTCTAATTATTAGTGTGTACATATTTAGGATCATTCCATCATGGAGTTGCATTGACCCTTTTATTAGTATGAGATAGCCCTCTTTAAATTACTCTGGTAATTCTCCTTGTATTGAAGTCTACTTTATCTGATAATAACCAATTCAGCTTTATTTTGAATAATGTTTGCTGGGTATATGGGTTTCCATTCTTTTAGTTGTAATCTGTCTTTATATTTAAAAGGAGTTTCACACAAGAAGGATATTATAAGGTCTCAGTTGCTTTGTCAAATCTGACAATCTCTGATTTTATTTGGAGTATTTAGATCATTTATACGTATTATAGCTATTGATATATTTAGATTCAAAGCTACCATCATGATAGTCCTTTCTATTTGTCTCATCTGTTCTGGTTTCTTTCTTTCTTTCTTTTTTTTTTTTTTTAAGATTTATTTATTTGACAGACAGAGACACAGCGAGAGAGGGAACACAAGCAGGGGGGTGGGAGAGGGAGAAGCAGACTTCCTGCCGAGCAGGGAGCCCGATGCGTGGCTTGATCCCTGGACCCTGGGACCATGACCTGAGCTGAAGGCAGACGCCCAACGACTGAGCCACCGAGGCGCCCCGGTTCTGGTTTCTTGTTCCTCTATTTGCTGGCCTTCTTGTGTATCAGGAATTTATTATTGACTTCCTTTTATCTTGACTATGGCTTATGAAATTTACCGGTTTTGTAATTACTTTTAGTGGTTGCCTCTGTGCTTTGTAGTATATATACCTTCCAATAATATGTATCTTGTTTTTTTATTTCTTACACTTCGAATGTAGTGTAAAAACTTAAAAAATATTTTTCCGTTTCCTCCCCTCTTTTTTGCTATTGTTTGCTTATATTTTACTGCTACATATATTTTAAATTTCCTATATATTATTACTATATTAGTATTTAAAACCATTAAATATAATAATAGAAAAACAAAATTTAGTGTATTAACCTTCATTTTTTACCATATCTGGTGCTCTTCATTTCTTTGTGTAGAGCCAAATTTCCATTTAGTATCATATTTCTTCTGCATGAAGAATGGTCTGATAAGAATGAATTCTCTCTGGTTTTGTTTTCCTGAAAATCATTATTTCATTTAATTTGGGAAGTGTCTAAAATCTATATAAAACTACAGATAATAATAAAAATACATATAGAAAAATACATATACAAAGTATACAAAAGTAGGAGATGAAAATTTAAAAATCTCAATATGGAAATGTAAAAAATATACCTTTGATTCCCAAAAAATAAACCAATAATAGATTTTTCCCTCCTTAATTCTAAAGCCACAGTTTTGTGAAGGTTGTCAGATCTAACGCTTATTTTTTTTTTCCTGCCTAAATTTACATTTTTCAAATGTTGCCTCCAAAGGGGTTCAGGACATACTACCCCAAATTATGGCACCTTTGCATATTGAATATTTTAAGCTGAAGGAGTTTGAGAAAACATCAGAGGTAGAAATATCTATCTGAAATACCACCACCCCAATCCTTCTCCTCTGAAACAGGTCATAAAGCCCTTTTATGAGAGGTGCCCTCTCCCTATACCCAGAGGAAAGAAGCTTCCTTATTTCTGAAGACAAAGGGATACCAAGAAAAATCCAAACAAACGGGCCTTGCTAAATTTTCCTGAATCTACTTCATTTACTTATGATCCTTAACCTATCATATTCCTTCATGACTATTTCCTCTTCATTAAATTAAACCTAGCATAAAAATACTCAGCTCTCCTCATTTCCCCACATTTTCACTTCATTCTGAAGGCTCTCATGTCATATAAAGCATAAATAAATCTGTAAGTTATTCTCCTGTTAATCTGTCTTTGTCAGTTTCATTTTCAGACCCACCCAGGGACCTTCAGAGGGTCAAGTCAAACGTTTTCCTCCCTTGTACCTGGAATACTCTTATCTAATAATCTAGACACCTGCTCTAATTCCATCTTCTAGGTACATTTGGCACCTCCTTCTTCCAGAATTCCAGATTAATTGTGTTTGATTTTGAGTTTTACAAACCCTAGATAACTAGGCCACACACTATGATGTTCCTGGACTCCCCCAGCACAAAAGAATCCTTTATATTGCTAAGAAACCATTTGCCTTTTATATTAGTCAGAGCTTAATTTCCTTTTTATTTTTTCTGTCTCTAATGGTCATAACCCTCAGATCAATTACTTATTTAAATTTAATAAAAAGTACTAAATCACTCAATTTTTCTTTTTACATTTACCACTTTCTTCAACTTTCAACTTGAGCTACAAACTCTGTCCTGATAAAATGAATCTAATCAGTTGAGTGAAGAGAGAATGTGACAGAAAATTCATGTCCCAATGGACTTGTCTCTCTTCAACT
The DNA here is from genome assembly GCF_054177405.1 of Leptonychotes weddellii. Classification (NCBI taxonomy): domain Eukaryota; kingdom Metazoa; phylum Chordata; class Mammalia; order Carnivora; family Phocidae; genus Leptonychotes; species Leptonychotes weddellii. Next base: position 90,835,917 of record NC_138371.1, on the reverse strand, counting down.
CCCAGCAACAAACACAGAAGTTTGTGTCTTTTCACCAGTAACATAATTATTATAATTGGGAAAATGATAATAAAAATTAAGAGCATGTATTTAAAAATTCTTCATAATTTTTTAACAGTTTCAAAGCACTTTCTTGTCCATTTCTCACTTCTTTCTCACAGGAATCTGTATGGCAGGCGGGGGAGGTGTTATTACCCTTGAGGGAAGTACCAGGAGGAGTAACAGGGAATTAGGTATGTCTCAGACATAACACAGTGTTCTGCTAAGCAAGCTCAGAGGGCTACATGAAATCACCAAAGATTTGTTTTCTGGCCTCTTAGGAAAAGAAAAATAAATGGAGTGTGAAAAAGGGAAAATTCTATTTGTGGACTAGGAATCAGGAGACTTAGGATCTGTGCAGCCATTTCAGATGTGACTCAAATAAGTCACTTAGCTTTTTAATTTATACATCTGTAATAAGATGATGATGGTGATTATTTTGCCTGACACAGAGGAGATGTGGAAAGTGCTCTGAAAGCCAATACAGTTCTCCCCTTCCCCTCAAAAGTCCAGATTTGTAGCATTTGCTAATTCCCATAATGTAAATAACACCAGTTCATAGAAATGGTTGAAATATACTAATAATAATAAGGCAGTGATGATTTTTGAGTATTTATTACATCTGTTTCTATTTTTTTAAAATATGTTTTAAGAGCAGTATTAAATTTACCACACAATCGAGAGAAATGTACAAAGATTTTTCTGCCACACATATACATAGCCTCCCTCATTGTCATCACTCACCAGAATGCTACATTTTGTTACCAAGGATGAACCTCCACTGACACATCATAGTCACCCAAAGTCCATAGTACCTTAGGGTTCACTCTTGCTGTTGTACACTCTATGGGTTTGAACAAATGTATGATGATATATTTCTATCATTATGGTATCATACAGAGTATCTTCACTGTCCTCAAAATCCTCTCTGCTCCCTCTCTCCTCTCTAACCCTTGGAAACCACTGATCTTTTTACGGTCTCCATGGTTTTGCCTTTTCCAGAATGTCATAGAGTTGGAATCATATGGTATATAGTATTTTCAGATTGGCTTCTCTTCTTTCACTCAGTGATACACACTTAAGATTCCTCTATGTCTCTTTATTTTTAGTGCTGAATCATGCTCTCTTGTCTGGAGACTGTAATGCAGTTTATTTAGCCATTCACCTACTGAAGGACTCCTTAGTTGCTTCCAAGTTTTGACAATTTTGAATAAAACTGCTGTAAATATCCACGTACAGATTTTTGTGTGGACATAAGTTTTCAACTCCATTGGGTAAATACTAAGGAGTGTGATTACTACATTTTATGGGAAGAGTATGTTTAGTTTTGTCAGAAACTATCAGACTGTTTTCCAAGTGGCTGAACCGTTATGCCTTCCCGCCAGCAAAAAGAATTCCTTTTGGTCCATATCCTCACCAGCATTTGGTGTTGTGTTCCAATATATTTTTATTATAAATTTTTATGATTTAATTTTTAATATAGTTTTTTTTAAAAGATTTCATTTGTTTATTTGAGAGAGAGAGCACGAATGGTGGGGAGCGGCAGGGGGAGAGGGAGAAGCAGACTCCCCTGCTGAACAGGGAGCCCAACATGGGGCTCGATCTCAGGACCCCGGGATCATGATCCGAGCTGAAGGCTTAACCGATTGAGCCACCCAGGCGCCCCTAATTTAATTTTTAATAATGACAGATTTAACAACCAGCTAGCACAATTCCTGAAAAATTAACAACTGGCTCTCATATGCCAGTACTAACAGCCCTACCCCACCCCCTCCAGAAGCCCAGGATGGCCTTTGATTTTCTCTGGGACTGGTGAGAGAACCATTCTGTCTTGAGTCTGAGTTCTTCACCTTCCTACAAGTTCCTTTCCCAAGCCTGTTTCCTCAAGTGGAGCTAGGGTCTTTACATTTTCATTCTGACTGGCTCTGTAGCCTCTGCCACAAACTCTTTGTATCTTGGGATTTCTGTCCACTCCTCAGGATACACAGAGGCCAGGGAGCTCAGTCAGTCTCCCCAGATCATCGATACCTTCTTCTCTTCGATTCGATCATGAATAAACCTGAGCTTAGGTGACCTGTTGAAAAATTGCACGACTTTTTAGTGAGAGAGCTGGGGCCACATTTAATCTGGCTGACTCCTACATCCTCAGGCCCAAGGTTGCAGCCTTCTGCTAAGGTGACGAGAGCCCGAGCCCAGTGGGAGAATGAAACAGAGCTCCTTCTGTCACCTCTTTCTAATCTGTGGCCTTGTTTTCCTCAAGGTGTATACTTTAACACCATTTTGGAGTTTTTCCCAGCCTCCTGATATCTTTCAGGGCCAAGAGTGTCCCTTTTTGAGGTGAATAATCCGTGGTAATGAATATTGATTTCCAGTAAGTTAGACCAAGACGAAGTGTGCTGCTCTAGATTAGCCATATGTGTCCCTTAATAGCTTGAGAAAAGGCTCCAGAGCATCTAATAAATAAGCACCAGAGAGAAATAAAAACGGTGTTGTGTTGCTAGGATACCTGGCTGGGCACTTGTTTTATTATCAAGTCAGTAAGTGTAAAACAAACAGTGACAATTACTACCTCAAAGAAATACAAAATGCTTGCTAGAAAGTGACAAAATGAAAAAAACAGATGATCTCCGGAGAACGGAGACCTTGCTTCTTGCCACACATTAAGTTTGAAGAAATGTTTATTCTTTCTCCCCAGTCTCTCAGAGGCTTGAAAAACCAGCCAAAGCAGTCATGACAAGGTGTAATTACAGCAGTAAATACAACATCATATACAATTGTTCTAGCGTTGCTTCCTTGTTCTCTGTGTCTAATCAAGAGAAAAAAGAAGGCTTTTCCATGGCAATGATCCACTAAGTACTACCAGGGTTCATTTAGGTTGTGTCTACACAGGCCGGGGCCACTGATCAATTCAGTCAACTCAACAGAAGAACAAGAATCATTAAAACTACTTTTGGAGCCTAGTAAACAAAACTGTTTGGCTTCCCTGTCTGTCTTACTGAATTTTAATCACCTTACTAAGTGAAAATATTTTAAAATTGGCTTTCCTTGCCCCAAATTATGGCTGGCAGAATGAAGGTTACCCATGTCATACTAGTAAAGCCTTCCTGACAAAGTGTTCCTGGCAGACAGACTAGTCAGTTAACCCAATCTTGGCACTGACATCTAGGGACCAGAGTTGGCTAAGTATGAATTAGATGGCGGCCAAAAACAAACAATAAACAAACAAGCAAACACAGTATTGGGAAAGACTCCGAGAAAATCTCCACGAGAGTGGTCAGAGTAAAATTAAAACTGGAAAGCCAAATATATTATTGAGTCTAAGAGCTGATTCCAGGGGCTTGGGAACATATGATTTAGCTCAAAGGCCCACACCTGGTAAATAGAGGCATTGAGGTAGAGGTGAAATTCGACCAAAGAGCGAACAATGGAACACCATCCTTTTTCTCTACACACTAACAGACACACACATTTTCCTCTCACAAAATTCTAGTGCTTTGATTTGTACCTCAGTAAACTAGATTTGAAAATAAAAGGGAGAGTCTCTTACAATGGAAAAACAGAAAGTCTAACAGAGAAGGCAAGCTGAGCACAGGATATACACATCAAATGGCAGGTAATTCATACAAACACTAAATTGAGAGAAAGGGACGATCACTTAGGGCCAGTACTGACAGGCTTTCTAGGAAGTCACATCCTAGCTTTTTTTTTTTCTTTCTTTGCACAGATAAGAATTTAGATTTGTGAAGAGAGGGATGGAGTACTTTCCAGAAATGTCCGTTTTAAACCACTGTTTTGCTGTGGTAGAGGTAAGTTTTTTTGTTTTGTTTTTCATTTCTAAGAGTAGCTACAATCTTTTTTCTCACAAACACAAATGCCAACCAAACCCTAAACAGTTCATATTTGTCTCACCACTTTCCCCCTGAGACCTCAATCTTGATTTGAAGGGATGGTAATGAATGCTGAGAGGAAGATTCTACTGCCAAACTCCCTCGGGCTTGCTCTTGCCAGCTGAATTATTAGCTTAGAGAAGGCCACGGAATTAGTTTTTTCTTCTTCATTAATTCATAGAGAGCAATATTCTACATGCCTGTCAGCCATGATTTTTTTTCCCCCTGGATTGACCTAATAATATCAGTGTTTAGCTATTCTTTCTGTCTTCACAAAATATCAGGCACTTGGAAGATACACATTTTTACAAAAGAATATGTGACAAGCTATGAGATCATGATACAAATGACAGGTGAGAGTCGAAGTATCTTCCAACTTCTAAATCCTGATCTCTCTCAAGTGTGCCTCTGAAATGTAGTTCTTATGTGAGAGGGGTTCTGGCCCATATCCTATCATGGTAATGTTGAAGTTTCCTCTAGCCCAGGTATATAGGATCAATAATGGTTTATTTTCCTTGGCTTCTGCTGTAGGAGGAAGCATTAATATCTTCTTTAATTAAAGTTAATTCCTGTCCATAAACTGAGTGAAAGCACGTTGCTGTAATGCTCTCCAGTCTTCTTCTTTTTTTTTAAAGATTTATTTATTTATTTGAGAGAGAGCACGAACAGGGGGAGGGGCTGAGGGAGAGGGAGAGAAGCAGACTCCCTACTGAACATGGAGCCTGATGCAGGGCTCAGTCCCAGGATCCTGAGATCATGACCTGAGCCAAAAATCAAGTCGGGTACTTAACCAACTGAGCTACCCAGACACCCTGCCAGTCTTCTTTTTCCTTCTTCATAATTTCCTTTTTTCCCCTTACTCCCAGCTTCACTGCCCTCACAACGTAAAAAGTGGTAGTTAAGGGTAGGGGAGATTCAGGTACTCTCTCTATCCTGCAGTATTCTTCTAAGACTCCTTCATTCTCAGTAATAATGTGCCTTTCCAGGGGCAAATATTGCTACTTTGATGTGTCCTGCCCCAAATCTTTTGCCCATACAACCCAGTCATCATACCATCCTGTGAAGGTTGGAATTCTGTGCTGCCTGAGAAACCAGAACCGGAGAGAGTTTGCAAATGTGAGACATCTCAATTTATGTTCAGTAGGATGAAAACAGATGCAGCTCAGCCTCTTATTGCCTTGTTTATAGGCTCATGAGCCCCACGAATGCCCACTGGTGGAAGCTGTGCTCTGAGGCCTTCCTGATCAGAGCCTTATGGTATTAACTATATTGAACTCTGTGAAAGAATTCTGGAAGTTCCACTATGTATATATATTGGTAACAGTTTTATTGAGATATGTCACATAACAGTTCATCCAACTGTTCAATTCAATAGTTTTTAGGATATTCACAGAGTTGTGCAGCTTACCCTCAGACGTAGGAAGAGTTCTCTGTCCTTCCTTTATTTGCCTAAAGCCAGGCATAAGTTTCTTTTTATGAAGGTGGCATAAATTTCCTTTGTGAAACTGCTACAGCAGAGTGACTCATCGCCAAAGACAGTGATTCAGCCCCAAGACTAGTCTGCATACACAAACCCCACTGAAATAATCCATATCTTCCATTAGTTCCCCCGTGTGTTTACTAATCACTTCCCCACAATTTATCCTGCCTTAAAGCCCAAACCCTCTTTCCTTTGTTAAAAACTACATCTTTGAGCTTCACTTCTTTTTTCTGACTGTCCATGCACATAAAATATTAGTAAAATCGTATGTCTTTTCTTCTGTTATTCTGTCTCTCATGAATTTATCTCACAGGTCTCCAGACACTAAGCCTAAAGGGAGAGAGGAAAAGATTTTTCCTCCCTAATACCTAGAAGTGGAATTGCTGGATCATAAGGTAATTCTATTTTTAATTTTTTAAGGAGCAGCCATACTGTTTTCCATAGTAGCTCCACCATTTTACATTCATAAGAATTCCACTTTCTCCACATGTTCACCAACATGTGTTATTTTCTGTTTTGTTTTGTTTTCTGGCAGCCATCCTAATAGCTGTGAGAAAGTATCTCATTGTAATTTTGATTTTTATTTGATTTTATTTGTTTTGAGCAACTTTACAAGTGCTTATTGGTCCTTTGTATATATTCTTTGGAGAAAAATGTATTCAAATCCTGTCCATTTTTTAAAAATTTGACTTATGGTTGAATTGTGGGAGTTCTTTAAATATTCTGATCTGATATATAATTATGATTTTATTAGATATATGATTTGCAAACATTATCTCCTATTCTGTGGTTGGCTGTTCATTCTGTTGATTGTGTCCTTTGATACAGAAATCAAATTTAGGGGCATCTGGGTGGCTCAGTCAGTTAAGCATCTGCCTTCAGCTCAGGTCATGATCCCAGGGTCCTGGCATCAAGCCCCACTTCGGGCTCCCTGCTCAGTGGGGAGCCTGCTTCACCCTCTCCCCCTGACACTCCCAACAGCTCATGCTGCCTTTCTCAAATAAATAAATAAAATTGTTTCTAAAAAGTCAAATTTGTTATTTATTTATTCATTTATTTATTTTTAAAGATTATTTATTTGAGTGAGAACATGAGTGGGAGGGGCAGAGGGGGAGGGAGAGGGAATCCCAAGCAGACTCCCCACTGAGCATGGAGCCTCATGTGGGGCTCAATTCCAACACCCTGAGATCGTGGCCTGAGCCAAAACCAAGAGCTGGATGCTTAACTGATTATGTCACCCAGGCACCCCTCACATTTATTTTTTAAAAATTGTCTGGATAATGTGGATAAACACTTCCATTTCATGATAAATATTGTTCAACAATACCCACCAGAGAGTTGGGGCACTTCCCTTAATTTTAGTACTTTAGGCGGTACCCTGAGGGAAATGGGCCTTTGTCATCACCTGCCCCACATCCTAGCCCTGCCCAGTTTGTGTTGTGGGAGGAGAATCCGGCTGATTGACTCCTAATTTGAGAATTTTTCTTGATATGTGAAGGCAGTCTCTCTGAGGCTGAGGCCCTCATTAGTTCCTTGGCACTTACTCTAGAGGGACTATGCTTTCAGATGCTCCTTTGTCAGGTTGGTTTGACTGCGACTTTCTTGTGACTTCTGCTTTGGACACTGATTATGCATCGTTTAATTTATGTGTCCTGACTGTACAACAGATTATACCTGACACTGTATCTGCTGCTTGTCTCACATCTGTCTGATATACTAAAGTCTACTCTGGACTTGAGAGTTCTGCTTAGGAATATTTCCTCATGCATAAATGAGAATCATAGTAATAATGCTTTTTTCTTGGAGTCCGGTTGTTATTAAGACTCATGGATTTAATGTATGTAAAGCATTTAGTGACTTCCTGTTGAAAAGCATAAATGTTTACTACTGCTGATGCTTCTAAAACACAATCAATGTTATATCCCCCCCAAATTAGCTGCTTCTTGGAGGCATGCATCACTAATTAGTTATCTCTTGTATTCCCAATGTGATTGTTTTGCATCTTCATTGGCCTTGGGCCGCCAGGCTCTGGTACTAGTCTTTTTATTACTTAAAAAAATAATAATAATAATACCATAAACCAAAAACTCCCACTTGATCCACTGTTTGTTGTATGTATAATTTATTTCCAGTTGGATGCTATCTTAATTGATATAAGAAACAAAGTGAAAATTCAATAATATATAAGTGTCTATACCAAATGTAAAACTTCTGTAACAAATGGGTTATAGAAAGCAGCTTAATCTACAAGATCTGGGGCAGCCTCTTAAATCCAACTTCTGCCCATTATTAAAGATATATGGATCTATGCTGATGTCTTTGGTTCGATTTATCCACCCAGAGGAAAGTGAACACATGGAACAGAACAAACCAATGCCTACATTCTACTAATAGGGGATTAGTGGCTTAGTCTCCTTATCAATAAGAGGAAGAACAAGCCTGGATAAACCCAAGCTGCTTAGCTAAGAGAAGGTAAGAGGTAAAAGGGGATTCCCCACCCCTGAAACCAGAACTTAGTCATTGTCCGTTTACATAATATCCTGAGATTTGAAAAATATGATTCCACAACCCCTCCATCTTTAGAGAGGCCCTAGTCCAGAAGGTGGCTAAAATTACAGAATGTGGACAGAAATTTCTTGCCTCCATGGACAGAATTAAACTCCTCCTGCTGCCACCCTCCACAAAACAACAATATCAACAATAAATATCAGGTGAAAAAGCAGATCCTTCCATTCTTCAAAAAAAAAAAAAAGAGTGAAAAAACCAACAATGGGGAAGAAAAGAAAGTTAGTGAATATCACAATTCTTTAGAGTCCAGTAAGCATCATAACAACACTTCAAACCACATTCAGTCTTTTTGTTTTTTTAAGCATAAAGTTTCCCTAACATTGTTCACCTCAAAGTGCCTTCTTTATCAATCCACTTTTTGCCTCTTGTATATATTACATTCAGCTGTGGCCCAAAAAATGGGACAGGGACATATTTGGATTGTCCCCTGTGGTGCATGATTCACATTTGAAAGACCAAGTACAATGCAAGTTTCTCATAGTACAAATGAGTAAATTGGAAAAGTGTGTTTCATTATTCAGTCTATGGTAAGCAGCTTTAATTTTATGATCACACTCAATGCAGATTTTGGACTCTGACAGGAATTAACAATTTTTTTTTTCTGTTGGGTCAACAGAAATATATCTAAGTAATTGTTATTTTTTTATAATTTGAGGAAGCAGTTGGTGAGAGAAGAGACAACTAAGGGAGGAGATGGTTGCTAGCTACCAAAGCTTCTAGAACATACCTGAGTTCTCAAGCTATTTTCTTTGCAGTTATGAAACTGAAAGCATAGTTTACTTCCCACCCCGCATCCATTTGTCTCCCCAGACGCCATTTATATCATCTGTCTTCAACATATAATCAGAGTGTTTCAGCTTTTTTTTCCTCTCTGGTGCCATTACACGGTAGAGTGGTCATTTTATAATGGAAGGTCACTGGGAAAAAAGACTCCAGTATGTCAATCACCAAGGCCCCTGAAATCCCAGTGCTGAATATATTCCTGGTGACTGTGTCCTTCCCACGGGCCGAGCACCACTACCTGTCTTCCTTATAATTGAGCTAATGGAAAGAATCCCAGTTTTTTGAAAAGGCCTTGGTGGCACTGATACTTACAGAAATCATTTTGGAAGAGCTGGTATTATTTTAAAAAAAAATTATGTCCATCAGAAATTCCTTAAAACCCTGACAACTGCTGAGGCAAACAAACAAACTCATGCAGTGGACTTTTGTTTGCCAACTCTTTTCCCTAAATTAATCAGGGAGTGTAGACTTCAGCCTTGAGAAAGCTTGAATAGGTGTCAAGACACTCACTTTGCTTAAATAATCTCTATAGCTTCTTTCAACTTTGGAGGTGTGTCTGCGGTAACTTTTCTTGCAAACAAATGATAAAGAACAAAAAATAAGTGATTAGCAAAAGAATAAATACAAATACTTCTTTCAATCTTACTAGTGATAAAAAAAAAAACAGTGGAAAGTAAACAAAGATGTCAGTGTCTGACTATTAAACTGCGAAGATTTTAAAATCGTAATACCTACTAAGTGAGGTCTAGAGAAATACTCTCATGCACCTCTGTAGTAGTGTATTTACAAGATCTTTTGACAACCACTATCAACCACTCTTTAAGAATTTGTAATATTGATTTAGTGATTCACATATATTAATTTATCCTAAGGAGCTCAGTGAATGTACAAAATCTGTATATAATCATTTTTAATAATATAAAAAATAAGCTTTACATGTCCTGATATATGGAACCTATTATATAAGCTATGGTACTCTTATACAATGAACCATAATGTACTTGCCTTAGTCTGCTTAGGCTGCCACAGCAAAATACCAGACTGGGTGGCTTAAACAATACAAATTTATTTCTTCTCAGTTATGAAGGCCGGAAAGTCCAAAACCAAGGTGCTGAAAATTTTGGTTCCTGGCAAGGGCTACCTTCTCAGCCTGTAGATGGCTGGCTTCTTACTGTGTCCTAAATGGCCTTTCCACAGTGAGTATACTTGTGGAGAGAGATAATACCACGTTTCTTCTTTCTGAAAGACCATCAGCCCCATAGTATTAAAATCCCACCATTATGACATTATTTAATTTCAATTACTAAAGACCTTATCTCAAAATATAGACACATTGGATGTTAAGGCTTCAACATAGGAATTTGGGGACTGGGGGTCACAATGCAGTCCATAGCAGTACTCATGAGAAACAGCCACAAATTGATTAGTGAAAAACTAATGAAAAATAGTCATGACCAAAGGGGATGAAAATTGTCTATCAGGCAGTGAGGAGAATGCAAATAAATCTTAGATGTTGTAAAGATTGGTGGCTCTCCAAAGATAACTCTACCCAATAAAATCTTATTCCTTAGTATTTAATTTCCCGTGCTGGTTATTGTTTTGTTTTTGACTTCTGTTGTTTGGAATAAGAGTGTTAAGGACAAACACTGACTGGACTTTATCAGCAGCTGGATGACCTGGAAACTTATTTGATGAAGGAGGTGGGGATAGAAGAGACTCACCTGAGAAATGCCCATCCCAAACTGGCTGTGAGAAATTACTTAAAAAAACTTATTCTGTACATGAAAAAGAAAACAGCCGTTTTGCCTACCTGATTGTCAGAGCAGAAATCATGAGATCTTTCTCTTCATCTTTAAACTTGCAAGAAAGATTAAGAAGTAAGGAAGGAGCTATGGTCTCATATGGAAATGATTATCATTTATTAATATGCTATATTATACTTCCCCATAGAAGTATTCTCAGAGATTCTCATTCTTGCTATAGCCATGAATTAATTGACTAAAGATTCTCATTCTTGCTATAGCCATGAATTAATTGACTAAAATTTGTCAAATGGTTTTTCAGGAGTATAAAGCAACATCATGTTCATTCTATGGGCATTCATACTTTATGGATGACCATGCTTATCAATCTATCATCTATCTATCTATCTATCTATCTATCTATCATCTATCTTCTATTATCTATATCTATTTACCTAATTATTTATAATATTTAAATTTATATGTTTATATAACATCATGCACACCTTTATATTGTGCTTAATATAAAAATTGGTTGACCTTTATATTCAGTCAATTTATTATTTTGCATGGTTCATTAAATTTTTACTAGGTTGAAATTTTTAATTGTTTATTCTCAAAAAAAGAAATCCTAAGCTTTTTTATGCAAGCAGATTAAACAATGGATGCTACAACCAAAAAAAAAAGTGTGCAAATCATCATGTCTTTTTGTAAAAAGCAAACATAAATTACAAATATATGTAGAAAATAACAAGAAGGATATCACACAAATATTAACAGTATTTATCTCTGTGTATCTTTTCTTCTTTTGTGTTTATTTTTGTTGTTCACAGTTTATTTTATAAACACTGGAATTTGTATGTTTCATACCCTCTTTCAAAAGGGGGAAAGAGTTAATTTTTTTTTATACCTGTTCTTTATACGTGTTTAACCTCAACTTTATCCATGTCTGAAGCCTTGAAGAGGTACACAAGTCAAATCTCCTATATTTTCTTCTATGTCACCAGTGGTTATGTGTGAATCCCTTAACTAAAGCTATCAGTGACTTTGTGCTCTACCTTTGGTCACTTTATAACCATAATGACAATGTTGTAATTCAGCCCTTGCAAACTACCCAAGATTGATGTCTTGCCATTCAGATGTCTGTTTCAAAATATAACAGTTAGTCCCCAAATAATTGTACACTCCCGCTTCTGCTTCTGGGTCTTTGGAAATAATGTCTCTCTACCCATAATTTGCTCTTCTCTCTTGCATTCTGGAAGACACCTTTAAGAGTAAAGTCAACAATCATCTACTTTCTGTTTCTATAAGTCTGACTCATAGAAACTTTTTTTAAGAATCCATATATAAATGATATAACACAGTATTTGTCTTTCTCTATCTGGCTTATTCCATTTAGCATAATGCAGATTGCTAAGGGGTAGGAGGTGGGGGAAATGCGGACATGTTGGTCAAAGGGTATAAACTTATTAAAATACTAGTTATAAGATAAGTTCTGAGGATCTAATATACAGCATGGTGACTATACTTCATAATACTGTATTTTACACTTGCAATTTAATAAGAGAGTAGATATTAAACATTCTCACACACAAAAAGGTAACTATGTGAGGTGATAGATGTATTAATTAACTTGATTGTGGCAATCATTTCATGAAGTATACTTATATAGAATCATCACATTGTATGCATTAAATATATACAGACTTATTTGTCAGTTATATATCAGTAAAGCTGGGGGTAGAATCCAATAATCATCTTTTTGGGGAAGCTTTCAATATATCTTCCTCAACCTTTATTCCCAACAAAAAGCCTAGGCAATTACATGCCTCTTTATTCCTAAAGGACCAAGAATATGCCACCATTCCAGCTCATGACTTATTATTTTGGAATTATTTTGTTAACTTACTTGCTTGTGTGCTATGCTAGCAAATGAATCACTTGAGTGAAGGCATTTTGTCGTGAGAATTTGTGCCCTTAATCCTACCACAGTGTTTGCCATCATGAGTATATATAGAATAATAATTGGCCAAAAGAATGAATTACTGAATCATTCTTTTTTTTAAATCATTCTTGAATAAATATATAAATGTACACATACATACATACACATTGTATGATTTTTCTTCACTTAATAATTTATGTTAACATAAATTATTCTATTATTTTATGAGAAAATTGGTAATGACAGTACTGAACATACAGTTATAGATACTAGGTTTGAATTTTCACTTTCCCTCTATCAAGTCTTGAACATGCCTATGAACTTCTCTACTTCAAGAATCTATTTTAAGCCTATTCACTTTTAAAAATTTTCCATTAGAGGGAAATTGTACAACTTAAATTAACTCTTCATTTGAGTCATATTTAAAATAGATCCAATATTTCAGAATTCTGTTACATGTTTCCGAATATTCACTTAATCCTCAAAGGTACCATAAAGCTGTTATTATCAAGCCTAGAATATTTTTGAAGGTTATATAAACTCTCTTGGAGCACCCACCACGCTAAAAGAGGCATGACATATTTTTGCTGAATATAATTAAGATAAAATTCAAGTGAAACAGTTCGTTTGAATTTCCTGTTTTCCATTTGACAAATGTGTAAACTAAGGCACAGGTGAGTTATTTAACTTGCCAGATTTCTCACAGCTACTTATCTGACTTCCAGTTTAGTGTCCTTCTTATTCAGCTACAAAATTACATTTATGAGCTATAATGCCCCACATGGCAAAAGTGAGTGTGAAGCACTTTATTTTTCCTTTACGCGTTTTCAGTGTAACACGGTCCTTCTGAGAAATGCTTAGGTGGCATTTCCAATATCTGCTCCCAAAATGTCTCCTTCCTTTTGCCTTCCTTCTCTTAATTGTTTGACTATATCTCTCTAACCTAAAGCTAAAGAATAATAAGCCTGAAAAAGTTATTCCCATTTTCTCTATATCACTCCAACATCAAAGTAAATAGAAAGTAGGTTGGAGAAAATATACCACAAAACCTACACGTATTCCTTATATACGATACCAGTTTCAACTCTCCTCTCTTTTGGGATCCAGGGTAATTTATTTCAAGAGAAGAACTGTCCTGATGTCTTGGTCTCCATTCTCTCTCTCTCTCTCTGTCCCTCTCTCTCTCCATTTTTTTTTAAATTGAAAATACTCTGAGACCTTTTATTAACTGAGCTAAAATGAATCCCCTTAGAGATCTGTTTTTGCAGCTTTATAAAAGTTTGCCCTTTCCCCTGAAGTGTCACGAATGGTATCAGTGGAAGCTGTGGAAAGCATATAGTGCTGTTATGTCCTGTAAAAAATTTGTTCCCCAAACAGTTTCCTTGCTGCGAATAAATCTCAGCAAGTGCTGTGGTTGCTGAACATGGAAATTGGAAAGCAGCTTCCCAAGACATAACACCCATTGCTGCTCTTCCCTTTGCCAGGGAAACTCACCGCAAAGAACTAAATAGAAGAGCAAGAACTGGGAAAAAGAACGGCCATGCATCTCCCAGTGTCCAGTTTCTAGTGACCCTAAACCATCCAAGTCAAAAAACCTGTGGAATCCACCATGAGTAATCCTGATATATATATTTTTTATGAAATGTACCACTGACTATGGTGTTCCTTTGGTGTCCAGGATCAGGTATTACTCCTTTTATACCCAGTACCTAGTAAACTCTATGGCAGATAATAGGTGAAACTGAATGGTTATTTTAATATCAAAAAGATGATAGGAGGTAATTCTACAAATTTTGTTTAAGCTAATTTTAAATGTGCTCATTTCTTAGTGTCTTGTTGTTATTGGTAGTGAGAGTGGCAACAAAGCCTACTTCAACACCGTAGACAAACAATAGACCATAGTATAAAGTTGTATGGACATTGCACCAGATCCAGGGTCACAGAGATCTAGCGATTATTAGAAACTGAAACCTAAAGAGCTACAGTTCCATGTACCTTCTGTGGGATTGTGTAGTTTGTCATTTCCACTCTTCCACTGATGTCTCTTCAACGTTCTCTCCCCATACATCTTTGGTATTTCTTCTGGAGACACATGGTAGAAGACACCCACCAAAAGGTCACAACACCCACCAAAATGTCACATATATTTTAGTTCAAACTATAAAGACAGACTCAGTAAGATCTCTAAATCCCAACTACTAACATCTGAGTCAAACTACCTCCCAAAAATCAAATGGCCCAATCAACCTGTCACTAGGAGATCAAGGCATGGGAGCCCCTACATTGCTGCCAGGGCTTATTCCAAAGGTGTGGAAAACTAATCCAACACATGTAACCATGAAGAGACGCCCCTGAAATCATAGAAATGTTATGACTTTAAAGTAAAAAGTAACCAAAAAAACTTCCATTGACAGATCTCTAAGAGGTGCTACTTCAAGTGTGTTTTACTTTTCTTTAAGTGCTGCTCCTGTAATAGAAATGTTGATTTCACTACTCCCTGAGCTTCTTGATGTTTGAGCAGCATGAGCTGAAAGTGACACCCTTCCTAGGAAGCGAGATTCATCCGTGTTTCCTAGGCCATCTCTGCCAGGGGCTCAGGGAAACACATACATCAGCCTTGTTACTTTGCCCCATTAAGCACTTTAAAGCCTGTTGGTCTTTGGCTTTTAATCTCAAGTAATTACCACTTGGGAGTGTTGGATACCTCAGGACACCAGTCTTAATTAGTCATTTAGAGGGCAATCCCCTGCAGCTAATGAAAAATGAGAAGGGAGTCAACTGAGAAATAGAAATATTTAAGGCAGTGGGCCTTTATTTTCACCTCTCCATCACAATTGTGAAATACCAAGTGACAGATTTTTGTTCTTTGAAATATCCAGCAGTTGATTTACTCAAATTGAACAGCCAACCTACTCAATAATGAGTGGATGTGTTAATATCAAAATATCAATATCTAGAAAATGAGCAAGGGTTGAAAATTCCATTTATATCTGCACTAACTATTCATAACGACATTCTTAAAAGTGGTAAGTGGCCAATATGATTGCTGGCATCAAGAAATATCATCACTGGAGATAATCTGGCCAACGATTGTGTTGGACATAGGAAAAAGCAGGTAAATAAAAACCCATTTTTCTGACCTATCAGTCTAGCCAAGTTCTGCTGCAGTAACAACTCCCTCAAAGTCTTAACACCACAGATTTTTATTTCTTGCTCAGTGGCAGTCATTCATGAGGGAACTATCCTCAGTGGTTCTCCTCCAAAGGGTGACCCATTGGCCCAGACAGTACTTTATCATAAACTCATCTGAAACACATGACTTCGAAGATCTAAGATCATGATGGAAGGGGAGGAGTTTTGCATGCATAATTTTTAAGGCCAGGAGTAGGAGTAGCTTATAATTAACTTCTTCTACCTTTGATTGGCAAGAACTCAGGCATATACCCCTTTACCTGAGTGCAGGGAAGGTAGTCTTCTCCTATGCCCAAGAAGAAGGAAACAGTGTTATCTCTGCCTCACCAATCAATGAGATATTGGACAACTGAATAAACATAAATAATATTTTTGCAGAAGCTAGGCAGGGTATTAATTTTTAAAATTTACACATAGCCCCCTAAGCTGGTAGATTGGGGCATTTAATATCTTCACTTTTGAAGAAAAAAAAAAAGAAGTATATTAGAAAGATAGCTAGAATTTCAGGTCCACGAGATCAAGGTTCTTATCTGTCTTATTCATCACAGGAACCCTCATACTATACTTCAAATTTGCTTGTACATGATGCTCAATAAATATTTCCTAAATGGATGAAGATATGAGATAGATAACAAGTTTCTCTTATTTGGTATTATACACCAGTTCTCAGAGTATAGTTGACTTTCAACATTTTAGGAGGGAGGTGATTTTATAAAGCTATTTTAGGGGCACCTGGGTGGCTCAGTCGGGTAAGCGTCTGCCTTTGGCTCAGGTCATGATCCCAGGGTCCTGGGATCGAGCCCCACATCGGGCTCCCAGCTCAGCGAGAAGCCTGCTTCTCCCTCTCCCACTCCCCCTGCTTGTGTTCCCTCTCTTGCTGTCTCTCTCTCTCTCTCTGTCAAATAAATAAATAAAATCTTTAAAAAATAAATAAATAAAAATAAAGCTATTTTAATTTTTTAACTTTTTTTCATTCATTGCAGAAAAATAAATAAGTGAGTGATTAAGGTAATTATTTTTGCTCTTTGAATACCCACTTTACTAAGAAAGAAATAATTCATGCGCACACACTCACAATAATCCCAACTAATTGAGTGTCTTATATATGCTCTACACTGTTCTGGGTACAGTGAACAATATAGACAGAATATTTTCCCTCATTGAGTTTATATTCTGATGTGAATACAGATAAATAAGGTAAATTAGGAAATTTATTAGCAAATGTATTTTATTTTAATTGTGTTAGTAAATGTATTATGTGGTCATCTTGCAAAATCCGGAGGAACCTCTCCTCAAAATTTGGTTGAGATGTTGAGGCTGGTGAGGCCATACAAACATAAAAGAGAGTATGAAAATGTCTATCACATGACTGAGGTCTCTGTGGGGAGGAAGCACAGCGGAACTCTCAAGCAGGTCTCTAATGACTGGAGGGAGCAAGGAAAGGACCCTGGCCTGGACTTTGACTGGTGTTAGGGGGTCACTGGGGACTGGGTAAGAGTTTCCATCTGTGGGCAGGATCTTACAGGGTTTGAATCTCCTGCCAGTGTCAACAAGGAGAACATAGGTTTTCAGATCGATCGGCTTGCCCAGATGTGGGGCAGAAGGGGAAAAAGGGAGTCAGTGAGGTTTTAAAGCTGTCAGCAGTCAAACATCCAAAATAAGATCAGATTTCTCATTACAGTTGTGCCATATTATGGCATGTGCTGAGGAGAAAAATGTAGCAAGGCAGAGTAATCAGTAGTTTTGACAAGGCTGCAATTTAGATAGAGAGACCAGAGAAGTCCTCACTAGTTTCTTGTAAGTGCCAGTTCCTAGTTTCCTGCACACCATAGCCCCACGCTCTCCACGTGAAGCCATCAGAAATTATTGAAGTGGCTGGGGCGCCTGGGTGGCTCAGTCGTTAAGCGTCTGCCTTCGGCTCAGGTCATGATCCCAGGAGCCTGGGAATGAGCCCCTCATCTGGCTCCCTGCTCAGCGGGAAGCCTGCTTCTCCCTTTCCCACTCCCCCTGCTTGTGTTCCCTCTCTCACTGTCTCCCTCTCTCTGTCAAATAAATAAATAAAATCTTAAAAAAAAAAAAAGAAATTATTGAAGTGGTATTTCAGGGACCAATTTAAATGCTATTGTGGACTGAACAGCAGTTGGGAATGACTGTTCTTGTCAAGCTCTCTCACTGCAACTTTAGAATTAACTTTTTCAAGGCAACAGATTTCTTAAGAAATCCAATTTTCGAGAACCCTCTAGAGTTTTCTAAAAGAAACTGTCTTCATGGCTTTCTCTAAGTTGGCCTACAGTTGTCTCTGACTAGACACTGAAGTTATCCATGTCTTGGATACTCACTTGTTCCGAGGTTAACTCCTATCTCCTTCTGCTTATCTTCTCAAAGAAACATGCCTTTAAGCCCGTCATAGTTCTGTGAGTATCCAAATATGAGCATTTAGAGCAGAGCTCAGCTATCAATCCACAGGGATGGGCTGCATATGTAAACTGAGGACCCAGAATTTTCCTAGGTATTACATGATGATACTACATTAATTAGTAATAATATAATTAGCAAAATAATAAACACGTAGTGTACATTGTATGCCAACTGTATTCTTTTTCTATTGTTGCTGTAATAAGTTGCCACAAATTTAAAAGCTAAAAAATCCATATATTTATATTATAGTTCTGGAGGTCAGATGTTCCAAGTGGGCTGGAAAGATTATGCTGGCTTCTGGAAGCTTTAGGAGAGAATCAATTTCCTTACCGAATGTTTACTTCCTTGTGGTTATAGGGATGAAGCTTTTGATTTCTTGCTAGCTGTCAGCTAAGGGATATTCTCAGTTTCTACAGCCTGCCCACATTCCTTGGTTCGTGGCCCCTTTACTCCACCATGAAGCAGACAATGGTGAATTGAATCCCTCTCGACTTTGGATCTCTCCTGACTTTCCTTCGTCACGTCTCTCTGACCTCAGCTGGGAAAGGGTCTTTGTTTTGAAGAACTTTTGTGATTACATTGGGCCCATTATTATCTGTGATAATCTTCCCATCTCAGGTCTATAACTTAATCACATCTTAAAAGTCCTCTTTGTGGGGCACGTGGGTGGCTCAGTTGGTTAAGCAGCCAACTCTTGATTTCAGCTCAGGTCATGATCTCAGGGTGCAGGCACTGCACTTGGCAGGGAATCTGAGCCTGCTTGAGATTCTCTCCCTCTCCCTCTGCACCTCCCTCTGCTTGTGTGCTCTCTCTCAAATAAATAAATAAATCTTAAAAAAAAAAGTCTCCTTTGCTGTGCAAGGTATTCACAGATTTTGGGAATTAGCGTGTGACATTTTTATGGAGTCATCATCCTGTCTACCACAAGAACTATTACAAAGTCCAATCCAAATTGTATAGACTGTTTGAAGACTTCCTCCATGATAATTTATCAGACACTTTGTGATTTATTATTATTGTTGTTTGGAACATTGATAACTAAATCTTGAAATAAAATGATGAGTATTTCTAGAAGCTATAATAGGATAGGAAGTAAGATGGAACCAGTGGTGATATATTTGATAACACATCATATTTCTGGATGGAAACTGAATAATCATGATTTACCAAATGTGCAATAGTTAGATAATTCAAAATCATATCTGTAAGTGAATTTTTTTTCACATGCAGAAGTTGGGCTTAAGACAGAAGTGAGTGAGCTCTTTCTGTTATGGCATCTTTGACCTTAAGTCTATTACCCCATAGATGAGGGGCTTACAAGGCTAGTCATCTTCACTTACATTTATATTATCATTAATGCTTCAAAGCCTGGTCACATATATTCCCTCCCTCCATAAAAGGGAGATGTATGTTAGGTAAGAATAATTATTTTCTTAAAACATGTCAAAGATTCTAAATAATTCTCTGAGAGTGCAGAGCAACTTAATGACAGAGTGAACCTCATAGTACTAGGGGCTAAAATTATTCAGTATTTTACCACATCCCAGGCACTGCTTTAATGATTTAACTATATAAACTGATTTTCATTCAAAGGAGGTGTATTATTATTTACCTACTCTATCTATGAGGGAGCTGAGGCAGAGAGATATTAAATAACTTTCCTCAGACAATGCTGCTAGAAGGAGGCATGGCTAGAATTTGAGCCCTGGCAGTCTGATCTCTTCACTGGTTTGCTATATGCTTATTCTTAGTCAGATTTTCATTCCAGAGAGCAACAGCTTCTGGTATCACCCTTCCTTTATGTCTTCCATCCCCTTGTAGACACATCACAAAGGAAAATGTATGTATCACTCACCAATAGACTCCATCATCTCTCTAGGTTGCTGTTGTATGGGGGCCGGGGGTTGCATATAAACGTAAGTGAGACTATCTTATCACACTGAGTACATCTCTTACCTTTCTCCTAGCAATGAACATCTTCATCTGAGTTTCTCTCTCAGAATGAAAATGTGAAGCACCTGTAAGAACAATATACCTGTGACTTTGTAACCACTGTGGATTGACTGACAACAAATCTTTAAGGGCCATATGGTGGTAAAATCCTTCCAAGTATACACAAACTGTAAAAACGGATTTAGGAGCATATTCCTCCATCAATATGCCAGCCTTGACATGAATAACTACCATTAGCATTGAAAAGAATCTCCGGGTTAAATCTCCCAGGAGAAAAGATCCAAACCCTGTCATCTATCTCACAGACATACTAAATTATTTCTTATGGAGCATGTGGAATTGCCCAAATCAGACACCCAAATGGAGGCAGTAGAGTTTTAGTGGTGATGGTTCTTAACGGGGGCGGAAGCTGTTCATAACCATTTAACAAATTAATGGTCCAATATAACCAGAATCTATTCCTTCCCTATAAACTAGAATAGAGTCAATTATTCCCTCAGTTGCATGCAAAGTAGCTGGAGGACATCTGAGTGTAAAATCTGGATCATGGTGGTGATATTTTAAGTCTTACCAGATGCCACAAGTAGGAAGCATCTTATTTTGTAGAATATGCAGTTTTATTGTTTGCACCTTTCCCAAATAAAGAATGGTAAACCCGGCATTTGTCCTTGCCTTTGCTATTTCTCTTGTAGTCTGCTTGACATGAATAAGATTCCGTTAAAGCCAGACAGGCTGCTGACACATTTACAGTACAGACGCGTTTCCCGTGAAAATAAGGTGGCTTTCAAAATTCTTTTCATGAATTTGACGTTTTCAATGAAAGGGCAGATGCTAAAAATATGGGGGTTTTATAAAAAATAAATCCATAAAAGTGACAGAATGCAATTCAAGCAGGATTGATGAAAACCAGAGAAAATTAATTATTTGTCTCTAAGGTCACGATTGCCTAAGACTCTGCCTTCTACTGTCTGATTATATAGTTTTAATTTTTTCTTGTTTCCCCTTTTTTCCTATTCATTGTGATGTTGGTAATTATGTCCTCCCAACTGCATGCCTTGGGCCAGCCTCGTGATGTGTTGCTCAGTCCAGCTCTCTACATCTCACGGGGGTCTTGCCTCAGTGTACAAGAATGATATTCCATGATTCGTGTATTCAGTGATTAGGAACCAGGACCTCCTTCTATTCAAATCTCTAGAATGAATTTAATTTCCAAATATTTTTATAAAACTAGAATCACTACAAGTTTTTCACTAACTTTATTAATTAGAAACAAATCAAGATTAGACTCAAGGAATACTCAATTTATAGTGGCTTAAATGATGGGCAGTTTCTGTTGGCTTCATGGTGTGAGGGCCAGCACCTCAGCAGTTCTCCTTACTATGCATGACCTTATGGTAACAAGACAACTGTCTCAGTTCTAAGCATCATTTTCCCAATCTAAGGCAAGAAGAAGGGGGAGATGGTAGGGTTACAGTCAAGAAAGCAAAGTGTTATTCACTTGAATCTTAAAGATGATTGAAACCTTTCTTATAAGCTCAAACCAGGTGTCCTGACTAGGCAGAGCTGTAAGAAATACAGAATTTTATATTTCAGACCTCTCTAGGGAAAGGCAGCAGGGGAAAAATGGGTTGGAAATGGGCTTTGGGAAGCCAATTATGGTAGCTTTGTTTCTTTTAATACTTAAGAACCCATTTAATTGAACAAAGATTTTGATGAAATAACTTTGATTTTCACTATCCATACTTTCCCTAAAGCCTTTGAACAGATCTTATTTCCTCCTTCCAATTTCCTGAATTATTAATCTTAATTTTGTTAGCATGACTTTGTATAAAGATACACTATCTCTTTTGTGATTGGCCCCTCAACTCTAACACCCTCTTGAAGCTCATCTACACATGGGAGATAGATTAGAGAAGTGGAGTTTCAGATATTTTTTCCCCTTTGCAAATAGCTATTTGAAACTGGCTTTAGAGCTTTGATCAATCCTCTATAGCACCTGAAATTGTCAACTAGCTGGGAAATGCCAGTCAAGAATTCATGTGTATCTGTTTATTATAAATTAATCACTTTTTCAACCAAGAGCTATCTAGATTTGTCTAATTTCCTTACCCACTAAATAAGGAAATTCAATATTCTAACTGTCTCACCTGATTCATCATGAACAAGATATTTTCT
Source organism: Leptonychotes weddellii (assembly GCF_054177405.1). NCBI lineage: Eukaryota > Metazoa > Chordata > Mammalia > Carnivora > Phocidae > Leptonychotes > Leptonychotes weddellii. The sequence continues at coordinate 90,813,735 of NC_138371.1, read as the reverse complement.
CCACTTATCTGATTAACTTCCAATTTTATTGTGGTACAGCGATTTCCATAGCTTGGTGGTCAGAATAATGCCTCCTTCCCCTCCTCCCCCCAAAAGGGAAAATGTTGTCTATGTCCTGGATCCTATAAATACGTTGCTTTACATGGCAAAAGGGACTTTGCATATGTGATTAAGATTAAGGACTTGGGGATGGAGGAATTATTGTGGATTATCTCAGTGGGCTCAACCAAATGATATGAATTCTTACAAGTGGAAAAACTTTCTCATCTGTAGTTGAAGATAAATGGACTGTAAAAGGATTCAAGAGATTGCAGTGTTGCTGGCCATGAAGATGGCAGAGGAAGGGGCCATGAGCCAAGGAATCTCGAGAAGCATGACAGAAAAGTCTAGATTGCCTTGAACAGATTGTTAAAAGAAATGTGGATGTCAATGATTTTGCCAGTAAGGGCTCACAGGAAGTGAGAAGTGTGGTGGGACATAAGTCATCTCAGAGAATTTCTGAATTACTGGGCACAGACTGTTAATAGAAATATGAGCCTTCACTGTGGCATAAGGGGGGTGAAGAAAGGGGACCTCTACGATGGTGATATCTCTATATTCCAAAAGACACCATAAATTATTAATTCTGAATAGACAGGGAAAAGTTATAAATGTATAAATAATCACATTAAATGTTAATAGTCTGAACTTACTAATTTAAAGAGATTTTCGGATTGCATATAAAAACATGGTCCAACTATATGAAGCCTACAAGAAATTCACTTCAAAAATGATATATGTAAGATAAAAATAAGTATAGAAAAAGATATGCAAAGCTGAAAGAAAATAAAGCTGGAGTGGCTATATAAAGATCAAACAAAAACTTACTGTGGAAAACAGATGTTACATGTTGATTAAAGTGATGCTTCACCAAAAAAACTTAAAAATTCAAGACGTGTGTGTACCTTACAGCAGAGCTTCAAAATACATGAAGCAACAACTAACAGAACTGAAAGGAGATAGATAAATCCACAATATAGTGGATATTTCAACATTCCTTTCTCAGTGATATATAAAATCAGCAAGAATATAGGAGAACTAAAGAATACCATAAACCAATGAGATCTAATTGGTATTTATAGGCACTTCACCCAAATGCCCTTGAAGTACTAACCAAGATTTATTATACCCTGTGCCATAAATCAAACCTTAACAAACCTAAAGATTTGAAATCATATAAGGTATGTTTTCAGTCTATATGGACTTAAACTAGTAATTTATAAGAAAAGCATAGGGGACAATTTTCAAATACTGGGGAATTAAACGATACACATCTAAATAATCTATAGATCAAAGAGGAACTCTTGGCATAATTTGGAAAATATTTTGAACTGGATGAAAATGAGAAATTTGGGGGATGCAGCTCAAACAGTGCTTAGAGGGAAATTTATAGCTTCCAATGCTTGCATTAGCAGAGAAGGCGATTTTACATGATTAATCTAAGCTTCCACCTAAAGAAACTAGAAAGGGAAGAGGAAAATAAACCCAAATTAAGAAGAGGGAAGCAAATAAGGATAAGAGCAGAAATTAACAAAATTGAAAGCCGAAAAACACTCGAGAAAAGTCCCAGCAAAAAACACCATCTTTGAAAAGATGAAAAAGTTGACAAAACCCTATAAAAACTAATATAATCAGAGAAATTGCCAGTATTAGGAATGACAGGCAGGATAATCATGGCCACACTCACAGGAATTGAGAAGATGATAAGAGGATACCATAAACAACTCCACACACACACCTAAATGTCACAACTTAGAAGAAAGATCACAGCCCTAGTTCAGGCTCTTGTCAAAGAACTCTTGGAGATTTCAATATTTTTCTTAATGGGCACTCTGACTCTCGTGTCACCTGACTCCCACCACTTTCTAGTATATGCTTGGCACAGCCAAAATCTCTTTACTTTCCAAAGCTCGTCATGTAAGCCCTCTGTTTCATATTCTTGAATTCTCTTCAATCATTTATTAGAAAAAAAAATTCTTCACATCAAAGGTCTATTGTGATATGATCTCTTCTATATGTTCAGCATCTTTTTGTATGACTCATTCCTTATTTTGACAAGCTACAATTATTGTTTATACACAATTATTTAATTGTTGTTAACACACAATTATTTCTCATGTATGCTTAGAAGGCCCTTCAAGATTTGAACAGCAAACTCCCAGACTCCCTAGAAATCTAATTCACTTTATCTTTGAAGACTTATCTTATTCCTCCAAGATCATGTGTTTTTCTTTCCCAAGTGCACCTATTGTATTTAATTTATGCTTTAATTCTTACATGAATCTCATGTTTTTGCCATTATTTGTAGGTCTGCCTTCCACTGAATAGTAAAATCTAACATGCAGGCACTGTGTCTCTTTAGATCTGTATCTTCACTGCCTTGCACAGTTCTCTCACATGGCAGCCATTCACAAGCTTCAGATGAACAGGCATATAAATGAGGAGAGAGTCAAAACCTAACAGATTTATGGAAGAGTCCAATCACTGGTGATCAATTAGTTTTCAAAATGGAAAATTAGTAAGAGTTAAATACATAGATCATCTCATTTTTTAAGTTTCCCAAAGTGATTGCTTGAATTTCATTTTACAAAAAAAGCCACTGTTTGTGTAATGCTAATCTGCTAACTTTGACCCCTAAATTATCAACTTGACACAGACTATCATCTCCTACCACAGGTGTAATAAAATGTATCCTAACTTGTAAAAGTGTTTTGACATTATCTCCCTACACTTACAATTAAGTCTTCTCTCTTCCCATTTGCTATGCATGAGTGCATACAACATATGCTCACATGGCATTCTTTTTATGGAACAGTAGATACAAAATATCATTATAGCATTATTAAGCATGAAATATCATTAAGACAATCAGATGAAGGTACCAAAGGATTAATACCATGCAATATTGCCTTTTCATTATTTTCAGAGGTTGCAGCTCTCCCAGTGAGGCTGTTATAATTTATAATTTGCTTCTAACAATCTGTTTTAACAATAACTTGCCCCACTGGCAATATCTTCCAAAAGAGACTCTCCCTCTTGACATCTGGCAGGTCTCTTCTCCTGCATCTTGTGCCATTTTTGTTCTATCTCATTATGCTCAGGGATAAACACTTTGGGAACTGGCAGCCACTTACTTATTTTGTAAATGGATTTATGTCACAAGTGGTTTTAAAGAGAAGACAGAATTTTCTGAATTAGGGGCTTTGGTCTGTTCCATTAAGTAATGCAATGTGACAAAGTGACTCATCTGGATGACAGACTATTCATTTTGAAGGAGGAAAAATCAGAAGTGACATTACATTCTGGTAGTCTTTTTTTTTCTTTGCTTACTCTCCTAGGAATTAAACTAGTTAAATTAGCTCAAATGATTGTCTGCTCTGTAAATGCGTCTCTTTGGAAATAGAAAAACAACAAGTATCATGGGCTGACTTTCATTTCTCCAAAGGGCAGCAGAGTCATTCTGTTTGTGTGATTTTCTTACAGAGAATAGCTCTTCGCTGTGGGAATGTGGCTCTCTCTGTTGAAAGGTTAGCCTGCCTTGAATCAGGTCATTTAGGGAGACCCAAGACATGCCTACACTGACCTATCTCCACACAGAGAGAGTTGCATTAGTCAGCCTCCCGTCCCTAGGGCTTCCAGCAGAGTGACAGCCATGGAGAATAAAGGTGGTTGCTTGCTCAGATTGTTGCTCAAGTTGAAGCACACTGTAATGAAGGTATCAATGGGTTTGAGAATTGCAAATGTATCAGGCTTTCAAAGGAATAGGTGGAGTCCAGGGTTTGGAGTGAAGAATGACTTCAGGGAATTGGAGAGGCTTCCAGAGGTCATCTTATCCAGTTAGGTCTATATTTCCGTCATCATCATAAACATGCCAGGGCCTGACATTCCTCAGGATGGCAGATAGTGAAGAAACAAGGAACGAATTCCTTGAGTCAATAACCCAGGCTTCTCTGGTCAGCCACACCTGTGGCCATCTAGATGCTGCTCAAGAGCTTCAGTTTATTGTTCTGCTTTTCTCGGTAGCCTTCTAAGTAGGGCCAGAATTTACACAAGACTACAAATTGCTTGTCGGCTAATGTTTCTACATTTGACTCACATAACTTAGCTTTTTAATCATTACTTAGCATGTTCCATTTGTGCTCTGCTGACAGGTTCCTTTCTTATTCATGTCTGGCCAGGCATGGGGTTGAGAAGACAAAGTTTCCCCATGGCTATCCTTCTGCCTTGTTTAAGCTCTTCTTTTTCCAGACTGTCACAGCACAGCTCTGCCCAGAGCGCTTCCAGAAAGACACTGGGTCTAGTTTGCCTACAGGGCTACACACTTGGGTTTTTATCAGTGGCTCAATCTAGCACACATGATTTCCTCAGACCTTTCCCTGAGGAAGACTGAGGCCTATTCCTTTCCTGCTTCCGTCTCTTTGGGGTAGAAGCTGGTACCCAGGTTCATTGTTAGGGATAAAGGTTCAGGAGAAGGGTCCATATAGGGAACATGAGAGATGAATATGGATTAACAATGCACTGCCTCATTTACCATCAGGCATCATCGTGAGTCTCAGACACGAAGTAATTATTCTTCTTTTATACTATTTTCTTTTATACCATTTTGCTACCAAATAATATTCATAGGAACATTAAATAATTTAACAAATGCAACTAATATTTATTGAGTGTCTGCTATGTGCCAGTTACTGCTTTAAGTGTCGGGATGCATTAGTGAACAAATTTGATAAAGATTGTATCCCTGCAAATTCTGCATTAGCCTCAATTCAGGTAGTCTCCTCCACCCAGATTATATAATCTATATCGTACACTTACTTAGAAGAGTCAGTTTCCAGGGCTAAAAGAGAACTTGGGGTTATCAAACTCACTATTTCTAATTTTTTTTATTATGTTATGTTAATCACCATACATTACATCATTAGTTTTCGATGTGGTGTTCCATGACTCATTGTTTGCGTATAACACCCAGTGCTCCATGCAGAACATGTCCTCCTTAATACCCATCACCAGGCTAACCCATCCCCCCTCCCCTCCTCCCCTCTAGAACCCTCAGTTTGTTTCTCAGAGCCTATAGTCTCTCATGGTTTGTTTCCCCCTCTAATATCCTCCCCTTCATTTTTCCCTTCCTGCTATCTTCTTCTTTTTTTAACATACAATGTATTATTTGTTTCAGAGGTACAGGTCTGTGATTCAACAGTCTTACACAATTCACAGCGCTCACCATAGCACATACCCTCCCCAATGTCTATCACCCAGCCACCTAATCCCTCCCACCCTCCACCACTCCAGCAACCCTCAGTTTGTTCCCTAAGATTAAGAATTCCTCATATCAGTGAGGTCATATGATACATGTCTTTCTCTGATTGACTTATTTTGCTCAGCATAATACCCTCCAGTTCCATCCACATCATTGCAAATGGCAAGCTTTCATTCCTTTTGATGGCTGAGTAATATTCCATTGTATATATATACCACATCTTCTTTATCCATTCATCTGTCGATGGGCATCTTGGTTCTTTCCATAGTTTGGCTATTGTGGACATTGCTGCTATAAACATTGGGGTGCGTGTACCCCTTTGGATCACTACATTTGTATCTTTGGAGTAAATACCCAGTAGTGCAATTGCTGGGTCGTATGGTAGCTCTATTTTCAACTTTTTGAGGAACCTCCATACTCTAATTTATAAATGAAAGGCATGGAGTTCTGGGTTTCAATCCTTAGTGTACATATGACTGTTCTAGGAAATAATATGAAAATGCCAATGCCTGTATCCCAACATGAGAAATCTGGAGTAAAGATCAAAAATTCACATTTTACAGAGCCTCTCGACAATTTTTTTACAAGGTATTTGGGTACCATACTTTCAGAAACAGTAGCCTGGAAAGTAACTGGAATGGTGACTCATCACTGCTTGACTGGAAATCTCCCTTACCCTTCTCTAAAGGGTGGCAGATGGGGAAGTGACATTAGAAATTATTCCTATGTCCACACAGTTTATATGCCCAAAGATTAGTATCTGCTAAACACTGGTCAGTCTAGTTGCCATCCTTCTGATGATACTTTATTGATCTAGATGGAGACACCTGACACAATTCCATAAAGAAGTTGATCTGGGCAGAATGTTTTGTTGAAATTCTAGCCCTCATTTTGGCTCTTCCACTAATCTAGTTTTTTTTTTTTTTTCTGTTTTAGGCCCCCAAAGACATATGTTATTATTATATTTAGCTCACTTTTACTCTAAGCTATTTCAGTTCATTTTCTGTCTCTTGATCCAACAGTCCTAACCACCAAACAAAAGCTCCAGGCTGGGGCCCCTGGGTGGCTCAGTTGGTTAAGCGACTGCCTTCGGCTCAGGTCATGATCCTGGAGTCCTGGGATCAAGTCCCACATCAGGCTCCCAGCTCAGCAGAGAGCCTGCTTCTCCCCTTGATCCTCTCCCCTCTCATGCTGTTTCTCTCTCTCTCACTCTCTAATAAGTAAATAAATAAAATCTTAAAAAAAAAAAAAAAAGCCCCAGGCCTTGCCTAACACTACCAATAATACATTAACAGACATGGCAGCGATTCCAAATTCAGCGTCATTTCTCCCTTAAAGCCTTTACCCAGGTATCTTAATTTGATGCCAAATAACCCACCAGCTCTGTGGTCTTTGTATCTGTTCTCCACTAATCCATCCCCTTTCGTTAATGTGGTTCATCAGTTATAAAGAACCAAAGTAAATTCTATCCCTTGAGGATAGCCACCTAGTTCCCACTAAAAATCAGCACAAATTTCTTAGCAGCATAGAAAGTGAGATTGTTCTCTAATATCCTGGGGGTGAGGGTAAGGACTTTAGGGTCACTGATATGAACAGCTGGAAGAGTATTTCAGTTTGGCTTCTCAATTCCAAATGATGGTTAAATCTTGGAGAAGAGATTTGATATCACTCCTTAGGAAGTGCCTTTATATTGGGAATGAGTGGTTATTCTGCTTGTTGCAAGAGGTTTAAATTTCTTCATGTGGTTTTCTTTCTCTACAGGAGAAAGGAGGCAAGATAAATGTCCATCTCACTAAAAAAAGTAATCTGTATGGTGCCACATGTGCTTTGAGTGTCTTCAAAGCTGACCTGCTAGCTTGTCTAATTTACTATCCCCGGGGAGAAAGTTTATAGGAAGAAACAAAACTAACCTATCCTTAGATTCTCCAAGAGCAGCTCACTTGCAGAATTTTAGCAGGAGATTTGTTGATGTGTTTTTTAAGTATTTATTTTTTTTCAGGGAAAGAATAGTAATATAATACAGATACAAAATATGAAACTTCAGTGGATGGTCAATTATCCCAGAGAAGTTTGCACCCTTTGCTAAGAATGAGAAAAAAATAACATGAAAAGTGTGACACCTTGGGATATTTTTTGTTGCAAAGCTATTTAATGGAAAAGCTACCATGGGGTGTTTTTAAAGCATCAAACAACTTCGGTTCAGAGAAACATACCTCAGTATCTTAATGTCTGCCAGAGAGAACACCTGGTTAGGAATCAGGAAGCCTGGAATTGATCCTGCTTTTTTTTTTTTTTAAATTCAACATATCATTCTTCACCTGTAAAATAGGGAGAAGAATAGTATCTACCAACTAAATTGTCTGAAGATCAAATAGGTGCTGTAAGAAACATGCATTGTAAATTACACAAGGGCTGAATATGAGATTGTCTTTTTACTGGAGTAAAATTTACATGGAGTAAAATTCACTCTTTTCAGTGTGCAGTTCTTTGAGTGTTGACACACTCTTACTTTAATGTAGCTATCACCACAATCAAGATCTAGCACAATTCCATCATCTCCATAGTTTTGCCTTGACTCTGTCTTCTTTCGCTTAGCAGAACATCATTGAGATAATCTACCCTGTTGGATGAGTCCTCTATTTCCTTTTACTGTGGGATAGCATTCCACTGTATGGATTTATGGCAGTCTGCCTATACATTCCCAGGTGAAAAACATTTGGATCTTTTCCCCTTTTGGTGATTATGAGTAAATCTGCTATAAACATAAGCATACAAGTGGACATAATTTTGAATTTCTCTTGGGTGAATATTTGAGAGTGGGGCTCTGAGTCATATATGTGCATATTTTCCTTTCTACAAACTCTTTTCCAAAGTAACTGTAATATTTCATTCCAATCACCAATGTATGAGATTCCTCGTTGCTCTACATGCTCACCAGCACTTAGTACTGTTAGATTTGTTGGCTGTTTTGCTTTGTTTTGGGCCATCATAATAGATGCATAGTGGTGGTTCATTGTGATTTTAATTTGTATTTCCCTAATAACAAATGATGTGAAGCATATGTTCATGGCTTATTTACCATCTACACATCTTTTTATGGTGAATCTTTGGCCCAAATGTCATGAAACTATCTTTTTTTTTTTTTGGTATTATTTCACTTTAATATCCACACTCTTTCAATAGCAGGACAAATCATTCTCGTATAACAGATGACAAAAACTGATTCTCAGTGTAGTTTAAAATATGTATGAAGATGCACAGGTAAGAGGTGTCAGAGCTGGAGTGGAGGAAGAGGTTTGTCTCATTATAAAACTCACAATTAGACTCTAGTTCCACAGAAGACAGTGTGCTCTTCTAATATTAAAGTCTTTCTGTTTCTAGTTGGCTTTAGGGAAATTATGTGCATTGAGAATTACCAGTGGAATTTTTTTAATATAAAGTCAATTTGCTTCTTTTTTTCAATTGCTCTTCAGAACTAACCCAGTTTTCTGCACTAGTCATATTTATTGAGAAGGTGCAACCTAAGTTCACTGTTTTGAATTAGGAAACAAATCTGCTGGACAAACTGCATGTGATTCACAGTGGAATTTTAGGTAAATATAATCTTAGGTTACCTACCTCTTTGGCTTATTGATGTCTCTACTCTTTTCAGTTAGTCTTGTGAATCAAAATTACTATTTGTTTCCTGATTACTACTCATTATAAGCTTTTCTTGTGACAAATATTTATAAGTTAGTACAGACATTCAGTGTACAGGGAAGAAGGCCTAAGCCTCCATCATCCTGCGCAGATAAGATTATAAAAACTGCTACACTGACCACTATTGACCACTACAGGTGATGTAGGTGATGAATTTGGAACAGTCAACGGTAGTTACTTTATAATAGTATTACCAACTATGTGCCAGAGATTTTGTTAAATGGACCAAATAATTACAACAACTCTATGAAATAAAGTTATCACAATTTTACATGTGAAAAATTGACATTTTGAGAGATTAAATAATTATATAAAATCACCCAAATAGTAAATGAGGAAGACAGGATTCACACCAGGTCTATTTGATTCCAAAGTCATACTCTTGACCTCTCTACACAGCTTGTTTCAGTGTAAAATATTTGGAATACTCCTAATAGCAACGTGATGCCTAACATTCCACTATACCGATAAAATGTGTTTTTTCACATGTTTATAGATATTATGTAAAGGGATTATCCTGGAATCAGAAATAAAACAAATGATAGCTATTAGCTAAGCTGTAAATAGGAAACAAACAAAAAAACAGAACATTTCTGTGTCAGTCAGGATTTGATCAGGGAAGTAGAACCGTTATGACTACCATAGGATATGGATCTATGATAGGAACTAGGCATTACACAATTGAGAGACACTTTTGGGAAGTAAGGGCCACAAGGGGAGCTGGAGGATCAGAGAAAAGTCCCTAACCAGCTCTGCTAAACTTTGGAGAAGGTGGAAAAGTCAGAGCTTGCCGGGAAGGCTGGTGAGCTAGGTGTGTCCAGCTGCCACGGTGTGACCACAGAGGGCAGCTGATGGAGAGGTCTGCCAAAGGCTGTTGCTCCTACATCTGGTGGTGTGCTTGGGATGACCGTTGGTCAACAGAGCCAGAAGTCGGGAACAGTTGGACATGAAATGAGGTGAGCCAGGGCTAGCTGGAACTCACCGGCACCTCTGTGGTCTTTCACTCAACTTAACCTTCTGAGAGGAGTGTCTGCCATGTCATGTCTACCTTTCAAAACTCAAACAAATGTCTCTGGTCATCTCCAATCCAGAAATTAGAACCATCCTTAGTAAATTTATCATAAAAAAATAATAATAAAACACCAATTGCCTATATTTATTTTGCTCTTGAATTGTGTGAAATGCACTAATTCCCCAAATTCTTATAAAGTTTGTTTTGAGATGTGTTTCCTGTCTTCAAGGGTGATTTCTCTAGCTACTATACATGTTGCTGGTGTCTAGAGGGGCATTTACTAGCCCTGCTATTGTGAATGTTTATTCCCAGAATGCACTATTACTTATCGAAGGCACAACATGCTGGATCCCAAAGGGGAGACAACTAGGTAGGGAAAGGGAAGGAGAATTTCCAGGAATTAATAGTAACATGGGCAGTGAGGACTGGTACAGAAAGGTTGAGAGTAAGGCTCACTTCAGAGACCAAATACAAAGCTGGATATGCCTTTCCAACTTCAAGGTCAGCTAAGAGGAAACTATATGTGTAATGGGGACTGCGTAATTAAATTGGATAGGAGGAGGGTAATGAGACATATGTAGGTTTGTTTGTTTAGTTGTTTGTTTATTTGTTTATTTTAAAACCTGAGCTCATTTTATTTTTTAATCTCTACACCTAATGTGGGGCTCAAACTCACAACCCTGAGATCAAGAGTTGCATGTTCCACTGACTAAGTCAGCCAGGCGTCCCCATATGCAGGTTTTATATATGCAGAGCAAAGAAAGTGTGAATGCAGACATATAAGGTTCTCTCTGGAAATTTCATCTGACAACATACCAAGGAAGAAGAAAAAATGTGGTTGGCATGAATAAACAAATACTAGCTCATGAACCATTGGGCACAGGGCAGGATTCTTACTCATGCTCTGTTGTGCTGAGGCAAATGAGAACTGTCAAGCATCCAACAGACCTAGGCAGAAGGAATTTAGGAAGGCATGTTGGCAACTCTAATAAGTTACTCTGAATGTATGTCTTTCCTGTGGTTTTGCAAATAGCCATAATAGCTGTATCTATTAAATCCATCCAGTGTATATGGTCTTTTTCTTACATCAATCCTAATCTTTCCTCCAAGATGGAGGACAATATTCCCTATTTTACAGGTGGGGAAACTGAGGCTTGAGAATCTTGCAAAATGTCACATAGCTATTAAGAAGTAGATCTTAGAAAACCAGGTTGTTTTTACCTCCCAAACTCACGTTCTTTCCACTACATCATTCTTCCCCTACATGGAATGTGCTAGACACCTCCAGCCTTGTGCATAGAGCATCATAAATGCTCTTTCCAGACGTTTTCATATTATGCACAGTGGGTCACTCTCTGACTCTGGTCAAGGGAAGTATAAGGAAGGACTGGAGTTTGCTGAAGGTTCCCTCTGAAAGCCAGAGAAAGAGCAGGGAAGAGACAAGCCCTGAATATTGTATCCATTTAGTCATTCTGCAGAGATAATTTCAAACTGGGAACTTTGGAGAACTGCAATGGCCTCAGGAGGCAAGGTAAACAGAAAAAAAGCAGAAAGGATTTTATTCCATTTAGAGTTAATAAACCCTTGCCACTTGATAGAATATATCTTCTCTAAAGAACAGCATCAAAGTACTGCCAGATTGCTTAAATTATCACACTTCTATGCTATGACCTGGAACAAAAGTCTTTATGTCCATATTTCTTAAAGGTAAATTGGAAAAATAACCAAAACAAAGATGAAAACATGGTTTTATGCCTTGTGAAGTTAATTGCATCTATAAATGAAGCAATTGTTTGTATGACATATACTGTCATCTGTGTGAGATAATGTTCTTGTATTCAAGACAGACACAAGAAAAAGTATAGCATATGTATAAGCTCAGGAATAATTAAAAGATATGAAGAAACTTTTAGTCTGTTACAAGGTGATATGGACCAATTTCCACTGTTCTTTCCCACTAAGTACAACTATAAACCCTAGGGAAAAAATGTGAGGCAACCAAGAACTTTTAAAGAGGGAAAGTGGAAGGTGGACTGATTAGAGAGCCAGGACTGGGGTAAGGACATTAGCAGCAGGTGTCTTAAATCCACCACTGAGCAGCAAAAGTAACTAGGACCCAGCGTTTCCTGACTACCATCCTAGCCATGGAAGGTGGCCCAGGTAGACTTAATCCTCCTCCTGATTCAATGGAGTCCTGTTATTTGACAATTACTATTTAGATCTTTAATTTTTTTATTTTAAGATTTTATTTTTTAAGTAAGCTCTACACCCAACATAGGACTCGAATTCACAACCCCGAGATCAAGAGTTGCACGCTCTACCAACTAAGCCAGTCAGGCGCCCCTGGATCTTTTGTACCGTGAATCAAATTCTAGGCAGCTGCTCCACTTTTCGG
>NC_138371.1:90753719-90800833 GCF_054177405.1 Leptonychotes weddellii | reverse complement strand
TCATTCTGTTGATGGGTGTTTGAGGGAATGTATAGAGTCCAAATTATTGACCAGAACCCAAGCAAAATGCACCTGTTTTCTTGGGACCTTAGGATTGCTGGCCTCTTGTTTTCCCAGCCTGTCTTCTGCGGGAGGGGCCTGCTGCACTGTCACTCTGACAACCCTGTTTGGGCGGAGTTGCCCTGCGCCCCTGTGGCGGGGGATGGGCTCAGTGGGAATCAGTCTTTGGGGCTTTTGTTCTCTGGCGCCTTTCGCTGGCGGCTTTCTGCATCTCTTCCATGAGTCAGAGCAGAAGAGACCGTTTCCAACCCTCTGCCTCAGAGCAGAGAGAACTCAGTCTGTTCTTCAGTGAGCTCTCCAGGCCACACCATCTCTGTTTCTGTCCATGCTGCTACAAACTGTAGCGTCCTGGGTTGTGCGCCCCTCCGCAGCGCTCCCAGTCCTGCCTCCAGGTCGGGGCACGTTTGTGCCCTTTGTGCTTCTAAAACCGCCAGCTGCTCCCAGTTCGCGCGGATGCGCGGCCCCGCCCCTCCGGGTTTCTGTCCTGGGGGCTGCAGTTTGCCTGCCCAACCCCGCCGATCCGGGTTTCCATCCTGGGGGCTGCCCTAGAGTCCTTTCCCCACTGCTACCGGTCTGCGAGTCTGTGCCTGTCCGCAGCGCGCGAGGCTGTCACTCACTGGTGGTGTAGGATCCCCACGGCCAGGCACCCTCCCGCTGCCGTTTATCCTCCGGTATCTGCCCGTGGAATCACAGCTCCCTGCTTTGTACCTCAAAACCAACCCCCTGCGACTATTCTGTTTGTAGAGATCCAGATCTTCTTACATCTCAGTCTGGTTTTGTGGGTGCTCAGAGTGGTCTGGTTGATACCCAACTCAATTCCGGGGACCAGTTGAAATAGGGTCCCCTACTCCTCTGCCATCTTTCCCCCTCCTTTTTAAATATTTTTTAAAGATTTTATTTATTCATTCGAGACACAGAGATATATATAGAGAGAGAAAGGGAGCACGAGCAGGGGGAGAGGCAGAGGGAGAAGCAGGCTCCCCGCTGAGCCAGGAACCAGACATGGGGCTCAATCCCAGGACCCTGGGATCATGACCCGAGCCGAAGGCAGATGCTTAACCATCTGAGCCACCCAGGCGCCCCAGTCCTAATTTTGGTTTTAAAAGGTGTTGTGGGATAAGATGATATGAAATCTCTGAAAGTAGCAACATTTTCATGACAGTTGTTTCTGGGCAGTGGGGTTCTGGATTATCTAAATGCTTTTCTATTACAATAATAATGTAATAATGTTGCTTGGTGACAGATGGTGACTACAAGTATCCTGGTGAGCACAGTAATACACAGAATTGTTGAATCAATATGTTGTTCACCTGAAACTATTATAACATTTAAGTTAATCATACTTCAATAGAAGGATAAAAGAATAAAGATCCTCCAAAATCATAATTCCAAACTGATCTTTAACAAGATGCATTAAATATAGAAAGAAAGAAGAAGAGGAGGAGGAAAATAAAATTAGGATCATTCCTGCTACCTCTTAAAGAAAAAACGTACTTGGTTCAAAAACACAAAGCATTAAGAAAGAAAGAAAGAAAAAAGGAAGAAAGAAAAAGAAAGAAAAAGTAAATTATAAGGTATCCAAGAGAAAACAGATTTAAATTCAAATAGGAAAGATTAAAGAAAGCTGGCAATAGGCCAAAAGAATAAAAAAAAAGGATAAAGAAAAAGAATTAAGTGTCAGCAAGAAAGTTGATGAAAACGAGGAGGAGCAAGAATTTATCATACATATAACTATAGGGTACCTGAAAAAGGAAACAATGAAGTAGACCTGTCTTGAACTATAAAACAAGTAAAAAAAAAAAAAAGGAATATGGCAAGGGAATTAAGATGGGATAAACAAAGAAAAAAGTTCAAAAAACAGATGATGGAAGTATGACAAGCAAAGATCTCACATGGATGTAACTGGAGTCCCTGAAAAGGAAAAGTGAAAACAATGGAAGAGAACTTATATTTAACCCTATGTCTAAGGAAACAAAGCTCACATATTAATTATAACATAACATAAAATAATATAGCAAAATCAGAACGAAAATAGAAGCAATAGCCATGGTTGTGTAAAGGCTTAACTCTCCTACATATAAAAAAAGTAGTTCAGCTCAAAAAAACAAGATTGAATTATATGCTGTATAGAAGAAAAACATCTAAAATAAAGTTGATTTAAAAAGGTAAAATGAGGGGTGCCTGGGTGGCTCAGTCATTAAGCGTCTGCCTTTGGCTCAGGTCATGATCCCAGGGTCCTGGGATCCAGCCCTGTATCGGGCTCCTTGCTCCGCGGGAAGCCTGCTTCTCCCTCTCCCGCTCCCCCTGCTTGTGTTCCCTCTCTCGCTGTGTCTCTCTCTGTCAAATAAATAAATAAAATCTTAAAAAAAAAAAAAAGCTAAAATGAACAAATGGGTAAAGTTATGTGAGTCAAATAGAATTAAAGGCACAGAGAGTAGGAAACTGATATGAGACAAAATCTCAAGCAGAGGACATTTCTATTTTACATCTGTAATTTATTTTTTCCAGCTTTGTTGAGATATAATTGACCTATAACATTGTGAAATTTTAAATATACAACATGATGATCATGCCTAAAACAGTATTTTCCAGGTCTATGTTAAGGTTAAAAAAACAAACAAACAAACAAAAAACAACTCTTCCAAAGATACTAATAGGTATGAAGAAAAATTGTCCCTTTTAAAATGAAGTTTAACCATAAAACACATTAAATAGATTTCTTATTTATTTAGCAAGCTCATGCTTCTTTGTAACTTAAGAAAGAGATTTTGTATATGGCATTTCACAACTTGTTTGACAGATCACTTTGTTTTTGGAATATCAGTTAAGTATATCCCCAAACTTGTTTCTCAGATCAAAGTTTGGGGAAAATGGCCCTATACCAGTGGTTGACAAACCTGACAGCCTGTCAGAATCATCTAAGAAGCTTATTGAAAAGTCCCTAGACTACAGTCCCAAAATTTTTCAGCCAGTGAGTCTGGAGTAAGGATCTTCAGAAAGCTGTATAATTTGACTTGTGTCCCGAGTAAAATAAAAATGAAAAAGTAACATTTATTTATATAGCCTTATAAAATGTTATGCCAATATGCTTATGTCACTGCTTACTCTTAGACCATTACTAGACATTCTTCTGAATTATGCCATATGAACCAGCCTGTAACTGTGTTTAGAACTGGAAAAGATCCTGCTGCTTGTCTACTGTTCATTTGAATGTCCCATGGATTCATTACATTTAATATGTGTGATTGGTGCCTGTGTCCTATCCCACAATGAAGGAAGCCTTCTCTGCTTTCTGTATTCACCAGGGCAGTGAAATGGCATCAATATTCATGCTGCCACCCAATCAGAGACCTAGAAAACCCGCTATCCACTTACCTGGGACATCTAATCAGTCACCGATTCATGTGAATTCTACCATTCTGATAATTAACTTAACCTTCTACATTTGCTATCAAATTAAGGGCATTTTTATTTATTTGTAAACAAACGCAAGTTTCATACCTTACAACCCTTTCCAATGCTCACTTCCTTCTCTTCAACTTCTACCAAAGTCATATCACTAAAGGGCAAAACTGATGATGTCATTCACCTGTTTATAATCCTTATATTGTTGTTAGGTTTTCCTCCACAAACGTAATGTTCAATGTGGTCAGCATTTTTGTAAATCCCTTCTTACTTTTAGGAACACTAGTTTTCCTTCATGAGTTTCTTCTAATGCATTTCAATTGCTCAAGAACTCTAGGAACTTAATACAAAGATGGCGTCCATCATTTTCTACCACAAAATAAAGAAGGGGCAGGAGTCTGGTCTGTCCTCTACTGACTGGCAGCTTTGCCAGAAGTTTCTATATAAAATTAAAGTATCTTTTTTTTTTTTAGAGTCATCAAATTACATTGCAATTCTTTTTTTTTTACATAAAATAAAATCACCACTAACCACAAAACTGGTGAAAGAAGTATTTTTTGCCACTTTTCATATTTCACTTCATGCTATTCGTAAGTGAACATGCTAAGATTAGCAAGCATTAAAGCACTCATTTTTCTACAACAATTGGTGCTGTATTACTGTACTTTCATTTTCCTGGAGGTGTAAATAGGGGGAAACGTATTACAAGATTTTAACTGTTGACTAGGGAATCGATCTTGAATTAAAAGAAATACTTTTTTTTTTTTTTTTTTTTTTATTTGACAGAGAGAGACACAGCGAAAGAGGGAACACAAGCAGGGGGAGAGGGAGAGGGAGAAGCAGACTCCCCACTGAGCAGGGAGCCCGATGCAGGGCTCCATCCCAGGACCCTGGGATCATGACCTGAGCCGAAGGCAGACGCTTAACGACTGAGCCACCCAGGCACCCCTAAAATAAATACTTTTAACTGATATGTTTTAAAAAGTAAAAGTAGGGGCGCCTGGGTGACTCAGTTGTTTAAGCGTCTGCCTTCGCCTCAGGTCATGATTTCTGGATCCTCTGATCAAGCCCCATGTCCATCCAGCTTCCTGCTCAGCAGAGAATCTTCTTCTGCCTCTCGCTCTCCCTTGGCCTCTCCCCCACCTCACTCATATGCTCGCTCTCGCTCTCTCAAATAAATAAATAAATAAATAAAATCATCTAAAAAGTAAAAATAAAGATTAAATTAAAATTTGAATCATTTTAAAGTATGTCTCAAAAGGACAAATTTAGGCATAAAATATTTTAAAGCATGACAGCTAAGATACTGCAGTTTTATTGAGCTCTAACTGACATAATATTGTGTAAATTGGAGGTGTATGATGCATTGGTTTGATACATTTATATATTGCAATATGATTAATACAGTAGCATTAGCTAACACCTTTATCATGTCAAATATTTATCATTTATTTTTTTGTGTTGAGAACAGTTAAGATTCAGTCTTTTAGCAACTTTGAATTTTATTATATGGTATTATTGGCTACAATTACTCTCTTGTGCATTAGATCTCTAGAACTTATTTATCTACTGGTTTTGATTTGCATCTCTCCGATTTTTAGTGGCGGTGAGCATCTTTTCATATACTTGTTGGCCATTTGTATATCTTCATTGGAAAAATGTCTATTCAAGTCCTTTGCCCATTTTTAATTGGATTATTTACACTTTTGCTATTGAGTTGTGTGAGTTCTTTCTGTATTTTAGATATTGGTCCCCTATTAGATGGTCTGCAAATATTTTCTCCCATTTTATGGGTTGCCTTTCAATTTATTGATCATTTTCCTTGCTGTGCAGAGCTCTTTAGTTTAATGAGGTCCTATTTGTTTATTTTAGTTTTTGTTACCTGTGTTTTTTGTGACTTATTCAAGATATTATCCCCTAGGCCGATGTCAAGGATCTGTTTCCCTAAGTTTTCTTCTAAGAGTTTTAGGGTTTCAGGTCTTACATTTAAATCTTTGATCAATTTCAAGTTATAAAACTGCCAAAAATAATCCCATATCCTAGGGGAAGAGTGGGGGAAAATACATGTATTTTAGAGAACACACCATTATCACCTGTCACCCACTAAAAATTAGTAACATTTACTAAACCATTAGGGTATGATTTTTAAATTTTTTTCTAATAAAATATTATACAGAATTTAATATAAGATATGGCTGAGGGTTAATATGGAGCCCAGAAAAATTATATGTAGTACGAAACAAGGAGATACCAATTCAGCTAGAAGTACAAAATGTAGAAAATTTTAAGGATAATACTATAAATGGGTACATCAATCAGAACCTCAAGTTGTAGCTATTGCATTTGAGGGGATAGAAGTCTCAAGTGTGATAATCCACTGGAAGAAATTTCCGAGGACGATTTTATAACAAGCCTTCCAGAGTGCTCTCTTACTGGATATTCCTCAGTGGCATCCCAAACTCTACCCAAGGGTTCTGTATAACTACATATGGCGGCATTTCCCTTTGCTCTTTCTCCCTCTTATACTTTTATCCTACTTTAATTCATCATATGTTTTATGTTGAATACAGAAATTAAAACTTCCAGAATATCAGTCCTAACATGTAGAAGAGGGATTAAGCTCCAGTCGTAGGTGTACAGCCAAGAAGGCCAACTGGTGACCAAAATTCTTTGTGCATAGTAGTCTCTACCCTAGAGCTCATTGTGGGAAGCTGCTGTCAAGCCACAGGATACATTTCTCAGTCACTTTGTAAGTGAGTATTTCTGGCCAGTAGAAGGTAAGCAAATGATGTATATACCCAGTGTGGCTCCATCATCTCATATTTTTCTATGATGACTACAGTGGGTTGAACTGTGGCTGCCAAAAGATACATGTGAGCTTATTTGGAATAAGGATCTCCATACCTGTAAATAAGGTAAGGATCTCTAAATGTGCATCACCCTGAATTAGGGTGAGCCTTAAATCCAATGATAAGTTAGAATAGAAAAGAAAGGGAAAAAGAAACAGGGGAGGGTACACAGAAGGAAAGGCCATGAGAAGACAGTGAAGACAGAAGCAGAGATTGGAATGACGCAGTCACATGTTGAGAAAAGGCAAGGATTGCCAGCAGCAATCAGAAGCTAAGAGAGGCAAGGGATGACTTCTCTAGAACACTGCTTTGATTTTGAACCTCTGAATTCTAGAAGTAGGAGAGAATAAATTTCTGCTATTTTAAGTTACCAAGTTTGTGGTAATTTGTAGCAGCAACCCTAGGAAAATAACACAAGGACTGGAGGTTATGAGTTAAATTTGGTGATAAGAGATGAATCACTGAGTCCCTTAGTAGAGTTTTCCAAGACAGCCAGTAACTTCCTCATTGGACTGACAAGTGAGTAAGAAACATGAATCATATTGAGCTACTGAAATTTGGAGCTTCTTTTCTCCATCTTCACTTTTCTCCCCAGACAGTAGCTGGTATACTAACTATTCGCCTAGGCAAGTGTCATAGACTGTACTTTTTGTATGGAATGTTGAGGGTTAATTTCTGAGTTAAATTTTTGGCCACACTGTGTGGACATAGTAGAAACAGTTAACTAGATTTTCTTAAGGATCAAACAGCCTAGGAAGGACCACTTTGCAAATATATTCCAAAGTGACATTGTTGTTCAGAGGATGATTAATTTGGAAATGAAAGGGCTTGTTTTGTGGTTGACTAGGAATTTCAAATACTAGCAGATGACCATGTGTATAAGGGTTCCCTTGGCTTTAGTTTGGGTGATTTTAATTGTCAGTAACAACAAAAACCTGAAATTGGCTTAAACAATAAAGGAAGTATTATTGATTGAGCTGTACCCTGCCCTACCCCTGCAAAACTCACCATGTGAAGAAGAAGAGATCAGGATGATGTATCTACAAGTCCAGGACCACTGAGGATTGTCAGAACCACCAGAAGCTAGGTTAAAAGGCATGGAACAGACTCTTCCTCACAGCCTCAGAAGGGACCCGGCCTGCTGACACCTTAAGTCAGAATTCTAGCCTCCAGAACTGTGCGGCTATCAATTTCTGTCATTTAAAGCCCCCCCTCTCCTTTTTTGTTACAGTAGAGGCAACGAATTAATACTGGAAGTTTACTGGTTCACATAACAACAACAACAGAAAGAAAGCCCAGAGGCAGAGTAGATTTCAGCTACCATTTTATCAGATCTCTGCCTTAATTCTCAGATGTTCTCTCTTTTATGGGTCACATTTGTGCCCCGACGGGTAAAGTGGTTTCAGGAGTTCTAGGAATCACATCACCCTCCATGCTATTGAGAGAAAGGGAGAACATCTTTCTCCTAGAGTTCGAAACAAAAGACTTGAACTTAGTTTGGACAGACTTAGGTCACTCCCACTTCTAATAACTGCAGTGGCTAAATAATTAGAAGTTTTGAGTGAACTAAATAAATCAGGGTGTGCGCTTAGGTTTAGAGGTAAAATCAACTTCTCTCAAAGTGCATGTGCTATGTAGGGGAGGGGCGCATACCTGAAGGAAAATAAGATACCAGGGAAAATTGGGAAGGAGGGAATGGAAGCTAAATAAGCAGCAAATGTATATAGCTTTTGACCAGAGAAAGATATTTTAACATTGCTTTTGCCTTACAGGTATTTTAAGTTTTTATAGTCTAACTTATTGACTTCCTCCTTTATAATTTCTGATTTAATGTTTTCTTCAAAAAGAAATGCACATTTCTTGAAATTGTCAATTTTATGACACTTTTTTTTTTAAAGATTTTATTTATTTATTTGAGAGAGAGAGAGAGCATGAGAAGGGGGAGGGTCAGAGGGAGAAGCAGACTCCCTGCTGAGCAGGGAGTCCGATGCGGGACTCGATCCCGGGACTCCAGGATCATGACCTGAGCCAAAGGCAGTGGCTTAACCAACTGAGCCACCCAGGCGCCCCTTTATGACACTTTCTATTTATAATTTGGTTTTGATGCAATTGAGAATAACTGGATTGTTATGGTTTATTGCATAATATTTATTAATGGCTTATGACTAATAAAGAGGAAAGAACACTGATACATAAAAATACATATGTACACAAGGAGAAGTGGATGAGAGTCTAGGTGATTTTTTTTAACTTCTTAAAATACATATTTGATTTTTAAGATGAGTATTATTCAGCTTTTTATAATAATGAAAGGTAAATTTAATTGAAAGCATTTCAAATTCAGGTGTATATTGTTAATCACATTGCTAATTCTTTACAAACAATGACATTTAAAATTTTTTTAAATGACAACCTGGGGGCTGCCTGGGTGGCTCAGTTGGTTTAGCATCTGCCTTGATGATCCCAGGGTCCTGGGATCAAGCCCCATGTCTGGCTCCCTGCTCAGCAGGGAGTCTGCTTCTCCCTCTCCCTCTACTGCTCCCCCTGCTTGTGTTCTCTCTGTCAATTAATTAATTAATTAAAATAAAAAAACAATAAACAAATAAATGACAACCTGAATTCATAAGATAACACCCAATATTTTCCAAGAGGCACCCTATATTTTCTTATGTTGCTGGAAAAGTCATCTGTATTATTCTTATTGGATTAAAAAGTAAAAGTGATTATTTTAAGATCTCAGTGACTAAATTTACTTCTGGAAATGAAAAAAATTTCAAAGGTCAAGCTTAGAGACTGCCATTCTGCATGATTTTTATTCCATTGACCCAGGCTGATTTTGATGACTTCAAAATAGCTTCTGATTAGAAAGGATGCCACCTAGGCTAAAGCACTCTCAGTACCCACTTTAACAAAATGTACATTTTGCAAGGAATATTCCATGAAAGAAGCATTTGGTAAGCAAATTTAGAAAATAATGTCAGGGCACAATCTATAGTGAAATGTAATGAGAAAATATCATATTACTGTGATGTGATCAAAAATTGAAATGAAAACTGCAACAGTATTTATCTAGAATGATTACATTTTAAAGAACATCTGAACTTGAATGCAGTTTGGAGATTGATAGACTATTCAATTAACCAATATCCAATTTACTAGAGTAGAAAGTCAGGCAATCAGATGAGACTGGGTATGCAATCGTTTCCTATTTATGGGTTTTAAATGTATTTCAGAGATTAAACCAGAGTCTTTCCATTGCTTGCAATAAACAACACTTTTCATTCTTTTATTTATTATTTGCTTTTAAAAGATGTAGTCTGTATTTCCTTGACTCTTTACATTCCCAGTTTCAAGCAACGGATTTTTTTTTTTGCAGGATTTTGAATTTATTTATTTCTGATACTCTGATTTAATTTGAACCGTTAGTAATATCTCAAAATACCGAAATCTGAAGAATGCCCATGTAAGGGCTGCTACAACATTTGTATGTCACACTTGATTGTGCACTGCTTCAGAGTAGACACTTTGTAAAAAACAAACAAACAAAACAAAACAAAAAAACACAATGCCTGCCATTCATTCTACAATGACTAAGCTGTGTGTAATGAGTTAATATTTTTGGCAATAATTTTTAGTTTTTCTTGTTGTGGACTTTGCGTGGTTAAGGTATCTTTTCTTTAGTAGTATCTATGTTAAAAAATACTGAGTTTTTATTAAGTGCCATTTATTGTGCTAAATATTATGCTAAATACCAAGAATGCAAAATGAGTGAGTCCTCCTTCTTGTCTTGCAAATCGAGAGCGATGGGAAAGACAGATGGAAAAGAAAAAATTTCAGAAAAATGACTTTATATCGCAATGATAAAGATGAGTCTGGGGCACCACACAGAGGAGACCCCATCTATTCTCGAAGGAGATGGCTTGTGAAAGGTGTCATGGGGGCAAGTCAGAGTTAACAAAATCCAAAAAGGGGAAGGGTGTTGGGAAGTTGAGGGCATGTGGAGAAGAAAGAACCAAAATGAGGAAAGTCACATAGAATTAACTCTAAAATTAATTTTCCCAAGCTCATTTTATTGAGGGCTTTCCTTGAGGCAGGTGCTCAGTTCTTTATACACATTATTTTGAAACAATCCTGAGAAACAGGTACTATTTTTCACTCTGTGTTATGTGTGAGGAATAAAAACAGCTCAGTATTTGGTAGAATGTTAAGTATAAGGCATACAGTGATAAGAACATGAAACTAGAGCGATGCAGGGAACAGTCTAAAGAGGAACTAATCTTTTGAGTTAAGGAATTTAATTTTTAGTTGCTGGATGATACCATGTTTATGCCAGGTTGTCACAGAGAATTAGCATATTTACTGAACATTTGAGATAGGTTACTCTGGCCACTCTGTGGAGGGTGGACTCAACAGGCACACAGTGACGGGAGAGACCACGCTTGGAAGGTAAGCTGCAAGGCAAGGGATGTTAGGATTAGGAACCTGGACAAGTAGGAGCCGGGCAGAGAGGAGCCATCATTAATTCCACTGGCGGTTTGAGAATAACCTGCTTCTATTACAGCTCTGACATTTTTACTTAGCTGAAGTATTCACCATAAGGAATTCTCTTAAAAAATACAAAAAGCCCACAACTGGCCATTTAGTGTGGAGGCAAGGAGATAACCATTTTTAAAAGTGGCATTTCCTTCTTCAACTGCCTGAGAAATCAAATAACAGAATGCAAACAGTGTATGGGGCATCTTGCCCTAGTGACACGGAGAAAATGTTAGAGATTTTTGCTTTATGATGTCAGTGGCCACCATGCCTGGCTATTTAAAGCATTCCCTCCACCATTAGATCTAGGTGTCTCAGTTCATGAAAATACTGACAACAGGGAACGTAACGTCTCAGCCGCAAAAGAAATCATTTTATTTGTGCTATTTCAATGCATAGGTTCCTTTCATAGAAGCTGTTGTGAATCTGTCATCAATGCAAATCTGAAGGCATGTATGGTAGCAAAATGGACAGAAGGACAAACGCTTGGGTAGCAGACAGAGCTGGAAGACTTGGGCATGGACAAGAGACCAAGCAAACAAAATAGCCAAAAGTACAAAGGGGTAGCAAAAGCACCTGTTGTGGAATCGGTAAAAATGTGGGTATGTAACTACCAACTCTGGCAAGTCTCAGTCTTGTCAGGTGCTGGCCACAATCCAGTTTGCTGGTCACAAGCCAGTTTCTTCACTGGTATATGAGGTTTGGCTTGATGATTTCTAAAGTTTTTCTATGGTTCTGGCTATAATAGGGGGGCTCCAGATTTTGATGGATATCTAGGCAGGTGTGTTGAAAGACAGATATCAGGAGACAGCAAAGTAAAGATTCTTTAAAATCCAAGAGGGAGCACTACCTGCCTTCCTCCCAGGCATCCCTGAAATAATCCTTTCATTCTAGCAATAATAGAATATTCTAAGTGATATTGCCTCAACCATCTTGTAAGAACCAAAACTATTCCTTAATAGAGAACACATTTTAAAAAATCATTGGAAAATTTGAGTACTGGTGTTAAGGAATTTAAAATTAATTTAATGAAAAGCATCAACAAACTCTGTAAACAAAATATCTCAACTTCAAACTACTTTTCTTAGGCATTTACACACTGCCTTTAAGCTTAATGAAATCAATTTCCATAAATAATTTAAACTAAAACTCAAACTGAATCTTAAGATTCTTTTAAACATTAACTGCTTTAAATAAGAGATAGCAAATATATATTGATTACAAAGCATACTACTAGATGGATACTTAAAGCTATTTTAAATCCTCAACCGTGCCCTCATCATTTCTATTCTTGTTTTATACCTCCCAATGCTTATAGTAGTTCTTATTTTGATACCTTACTGGGATTAAACTATTATAGACTCAGTAGATGTACAATAAATTCCCAAGACAAAAATGATGATTAACTCTGCCTTGTCAACCAAATGATGCTTGTGTTGGGTCATTAGACCTGGTCGATCCTCCAAAGGAAAATTCACTGGTTACTAATCATTAGTTCAAGTATTGTTTTCAAGTATAAACTTCCTTTGTTACATCAATAATTTATTGGGTCCATTCTTTCCATGTAAGTCTTTTTTTAACCTAGATTTTCTCTACAAATTATGCCCACTCTAAGTTTTTAGTATTACATAATCCAATGGTTTTGTTTTAAGATTTTATTTATTTATTTGACAGAGAGAGAGAGAGAGAGAGAGATCGCAAGCATAGGGAGTGGCAAAGGGAGAAGCAGGCTCCCTGCTAAGCAGGGAGCCTGACACTGGGCTCTATCCCAGGACCCCGGGATCATGACCTGAGCCGAAAGCAGACGCTTAACCGACTGAGCCACCCAGGCACCCCTACATAATCCAGTGTTTTCCCTGCTTTTAGATATTATTAAAAACATATGGATGTCTAAATACCACGTTCATAGCAGCATAATCCACAATAGCTGAAATGCGGAAGCAACCAAGTATCCATTGATGGGTGAATGGATAAGCCAAACTGTGGTATAATACAATGGATTATTATTCAGCCTTAAAAGATAAGGAAATTCAGACATATGCTACAACACAGATGAAACTTGAGAACATTATACTAAATGAAATAAGCCAATCTCAAAAAAGACATATAAAGTATGATTCTGTTTATACGAGATACTTAGAGTGGTCAAAATCGTAGAGACAAAAAGTAGAATGGTGGATGCCAGAGGCTGGGGGAGGGTAGGGGAATGGGGAGTTAATGTTTAATGTGTATAGTTTTAGTTGTACAAAATAAAAAAATCTTGGAGATGGATTGTGGTGTTAGTAGTACATCATCATGTATCTATTTTAATGCCACTACACTGTACACTTAAATGGTTACAACAATAAATTTTATGTTATGTGTATTTTACTACAATAAAAGATATTGGGGGGCGCCTGGGTGGCTCAGTTGGTTGGGCAACTGCCTTTGGCTCAGGTCATGATCCTGGAGTCCCGGGATCGAGTCCCGCATCGGGCTCCCTGCTCAGCGGGGAGTCTGCTTCTCCCTCTGACCCTCCTCCCTCTCATGCTCTCTGTCTCTCATTCTCTCTCTCAAATAAATAAAATCTTAAAAAAAAAAAGATATTGGGAAGGAAACAAAAACAAACAAGCAAACATAAGATGTCTTATCTGTATGTAATTCTACCCAGTAAGTCCTTCAAAAGATTTCTTTCATACTAGATGAAGGATCAAGTCTATATAGTCAGGTCTCTATAGAACATCTAGCTACTACACCAAACTGAAATACACTGTAGAAACCTCTTTCTGCCTGTATATTTCATGTGGATTTGGGACTAATTTTTCCTTCCTATTTTTGGTGTAGCCACTAACTTCTTCAGGATTATTTGAATAATTAACAGCCTCACCCCCATATTTGTCATTACCTATTACTCTGAGAGAAGCAAGCACATCTTTGCAGTTTATAAGCAAACATATACTTAATAGAAGAAACAGTTTATGCATATAATTAATACTTCCTATTTTTGTATTGCAATCAATATAATATACTTTATGCTAATTTGTTACATTTAAATTTCACTATGAAATCATAGCCTTTCAGGAACAGAATTTGTTTCCATTAATTATGAGGGCTTTTTGTGTCATTATTAATTTAAAATTGTCACAGTTAGCCATTATGAGACCCTTTAATATGGTTCCTTTGTTCTTTTAATACAGGGCTCCCAGCAGGCATCCCTGAAAGAATCCTTCCTTCTAGCAATAATAATATATTCTAAGTCCAAATAGATTTTTTCTTCCCCTAAAACATGTAATCAATCATGTTCAAGGAGCATAGTTATTTTTTAGCAAAGAACACAATGGAAAACAAAATCATAAGAAAAGGTAAGTACTGGTTAAGGAAATTTGTTGGGTTTGTTATTGGACTTCTCTCACTGAACACATGGAAAAGATATTTGTTTTTGTTAATTTATTTTCATTGGTATTTCCAATTTAACATATCACAATGTTAACTTGTTGTCAGATGGGAGTTTTATTAATTACTAATATTTTCCATAAGACTGAAAAGCAAGAGTGGGTGTTGCAGACAGAATTAGTAAATTGATTCTGGGGACAGAGGTTCTTTACCTAGCTTTGTATTGCTTATTGGGTAAATATATTCCAAAGCCAAGAGCCATTAGTCATAACCAGAAGAAAGATAAACATTTGCTTACTGAATCATGCCTCTGTGAAGGGGACAAAGGGAGGCATTAGGGTAATATAACCGGATTAGAGTGACATGAACCCAATAGTAAGTGGTAGCACTGAATAAGGGATGGGACTCAGGCTCCAAAGCTGACAGATGATAGATGATGGATAAAAAGATGATAGATAGAGAGATAGATAGATAGATAGATAGATGATAGATAGATATCACACATTATTTGCTCTCTAATTAGCATAATCAGGTGTGATTAACATTCAGATCAGTAGACTGAGTAAAACAAACTGCCTTTCCCAATATAGGTGGGCCTCATCCAAACACTGAAAGCTTGCCTGGAATAAAAAGGCTGAGTAAGAATGAATTTGCTCTCTCTGCCTGACTGTCTTTGAGATGAACATTGGTCTTCTGTCCTCAAACTCAGACTTGGATCAGAACTTACACCATCCATTCTTCTGGGTCTCCAGCTAGCCAACCACAGATCTTAAGACTTCTCAGCCTCCGGGGCGCCTGGGTGGCTCAGTTGGTTAAGCGACTGCCTTCGGCTCAGGTCATGATCCTGGAGTCCCTGGATCAAGTCCCGCATCAGGCTCCCTGCTCAGCAGGGAGCCTGCTTCTGCCTCTGACCCTCCCCCCTCTCATGAGCTCTCTCTCTCTCATTCTCTCTGTCTCAAATAAATAAATAAAATCTTTAAAAAAAAAAAAGACTTCTCAGCCTCCATAATCATATGATTCAATCCCTCATAATAAATTTAAATGTGTATAATAGAATAATATATAAAATAATTAACATAATAATATGCATAATAATATGAATAGCAATATGTATCTCAGTGGTACTGTTTTTCTGGATAACCCTGACTAATACAGATTGCAATACTTGTTATGTAAAACAGAAAAATCAAGAAATAAAAATTAAGTCATTTAGTAATCTGAAATAAATACCCGAAGAAAAAGCTAACATAGTTCCAAATGATTGTGCCAGAGGAAGGAGAATTAAGATAGGAAATGAATGAATCAGGGGACTATGTTTTTCAATATAAATCTTGATAAATTATTTGGTATTTTAAACTATTTACAGGTATTTCTATGAAAGTAAAACAAATAAAAATACTACTGACCCAGGATAAAGGGTATTGGGGAAACTGAGGTAAAGCAGACTTTAAGACTATGACTCTAGGAAAAGTAGGGAAAGCTTTGGATATTTCTTAGAAACTACAGTAAAAGATGTGTCCTCTTTGAAACCAGAGAAAAAAACCATATGGGGGAAAAAAGGGTTAAAATGAGAAGCACTGACAACAAGCTGTGATGAGAAGAATAATAGCTTACCTTCACTGAGTGCGTAAGCTGTAAGAGGCACCTTCAAACTGCCTTGCATGAATTAATCAATATAATACAATTTTAAGTGGTAGGTGCTATTACCCTAAATGTACAGATGGGGTAAGAAGCACACAGAAACCAAGAAGCTTCCCAAAGGTCACCCAGCAAAAAATGATTTAAGGGAGTTTGTATTTGAACCGAAAGACATTTTGTTCCATTTTGAGTCCCCATGCTCCACTGCCTCTTAGGGAACTGATACATATAATAGAAGAAAGAAATGAAGGAATTTGGGGTAGGATGAAGAGTGTAAGTAACGATGTGGAAGGAGGAAAGTATAGCTGACAAAGTAGACGCAGAGTGGTCTTGAGAGAATACGATTCTGTACCTAGCAATGATGCTGCCTGACTGTGTGCCTTGCAGAGGCCATCTCTGACCCTTAGTCTCTCCACCCTAAAATTGAAGAATTTTTCTAGACTAGCTCTGATGACTTCTATTTTTAAAGTTTTTATTTAAATTCCAGTTAGTTAACATATAATATAATATTAGTTTTAGGTGTACAATATAGTGATTCAACAACTCCATACGTCACCCACTGCTCATCAGGACAAGTGTCCTCCTTAATCCGCATCACTTATTTCCCCGGTCCCCCACCCGCCTCCCCTCTGGTAGCCATCAGTTTGTTTCCTATAGTTAAGAGTCTTCTAATTAAAAACAAAACAAAACAAAACACAAAAACATAGAGGCAAAATTTTACTGAAAAGATTACTTAAGCTGTGGAAGTATCATCTCAACTTCCCTATCCTTATATTTTCAGAGAGCAGGGAAGCTTCAAAATTATAGATTGATCTGGCAACCCCTATGGAATATTGCTTATTCTCATCTTAAGTGGGAAAGCTAAAACTACCTTCTCCATTCATTTTTCTCATAGGCGTTGTTCCACTCATCCCTTTATCCTATGTTTATTTTATTTTTTTAAAGATTTATTTATTTTAGAGAAAGAGAGAGCACACACAAGCCGGAGGGGCAAAGGGAGAGGGAGAGAGAATCTCAAGCAGACTCCACGCTGAGCACAGAGCCCCACGCTGGGCTCGATCTCACAACCCTGAGATTACGACCTGAGCTGAAACCAAGAGTCAGATGCTTAACCAACTGGGCCCCCAGGCACCCCTATTTTTCTTATTAATGACATTTCCTATGACTCAATATCATAAACTGGGTACAAAAAAAAATGTAATATCTCTCATGACCATAGCATTAAATTAGTGGTTCTCAGCCCTGCATGCTTATTAGGACTGCAGAGTTACAGGGCGCCTGGCTTGTGGAGCTGGTGGTGTCTGACTCCTGATTTCTGCTCGGGTAATGGTCTCAGGGTTTTGAGATCAAGCCCTGCTTTGGGCTCCCAGCAGCCCCCTGCACTCAATCTCTCTTTCTCTCTCAAATAAATAAATTTTTAAAAGAAAAAAAAAAAAAAGAACTGCATAGCTGAAGACAAAACAAAAACAACAATAACAATAAAACACGTGCCTGATCCTCATGACCCAAGTCTGAATTAATTGGCAATTAACATGGTTTTAAAGGTTGGAGACCCTAATATGAAGCCAGTTTTTGGAAACCCTGTAATAGATAAATAAATTTAGCATACGCAGACAAACCATGAACTAAAGACTTACAAGTGAACCTTGGCAAATAGATCATTATCCATCATTCCATGTGCTTTCTGTATGAAAATCACCAGTTAAACGCTTTTGTAAAAAAACTATTCTGATTAATTTAAATTAGAAAGGGACAAGATTACTCAAAGGATGTAGTGTGGCTCAAATAACTTATAACTAGGCAATGCAAAGGACAGGACCCAAAACATCTTCTGGGACCAAAGTAGCAGAACTGATGGGGCTTTTCAGGCCCCTATCATTGGGATAAACTAGCTTCAATCATTTTGTTATTCTTATACCTTCTCAAGATTTAAAAACCTGACAGGAAGAGCCTGGTTGCCCAAGTAGGTCATAGTCCCCATTAATAAAAGAGGGTAGAGTCAAGACAGCACAGTGGAAAGCACAATGAGCAAAGGGTAATTCTCCAAAGGGAAATCAAGATTTCATTACCAATGACAAGGAGATAGATGATGAACAGTCAAAACCAGTAGATAGCCAATCAAAATTCCATTTCCTTACATACATCCCCTTACTACCATGAGCAATACTACTTTTAAAAATAGCCAATATATAAAAGTTCGAACTTACATATCATCGGACAATAATTATATCCATTAACAAAAGCTTTCTTGCACCATTCCTTTAATGAAAAATCTCAGTTGCATTAAAATATGATTCTATTAATAAATATGACTCACAACATGTTTTAGTTTTCTATCAGTTTTGTAGAAAAGAATATATAACTCTAGTGGGACCTTCAGCATCTTTTTAAATCTTCAATAGTATTGTGTTAATTTGTTGAATACAATTCAGTGGAAACTTAAGTTGCCAATGAGACTCTGGTTATCTAGAGAGTTGATAGGGCATAAAAGAAACTTATGCTAGCATCAGAGAGGTCTAGAGTGCTCTTCTCCCCAGAGCTTACTCCTGGTAATAGAGGTTCTTTTGAAAATGCATTATTTCAAAATTGTGTACCTTGTCTCCGCTATGTTCCTTCAAAACACTTTCCTGGCACTGCTGTGTACACCTTTTATGTTTTTAATTTTCCATTTATAACACACCTAGAGGACATTTTGAAATACACTGGATGCAAGAGTCTGTATGACCATATCCTTTCCATAGAAACTTCCACAGTTTTGTATCTATAAATGCTATGGTTTCTTGTTAGATTATTGTAGAATTTAAGTATGCTTATATGCAGTATTTCATATAAGATATATTGGAAGGTTTAGGGTGATATTTATTAAAAGAGAAACAGATTATAGTCATCTTCCAGAAAGACAAAGAGCTTGAATTAATCTTCCAAGAAAACATAGATCTCAGATCAAATGAGAAGTATTTTAGTAAATCAGGCTAAAATGGCTTTTTCTAATAGCACTATGTCCATGTGGTAGATAAATGTATCATTTGCTCAAAAGAAGAGTTACTAAAAATGGCTTTTCCCAACAGATTTACTTCTTTGATCGGGTTAGATCAGATGAAGAAAAGGAGCGTGAAGATGTAGAGCCGTCCTCAAGAGAATTCCCCAAGGGTTTTCTCAAACACCTAATCTGACCATGGTCATAAATCTTCAAAGTAAGCAGAGGTATAATAATATTTGATAAATGAGAAATGACGGCTAGAGAGGACCTCCATTTTCATACTAGTTTGGAATTATCTACCTACTGATCAGAAGGTGATCAGAGGCGCTTGATAAAATATAAAAGCCTATCCTGAGACCTTATGAGACTATGAAGCATTCTTAGAATAAAACCCAAGAGAAGATGTAAATTCAGAGAAATAAAACTGAGAAGCTGTTTCCCTGGGGGATTTTTTTAATTGAGTAAAGGAAGTTGAATGCCCGAGAAGTGCATGGAGGTATTGACAGCCTTGTAGGGCTTGGATGACAAATGTACATTGGATTCTTGAAAGATACATCCCAGATTTAAGGATTAATTAGAAGTAGCTCAGTCCTCAGTGACTGCAAAGCAATTTTAGATCATTCGGAAACCTTGAGTTGGATTAATTGATTTAGATTACTAGTATCTCCAGGTACTTTGCAAGACAAAAAGTAAACTTGCTTTTCTACAAAGAACTGCTACAAATAATTTTTCAACTATGTCCTTAATACACAATGCAAAAATAACAGGACACACAGAGAAGAAATAAAACATGAAAGAAAACCGGCACAGACAAATTTAAAATGAACGAATCAAAAGGGACTCTAGAAAAAAAAAAAGGTACCATGAAAACATGATCAACAAACATTGACAACATTTACATATATGGAACACTACACCCAAAAATTGGGGAATGCTTTTTTTCATACCAAGCATACATAGATCATTTGCAAAAAAATGACTATATATTAATTTTGAGAGTCTCCAACACCACTAAGAGGTTTAATAATTCACTCTGAGGACTCACAGGGCTCAGCATATAGTAGTTCTCACGACTATGATTTATTAGAGCAAAAGAATACTGTTATGGGCTAACCTGTGTCCCCCCCCCCAATTCATAGATTGAAGACTTAAACCCCTATATGCCTATAGTATATGACTGTACCTGGAGATAGGGCCTTTATAGAGGTGATTAAGTTGTAATGAGGCCCTTAGAGTGAGTCCTAATCACTAGTATCTTTATAAGAAGAGGAAGTCTGGACACAGAAAGACACAGAGAGGATGTGCATAGAGGAACAACCGTGTGAACAGGCAGCCAGTGGGAGACCTTCTGCAATCCAAGAAGAGAGGCCTCAGGAGAAGCCAAGTCTGTCAACATATTGATCTTGGATTTTTTGAATACAGAACTGTGAGAAAATGAATTTCTGCTGCTTAAGCCATCCTATATGTGGTATTCTGTTATGGCAGCTCTAGAAAACAAATACAGATACAAGAAAGTTAGCAAAGGGAAAAGGCATATACAATTAAGTACCAAGGAAATCAGGTACAAGCAAAGCTTCCAAGGGTCCTCTCCAAGTGGGGTCACACAGGACACATAATTTCTCCAGCACCTAATTAAGACATGTGTGAAATGTCACTAGTCTCATTAGACACACTCAGTGGCCAAGGGCTTTACTGGGAGCTGGTCATCTAAGCACCCTCTGGCTATCACATATCAAAGTTCCAGACTCCCAGAAGGAAAGCAGGTGTTCACCACAAACCATATTGTCTGTACAAACAATGCAGTCCCCAGGAACCACTCTTATCAGTCAGGAATCCCCCTGAAATCTAAGTTAACAGACCGCAGCCCAGGGCCAATTTTGCAAGTAAGCTTTTCTGAGGATAGTTTCAGTTCTGCTATTTCAACTCTTCTGCACAATCCACCCCTTGCCCTCTGCCCAAGGCACATTTACAGCAAAATGATTATCAAGATGCTCACCAAATGGCAGTATTATCTCAGTCATAACTTTTAAGGGGTCATGGATTTATTCAGTTAAATCCCATTTACCATAAAAGTCTGTCTTAAAAAGCCAAGCGACTTCCTCCTAAAGTTGGTGCATTACCTTTTTTACCTGGTCCATGGCACCAATTTAGCCCCAGAAGAACTCTGGCCAGTAAATCAGAGTTGACCTGAATGCCTTCCAGAGCTGAGGTAGTGTCAAGATAGTCAGGACACACATGTAAGAAGTACAATGCCAGAGGGCATATTCATCACGTTTATAATAAAGAGTTTTTACCATTTTTAGGGCCCCCCAAGCAGGATGTACATTAATCAGGCAGTATATGTTAATAGGGCCTCTGATGTGGCCTCCACCATATTACCCTAGCCTTCTATGTTCAGTCCACGTAATTCAATTCAGTCATTGGTTTCAAAAGGACAACCTGAAGCTGTCAGTTCCAAATAGTTTTGCTTGTCTCTGACACCAGTTCATCCTCCTCACAAATGTGGATGGAAACTGGAGGTGTATTGTGTGGAAAGTGCTAGGGTCAACCCCTGCTGTCTCCTAGACAGGTGATAGGCTTAGCAGTGAGATTGTATCAAAATGCTCAGAGCAGCCTGGAAAATCAACACTGGGGATTTTTCTCTCTTTTCTGGGAGGAAGGGAGGAAGAATAAGCTTCTAGGAACAGTTTTGAAAAACAAAGATTGTTAATCCTTCTCCATGCCCTGCACTTGCCCAGGTGCCAGGGTTTTGCCTTTTCTGAGTTGTTTTATCTAAGTGTGTCTCATTCGGCAATCGTGCCTTTACAGTCTTTACTTTATCCCCTACTCCCACCCATATCACTCATCTATAAGGGTTGTATTTAAGACCGTCCAAGTATTTTCGCAGAGCAAAACAGAACAAAACAACATTTTATACAACTTAATCAGAAAGGCACATCATGCTTAGAAATTAAGTTGAAGTACTGGATTTTCAAACATTTTTGAAATGAGTTTACACAACCTCCCATCCCTTTTATTCTAATCATTTACTGAGTGAGCAACCTAAAAAGAATCTCCCCTTTCTGAAGGCGGCTGTATTTATTAATAAAATTGCCTTACTGCAGTGTGTGCACCAGGAGAAATGTGCAGGAAGTGGACTCAAGCGATCAGTTCATTGCTGCAAACTACAACTAATCAGGAAAACCAAACACAACTGATCAACAGCAGTGAGACATCCCCTCGTGGGTCAAGAGTCTCACCTGTCAGGAGCGGGTGGAGGGTTCACAGTCTCCATCATGTGCCCTCCTCCCAACTTGCAGCTATTAGCAGAGATCACAATTTAGGAATACAATCATTTTCAAAATATAAAGTTGATTAGGAACTCAATTTCAGATAGTTCTATCAAAGAATGGTCCCTTTTCTGTGGGCATTTGTATGTGACACAGATGGTCCAGTCAACATCAAGGATATCTTCATAGTTTGTGGCCCCTACACAGGAGGGTCCTAAATCTGCAGCCATCTTGGAACCTGAGCTTTGCTCATTAAGCCCATGGCTGCCTTCAGTTCTGCAAAATCCATGCTGAGACCAAAACAGCCCATAACAGAAAATACTAGGTTTCAGCTTGGAGTCAGGTCCAAGCAATTATTATTTGCATTCAGATTTTTAAAAAAGCCAGTGGCTTTTCTTCAGCAAAGGTAAGATTCTACAGGGTCAGACAACTGTGTTCCAAGTCCAGGTGACAGGCAAGGATTTCCTGAGCCTTTTATGTTTCATAGGTGTTAGAGTCCAAATTGATCCACTCAAAAAAATGCACATTAAGTTAGAAACTTATCTGCCTCTAAGGGTCAGATATCTGATTTCATAAGAGCTCATTAGCAACTACGAACTGTTTTTACAACATCAAAAATGTATCTCCATTTGGAGATTGATTCTCTGTTCATGTGTCTCCCTTTATTCAGAAGCTCTAATAATAAGCAAAAATCAGAGCCAAAAACATCAGTTATAAAGACATGTTTCATTTTAAATGCTTAAAGAATTTAAATTGCAACCAACCCACCAGTGACAAAAAGCAAGGAATGTGTGTCCCACTAGCACTTCACTTTGTAGCTTCCCCCAATTATGATGAGCTCTCTAGAATTCATGGAATTATAAGCATTTACAATTTTTATTATATATGCAGATGCAATAACTGCGAAATACAAAGCCAGTTAAAATCTCCTTTTTATGCTGTTGCAAATTTATTATAACTTCTATCAGTAAATTCCACATTCACAGGTTTAAGATTACAATTGCCAGGGGAATGCAAGACAGAGGCAGGGGTCCTGCTGCAGTGCAAGCAGTTAGGCTGAAGAAATGACAAGAATGTTCCTTTTATCCCCACTTTGGCTCACCTAAAACTTTGCTCCAGCTCTGGGAACTGATTTAACCTTTTTTATCCCACCTGGAGGAGAGAAACAAACTTTGCATGTCTAGCTCATCCAGTGCTCACATTTAGGGATGTTTCTCCTTCTAAAGGAAGAAAAGACAAACAATAAAACACATCACCCAGGTTGCATTTTTTTTCCTCCTCACTTTAGATAGAATGCCATACACTGCTAGAGAATACAGCAAGCCAACTCTCTTGAAGGGGATATATCATTTTCAAATCCACACGCAACTTTTACCTCTCACAATAGACAACAGTTCAGCGGCTGTTTCATACCATGGATGACTTATAGACACCCAGGAAGTGAGGGCTCATCATTCTCTGCCTCTCAAGTATTCCTTTTTCAAACAATGTTTTCACCACATTTCACTGTGTCAGGGTTAGGCTAGCATATCCCACTTCTGACACCAACTATTTCAGGGGAAGACTCACAGGAATCAGCATAATCTTATTCAGGGCTATGATATATTACAATAAAAGGGTACCAAGAAAAATCAACAAGGGGAAAACTTGATGAGGTGAAGTCTGGAGGAAACGAGGTTCAAGCTCTTTTGAGTCCTCTTCCAGTAGAGTCACACAGGACACACTTAATTCCTCCAACAGTGAGTTGTGACAGGCATTTGAAATGTTGAAATGAGGGAAACTCATTAGATACTGAGTGCCCAGAGTTTTACTGAAGGTTGGTTAGGCAAACATCTTTTGTCTCTCACATACCAAAAATTCAGATACCCAGAAGGAAAGCAGGTGTTCAGCATAAACAACATTATCTGTAAAAACATTTTAGTCACAGTGAGTAGCTCTTCTCAGTTTTGAAAATGATGGGAATCCTCCCAATATCTAAATTCCCATATATCAGCCCAGAGCCACCCTTCAGAAAGGCCTTTCTATACTAATTTCAGACTGACATAGACCCATTTAGTAAGCCTCAATAAATGTCAAAGGTTAAATACAGCAATGTTCTCTTATCACAATTCAGTTAAACTAGAAATAATAACAAAATATTACAAGTTAATCTCTATATTTGAACAATATGATATATAAGTATATATATATGTGGGGGGGCAAGTAAAAAAAATCACAATGAAAATAAAATATTTTGAACTAAATTCATTAGGAATCAAGAATAGAAGTTTGAAATCATCATATTATGTCACTACAGCCTCATCAGGGTGGCTAAAATACAAAAGACTAAAACTACCAAGATTCGGTGAGAATGTGGAGCAAATAGATCCCTTAATCACTTTCTTGTCAGGGTAAGTTGGTACAACAAAACTGTCAATAACTTATGCAATGACTGGGATTCATGAAATTGTAGATAAATGGAGAGTTGTGATGGGGAAGTTGGGTGCTGTCAATGTTCTCTTTATGAGCAATATGTAGATTAAATAGGTAACTGCTTTGGGCTTTTTTTTTTTTTTTTGAGCAGTATATTTTAGTTTTGTACCTCTTTAGGAAAATATTTACTATTTCACATTAGACAACAGTTTAAGAGAAAAACAGAAATGTTGCTCAGAGAATGAAAGTAAATTATTTCAGAACATCATATATTTATGTCTTAGAAGCCAACCTTATTGAGTGTCTCAAACAGGATTTTTGTTATACATTGTACAACAAAGTTTATGGTATATCAATTCTTCCAAATGTAACCACATGTCTCTGTGATGTCACTGAAGCTAATAGTACTGGATTCATATAAAATTAATATTCAGAAACTGTCCGTAATCCAAGTTTGCCACACCTTTTAAGCCATTAAATTATTCCTAATCCTGGCACCCATAAGCTAACTACATTTTCAATTTTCAAGATATCCAAGTTAGGTCTCATATATTCCTTCATTTATTCATAAAATAAATATCTTTGAGCACATGGACATTTTGAGGACTTCCATATTATGTTGGAAGGGATCTGGAACCCCTTGAAGAACATAATAATGCCATTAAAAATTTTAAAATATAAACATGCACACATATGTACATGCATACATATTTGTACATATATATGTATCTATATCTATCTAACATACAGGCATATACTTAGGTAAATATATATTTACATATCTATTTTGTAAGACAAACTGAAAATAAAAATGAAGGCAACATCTCTCTAGATAGGAAATAAAATGTAAATAAATGCACAGAAGTGAGTGGGGGTTAAAGTGACTTTAAAAATAAAACAAAATTGGGATCCTGGATTAGAAACTGGCAGAGAAGTCTTGGTATTCATTTCCTATGTAATTTTAGAGGAGACAGTCATGTGTGCTGGGATCCTGGGCACAGACTGGATTTCTCAGCCCATGTATGACGACTAAAAACAATGACATACTGCTATTAGGGCTTTAATCATAATGAAGCTGAAGCTTACAATGATAGAAGGAACAGACAGAACCATGGATCTTGATCTAGACATGTCATTTATTAACTTGGGAACTGATTTATTTTCCTTTAAGGAAACAGTCCTTGACTGCCAATATTAAACCTTACTGTGAAGAGGATCCTCACTACAGTATTTGAAGGCATCTGTAAAACCAGTAGGTATAGAGGGATACATTTGGAAAAATAAGAAGGAATTACCTGTAGAAAGGGAAAGTAGGCATTGTAGATAGTGGCAAAAATAATGAACAGGACAGAACAAAAAAACAGAATTTTAAGAGGCCAACATTCCATTTGGCTAAGACAGAGTGAGCACAAGGTAAAGTGGCTGACAATGAAGGTAGAGGTGTGGGCAGTGCTGCTAAGTCGTGTATACTTTGACTGTCATTTCAAAGCATTTGAATTTTATATAAACCACAATGGGAAATCATTGGAAGACTGTAGGTAGTCGAGCATCTTAATATGATTTGTTTTAAACTTATTATTCTGACTTCTCTGAGGACAAAAGATCTGATGGGAGAAGCATGAAAGAGAAATACCAATAATGAGGCTATTTCAGCAGTTAAGGCACAAAATAATGATAACCTGAAATTGACCAATCCCCTAAAAATGGAAAGTAGGCAGATTTAAGGCATATTTTGAGGGAAAAAAAATGGCATCAAATGTTGATTAATATTATATATAAAGAGAGGAAAAATGAAACCAAGGATGACCCCACAAGTTTGTTTTGGGAAACTGGAAGGAGAGCTTTAAGTTGGAAATCATTAGCATCTACATGTTATATATTGCCAGTGG
Source organism: Leptonychotes weddellii (assembly GCF_054177405.1). Classification (NCBI taxonomy): domain Eukaryota; kingdom Metazoa; phylum Chordata; class Mammalia; order Carnivora; family Phocidae; genus Leptonychotes; species Leptonychotes weddellii. Next base: position 90,774,426 of record NC_138371.1, on the reverse strand, counting down.
GATAGATGAGATTACCTATAAAAAATATGTAGCAATGAATGGATAAATATAGTTAACATTTATTGTCTATTAGCTGGATTCCAGGAAGAGTGCTAAGCACTTTACGTGACTTATCTTGTTTAATCTTTGCAACAACTCTGGGAAATAGGTAATGTTATTATACACCATTTAAAGAAACAAAAAAACATGATTTTGAAGGGTTATGCAATTGTCCCATAGCTACACAATTAGTAAATGGTGGAGGCTATTTTTAAATTCATACAGTCTGAATCTAGGACCTGTAAACTTAATAGCTATTATTACTGTCCTGGGAAAAAAGAAGCATGCTTTGAATCAAGCCTTAAAGAGGTCAATTTAAAAAGCAAGCAGTGGAGGAACAGCCTACACAAAAGACTGGAGAAAAAAAAAAAGTGTCCTTGTATTAGGAACAGAAAGGGAATCAAGAAAGGGGTATGTTTCAAAATGATAGATGTGGTAGTTCTGGAATGTTGCTGAGACAAAGCCAAAAAATGGCAACCAAATTTTACATTACTAAAGTTATCACTAATTTTAGCAAGTACATTTATACTAGACTGTTGAGTACATGATTTAAGCTGGAGGTCTATGTGGCATCAAAGGAAAAAAATAGAATATGATATCCTGAGAATGACTGAGGAGAGGGAGGAGAAGAGAGAGGATGAGACAGGAAGAGAGAGAGAGAAATCAGTGATGTAGGAATGGGAGGAGAAGAAATAAAAAGAAAAGTCTGAACATGTAAAGAGAAAAAGGTGTTGTCCTTTCAGGACAGAAGTGGTCCTGTGTAACCAATCTACCTCCAGGTGGTTGGTTGATGGTGCTGAAAAATAGTATCAGGGGCTTGGCATTGGTTTTGGCCTTTGGCAAGTTAAGCACTCAGCAATGAAAGTTACTAGATTATTTACTGAGTCACTTGGTCACCTGAAAATCCCCATGAGGACATAGATGTGGTTGAGATAAAGAAGCTGATGGGAAAGAGTAGGTGGAAGTCATGGGCATCTGCACCATTGGGTCATGTAACTTACTCATAACTTCATGATTTGTTTGAACCTCTATTTTATATACTGCTTTCATTTGATGATGAAGTCCTGCTGTGATCAACCAAATTTATAACTTAGTCTTTTAGAGAACACCCAGATAGTGATGGTAATTTTATGGCCAGTGGTCAAGCATTCAGATTCTATTAGGGACCATAGAAAACCAGAAACCAAGGGAAATAGTTAAATGTCAAGGAAAGGAGAGCTTTATTCCAAAACTGTAAAAGACTGTGCTATGATTCACCTGGGTCTATGAGTTTTACACAGCATTTTTTTAATCTGCCACACATATTTCAACCACCATTGGATCTATTTAGCCACATAAACTATCAGAGCAGCCTACAAAGCATCCTGGGCCTGTTCCAGAACCTTTCTTTCCTTCTCCCCCCCCTTTTTTTTTCTTTTTAAGATTTTATTTATTTATTTGTCAGAGAGAAAGAGAGAGAGCCAGAGAGTGCACAAGCAGGGGGAGTGTCAAGCAGAGGGAGAAGCAGGCTCCCCGCTGAGCAAGGAAGCCAATGTGGGACTCAATCCCAGGACCATGGGATCATGACCTGAGCCAAAGGGAGATGCTTAACCAACTGAGCCACCCAGGTGTCCCCAGAACCTTTCCTTTTCTGAGCCTGTCATAGTCCCTTTGGGCTGCTATAACAAAAGTACCAGAGACTGATGGTTTATAAATAATGGAAATTTATTTCTTACAGTTTGGGAGGCCAGAAGTCAAGATCAAGAGGCCAGCATGCTCAGGTTCTGGCAAAGGCCCTATTTTGGGCTGGAGACTGCTGACCTCTTATTGTGGTAAAAGGGGCTAAGGAGCTCTGTGGGGTCTCTTTCATAAGAACACTAATCCCACTCATGAGGGCTCCACCCTCATGACCTAACCACCTCCCAAAAGGTCTCATCTTCTAATACCATCACATTGGACATTAGGATTTCAACATACAAATTTCAAGAAGACACAAATATTCAGAAACCCATTCAAAGCTGGAAGTCTTTGGGGTTATTTGGTGTATAATGTGTAGAAACACAACTTGGTAAGTAGTATACCCCTCTGAAGAGTTCCACCAGACACCATGTTTCTTAGCTGTGGGACTGTCATATGCAGTAACTTATCCTTCACCTTGGAAGGGATAACTCAACATGCCCCAGACCACAGGAGAGGCAGATCTCTAAATTCTTATAGGATTTATTTTCCACCCTCTTCCATGTATGTGCTGGACCAAAATGTCTAGCAGTGACCTTCTTCACTAGTTCCATTCAGCATCATGTCCCCAGTGTAATAGATCGGGTGATATAGTGTATTATGAATTGGTGATCAAGGCAGGGGAGTTGATTTTGACATGAGGTAAGATGACTAGGATGCACTGTAGACCTGCTAGTTGAAAGCAAACTGCTTTTGATGGTCTTCATTAATCAGTAGAGAGAAAAAGGTATTTGCCAGACCCATAGCTACCTACTAGAGAGTAGGGAATGTGGAAAGTTGCTTCCAAAGGTAGTGCCATGAAACTAAAATTTTATTATACTAATGAATTCAGTAAGAATTCAAACAGAAGAGAATTAGCTTTTTTCATTGTCTATTGCTTCAGCTGGGAAATCTTGAATAAATAGGGATGACTCACTGTTTGGGGAGGGCCTCTCAGCCACATCTGGTCCCTGGGCTAGGATGACTTGAAAGTTGGGTTTAGCTTTGACTGAGTACCTGCCTGCATGTGGTTTGGGTTTCCTCACAGCATAAGGGACTCAGAATAATCAGAATTTTAACATGGTGACTGAGCACTCTAAGAGCAACTTTTTGTGTGTGTGAGGAAGGCAAAACTACATGAGCTCATTTGATTGAGCCTTAGATGTCACAGCCCCACTTCTGCTGAATTCTGTTTGTTAAAAACAAGCCATACATTGTATTAGTTATCTATCGATATTTAAGAAATTAACCCAAAATTTAGTAGCTTAAAAAAAGACTTATTATCTCAATTTCTGTGGATCGATAATCTGGCTGACTCTGCCTCAAGATTTTTCACACATCTGTAATCAAAGTATCAGCCAGAGCTGCTGTCTCATCCAAAGCCTTGACTAAGGGAGGATTTACTTCCAAGATCACTTATGTGATTGATAGCAGGATTCAGTTCCTCTTTGGCTGTTGGCCAGAAACCTCCCTCCATTGGTTGCTATATGGCCTCTCCATTGGGCAACACACACCACGACAGCTGGTGTCCATTAGAATAAGAAAGAGAGAAAGCAAGACAGAGAAAGGAGAGGAAAAGACATGTTTATGTAAGCCAATCTCAGAAGGGAGGTGCCAACATTTTTGCCATATTGTATTCATTAGAAGAAAGTCATTAAATCATCCCAAAATGAAAGGAAGGGGATTCTACAGGGTGTGACTGCCATAGCAGGAGTGGGGAGACTTACCGGGGGGGACATTTTAGAGGATGCCTTCTACAGTCTACCCTCTGACCCTGAATAACTTATATACCTTCCACATTCAATATACATTTGTTTTCCCAAGTTCCCCCAAAATTATGTCATATTACATCCAGCTTAAAATCCAGAATCTCACTATATAACTTGTTTTGAGGTATGATGAAGCTCCTCAGATATAGTGCCATAAGTTCAGGACCTTACGTACAATTCTTCTCATTGTGTTGACTTATAAGACTAGAGACTAATTTTGTCACACAAGCACTCATATAGTAGTGGGACAGGCATAAGATAATCTCTATAGACATTCCTGTTAAAAAAAAATGTGGAGATAAGAAGCAAAAAGTAGTCACTGACAAATTCTGAAATTCAGCCAAGTCAAATGTTGGCAACCCTTTGATTAGGTCTCAAGGCCTGAGAATAATTTTCCATGGCTCTCTTCTTCTTTGTCAGGGCTTTCTGTCATGTCTTTTGATTCATACCTCATTTTTCATGACAGATAGCATATGTTTGTGGCTAAGTAGTATTCTCAACCTGCTTTTTGCCTGTAGGTTGTAAAGGTCCAAAAAAAATTGTCATTTTGTCCCATGCCACCATAATGCTAGTGTTTTGCTGATATACTTCACTCAAAAACTTCCTGTGGATACTACTAGAGTTTACTCCATGAGACAGAAGTTAAAGAACACAAGTTTCTTTGACATAAAACTTTCTCTGCTTTTGGCTCCTGTAGAGACTGCTGAGGGACAAGTCCATTAAACTTCTCTATTAGTCAGTTAGGGGTGCCATTACAAAATACCACAGACTGGGTCTTAAACAACAGAAATTTATTTTCCCATAGTTCTGGAGGCTGGAAGTCCAGGATCAAGGTGTTGGCAAGTTTGGTTTTTCCTTAAGCCTCTCTTCTTGGTTGCAGATGGCCATCTTGTCCTGTGTCTTCACGTGGTCTTTTCTCTGTGCACATGTGTCCCCATATGTCCTACTCTGTTCTTGAAAGGACACCAGTTGGATTGGATCAGGACCCATCCTAAAGGCCTCATTTAAACTTGGTCACCTCTTTAAAGACCCAATCTCCAAATACAGTCACATTCTGATAAACAGGGGGTTAGAACTTCAAGATACACATTTTGAAGGGGACACAATTCAGCCCATAACAGCTTCCTACAGACAGACTAATATTGTTTGATTGAGAGGATTTATGAGGTATACCCCATTCTTACACCTTTTCAAGGGCATTTGTGTGACTAAATCTTACTCTGAAGTATCACCTTTGATATGTCTGAGGTTTAGGCAGTTTTTTTTCTATTCAAGCCTTTTGCTTCATCTTTGGGTAATTTTTTTTTTTCTGGCCGTGACCTGGTTTTGAACTTTGCTTAAAAGTTATTTCTTAATTTTAGCATCTTTTGTCATCTAGAAAGATGGAGAATTTTCTAAACCATCAAGTCCTGGCTCTTTTTTATTTAACTATCCTTCCCTCAATTTATGTCTCTCCTGTCTCATTTTACTATAAGCAGTGAGAAAAAGCTAGGCAGCATCGTCAACATTTTGCTATGAAATCCATTTTTTTGGTGCTCTCTACAATGACATCAGATGAGAATGTTGCCAACCTTTCAGCCACAAAGTTATAAGGATCATCCTTCCTCCAGTTTTTAATAATCTGCTCAGCACTTCCTTTTGAGCCTTAACTGGCTGTATCCTCAAAGTCTGTTAACAATTATTCATTGCAATAGAGACCTTCTCTAACATGCTCCATGGAATCCTTATAGGCGCCATCACCTGGACAGTTCTAAAGTCATTCTCTCCACTTGAAAATCATTGTAGCCTAACTGGCTGGAGTGGTAGGGAAGCATTGTCAGGGCTGGCAGAGCAGCTGGAAATTTACAGGTTACATTCTGAAAGCAAGAGAGCCACAGAAGAAGCTAGAATCCCGATTCTGGATTATGTCTGCCTCTGTCCCTAGATGACTCCTAACTGTACGTGCATGGGGGAGATTCCTGGTAGCCTAGTGAAAAAGCAGGCAGAAAACAGCAAGAAGACTAATCTTTCAATAAAGCACTGTAGTGGGTGAGATTTGTGCTCCTTTTTCACCATGTGATTTTTTTTTTTTTAAGATTTTATTTATTTGAGAGAGAGAGCACAGAGGGAGAAGGAGAGGGAGAAGCAGACTCCCTGCCCAGCAGGGAGCCTGATGTGGGGCTGGATCCCAGGACCCCGGGATCATGACCTGAGCCAAAGGCAGACACTTAACTGACTGAGCCATCCAGGTGCCCCACCATGTGGTTCCTTAATCTCTGAACAATCAGGCAATAGAAAACTCTAGTGTTATCAGCTTAAACTGTCAAAGACCAGAGCTTGGAGCTGCCAAGACTGATGGAAATTTAGACGGGGAGACTAAGAAATAAGGGAGCCACAAAGAAGATGAGTTCCCAAGAGTGAATATCTACTGCCCAAATCCTTGCCTAACCACTAAACTACACAAGTTCAAGAGAGATCCATAGTGGAGCAAGAAGACGGATGAGATGGGGGAGGGCAGGAAGCAGTAGGTAGAAGTTCAAAGAACTGAGCAGGGTTATTAGCTGCTGAAAAAAAATGTAGGAAAGAATGAGTTTGCTGTTTGAGTGCAGGTAAGTTAAATTACTGCCAGAAGAAAATTCCTCAGAACACAATTAAATCCAGAATAACTATACTATATTATATATTATCCACAAAATATCATTTTCAACCAAAAATGGTAATATATGTCAAAAAATTAAAAGAAAAATTTCCTGCTTGGAGGCTGACAGTGTAGAGATGGATTGATACAAAGGGTAATGAGGAAGCTTTTAGAAGGTGGTTGAATTGTTGACTATCGTGATTGTGGTGGTAGTCACCTGGGTGTAAAAATTTGTCAGAGCTTTTCAAAACGTATACATAAAATGAGTGATTTTAATGCACAGAAACTATACTTAAATGAAATTAATAAAGGCAAACTAAAAAAAAATTAAAAAGCAGAAATTTTTTCCCCAAGTTCTATAGATAAGGATACAGGGGCCATTGAAGAAGAAGAGGGAAGGGGTGGTTGAACTTTTGTTATAATTCCTTAACATATACATCTTGGCACTTCGTTTTAGTTTGTAACACTGTGATTATTTGACACTTGGAAACAAAAACTGATGTTTTCTTATCCCCCTCACTTTCTCCATCCTCCTTCTGGACACATTTCCCTCTATTCAACTACGATTTCTTTGATGATTTTTTTTTTTTTAATGATTGCCTTTGTATATTCTGTAACAATGCTTGAGCATAGTAAGGGCTTGATAAATGTACCTGATGTTGTTTTGCTTGCTTGCCTATTTGAAGGAATTATGAAAGAGCAACTAAAGACAACAACTGCTCTCTTTCTGCTTGGGATGCCCTCCCCCAGGACCACCACAGCTGGCTCCTTCCCATCATTTAAGTATTGACACAAATGTCACTTCATCAGAGAGGACTTTTCCACTCATTCTTTTTTTTTTAATTAATTAATTTATTTTTGATGTAGTGTTTCATGATTCATTGTTTGTGTATAACACCCAGTGTTCCATTCAATACGTGCCCTCTTTAATACCCATCACCAGGCTAACCCTCACACCCCCACCCCCCTCCACAAAAACAGACACATAGATCAATGGAACAGAATAGAGAGCCCAGAAATGGACACTCAACTCTGTGGTCAACTAGTCTTCGACAAAGCAGGAAAGAATGTCCAATGGAAAAAAGACAGTCTCTTCAACAAATGGTGTTGGGAAAATTGGACAGCCACATGCAGAAGAATGAAACTGGACCATTTCCTTATACCACACACAAAAATAGACTCAAAATGGATGAAAGACCTAAATGTGAGACAGGAGTCCATCAAAATCCTAGAGGAGAACACAGGCAGCAACCTCTTTGACCTCAGCCACAGCAACTTCTTCCTAGAAACATCCACTCATTCTTAAGACAGCTCTTTGGTCACTCTTTTCAACACTACTGTAGTCTGTCTTCTAAATGCTTATCAGTTTTTAAACTGAATTTTCCTTTTTATGTCTGAATTTGTTTATAGGTTGTTTTCTCCAGTAAAATGTATGATCTTTGAGGGCAGGGCCTCTTATTTATTCACAACTGCATTTTCAATACCTAGAGTAGTATGTGACATGTAGTAGGTGTTTAATAACTACTTGAATGACTACAAAAAACTGACAAAGAGCTCTCCACCTGGATTTTTTACTGGACAACTCTTTCCTCGATACAATCTTTCTGGGGTGCAGAAGTTGGCCCAGGTTGCTAGCATGTGTAATTTTCTCCTTACCAGTCTCTTAATTTCTTGCATGTTTTCCTTTATAAGGTTGAAAGAGAGCTGGCTTTCTGTCACTCCACAGAATGATGACATGTAGCTGGGATCACGGAACCAATGACACGTATTACTTAATCTTTCACCATGGAGCCTCTGCCATTAACTGCATGAATCTTGCTATTTGTAAATAGTTTAAGGAAATGCATTGAGTCTAACACCTGACTTTTTTGTTGTTCTTAGGGAAGCTAGTCTAATTTGGAGGCAAAATAATTCTTTCCAATAAATGAAAACCAGAGTTATCCCTCCCCCAATCATTGTTCTGAAAGTTCAGCTTAGCATTTGAAGCAAATACCTTTAATTGCTATTAGTGATCTATAAAATGAGATTTCTCTATTTTCTGAACATCTTCATATCCTTAAATTAGGATTGTTTTTCTCTGCTTGATCTCAACAGGTCATAAGTACTTTTTTTCATATAGAACATAGGTCTTATAGGAAATCCCATCTGCTATGGCCTGCCTATTTGTATTCTCCTAAAATTCATATGTTGAAGACCTAATTCCCAACGTGATGGTGAGGTAGGGCTTTGGGAAGTGACTGGGTCATGAGGATGGAGGTTTCGTGAATGGGGTTAGTGCTGTTATGAAAGAGGCCAGAGAAAGCTGCCTTGCCCCTTCATCACGTGAGGTTATAGCAAAAAGAGGCCTCGCCAGAAAGCAGGCTCTCACCGGACAGCTAATCTTCCAGCACCTTGATCTTGGACTTCCAAGTATCCAGAACTGTTTGTTGTTTATGAGCTAGGCAATCAATGGTATCTCTGTTATAACAGCCAGAAGGGACTACAACATTATTTCTTCTATAGACATTCTTATTTTTAACTTAGAATGACATCTATTCTTCTTTAGTCTGACAGCTCTTATTCTCTACACCATACATTTTTTAAAGACATTTATTTATTTATTTATTTATTTATTTATTTGACACAGAGAGAGAGAGCAAGAGAGAGAGCACAAGTGGAAGGGGAGAGGGAGAGGGAGGGCTTGAGAGCCACCCAGGTGCCCCTATACCATACATTTTCATATTTGATTTTATCCTGTCTTATGTAAGTCTATAACTTTTGTCTGCACAAATTTCAATGTAAAATAGAGAATACATTTTATTTCTCTTAAATCCTACACAGCAATTAACACAATAGTCATGGATACATGACTAATTGGATACATTTTTTTTGAGGTACAACTGACATACATTAATTAGTTTCGGGGGTACAGCATAATGATCAAATATGTATATATTGTGAAATGATCACCACAATAAGTCTACCTAATATCCATCACCATACATAGTTGCAAATTCTTTTTTCTTGTGAAATGAACCTGTAAGATCTACTGTCTTAGCAACTTTCAAATATGCAACACAGTATTATTAACTATAGTCACCATGTTTTACCTTATAGCCCCATGACTTATTTATAACTGAAGGTTTGAATCCTTTGACCCCCTTCATCCATTTCATGTGCTCTGCTACCCCCATGCATCCTGAAAATCCCACCTCAAGCAACCACCAGTCTGTTCCCTGTATGAGTTTGTTTTTTGTTTGCTTGTTTTGTGTAGATTCCACATATAAATGAGATCATACAATATCTGTCTTTGTCTGACTTATTTCACTTAGCATAATGTCCTCAAGGTCTATTCATGCTGTTGCAAATGGCAAGATTGCATTCCTTTTTATGGCTAATAGTATTCCTTTGTATATGTATACCACATTTTCTTTATCCATTCATTCACTGATGGACACTTAGGTTGTTTTCATATCTTTGCTATTATAAATTATGCTGCATGAACATGGGGGTGCATATATCTTTTCTTTCCTTTTTTTTTTTGTTTAAATATGTATTTATTTTTTGGTAGGAAGTGGGGGTTGTTTGTTTTTATTTGTAAAGATCTTGCAATAGTCTGCAAGGTCCTAAGCATTATTGGCCCCCGTTTCCTCCCTGACCTCAACTCCCACCCCTCTCCCCTCTGCTTACTGCATTCTGGTCACTCCAGCCCTCTGCACACACACGTGGTTTAGAGATTTGCAGGCACTGTTCTGTGTTTCTTTCTTTTTTTTTTTTTAATTTTACTATGTTATGTAGTCATCATACAGTACATCATACAGTACAGTTTTTGATGTAGTTTGATGTAGTTTGATAGTTCCATGATTCATTGTTTGTGTATAACACCCAGTGCTCCATGCAATACGTGTCCTCCTTAATACCCATCACCGGGCTAACCCATCCCCCCAACCCCTCCCCTCTGAAACCCTCAGTTTGCATATATCTTTTTAAATTAGTATTTTTGTTTTCTTCAGATAAATACCCAGAAGTGGAATTGCTGGATCATGTGTGGTGTAGTTTTATTTTTTGAGGAGCCTCCATATTATTTATCATGGTGGCTGCACCAATTTACATTCCCATCATAGTGTACAAGGGTTCCCTTTTTTGCACATCCTCACCAACACTTGTTATTTCTTGTCTTTTTGATAATAGCCATTCTAACTGGTGTGAGGTGACATCTCATTGTGATTTTGATTTGAATTTTCCTAAAAATTAGTGATGTTGATCATCTTTTTATGTGACTGTTGGTCATCTGTATGTCTTCTTTGGAAAAATGTCTATTCAGATCTTCTGCCCATTTTTAAATCAGATTTTTTTTTTTTTTTGCTGTTGAGTTGTATGAGTTCTTTATATATTTTAATATGAACCTCTTACCAGATATATGATTTGCAAGTATTTTCTCCTATTCAGTAAGTTGCCTTTTCATTTTGTTGTTTGTTTCCTTTAATGTGCAGAAGCTTTTTAGTTTGATGTAGTCCTACTTGTTAATTTTTACTTTTGGAGTCAGATCCAGAAAATTACAGATTAAGACCAATGTCAAGGAGGTTATTGTCTATGTTTTTTCTAGAAGTTTTATAGTTTCAGGTATTACATTCAAGTCTTTAAACCATTATGAATTAATGTTTGTGTGTAGTGTAAGATAATGTTCTGGGTTTCATTCTTTTGCATGTGGCTGTCCAGTTTTCCCAACACTATTTATTGAAAAGACTGTCATTTCCTCATTGTGTATTCTTGTCTTCTTTGTCATAAATTATTTGACCACATATGAGGGGGTGTATTTTTGGGCTCTCTATTCTGTTCCATTGACCTATGTGTCTGTTTTTATGCCAATACCATACTGTTTTGATTACTATGGTTTTGTAGTATAGTTTGAAATTAGGCAGTGTGATTCCTCCAGCTTTTTCTCCTTTTTCAAGAGCGCTTTGGCTATTTGGAGTCTTTTGTGGTTCCACACAAATTTTAGAATTGTTTTTTCTGTTTCTGGGAAAAAATGCCATTGGAATTTTGATAAGGATTGCACTGAATCTGTAGGTTACTTTGGGCAGTATAGACATTTTGACAATAGTAAATCTTCCGATCATTGAGCACAGAATATCTTTTCATTTATTCATGTCTTTTTCAATTTCTTTTTTTAAAATTTAATTTTATTATGTTATGTTAGTCCCCATACAGTACATCATTAGTTTTTGATGTAGTGTTCCATGATTCATTGTTTTCGAATAACACCCAGTGCTCTAGGCAATACATGTCCTCCTTAATACCTATCACCGGGCTAACCCATCCCCCCACACTCCTCCCCTCTAAAACCCTCAGTTTGTTTCTCAGAGTCCATAGTCTGTCATGGATCATCTCCTCGTCCAATTTCCCCCCCTTCATTTTTCCCTTCCTTCTCCTAATGTCCTCCATGCTATTCCTTATGTTCCACATATAAATGAAACCATATGATAATTGACTTTCTCTGCTTGACTTATTTCACTTAGCAGCTTCTCCAGTCCCATCCATGTTGATGTAAAAGTTGGGTATTCATTCTTTCTGATGGTTGAGTAATATTTCATTGTATATATGGACCACATCTTCTTTACCCATTCGTCTGTTGAAAGGTATCTCGGCTCTTTCCACAGTTTGGCTATTGTGGACATTGCTGCTATGAACATTGGGGTGCATATGGCCCTTCTTTTCACTACATCTGTATCTTTGGGGTAAATACCCAGGAGTGCAATTGCTGGGTCATAGGGTAGTTCTATTTTTAATTTTTTGAGGAACCTCCATACTGTTTTCCAGAGTGGCTGTACCAACTTACATTCCCACCAACAGTGTAAGAGGGTTCCCCTTTCTCCACAACCTCTCCAAAATTTGTTGTTTCTTGTCTTGTCAATTTTGCCATTCTAACTGGTGTAAGGTGGTACCTCAGTGTGGTTTTGATTTGAATTTCCCTGATGGCTAATGATGATGACCATTTTTTCATGTGTCTGTCATTAACGTCTTATAGTTTTCACTGTACTGACTTTTAACTTTTTGGTTAAATTCATTCTTAGGTATTTTATTTTATTTTATTTATTTATTTTTAAAGATTTTATTTATTTATTTGACAGAGAGAGAGACAGTGAGAGCAGTAACACAAGCAGGGGGAATGGGAGAGGGAGAAGCAGGCTTCTTGCTGAGCAGGGAGCCCGATGTGGGACTCGATCCCAGGACCCTGGGATCATGACCTGAGCCGAAGGCAGACACTTAACGACTGAGCCACCCAGGCGCCCGGTATTTTATTTTTGATGAAATTGTAAATAGGATTGCTTTCTTATTTCCTCTTTCTGATAGTTTGTTATAGTCTGATATAGTTTTGATAATTCTCTGATAGTTCTGGATGTATGTTTACTGATTGATTATGACCTTCTTAGAACTTGCATTCTGTCACTGTGATGGAAGAAAAAAGTTAAGAAAATGTTTCAAAGTCAGGGGACACGAACATTTTAGTTTTTAATATATATTTGATTGGTTCCTAAAATGTCAATGCCAGTTTGAAAATCTCTGTTGAGTATATGTGTGTCACAACATATTATATTTATGTCTTGTGATTAGAGAAGGTCAAAGTCTATGGTAACTGCATGCTAATAACTCTAGGACCTCACTTTACTCAGAATGGATGTTCTCCTAAGCAGCAAGCCATCTCACAGACCTGACTAGTGAGACTGATCTGGATGCAAAAATTTCTCAACACATTTCCTTCTAGGGTTGATTTAAATGATTGCCATATGTGGGTGATTAATTCATGAATTTTTAAATAAATATATGCTCACTTTCTCCCAGGCTCTGTGCCAACGAGTTGGATAAAAGCCTTTCTCATGGAACTTGTGATTTATTGTTGTTGTTGTTACTGTAGCTTCTCACATGGTGCTCCTTCTACTGGGAATATACTCCCTCCAACTTTCTCCTAACTTATCCTCAAGTGTCCCTTTATCACTGGAGTGTTTCTGATACTTTGGTCTGAATTATATGTTGTCTCTTTTATCCTCTTTTCTGTCCCTCCTGTGATTATGTTAATATGTATTTGTCATATTAATTTGTCTGTTTTCCTTCACAAGACAGAGAACTAAATTACATATCACCTGATACAGAAGGATAATTAGCAAATTGAATTTTTCCTCTGAATTAATTGAAAGGTATTTATATGGAAGTGAGAGTATGAAATACAAGAGCCAGAGAAAATATTTTAACAGAATTCTTGGCACCATTTTTGTCCATGATTGAGAGTTTCTATGGCTTATATGGCCAAAAAGCATGAGTAATTTAGATAATTTTTTCTGGGAATGTGAAAATAAGGTCCATATTTTTATTTAGTATATCTAGTCTACAGGACTTTTTACTGAATCAACCAATCATTACATAATTAAGAGAAATCAAGGTGACTGCAAAATATTATATTTATAATAAATTATAAGCCAGATGATTTATGATGATCATTTGTATAAATATGCTAACTAACCTATATGAAAATTATTGTTCTAATGACAAAGATCACTTTTACTTTCTGTACTTTCAAAAAATAGAGTATAATAAAACTTTCATGAGTTTTTATGTAGAACTGAAAAAGTAAAATCACCCTGCTGACAACCAACTACAGTATTCCCCCAAGTAAGACAAGGCAACTCTAAGACCACAAAAATGACTAAATCCCCTTTCTCCTCATTAACATCTTTTCCAAGAGATTTACCCTTATTTGCCACTGCCAACTCTTAAGACTGCTTAAAACTCCCATCTCCTACTTAAAAATATTAAAATATCCAACTACTAAATTGTCCCAATTTTTTGAAGACATCCAATCCAGAATAGCTGCTCACTTTCCTAATCCCTTCTCAAAATCACTCATCAATGCTAAAACCTAGTAAGTTTTCTTTCCCAACTGTTCTTTACTGAGATGTCCTTGCACTTCCCCTAGGTTTCATTTTCTCTCCCTGTGTGCAGCAAACTAAATGCATGTCAGTTTTATTTTAACTGCAAGTGATTTTTTTTTTTTTTTGGTGGTCTTTAGGGTATGGGCCTCAAAAGAATTAGGCATAAAATACACATTTCACAAATGATGTTTCAGTTTAGAGAGCTGCCCATGGGTTTGACAACTATGTCAAGTGTGCTTGGACCTAGTGTGCTATCTAGTTACTTAGGTTTCAGATTCGTTTCTTCCTCTTCACTGTTCTGGAAACTCAGTTTCCTCATTCTGCACTAAGAACTGGGTGTTGATGTCCCTAACAGGACTGAAGTTTTACAGTTCTATCCATCTCTTGGGTGAAAGAAACAGGTTAAGCTTCTGTGTATTGCTCCTTGGCTCAATTTCACCCACTTGCTCATCAGTGCATAATTCATGCAGCCAGTATGAATTAATGAGGAAAAATAAAATAAATAAGTAGCCTTTTTTCCAGGCAATATATTAAAAGCTGTTCTTTGTTGTATGGTGCAACTATGACCTTCATGTTGATGCTCCCACTACCCCTTATTGGGATTCTTGTCACTTTGTGAAGTTCAATATGCACATAAACATCACAGAAATGACATCTCCTGAGATATCTTGGGAATTAGATTCTCTTCATTTTCTAGCCTCCATAGGTTAGCAGGGAAATATTCAAGAATACATAAATCTCATCTATTAATTGGGAATGAGATGAGCATCGAGGGGCTTTTTAATAGATGGGGAAATGCAGGCCAACAAGCTGGGGCCCTAATCCAGAGCAGCTCTGTCTCCATATCCCATTGCTTAATTGGACCCCAAATTCACTAGAGGCATTCTAACAGTGTAAACAAACAAGAGAGAAGACCTATTCCTGCAGGAGTAGTGATTATGTTAATAGGAACCATCATGTCTAATTACCTCATTACAGTGTCCTACCCTCCCTTCAAGTACTGGCTTCAGTAATGGGAGATAAAGTCCAGAAAAAGCGATTGAAGTTGATTCCACCACATTTCTTTCACTGAAATGGATCTGCCTCTGCCTTGTGATATCCAAGTTGATATATGGCAATACACTTCTGTTCTTATTTATTATTGCCAAACAACACAAACTTTTAACTTCCCATTTTTGCCCAAAGTGGAAATAAAATACAAACATGAAACTGAGGATAAAACCTTAGGGACTGATAGGAATTTTTACATTAAGACAGATGCAGTCATCTGGTATATATTCATATTTGGGGATTGTTATGGAAAACAAATATTTAAACAAATATTTCCAAACAGGAAGGCACTCCTCAGTTTACTCCTTTGGACTTTGTCCTTCTTTTGGGTTTACAAATGTATTTGTTTATTGTCTTTTACACTGACTTTGAAAGTTCTACTTGTCCTGTGCCAAGTGCCACTGGGGGAATTATTAGCTGCTCAATGAAGCCTTGCAGCTCAGTTTTTTGTGTCATCCTGAGAATGTTCAATTGCAACTTAAAAATAAAAGTGATATAACCTTTTTGGAGAACAGTGTGTAAAAAATCGGCAAAATACTTTCTTTAAAAATTGCAGCAGTCAATATCTGCTTATTGTTGCAATCACAATCAGAATTTTCCCTAAAAACCCATTGCAGGCAATAAATACATCTGGTGGTGTCATGAATGAGAACTCACAGCTTTACATGAAGCACTGATTGTTTCTCATGCCATGTCACCAAGGAGACATAAAGGGCAAATGATTGTATGTGCGTGTGTTGTGGGGTGTGTGTGTGTGTGTGTGTGTGTGTGTATCAGAGGATTATTTTAGGAAATTTGATGAACTTCCACAAGCTAGCATTTCCCCATATGGGAAAACTACATAGAACTAACTGGTAAAAGCTGTGGAGTTAATTAACTATTAGCTGCTGGTGCAAAAGCCTTTCTTTGCCTTCCTACTTTCTCCATTTAAATTCCATTTCACTAGGTTTCAGCAGCTACCTGAGTAATCGCAGGAAAATTTGATGATTTGGCCATGTATCTTATTCGTCTTTCAGTCACATCTAGTTCTGTAGATAATCAATAACTCAACTATGAGTACAATAAACCAATAAGATTATTATAAAGACGTAAGTATGGTCTAGAGCTAGCAATAATTCCTTTGCATTGTTCATTGTGGAATATTTGATTTAACTCAATCAACCACGCACTGATGAGAAGAAAAAAATCATTTTTTTCATAGAACACTTGTACTCATATATGAATCCTCAGAAGCCTTAGAGTAAAGAAAACTCTATACAGAAATTCGGTCAAACTCCTTCCTTCTCTACCAGATACCACACAGCATGGGGGACTGTTGGATGGTTATGATTCCACAGAATGTAGTACCTTACCCAACATGCCATTATGAATAAAGATATGAACCCTTCAGATTTTCATACTTAACAAATCTGTTGATAAAGTTGTATTTTTAACCAATTAATAGGCTTAGCAATATTTCACAGAAAACAGAACTTAGTGTAGTCGGTCACCTAATATAGTGTTATTTTTTTCATTAATAATTAGGCTGTGAGCAGAAGTATCCACCCAAAGTTTTTCTAGCTTTTCAAAAATTGTTTCTAATTTCCACTAACTTCTCTGATGATGTGTATAGCTATACAGTTCTCTTTTAAAAACTGAGGTAATGTGTTGAAATTGATCTTTATTAAGAGCACTTCAACTCTGTAACTGGTGTCCCTCAAAATTAGGACCCTAAGTTTTCTTTGAGGATTCTTTAATGTCCTGATTGGCCAAAGGTGGTCATTCTGTCCAATCCATATGAGAAGGCTGCACATCTTGTCTTATTTTTAGACTAAGAACCAGGAAGACTTACAGTAGATATTGACAGATTCCCAGTAGCGCTAGTGTTGTGTTTTAATAATGTCACTAACAGGGTGTCTGGGTGGCTCAGGTAAGCATCTGACTCTTTTTTTTTTTTTAAAGATTTTATTTATTTATTTGACAGAGAAAGACACAGCGAGAGAGGGAACACAAACGGGGAGTGGGAGAGGGAGAAGCAGACTCCCTGTCGAGCAGGGAGCCCGATGCGGGACTCGATCCAGGGAACTCCAGGATCATGACTGAGCCGAAGGCAGTCGCTTAACCAACTGAGCCACCCAGGTGCCTAGCATCTGACTCTTGATCTCAGCTCAGGTCTTGATCTCAGGGTCGTAAGTTCAAACCCCTCATTGGGCTCCAGAGTGGGCATGAAGCCTACTTAAAAAAAATAAATAAATAATGTCACAAACAGTTCCACAACCCAGGGCTTGAGTGTAACACGTGTAAAATGCAGCCCTTGCAATGTACTTCCCTTTCACTCCCATTCCTATACATTCATTTGCCAGTAGTCTTCTCAGTAAAGACACCTCTATCATTGATAAAGCCATAAAATTAAAAATCGTACCTGTTTCCTCCATTTTCATTACTTCTCAGAGCCAATCAATAAGGCCACAATTTTACCTTCAAAATATTTTCAAATAAGTCCATCCTTCCTATCTGACATTCTAAAACACTCTTGTCCCAGCCACTATCTTCATGTATTCTTACTACAGAAATCACTTCTTTATCTGGTCCCTCTGCTGTGAATATTAAATCCTTCTAGCTCATTTTGTAGACAGCAGCTGAAATGATATCCTTTTCAATAGAAATCATTATCATATTGAAACCGCACTAGAAACCCTTTAATAGTTTTCTGCTTTACTTAAAAGACAGATATTTTAATGCCGTCTGGGAGCCATTTACACTATGATGCTTGGTCTACAGAAAATTCTCAAATATTTGTTCAATGAATGAAAATATTTTGTTGAATAACTTTATGAAAGAAAAAAAAAGTGAAATTATTTGGCAAAAGAAACTAAATCCATGCCAAGTAAAACACAGCTTGGTGTTAATTTAAACCTAATGCATATTGCAAATTTAGAAACAAACCCAAGTAAGGCCTGACAGTTAAATCATTTGGATTGAATATATGAATTTATTTTCTTCATTAAATGATACTGAATATAAAGAGAACCCATAAATAAGAAAGGAAAAAAAAAAACAGACGTAAGAAACAATTCAGGAAAAGGATACAACAATAGAAATTTGGAAGCCAAAAAACAATGGATGAGTAGTTACTGACTTGGATGTCCTATAACACTGATATGTAAGTCTGCAAAGGGAGAAGCCACAAGAAGCAAGTTATTTTTGTCACAAATTCTCAGAAATTAGAAACATTTGGTGTGTAAAAGTAGGGTTCAGGGTGAGGCTAAAATCAGAAGGGCTAATGAACATTGCATGTAAAAGGCAGTTCTATAATACAATATTCTTCCCCCCATACTACAGGACTTGGGAATGGCTCAGATACAAAGATGGAAAAAGACTGATGTTTAACTCCTGGACAGGAGAACCTGAAAAGTTTCAGGAAAACAAGGCAGAGCCGAGTAAATTCTTTTTCTATTAGCAAATGAGTAATAGTGAGTAAGTGAAAATCTGTACACTTAATAGCAAGGCTTCCAAATCCCTATTTCTATTCTGCTTCCAGAAAGCCAGGACTCAGTGTATACCTTTCCTATTCCCAATTTGCCAATCCCAGAATATCACTGTAAAATTATTTTCTGGTAAACCAGAGGAAGGAACAAATAGATGCTGTTTTTATTATATTACTCTTATAATTATTATTATTACTGTTGGTTTCTTTATTTCCTCATCTTTATTACACAAGAGGTAGTGTACTAGATTCACTCTATTGCACTGTGTTTTTTTTCACTCTGTGTTATTTCATAGAGGTCTTCATTCAGTCTCATAAATTTATAGTATTCTATGATATGTACTATGCACTTATTCAACAACTGTCTTAGGCATGGGCATTTAGTTCTTTCCCCCCCAGTAATTTAAATGATACTTCAGTGAAAATCTTTGTGGAAATGAATTTTTTCATTATTGGTGATAAGTCCCACAGTGAATTCCTAGGAGTAGAGGAGTTAAGGGATCAAAAGGTAAAAACCTATCTAGTTTTGGTTAAGTGTTGCCAGATGTTACTCCACAGGGGCCATATGGGCTGGTGCCCATTTCACCACACCTTCTTAAATAGAGTAAGTTGTCAAACATTTTACTTATTCTATATGTAACCATCTATGTCTATACTAAGCTAAACATGAGTTCATACTATTTTCTCTAAATCTAACCCATTTACCACATGGATCATTCTAGCCGTCACCCTTTTCTTATCTGAAACCTCCTACTCATCCCTGAGAAACGTGGCTCCCACCATCCACCACAAATTTATTTAATATTACATTCTTTTATACGTATATACATTTCTGGTTTCAGAATTGTTAACCCGTATTCCTTTAAAAATAACTGTATCAGCTAACATACAGAGCTTATGTTCAGTTCCTTTTGCCTTTAGTCTGAGAGATTCTGCTAATTTCCAAAGATACTTAGGTCTACACATTTTCCCTTAGCTCCTTCAGTGAATTGTTTCATACACGTATAATCCAAAGAGGTTCTTTTGTCTCATTCTGCATTGTATACTGAAGTATCTCAGGATAAGTTTCTAAATAATTTTTTAATTTGAGTACATTAAAGTTCACTCCTTGTGTAAATTCCATAGGGTTTGACAAAATGCATAATGTCATGTATCTACCATCACAGTATCATAAAAAAGGAATTAGTTTCACTGTCCTAAAAATTTCATGTGCTTCACCTATTCAAGTCCTCCCCACTCTGACCCCTGGTTTTTAATACCATTGTCTAGAAAGACAAATTGGTCTCTGCTACTTTTTGTTAATCATGAAGAGAGCTGCTTTAAGCATTCATGTATATGCTTTTGTGTACATTAGTTTTATACTTAGTTGGGTAAAAATCTAAAAGCATGATTGTTGGATAATGTGGTAAAATTATGTCAAGCTGTGTAAGAAACTGCCAACTATCTCCAAAATGACTGTACCCTTTTATGTTTACACCAGCAATGAACGTGTTCCTGTTGCTCCATATCCTTACCAGCGAATGGTATTGTCAGTTGTTTTTGGATGTTAGCCATTCTAGAGAAATGGCTACAAAACATAAAACAGAAATGTGGAAGAACAGAAATAGATCAAAAGAGCATTTTATTTTACTTTTTTGATTTTTTAATATTTTTTAAAGATTTTATTTATTTTATTAGACAGAGAGAGACACAGCAGAAGGAATGGGAGAGGGAGAAGCAGGCTTCGGCTGAGCAGGGAGCCCAATGCAGAGCTCCATCTCAAGACCCTGGGACCACAACCTGAGCTGAAGGCAGATGCTTAATGACTGAGCCACCCAGGCGCCCTTAAAAGAACATTTTACAACTTAAATTAATATCCTCAGAGAATATGAGAGATGTTGGGACCATGAAATAGAAACAGAATGACATCCAAAGAAGTAAAACTCTCACTTTTTGCAGATGACATGATACTTTATGTGGAAAACCCAAAAGACCCCACACAAAAACTGCGAGAACTCATACAGGAATTCAGTAAAGTGGCAGGATAGAAAATCAATGAACAGAAATCAGTTGCATTTCTATACACCAACAACAAGACAGAAGAAAGAGAAATTAAGGAGTTGATGCCATTTACGATTGCACCCAAAACCATAAGATACCTAGGAATAAATCTAACCAAAGAGGC
>NC_138371.1:90728568-90753219 GCF_054177405.1 Leptonychotes weddellii | reverse complement strand
AGTTCCATCCACATTGTTGCAAATGGCAAGATTTCATTCCTTTTGATGGCTGCATAATATTCCATTATATATATATATACCACCTCTTCTTTATCCATTCATCTGTCGATGGACATCTTGGCTCTTTCCACAGTTTGGTTATTGTGGACGTTGCTGCTATAAACATCGGGGTGCACGTACCCCTTCGGATCCCTACATTTTTATCTTTGGGGTAAATACCCAGTAGTGCAATTGCTGGATCATATGGTAGCTCTATTTTCAACTTTTTGAGGAACCTCCATACTGTTTTCCAGAGTGGCTGCACCAGCTTGCATTCCCACCAACAGTGTAGGAGGGTTCCCCTTTCTCTGCATCCCCACCAACATCTCGTCCAGATTTTTTAATGCACTAAATAAGTATTGTATTAATCAGGGTTACCCAGAAAAACAGAAATAATAGGAGATATATATATATATATATATGAAAAGATTTATTGTGGGATTTAAATATTGATATATATTATTGAAACTCCCTCCAGAAAGGGAACATTAATGTATCCTTTTAACAAAAGTGAATAAGGGTATATATTTTTCTACCTCATGACTGTCACTGAGTTTTACAAATGTTTCTTAAAATGTTAAGAGAAACATTATCTTTTTACTATTTGAATTTGTGTCCCACTGGTTACCAATGAAAGTAAACTTCTTATAATGTGTTTATTGGCCTTTTACACTTTTTCTTGAATTAATGCAAATTTTCTGACATTAAGAATGAGAACCAGGGGGTCACCTGGGTGGCTCAGATGGTTAAACGTCTGCCTTTGGCTCAGGTCATGATCCCAGAGTCCTGGGATTGAGCCCCGCATCGGGCTCCCTGCTCAGTGGGGAGTCTGCTTCTCCCCCTCCCTCTGCTTCTGCCCCTGCTCATGCTCTCTCTCTCTCTCTGTATCCCTGTGTTTCGAATGGAAAAAAAAAAAAAAAAAGAATGAGAACCAGGGAATGACAGCTAGAGTAGTATGAGAAACACATGGAGCAAATGGCTGTGACTTTAAACTCTGTAAGAGTTAGTTTCTTCAGCAGAAATAAATAATTGATTCAATCACCTGAACCATTTTTTAAAACATGTCCTTACTTTCTGGCTCTTATTAAATCCCAGTACCTTCCCCTTTCTCTTGACGCTTCAAAGGAATACTGCTCCATCTCAAATGGTGGCCCTTTTACTTTTCTTATTCCTCATAGTCTGGAGGTGGGGTCAGGTATCCTCCTCGTCACATTTAATCTATTGTCTTCCTCTTTTCTTTCAAAACACCTAGTTTTGGTAATGTTCCTTCCTCATCCCTAGAAACACCCAGATTTAAATTTTATGCCATTCCTTCTTTTTGCAAATATCCGTAGACACTTTTGTTTTTCTCACACCCTTAAAATGTTATGTCCCAGTGTGATCACTGTCCAACATTGCTGCTTCTGTAATTCTTGATGATTTAAATACTGACATAGATAATTCACCTAACAATCACATTTAAACCTACATTTTATCCTTATTAAATACATGCAAATTTCCGTGATTTCATTTTCAAGCGCTACCCTCTACCTTTTCTTTCCACACTGCACATGCTCTAGAATCTCAACACCAATAACTAAAACTTAAAATGCATTGATCTACTTGGTTCTCATTGTTCCTTCTTTATTTCGTGCCTTTGTTTCTGTTTTTACCCAGCCTTGATTCCATGGTAAACCACTATCATCAATCCCTTGCTTGGATCTTCAGGTCCCATGCTCCTCTACAGCTTTATTATACTCACTTGGTCATATCACCGCCTTGGTTCCCTCCATGTCCGTCTCATACCTGAGTCCACCTACTTGAACACAATGCTGAAAAACACATCATCCTGTTGATTATTTGTATTGAGAATCATGTTTACTAGCTTCCGTGTGTCTCTACTGCTGCTCAATGACTGTGTTATATTTTTCCATTCTCTATTCACTCTGCCATTCTTCTAGATGATCATCTCAGACACCGTCCTCTCTTCTCAAATCTCCAACAGCTACACCCTAGCTGAAGATCTCACGTCCTATTCTCCTGAAGAAATTGTAGCAGTTTAGAGAGAACTTCCACAGGTTGCATCATTGCAACCCACTTAGTTGTGTTTGTGGGGATATAAGCCATTCTGGTTCACTGCACATAGATTGTCCACACTTCCAGCCAAAGGCAACACCTTCAGTTGTGCCATGAATCCTATTCTCACTAGCTTCCTGAAGTATATCACTCCATCAAGTTTTACCTTTCTTTCATTATCTTTACACATGTGCATGATCTTAGTATTTGAAACTGCTGTTTTTCCTCCAGTCGTAAAACAAAGAAAAAAAGCAACCAAATCTCCTGTATCATGCTTTCCTCTTTATATACAAAACTTTATTTCCCCCTTTACAACAAAACCCCTTGGAAGACTCATCCAAACTCATTTATTCTAATTCTCTTCCTATTATTCTTTAAGCCCATTTTACTCAGACCTATTGCTCCTACCACTGTACCAAAACTGCTTCCACAAGGTCAACAAGGAGTTCCTAATTACTAAATACACCAGTCACTTCTTACTCTTCATCTTGCTTAATCTATCTGCAGCATTTTCTCTCTGACCTAGAACACATTTTTAACTTGTATTCCAGACTCTCCTGGATTTCCTTGTATACTCTGACCATTCATATTCAATTTTGCTCACTGTTTTCTCATATCCTGGGCTCAGTTACCAAGGGCTCAGTCTTGTCCTTGGATTTCTTGTGGGTTTTTTTGTTTGTTTGTTTGTTTCATTCTGTTTTGTTTTTTACATTACCAAATATCATTCAGTCTCATGTTGTTAAGTGCAGTTTCCAAAGACTTTAAAATGTATACCTCTAAAGTGGATTTCATCCTGACCCAAAGATTTATAAAATCAACTTTCTACTTGATATCTATACTTGGTCTTCTACCAGGCAACTCAAAAGAAACATGCCCCAAGCTGAGCTCTCAGACTCCAGCGTGTCATTGCTACCATCTTTTCTTCCTGTAGTCTTTGCCACCTCAGTTTAAGGAAACTCCATTCTTTATTTCACAATTCTATGAAATTGGGTCTTTTACCTGCTTTCTTTCTAGAGGCCAAAACATGCCCGATACAACATAAATTTTGCATCTTTTGAAGGATTATAGATTTTTTTTTAAAAGATTTTATTAATTTGACAGAGAGAGACACAGCGAGAGAGGGAACACAAGCAGGGGGAGTGGGAGAGGGAGAAGCAGGCTTCCCGCTGAACAGGGAGCCCGATGTGGGGCTCTATCCCAGGACCCTGAGATCATGACCTGAGCTGAAGGCAGACACTTAACGACTGAGCCACCCAGGCACCCAAAGGATTATAGATCTTATTAAGTATAAAGATACCTATTTATCCTCTTAAATGCATTTAACTAACATTCCTTCTGCTCTAACATTGATAATAACACATCTGGGTGTGTGTTTGTGTGTGTGTGTATGTGTGTTTACATGTATCTGTGATACACTTTGCTCCTTCTTTACTACCAACATTTATGGGTCATTTTTTTCTAAGTATAGCCCTTTTAAACAGGAAACAAGATCACATTTTTTAAAGCTCTATCTGGGACTAAGCACTTAAATTGTTAATTTTTAGATATTCATTTCATTGTGATTACTGAGATGTTTAGACTATTTCCTGACAACATATTTTATGTTTTCCACTTTCTCTGCTTTAAAAAAAAGAAATTGTTATTCTTATCTTTTGATTAACTCATGTAGTTTTCTTAGTTGCTTTTTTTTCTTTAATGTGTTAAAAGTTTAACATCTTGGGGCGCCTGGGTGGTACGGTCAATTAAGCATCCAATTCTTGATTTTGGCTTAGGTCATGATCTCAGGGTCTGGAATCGAGCCCTGCCTTGGGCTCCCCACTCAGCATGGAGTCTGCTTGAGATTCTCTCTCCCTCTCCCTCTGCCCCTCCCACCGCCACGCTCTCTCTCTCTTCCTCTCTCTCTCTCAAATAAATAAATGAATCTTTAAAAAAAATTAAAGTTTAACATCTCAATACTTTTGATTGCACTTGAAATTTTAACATTTGTATTTAAGATGATATTTCTCTGTAAAGCCTTATGTTAATCATTCTCTTTATATTTGTATCATATAAATCAAGAATCCTAGCACTTATGTTATTTTTTCTTCCTCCCACCTCCTGCCATCTCTTACATCAGTGGGCTGAAAAACTTATTCTACACTGAGATCATCAATAAATTTAAAGTTGTCATTTTTTAAACCACTCTTATTTAAGCCTAAGTATATATTACACTGGTTTTATTATTCTTCACTATTTCTTGTAAAATCTCTCCCTTAGAGTCATTGTTCCTTTTTTCAAAGTGTATCCTCTAGTAAATTATTCAGGTGGGGTGATGGATGATTAAGAAATATTGTATATTGGGACACCTGGGTGGCTCAGTCGTTAAGCGTCTGCCTTCTGCTCAGGTCCCGACCCCAGGGTCCTGGGATCGAGTCCCACATCGGGCTCCCTGCTCAGCGGGGAGTCTGCTTCTCCCTCTCCCTCTGCTGCTCCCCCTGCTTGTGCTCGCTCTCTCTCTCTCTCTGACAAATAAGTAAATAAAAATCTTTAAATAAAAAAAAAAAGAAATACTGTATATTTGGGCATGCTTTAATTTTTTTTTTTTTTAGTTCTCATAATTCAATGTTTGGTTTAATATAGAGTTCTAGTTAAATCTTTACTTCAGAAATATAAAAACAATCCTTCCAAATCTTATACCTAAGCTACTAATGAGGATTCAGTTGACTCTCTGTTGGTTATTAATTTAATAGTTGTTTCTAATCCCATACCATCCCATGGAACTTTCAGTGAAAAAACTTCTTTGAATTCTAAAATTTCATTCTTACATGAAAGGTATGGGTTATTTTAAATTCACTTTTCTTGTCTTGGGTTGACAATGAAAATGTAAGGACTTATGTTTTCTCTTCAATTCTACAAAATTTATAATAAGCATTTCTTTAGGGGCACCTGGGTGGCTCAGTCGGTTAAGGGTCTGCCTTCGGCTCAGGTCATGATCTCAGGGTCCTGGGATCGAGTCCCACATCAGGCTCTCTGCTCAGTGGGGAGTCTGCTTCTCCCTCTGTCCCTCCCCCCTACTTGTGCTATCTCTCTTTCTCTCTCTCAAATAAATGAATAAATGAAATCTTTAAAAAAAAGATAAAAAGCATTTCTTTGTATATCTTCCTACTGACTCTCCCTATTGTCTGCTGTACCATTTATGCATAACAAGAACTGATGGATGATGGAAATGTGTATGTATGTATCCTCTGTGTGTGTTCAATTTAATTTTATTCTTTTTCTTTCTCTCTCTTACACACACACACACACACACACACACACACACACCATGATGTGTTCTGTGAGATTCCTTGTCTAATCTCCCAGCTCATCAATTGACTCTATTTATCAGGGTTCTTTTTAGCTCATCTTCTCATGTACCACACCACCCTTATCCAATTTTTATTTTTATTTTATGACTTTCTTTTTTTTTTAAGACTTTATTTATTTATTGAGAGACAGAGCACACCAACAGGGGGAAGGGCAGAGGGAGAGAGGAGAAGCAGACTCCCCGCTGAGCAGCTGGGATCATGACCTGAGCAGAAGGCAGATGCTTAAAAACTGAATCACCCAGGTGCCCTATTTTATGATTTTCATATTTTTATTTTCACTTAAAAGGTGTTCACTTGGATCCTTTCATACCAATATCTACATCAATATTTCCAGAGTACTTTTAGTCTGACCTCATAGTTTGGTCTTAACACAAAGTTGATTATATGCAATTTCTTTAATCTCTGTTTCATGTATACATATCCTATTTGTTCAGTCAGGTTATGAATCATTCAAAGACACCTAATATGATTTTGTTCTTTTTTTTTTTTTCACTTTCGTAGTTCTTATTACCTTGATTAATACAAGATCTCTATAAGGATTCATTACTTCAAAAGCAGGAGGCTCTTTCTCTGTTTGCTTCCTCTGGTCCTCCATTTGTACTCCTGAACATAAACCTTCCTTCCCAGTCCTAGAAGCACACAAATATCTTCTTTTCCTTTCCTCCCCTGAGCTCCTGAATCTCTGGAGCTCTGTTTTGTCTGGTTAGGCCTCAGTTTTCCAGTATCATTCAAATAAT
Organism: Leptonychotes weddellii; assembly: GCF_054177405.1. Taxonomy (NCBI): domain Eukaryota; kingdom Metazoa; phylum Chordata; class Mammalia; order Carnivora; family Phocidae; genus Leptonychotes; species Leptonychotes weddellii. The sequence continues at coordinate 90,747,041 of NC_138371.1, read as the reverse complement.
TTGGAAGAATTGGAAAGATTGATTACAAATAATATTCAGCACAAGAGATAGTGTTCAGTAAACTCAAAGTCTCACTTGTCTAAATGGGATTTAATTTTTACTCATAGTCACACACTGGCAGCAACAATATTTTCCAGGAAGAACAGGGTTACAAAGCAAGTGAGAAAGAATCATTATCTTGGGAGAAAATATAGCACTTATAGTCTCTAAGGAAACATTTTTGTTATGCAATTGTTTTTATTTATATTTTTAAAAACTGCTAATCTAGATAGCATATGACTTATTGATAGAAATGTCAAATAGATTACCAGACCCATAATGATAATAAAAGAACCCAAATTTACCCATTTATGTTGCAATTATTAAACATTTATATGCAAGGAGAACTTAGAGCTCTGACAGTCAGAGATACTTGATTTTGCAAAATTATTATGTATCAAACCGCCAGCACAATCCCAATTTAAATCTAATGGTTGAACTAATCAATCCCAAGTGAAGTTTAAAAAAAAAATGTGGAAAGTTAAAAATAGGTTACAAGAAAAAGAAAAACAATTACCCAGAGTAGCCATAATAGAACTGTGTGTGATTCCCCTTTAGAAAATAGCCCATTAAAAAAATTCCTATAAAATTTTTAAAAAAGGAGTTAAGAAAATCCATTTTCAATTACTGCTATCTTTGCACCCAAAGTCAACCAAAACATTATTGGGCATGAGGTTCACAATTAATTATAAAATAGAAATTCAATTTTACTCCCTTTGCAGTAATTATTTTTAGAAAGAAGCTTATAGATCTGAGAATATAAAACATGGTAGAAGATGTTACACAGTGTCAGATTTAGTCCTTATATCAAAGGGACAAAGTGAAATTACAATAGTATTCCTGTGGCATTGGCTATAATCAAAGCTGAAGGTATATAACAATGGATACCAAGTATAGGAAATATAGAAACTCTTAAGGATGATAACTAGTCTTCTCTTGAACCCTTATATAGTATTGTGAAATGAAGGAAAGCTTATAAAAAGGCACATAAATGCACATTCTCTTATCTGTAATTCTGAATTTCAATGTCTGAGAAATAAAGGGTTTCTTCATTTTGTTTTGTTTTTTGTTTGTTTGTTTCATAACCTGCTTGACAGGTAAGCCTGACATAAATTGAGGAAGGCAACCTTATGTGTCTCACTTGTAGTATGGTTATTCACATGTTCTGTTGAGGAAATGTCAATATACCCCTGCCTATCCTGTCAGTGTTACTTATATAATGTGTATCTTTCCAATTCTGGGAAATTTTGAAATCTGAACCATATCCTGTCTCAAGTGTTTTAAGAAGGGAGGGTAGATTTATATTTGAGTAGTTAATAAGGAGACAAGTCATCCAAAGCAGAAGTTCTATCACCTTAAATCAAAAGAATATGCTATTTCAGGAAGTTATACATACAACTATACTTATTTATTATCTATCTATATATCCAATTGAGTATGCCCTTTTAAAGCAGCCAATTATTCCAACAGTCTTGATATTTATAATGTTAGGAATTTTTTGTTGTTTTTTGTTTGTTCATTTGTTTGTTTGATGAGTTTACTTTGTGAGCATGGGCAATACTGAAGTAATTGTCTTTGGTCATGAGTAATTTCTGTCCAGGGAGAGTGAACGTAATCTGGGAAATTAGCTAAAATATATTTAGATGACATTTCAATGAAAAATAAAAGCTATCAGTATGGCTTATGTTTTTGGTGTTTTAAAAAAAGGAGTTGAACAAAGGAAGACATAAGTGATTTTTGCATTGTGTTTTAAATGTTCTTTTTTTATCTATGTATTGACAAAACTGTTTCCAAAATGTTTAGTCACTATGTATTGAATGTTCTCTATCATGTCAAACTCAGTCATTTCATTGCAAGCATTCATATAGATATGTTTAAATATTTATTTTTCTAACTGGAAAATAAGAACCTATATTTGCTAATGTGGGGCAAGAAGAAAAATTTCATTGGTCTTTTATTACTTTTTATTTTGAAATGACTATTTGCTAACAGTCTCTCTCCATGATAATTCCAATGACTCTTCGTCCTAAAAAACCCTAAAATTATAGGATTAATACTTTACCTTTTTATATACACACAATTATATATATAATTACGTGTGTGTGTGTGTGTGTGTGTAAACTGACCTGTGCCAATTTGTTTGATCAGCAATTATTAGATTCTTTTGGTAAACATCTGTAGACCTTGATGATTAAAGGTAGGAAGAACCCACATGATTCCTTACCCACAATCTTACCACCAAGGATGTATCATAACGAAAGAAAGTTTTACACTAGGTTTTTCCAAACTTACAAATATTTATTGACTCAACAGGCACAAAAACAACTATCAGACTTGTTTTGAAAGCTTAGGGAAGCCCTGCTCTCCACTCTGGCATTCCAACAAGTCTATTGCATGAAAGGCTTATTCATAGTACACACAGCATATTTTGATGGTGTAATGAGCCAATTTTCTGAGTTCTGGCAACAAAGAGAGCCATAGACTGACAGCACTGACTTGGATCTTTTAGGCTTCTGAAGCTGATGGAATTTTGTATCACGTCTATGGAAAAGTGGTGTGCATTCGTTCTAGCAGCTGTATTTCTTGAATACCACTACTTTTAAGATTTAAAATTAAGTTCCACAATCAAATATTCAGTTTCCATTATTTTGCATGTTCACATAACCACTTCTGAATTGTGGATTTCTGATCACAGTATGTCAAATGCTTATGTCTTCATCTTAAGTCCAGAACAGTAGTTTTTCAGCAAGGGGCATATAATCCTCTTAGGATGCATTTTGAAATGTATCATGGAGTTTTGGATGTCATGATGGCTTGGGGAAACTCCTGACATTTTGTAGGGGGCAAAAACAGAGAGGGTATGTGAAACTGTGCTTTTCTCTAGTTCTTGGAAATCCAAAAATGCTATGTGTTTATATACTGACTATTCCACATTGTTTCCATTCACTCCTCCTGGGACTCCAATTATAGAATTTCTAATTTTATCCTTTTCATCTCTTCCTGCCTCCTTTCTGTTCTCCATCTCCTTTGCCTTGTCACTTCATTCTATGCAATTTATTCTTATTATCTTCCTGTATATTATTTTTCTCTGGATCAGTGTTTAATCTACTTCTTAACTTTTTAAGTAAATTTTTAAATTTAGAAGTCTGTCATTTTTAGTAGTTCCATTTGCTTTTATCTTTCTGATTCATATATAAAAATCCCTTTTTAAATTGTCCATCCTTGTGGTTTTATCCCTTGTGTTCTTAAATACTTCATAAATGCTGTTTTGCATTCCTTATTTGACAGTTATAATACCTTTAGTCTTTGGTAATCTAAGTAAGTTTTTTTTTAAATTATTGCTAATATTAACTCTTAGTTATGGTGATTTTTTCTGTGTGTGTACTCCTGATCTTTAATTGTACCTTCATTTTTTTTTGGTTTTAGCATTATTTCTTTATAACTGTGAGAGTCCTAGGGCCTAAATGGGAAATTTGGATAGCATTCCTACGACTGGATTTGCTTTTACTTCTCTTAAAAAGTAGCAGGGTGGGAGATGGCACTTATCTGGGACCACATCAGCTCTTTTATATAGTCTGAGTTTTGTTTTTTTTTTTAAGATTTTATTTATTTATTTGAGAGAGAGAGAATGGAGAGAGCGAGTACATGAGAGGGGGGAGGGTCAGAGGGAGAAGCAGACTCCCCGCCGAGCAGGGAGCCCGATGCGGGACTCGATCCTGGGACTCCAGGATCATGACCTGAGCCGAAGGCAGTCGCTCAACCAACTGAGCCACCCAGGCGCCCTAGTCTGAGTTTTGCCGTAGGAGCTTTCTCATCTCAACGTTGCTTAAGGATCAGTACTACTAGTAACATCTATTCTCAGGCTAACATCCCTTAATATGTAGGTCTCGGCTAATCAGTTTTATTGGAGGACAGCCCTTCCAGTGCTTATCTAAATTATTTCAAATGATCAGTCTCACAAAAAGAACATCATATACATGATATGATTGGTGTATACTGTCAGAGTCTCAGAGCATATAGGTAGCCATGATGCTGGAAGCAGACATTTGATGTTTATTCCACAATCTCCGGTTCTGCAATTCCTCCTTTCTGAGGGCCCAAAGGATTCAAATTATTTTTTGCTACAATTTTAAGAATTCTGTTGGGCTAATAAGCATTATTATATTACCTCATAAATTATGACTTGAATAAAGCTTCTTTGAAATAGAGAAAAGTAGTGAAGACAGGAGCTCCTCGAGTTTCTTTTTAATGAATTTTTAAATGAAAAAACATTAATTATAAAGGAACTCTAGGCTGAAGTACAGGCACATATAAAGAAACACTATATAAATCTGCACATATGGTCTAAGAACTCTCAAACTGTAAACCATATTTATATACATAATCTTCAAGAAGACATTATGTTCCCTATATCTTGATTTAGTTACTAATATATGTTACATTTGCAGCAAGTTTCTGGCCCGCAAAGATCTTTGGGGATTTCCTGGTGAGCACAAACTATTTTTCCGATCTCTACTCCACCATTCAGGTTTCATGGTGAGCACAAACTATTTTTCCCATCTCTACTCCACCATATATTATATGCTATCTATCTCAATAGATGTGTGGCATCTATTGAGCATCTAATTAAGATGTATAGCATAAAGGATTTCAGTTTTATTTTTCTACTACTGTATCAATATATACCTCTTTAAATATTGTTTTCACACAAAGCTTCTAACTGATATTCTAAGACTAAAGTGGACAAATGCAGCAATTCCATATAGGTTTTCCACAAATTCACTTTATCTTCATCGACAAGGATAGAAGTGGAAAATAAAAAGAAGGTGAAGTGTTTATTCTTTTTTTTTTTTTTAAAGATTTTATTTTTTTATTTGACAGAGAGAGACACAGCGAGAGAGGGAACACAAGCAGGGGGAGTGGGAGAGGGAGAAGCAGGCTCCCCGCAGAGCAGGGAGCCCGATGCGGGACTCGATCCCAGGATCCTGGGATCATGACCTGAGCTGAAGGCAGTCACTTAACCAACTGAGCCACCCAGGCGCCCTGTGAAGTGTTTATTCTAAAACCTGAGGGCAATTATAAAATCAACAAAATTGATCAGAATATTTGTCTTTATAGACTTTAAGGAGCTGTCACTCACCTTTGTCTATTGGTGAGTGGAATACATCTTAATGGAATAATAAAAGCTAATGGGGTAAAAAATTAGGAACAGAGTAAGTTATATATATAATATATGTATATATATATATGTTTTTTATATATATGTATATATATATATGAAGATTTATTTATTTATTTTAGAAAGAAAAAGAGAGAGAGAGTGGGGTAGGAGGGGCAGAGGGAGATGGAGAGAGAGTCTTAAGCAAACTCTGCACTGAGCGCAGAGCCCCGCATGGGGCTCAGTCTCACAACCCTGAGATCATGACCTGAGCTGAAAGAGTTGGACACTTAACCAACTGGGCCACCCAGCCACCACAAGTAAATTATATCTTTAATTATGGATGTACCTGCTTATTAAAACCATTCCATGATAAATTAGCATGTTCAATTTGCCCATTACAAATAGTGTTTGCACTTATACATCATAACCTGAAGTAGATGCAGAAAAAGTATCTTCATTTCACACACTGTGTGCTTATAGCAAAATGACATGAGACAGTGTTATGGATCATTCTATGTGAGAGTTTGCTTGACAAATGTTTTATACCTTAGCTTATATAACATACACAGAATCCCATAATTAATGTTTAAAGTTTTATTCTCATACTTATGATCTTACCACTAACATTTTTTTCATAAAATAAATTAAGGTCCAAGAAATATATAGAAGATATCTGGGAAATTCACTGAAGTAAGTAGACTGTAACCTATTGAATGGTGCATAGTTGATCTAAAATTGTCTGTATTGATTTTTCCTTCCATTTTCTGTTTGCTAGTGGATTTATCGGGGGGAAATGATATAGTGAGTAGATTATATTATTCATAATTCCTACCTCCCTCTACTAGTCTCCCCCCAACTACTAATCATCTCATCTTACTGTATTTCTTGGCTCAAGATATCACTCCTTTAAAACATGTGAAAAAAGTAATGCATTATTCTTATCCTAATAATTACCCTAACTTTATTCATTCTTTTTTTTTTTTTTTTAAGATTTTATTTATTTATTTGACAGAGAGAGACAGCGAGAGAGGGAACACAAGCAGGGGGAGTGGGAGAGGGAGAAGCAGGCTCCTGGCTGAGCAGGGAGCCCGATGTGGGACTCGATCCCAGGACCCTGGGATCATGACCTGAGCCGAAGGCAGGCGCTTAACCGACTGAGCCACCCAGGCGCCCTAACTTTATTCATTCTTTCCTTCTGGGACGGAATTCATTGTCATGAATGAAATGGCATATATAAAACTATGGGAGAATCTGTTCCTACTTTTGAGACTGAAGAATAAGAGAGCATATGGCCCTTTAGATGATCAGTCTGATAAGTCTTCTGAAATGTTAGGCTAAAATCCCTGGGCATTAAGTGGAGCAGCTAAAATTGGATTATTATTTTTTTCAACAAATTTTACTTAATCCCAGTCATTAATTAAACACTGTGATAGGCATTGGGAAAATATATATTTTTATGTATATGTTTATATGTTTATTTATATGTATATGTGGGTATGTATATACATACACACACATAAAATCACATATATAATCTTCCTTCAGAATTAGGAAGGGGGTACTTCTGTGTCCTTTGATATCTGACATTGTTTGGGTTTTGGTAGTTTGTGTCTTTCAAGGAATAAGTCTGTTCAATCTCAATTATCAGATTCAGATTTGGGGGCCTAAAAATGTTCATCTTATTCTCTTATTATCATTTTAATATCCATGGCATTAGTAGTGATTTTCTGTCTTTCATTTCTGAAATAGGTAATTTGTGTCTTCCCTTTTTTTCCTTTGTTACCCTGGCAAGAGGTTTATTCATTTTACTGATCTTTTCAAAGAATAGCTTTTGATTCTGTTGATTTTTCTCTATTTTCCTGCTTTTCAATCTCATTGATTTCTCCTCTAATTTTAATTACTTCTTTTATTCTTCTAGCTTTAGGCTTAAATTGGGGGGGAGGGGCAAAAGCATAGATTATTGATATTAGATAGCTCTTCTTTTCCAGTATATGAATTGAATGCTATAATGGAGAATAGCTTTTTGTTCTGGAGAACACTTTGGATGTACTTCACAGTGATTATCTTTCCTCTCTCTATGCCAGAGCCATGGGGGAATCTTTTCAAATCTTTATCATGAGAACCTAGTGGAGTTCCCAGGGGTAAAATCCATGAAATTGTGAAGGCTGACCATGACTGCAGCCCCCAGGAGGTTTTAGCTTCATGCTAGTCCCTATGGCCTCCAGCAGTTCACCCAGATTAAGGTATAAGTGTCCCTCCACTTCATGGCTCCAAGTAAGCACATCCTGACTGTGACTCTGGATTAGCCTGCCTCCAGATTTCCCAGTGGCAATTTGCCATGAGATCTCAGTTTTTTGACTTGTCAAAGAAAAGTCATTGATTATCCACCCATTCAGCATTTTTCTTGCAAGGATGGGAGTAACAACTTCAAAGCTCTACGTGTCGAAGCTCCTCCTATTCAACTTTAACCTATTTGCTAATTATTTAATACCATGTTTGTAGTAACTCAGTGTATGACCCCTCAATATAGAGATTGGAAAGAAATGCCTCCTTCTACAAGGAGATGACACTACTTAATTATTATGAACTGGAAGTTTTCTTAATGGGCAGTGGGTCCTAAAATTAATTACAATCAGATACAAATAGCCATGTTTTAAGGCTTATTACTCAGAAACTCATTTTTCTGTGCATTAGAGAAAATTTAAAATCATGTTCCGAAAACAATATCTTGATAAATATTTTAATATTTTAATTTTAAAATCAAATGTATACATGTATGTTGTAATAAACCAAACAGTGACGGAGAGATTTCTTCCCTGTTGGCTCCCTACCTTCTATTTCACTCCTTAGTTTTACAGCTCTTCCCTATTTTTGACTCCCCAATTTCATAAAAGAATGTCAAACATATCCTCAATTTGATCAATTGCTAAACATAGCTCTACACTTAAAAGTAATATAGATAATTTCATTTTTTTGAATAGTCTATCAATTGGTACTACACAAAAGCTCAGCTAAGAGAAACAAAATTTCTGAAGATTTTCTAAAGACTATCAATTCCTGCTTTTCCCTCTATACTCTAACACTGATCTCTTGCTTAACCCAAACTATCATGAATGCAATATATAAACACTGTTAGATAGGTATCCAGGAGAACTTCTTTCACTGTATTCTATCTTGGTGAGATGTCATCAATTGAGTTGAAGGTTATGACGAGAAATAGTACAACAGATCACATGGCTGTGGGTCTTAAAATGATGCTTTTGAGAATGACTCATTATGTTGACTAACATCTCCATCCAGAGGGCCACATGAGAAATTATTTCTATCAGGAAGTTTTATGCTTCTCAAAAACTTGGTTTGGTTTCATCTTGTTTATACAGAATCTATTCTGATTGCCTTTTCTACCTGGTTCCCATTAATGTGAAGATTGAAGTCTGAATTTATGCATTTCAAATCTGTTAAATATGTACACTCATAATTTCCGGTTTATTACAAGTCTTAATCATGTCTTTACCTATTTTGCCGATATTTGCAACTTTTTAAAATTTCTGTTAATTTTAAAAACATATTTTGTCCAGCATTACTTCAAATTATAATTTGAAAAGCAGATGTTCAAAGGTAATTTCAGTACTGTGTGAAGTGTGGTTACTACCAAAATCTGAAATAAAGGTATGTGATAAATATGGCAGGAGAAAAAAAAGAAGAGATGGTCCCACTTGTTTTAGAGTAAATCTAGAGAGGATTTAAGCTGGAGAAGAACCTTGACAAATGAATGGGTTTCATAAGGCTGAAGGGGAAGGCAGGGCATTTCTACCAAGAGTACATATCTGCCAAGGACACAATGAATGATAAGGGGAAGCACAAGTAAGAAAGTATTTATTTTCTATTAGGGCAGAAGCAACTGTGTGAATGGGAGACTAAGTCCTAGTGCAGCATGAACTGAACAAGAGACCATCTCCTTATGAAGAATGACATCTAGTATAACTACCTCTTTCTCTCAGCTCACTGTGTTTGGTTGAGCAAAAGCTGAATCATAGGTGATTTTGAATCAGTTTAACTTGACATAGTGAAACAGCTGTGTGGAAACCTTAATTCCACTCCCTGAAACATAACAAATAGTCATATCTAACTAGAATTGTTGAGGTTTCTTTATTGCTAGTGATAGAAATCTGAAAACGCTCAAATGAATTAAAGTTGGATTGGGTACTATTTTCTTGATGTATTGCTAAAGTCCTTCTTTATTTTGTCGTGAACTCCTACCAGTTGTGAAAGAAATAGTAAAGCAACAAATTTTTTAAAAAGATAAAAAGATGATAGTATCTTTAATTAGCTCTTCTTGTTGTGTTATTTCTGTAATGTATTATAAAAGCTTGTCCATTGTTAGGTGAGATAAAACCTCAGACATTCAATGCCAGGAAGTTTTAGCATACAAAAGTTATGAATTCATGAATATTGGGTAGTTCTTCCTTTGTACGTGGAAGTATCTTCCAGGACAAGGCTGGTGTAGTGTCCAGTTAAAGAGATACAGTACAATTTGAAGAACTGGTCATTTGTCATGTGTCAACCAGTGTGCCTATTGACACAAACATTAAATCGTATAATTCTCACATATAATTCTGAGAGTGTGAAATTAGTGATTCTGATTTATAGGTACAGAAATTGATAAGGGAAGGTAAGTGATTTGCTTGGCATCCTGCAGCTGGTAGGTGGTAGGACAGTGAATTGAACCTGGCCTCCCTCTTCAGCTTCTTCATTTTCCAAAGAAGTTATCTGGCCCCCATGATGTTAAATCATATCCCCATAATGAGTGACAGAGCCAAGTTCAATGCTTTGATCAGATGACTTGCTATCATGGAAAAGTTGAAAACAGATTTGAATGCAGTATCCATAGGTTTAGTGTCTCTATTACTATTACTATCTGGGAAAGCAAAACTGACTTTAGCTATCTTAAGCAGAAAAACAAAGATTTTGTTAGAATGAGAAATGATTTGGGGCATCTGGGTGGCTCAGTCGGTTAAGCTTCTGACTCTTGGTTTTGGCTTAAGCCATGATCTCACAGGTTGTGAGATGGAGCCTCACCTGGAGTTCTGTGATCAGCAGGGAGTCTGCTTGAAGATTCTCTCCCTCTGCCCCTCCCTCCACTGGCATGCATACTCTCTCAAATAAATAAATGAATCTTTAAAAGAGAGAAAAATTACTTGCCAATAACTTGTAGACAATTTTGCAGTTGATTTTAAGAAATAAATTGATGTTAAAGAAAACCTATTCAAAGTAATTAAAAGAAAATATGTTTAAACCTAAACTGATTAGTGTTCTTTCTAATTTAGCTTTCTTTCATTTATTTATTTCAAGAATATTTGGGTTTTTTTGTTTAAAGATTTTATTTATTATTTATTTGTCAGAGAGAGAGAGACAGAGAGAACACAAGCAGGGGGAGAGGCAGGCAGAGGGAGAAGCAGGCTCCCTGCTAAGCAAGGACCCCGATGCGGGACTCGATCCCAGGACCCGGGGATCATGACCTGAGCCAAAGGCAGACGCTTAACCGACTGAGCCACCCAGGGATCTCTTTTCAAGAATATTTGATTGTTGATCAAATGATTGTAATTGTTGATCAAATGATTGTGATTGTGTGTGTGTATGTTCGCCATTTTCCTTTTTACAGTTTTGGAATGTCAATAGGCTGAGAGCCATAAAAATTATAACATAAAAAAGGTAGAATCATAAACATCTGTTATCAAGTTTTTAATTTAGTATCATACCATTATAATTTTACGTATTCTGTATGTACTAGGTAAGGAAATCATTGTTTCCCCTCCAGTTCCTGATGACCTGTCTGAAAATGTTCACATTTTCTTAACATGGAAAATGTTTTCCCAAAAAAAGCCATTTCACTTTCCACATCTGTTTTTCCTTTGATAAACATTAGCATACAATATTTACAATATACAAAAAAGTAATAACTGTATCAAAAAAGATAAACCAAACACTTGGATCCATCACATAGGTTAGACCACAGTATTAGCAATAGAGTGGAAACCAGTCCTGGGCATGTCCCTCCAATCTCATGTTTTCCCCTTCCTCCAGATGAAACTTTGTCCCAAATTTGTTCCAAATTTGATGGTTACTAGCACCATGCATTAACATACACTTTCATGATGTGTGTGTCTCTGTGCAATCTATAAAACTGTCCAAAATTTGTTCTACTAAGTGAATCTTCTCATCACAGTGTCTTTTAGAATCTATGCACTATACACCACACCTCCTGCTGGACCTATTATTAACAGATTCTTTTGTCAATATGGATGATCTAAAACAGGACCTACTTAGGATTTTAACTTTCACTGTTTATCAGTGGACTCCTGCATCATTTCATGTTTATGAGCCATACATGTTTCTCTTCATTTCAATTGTCTATTCATATTTCTGATATGTTCTAATGTAGATTTTAAAACTATTTTTTGTAGAATTTTATTTATTTATTTGACAGAGAGAGACACAGCTAGAGAGGGAACACAAGCAGGAGCAGTGGGAGAGGGAGAAGCAGGCTTCCCGCGGAGGATGCGGGGCTCGATCCCAAGACCCTGAGAACATGACCTGAGCCGAAAGCAGCCGCTTAACGACTGAGCCACCCAGCACCCCATTGTAGAAATCTTTTTAAAAAATATATTTATAATATCAATCATTGTTATTATATATACTGTAGATCCTTCCTCCAGGCTAAGATTTGGCTTTTCATTTCTTCATGGTGGTTTTAGACGAACAGAAGTTTTTTTTGTTGTTTGTCAATTTGGTTATGCATTTTTTTTGCTTTCAGTTTTAATAAAATTAAATATATCAATCAGTTCTTTAATAGTATGTGTTCTGTTGCATCTGGTTTAAAAATCCTATATCAGAAAATAATGATTATATCTAAAAAGTTTTAAAGTATTGCTTTTCATATTTGAGGTTTTCATGCACACAAAATTGATTTGTATGATACTGTTTAGATAGTGTGAAGAGAAAACTAAAAACAACTTTTTTTTCCTATGTGAATATCCAATTATTCCAGGATCTTTTGTCATAAAGACTATCATTTCTAGAGTAATTGCAACACCACCTCTGTCATGTATCAAGTTCCTTCTTCTGTGTAGGTTGGCTTCAGGGCTCAGATTCTGTTCCGTTGGTTGGATTCTTTTTACATACATGTTATTTCCCACCAACTGATTTCTATTCAAGCATTATTCTTTCTAATTTTATCCATTTCACTTTTTATTTTTCTCTACAAATATTTCATATAATTTTTATATAGTAGGTTTCCATAGTAATTTCCATTTGTATTTTATGATCCTGTTTTCTCTGTTAGATTTTGCAATTTAATTTTAATTTTTACTCATACTTTATGAGACCATTGACTTTTTGAATGCTGTTTTCATAGTGACAAACCCAGACTATTCATGAGGTTTTAGTTTATGTTACCCCCATAGCCTGGAACCCATTATTAATTCCAATTATTAAAATTAATTTAATTAAAAATTAAATTAAATTCCTTTTCTATTGAAAATAATTAGCATACTCCAAAGCCTATACTCTCAATTATTTTAAATATTTTAAGAGATTGGGAATTAATGGCAATTAGACATGCTGTAAAGTTTAAACATTTACAATAAATTAGACAACATCACTGCAGCAAAGGCAATCTAAGATGAAGTGTTAATTATCTCCAAAGAGATAGAATAGCATTTTTATGATAAACATTTGCATCTAACTAATATAATTGAATTTTGTATCTCAACCATCTCCTGAATTAAATAGAAAACTATCATTTAAAAATTATCATGGCACTACTGGTAATCTGATAATCTTTCTATACCCTGAGATATCTCTAAAAATGCTGAAAAAGAAAAGAACTTTGTTCAGATATGCTTCTCTGATGCTACAGAGCTGATTATAAAAGAAAATATAGGTTTATAAACTTTTGGTATTTTTGTCCCTATATTATTAATAAGGTATTATGTTTATATAAGGAGTAAATGTGAGATTATGTAATTCTTTCTTTAATGTCAGTGCTAGTAATTAATCAAAGAGGGTATACTTGTAACTAGAGCTGTGACGAGTATCATGTTTTTCAACAATCTCATAACTCCCCTCAACCTGAAACCTCTGCCTGCTTAGGTAACTGACCAGAGTAGGGTATTGATCAGTGGAATATTGGCTGCAATATAAAAACCAATAAAATCTGGATCTAGACCCTATTCTTCTCTGAGCTAACAGGCAAAATTAACATAATAGCTTAAATTTTTTGAGTCTTAGTATCTTCAATATAATGAAGACCTATAAATGAATAAAATAATTGTTATAAATGTCAAAATATATCTAATATTAACAAATATTTCAAATATAAATCATATATATTTTTAAATCAATAAATAATAAATACCTCCAGAATTCCTGAAGCCTATAATTTGGTTGGGGAACCAAACTATCAAATATAAAAAATGGGTATCTAGTTGATTGGTATGTGGAGTAATGAGATGTTAAGGCATGGGAAAGGAAAACCTGCCATTCAAAACCAAGTCATGTGGCAATGAATAATTGGAATAAGCAGCCTTGTGGTTTATGCAATAATTTGGATGAAAGCACTAGGAATTTGGGTGGAATGAAGGATGGAAAAGTATTTCTTGAACACCTAGCATATATTTAGCATTATGTTCAGTGTTTTCTACCTTATTTAATTTTCATAACAATGTGGTAAGGTCAATATTTTTGTTTTTTACAATTTATTTTTTTAAGATTTATTTATTTGAGAGAGAGAGAGAGAGCAGGGGGAGGGGCCAAAGGAGAGGGCGAAGGAGAGGAGACTCCCTGCTAAGGGCCGAGCCCATTCTGGGCTTGATCTCACGACCCTGAGATCAGGATCAGAGCCAAAATCAAGAGTTAGACGCTCAACCGACCAAATCACCCAGGCACCCATGTTTTTTACAATTTAGAGATGAGGAAATTATTGCTAATAAAGCTTAAATAACCTACCTAAGATGGTGAAATCAGGATTGGCATTCATGTCACTCTGATTACAAAGCCAATTCTTAAAATAAAATATAGGAAACAAAGTACCAAAGACCTTAATAAATCATCCTATTAATCTTACTGATCTATCTAACCGTCTGAATAATCTGTCATTCTGCTTTCCCATTTTTAAAATGATTATGTTACAGCAACTTGTAATCTATGTTGTCCCTAACCCACCTAGGAAATAAAGAATAAGATGACCTGACCAAATCCCCTTGTTAACATGCTAGGAGCAGAACTCCATAGAAATGTAGTGATAGTCCTTAGGAGCATGGGAGTCCTTATCTATGAAATGCTTTTAGCATGATGTACCAGGTCCATCCTTATTGGTAAATTAAATACTTTAAAGGAAACTGTAAGGCTTAATAGAGCATAAGAATCTGGTATAAGCTTTACAAGTATTCAAGTAAAAATTAGGGATGTTTTATAACCTAGATAGCCCCTTTTGTGATGATGTTCCACATCAGTTGGCCACAGCACATTCTAACATGGTGATAAGGGACTTGGGGAGCAATCTGGCTGCTCCATGCCTTGTATATAACATGTGATTTAAGCTGTAACCTTGAAATTATTAGTAAAACTTGATGCTGAGTAAGATTTCTGATTCTTGTTGAGTTTGAAATTACAAGTCAACCTTTTGTGTTATCATCCTTTCACAGTGTTCCTTTCTTGGAAAACTCCTTTTTAATCATTGCATTTAATGATTCAATATATATTTACTGATCACTCACTGTAATGTCAAGAATGGGGCTGGGGCCCCTGGGTGGCTCAGTTGGTTAAGCATCCGACTCTTGATTTTGGATCAGGTCATGATTTCAGGCTCATGAGATTGAGCCCCATGACAGGCTCCACACTCAACATGGAGTCTGCTTGAGATTCTCTCCTTCTGCCCCTCCCCCACTTCAAATGAATAAATAAATCTTAAAAAAAAAAAAAAAGAATGGGGCTGATCACCAGAGTTATAATGGCTAAGTTCAGTCAAATATCACTTCTTTTATTACCTCCTCCTTGCCAGGTTAGAAATGATGGTCCCTCCTATGTTCTCATAGCATTTTCAACTTACATCTTTTAGTGCAATACTTTATTGCATCATATGATTTATTAATTTATTTTTTCCCAGCCCCCAAACAAAACTCTAAGAAGAGGGAGTAGGTCTCATTTATTCATTTTATCTTTCCTAATACCAGGCACAGTGCACTGAACATAATAACTATTCAATAAATATTTTTGGAAGAATAAAAGATACTTCTCTTTGTTTCTCTGACCAGCCCTGTTGGTTACTATTTAGTTAATTTAATAAAAATTAAAAACTAGTAAAAATAATTAAATATGGGCATCTGGGTGGCTCAGTAGGTTAAGAGTCAGACTCTTGATTTTGGTTCAGGTCATGACTTCAGGGTCCTGAGATCGAGCCCCACGTCAGGCTCCGTGCTGAACATGGAGCCTGCTTGGGATTCTCTCTCTCCCTCTCCTTCTGCCCCTCCCCCCATTCTTTCTCCCTATCTCCTGTCTTTCTCTCTCCTTCTCTCTAAATAATAATAATAATTTAAATAGATGACCTCTGTGAAAAATTATGGTTTCCTCAATATTTTTAAAGTCTATTCCTACCTTCCCTTCTATCCCTTTGTTCTTCTTCCTAAGTAATTTGCGTTAGAAAAGTAGAATCACAGAAGGCCACCAGAGAGTGAAGTTAAAATTAATACCTTCCTCTTATTGAACTCTTAAGAAATTTTTGTTGGTAATGATTACATTTATCATATCCCTTCTTAATTTGATTAAATAACTTTCCAGCAAAATTTCTTCCTGTATTGAGCACCAACTTCTACATGTGGTTGAGAGACAGCCAGTGCTGCCCCTCTTTGTCACTATGTATTGGATACTCAGCAATAATTTCTTGGGATTCATGAATTTTAGATAAGTAAGCCAAAAAAAGATGTATTTCCCCTTGATCCATGTTGAAGAGATTTATTCATTCACTTGTATTACACTCCACAAAACTTGTGGACTCTATGTCTTAATTAACATTTTAAAGACAAAAATAGTAAGAATTTGTCATTTTCCCATCCTTCTCTGTTTTATAATTGCAGCTCATTTTTTCTTATAACACTTCAAGTCTGCAAATACAGCCAATTTTCTTAAGTAATTAGGTTGTCTATTTTGGGTAAATATGCTACAGTGTGAGAATGTGCAAAAGTCTCTGTGTGACTTGATATAAATTGTGTTAATTAAACACACTATTGTTTGAAGCAGGATCTTCTAAAAACAACCATCAGAGATTTTGTTTCCATACAGTAATCAGATTCCAGTGCTTGGAAGAGTTAAGCCTAATGAGCTCTAGGCACTGTCATCAAGTGAAGATTTTATGTTTTCGGTGACCAGGACCCACTGTGGGGCAGAGATGAGGTGGAGGTCAATTGTAGTTGTCAGTGCCATTCTGCAAGGCAGTCATCAATAGACATAACATTGAAGACAGAGCTTGGGAAAGAGAAGTAAATGTTTACTGAGTACATACTGTAAACTACAAGCAAGGCCAGGTGCTAGAGGAAATACATGACTTTGATAAGCTGCTACTCAATGCTATAGGGACACATTTTCCCTACAGATGGCTAACTTGAACTCAAAGTATGTAACTTAGAATGCACATTTTTACAACTACAGAATACTAGCATTTTCTAAGTTACCAAGGTCTACTCAAGGGGTAGTGGCATTGGTGGGATGGGGGGTCGGTAAGGGAAGAATGGAAGAAGCACACTAGGAAGTAGATTAGAAGAGAGGTTACAGAAAGCTTATGCACCTGGAGGGGACTTTTTATGGAAAACAATACAAAATTATGAATAGTAAATTACATGTGAGGCCTTGAGAAAGCACCCATGAAAATAAGTTTCTCTGAAGATGCCTGTTTGAATTATGTATTTGCTGCATGATAAAACACCTCAAATATTTAATAGCCTAAATCAATAAGTTACTATTATCTTTCATATTTCTGGGGAAGTACTCACTTAGCATTCTTCATGTAGTTGGAATTAGGTGCCAGCTGAGGCTGGAGACAGCTGAGCACTTGCTGAGCTGAGCAACCAAGATGATTCATTCACATGACTGGCAGTTCATGCTGGCAGTCCACTCAGTGGTTAGCTAGGGCTGTTGGCCATGATCTTATCTGGGGCTGTTATTGTGACCTGTGCATGTGGCTTGTGCTTCTCATAGCATGCCAGCTGGGGCCTGAGGTGTAGTATCACAAGACACAGCCTTCCAGTAAGGATGGAGCAGATTTTGCCTGTCTTTTTAAAGGGTTGCCAGAAGTTGCACAGCATTGCTTCTACTGCATTCTACTGGGTAAGCAGTCACCGGGCCAGTCTAGATTTAAGGAAAAGGGAAATCAATTCCACCTCCTAATGTGAGGAGCATAACAGAATTTGCAGCTATCTCCAATCCACCTCTGCAAAGCAGATAGAATCCTACCGAAGAGAATAATAGAGCACTATAGACTTTCAACACTGGTAAACCTGAATAGACAAGTAAGCTGGTGTAGTACTGAAGTTTAAAAATCACTGACAAAGGCAAATAGGAAATCATATGACTTTCTGCCTTTCTTGTATCCTGATGCTGATGAAAGAACTAGAGAAAATGGTAAGGATGGAAATTTAAGAGGTTAATCTTTGAATGGTACCCGTGAGGAATGAGAGAATACTTTCAGCTAGGAGAATCAAGATTTCCCATCACATTATTTTATGTTACATACAAGGAAACTGGCGAGGGTAAAATAAGTGAATGGCTCAAAATTACACAGCAAGTTAGTGATATATTAAAATTAATTGTGTATTATGTAATCTTATAATTTAAGAATGAAAAATCTTAAACTCTCTTTTTCATAGTAAAAACTACAGTTTTACTTATATAAATTTACCCAAATTTAAATTTAACCACATGTAAAAAAGTTAGCCCCATGAGAATCTAGGTTTTTAGCTGGAACACACATTCTTTTTTTTTTTTTTTTGGGTTAATTATTCTTTTTATTTTTTTATTTTTTTAATTTTTTTTTTATTTTTTTTTTATTCTTATGTTAATCCCCATACATTACATCATTAGTTCTAGATGAAGTGTTCCATGATTCATTGTTCGTGCACAACACCCAGTGCTCCATGCAGAACGTGCCCTCCTCAATACCCACCACCAGGCCAACCCATCCTCCCACCCCCCTCCCCTCTAGAACCCTCAGTTTGTTTTTCAG
>NC_138371.1:90679999-90728068 GCF_054177405.1 Leptonychotes weddellii | reverse complement strand
AGCTTATAGGTTTTCAGGAAGGCCTCCATTTCATCCAGATTGCTCAGTTTATTGGCATATAGTTGTTGATAATAATTTCTAATAATTGTTTCTATTTCCTTAGTGTTAGTCGTGATCTCTCCCCTTTCATTCATAATTTTATTAATCCATTTTGAGTTTATTTTTGTGTATGGTGTAAGAAAGTTTTCTCAACACTGTTTGTTGAAGAGACTGTCTTTTTCTTATTGCATATTCTTGCCTCCTTTGTCAAAGATTAGCTGACCATATGATCGTGGTTTTATTTCTGGGCTCTCTATTCTAAGCAGGGCATATTTTGATAAAAAGGGAGAACCAACATATGTTCTAAGAATCAGAGCTTCATTAAAGTTCTAGTTTTATCACTTATTTGTGTAATATTTGGTAAACTATTTATCCTTGCTAAGTCTTAGTTTTCTCATTTTAAAAATTGATAGCATTATACACACCTTGTTATGTTTGCTGTAGAAATTAATGATAATATTTGGAAAGCACTAGGGATATGTTTTATGTTGTGTGAAATAAGACCACAGACTGAGAATTTTTTAAAATGTCCTCGTCCTTCATAAGAACAATATTTCAGGAAGAAAGATGGGGAATGCATACTGGCCAACCACTGGATGACCACAGTATGACAGTGAGAATTCGTAATTTATACATGAGCAAAACCTAAGATCCTCTCAAAGAACTGTTTCATAGTGAACATGGAAAGAGAGACCTTGGGACATTAAGAGAAGAGAGAAGACCATGATATCCTTAACAGAGAGGAAGGTATATCTTGCAGACGAAAGTAGAAAACAGTGACTATTTAAAAGATATTGATACCATGCATTTGAAAGAAAAAGAGATATTGATACCATGCATTTGAAAGAAAACATATTACTATGAGAGATTTGGGATCTGCTAATGAGTCCTAGGTTTATTTGCCTAGCAAAGTAAAACATTAAAGATATATAGTGGGGTTGCTGTGTTTGTTCTGGGCAGTAAAATGTAAGTACCTCTTTGTCAGTTGAGATGTTAACTTTTCAACAAGTCAAACTTCTATTTATTGTGAAAGCTGAATTTTTTCCCTCATTGGCACAGAGTAAGAGCTCAATAAATAAAATAAATGTACCTTCTGCATTGAATTTTTAATTTGTATAACAAATGGTTACTTTGTCCAAGTATTTAATTGATGTGATGCCTTGTTTTCATTATGTATAAAATCCCTTACACTCTGCTCCAATAAATATCTTTATTAATAAAAGAAAAAAAGTAAAGAAGGTTAATTTCAATTCCAGGAATATATAGTCACACCTGTCAAACAAAAATGGGAAAACAAGAAGCTTCTTATTAAAATGAAATTATTGACATCAGATAGACATCTTTGCACACATCATTCTCACTCTTACATGGCATGGTAGAAGAAAAGAGAGACTCCAGAAAGTGCCTCATGACTTCAGGGAATAGAATTAAGATCATAGTAATGAGATATTGGTTAAAGGAAACTATGTTAAACAAGCATTTAATTAGCCTTAGATGCTGTCAGCTTTCTGGCTATGATGGGATTGAATGTGCAGGGCTTTTTTCCTCTGAGCCTAATTTTCTTAAGGGAAAAAAGAAATGTTGTCACTGATAATGCCATCCACATTTATCGTTATAAACTGCTTACATTTCACTGCATGATGGTGTGTGTGGGGATGTAAGCTTGAGGATATGAGGAGCTCTCTTCCTCATTATACTTCAAAAATTTCATTTTAAATGTTGGTCACCATATAGCAATCAAATCTGGACTCATCATTCAATTAGTAATGGGAAAGATGAAAAGGCCCAGGAGATGGCATTTGAAATCAGACCTAGCTAAAAATGTAACTTTTTTCCATTTTACCTTGTGTTTAAAACTATGATTTTAGGTTTCATTGATTGAACACCAATCCTATGTTACATATTTTATATGTAGATATACATATGATATATTATACATGGTACTTTATTAATAATTTTGTTAAACCAGTAATTCATATCTTACTATAATTTTACAGATACTGGAATTGAGTCTCAAGGAGGTTTAAAAATGTGCCCAAGGTTGAATAATAAGGAAGCAACATCAAGATCTGACTCATTTCAGCTACAGTTCAATTAAACTATTGAAGGAGATGGTCCACAAAAGGAATTTGCCACATATTTGGGATGCACTGTTTAAAGCACCACTACTTCTTGCATATCTTACCTAGCTGAGTCCTACTTACCTTGATAACTCATGCATTCACATGCTTATATAAAACCTACACGATTATATGCTTTTTTGAACCCTGTGTTTTATTTTTTTTATAGCCCCTTTTGGCAGTCTATCAATTATTATTTTTTGCAATTCTCAGTGTTTTCCCTCTTTATTTTATTTTCCAAACTTCTCTGAGTTTGGAAACTAGACAGTTAAGGTAGAACAGAGAATCAAGGTACAGTTTTCAGGGTCTGTGTATGGCCCAATGTAAGCAACCAAAACAATGTCAGTCATACATCAAGTGCAATTGTAAATGGGAGTGTTTTCTTAATTTCTCTTTCCGCTACTTCATTATTAGTGTTTAGAAATGTAACAGATTTCTGTATGTTAATTTTGTATCCTGTGACTTTACTGATCACTTACCAATTCTGGTAGTTTTTTTGGTGCTTTTAGAGTTTTCTATATATAATATCATGTCATCTGCAAATAGTGACAGTTTTACTTCTTCCTTACCAATTTGGATGCCTTCTATGTCTTTTTCTTCTCTGATTGCTGTAGTTAGGACTTCCAGTATGATGTTGAATAAAACTGGTGAGAGTGGACATTCTAGTACCATGTTGAATAAAACTGGTGAGAGTGGACATTCCTTATCTTGTTCCTGACCTTATGGGAAAAGCTCTGTTTTTCACTATTGAGGATGATGTCAGCTTGGGTTTTTCATATATGGCCTTTATTATGTTGAGGTATATTCCCTCTAAACCTACTTTGTTGAGAGTTATCATGAATGGATGTTGTACTTTGTCAAGTGCTTTTTCTACATCTATTGAAATTATCACAAGGTTTATATCTTTTCTCTTGTTAATATGATGTATCATATTGATTGATTTGCAAATATTGAACCACTGTTGCATCCCTGATATAAATCCCACTTGATTGTGGTGAATGACATTTTTAATGTACTGTTGATTCAGTTTGCTAATATTTTGTTGAGAACTTTTGCATCTACGTTCATCAGGGATATTGGTTTGTACTTTTCTTTTTTTGTAGTGTTTTTATCTGGTTTTGGTATCAGGGCAAAGCCGGTCTCATAGAATGAATTTGGAAGCTTTCCTTTCCTAGGTATTAACTCTTCTTTAACTGTTTGGTAGAATTTACTTGTAGAGCCATCTGGTCCTAGGCTATTGTTTCACACTATAGGGATCTCAGAAAGAGAAAAGAGAGAAAAGGAGGCAGAAAATTTATTTGAAGAAATAATAGCTGAAAAATTCCCAAATCTGGGGAAGGAAATAGACACCCAGATTCAGGAGGCATATGGAGCCCCCAACAAAATCAACCCAAGGTATTCCACACTAAGACGTACACTAATTAAATGGCAAAAAGTAGTGATAAAGAGATAATTTTAAAAGCAGCCAAAGAAAAGAAAAACATTATAGGCAAGGGAAACCCCATAAGACTATCAGCTGATTTTTCAGCAGAAACTTTGCAGGCCAAAAAGGAATGTCATGAAACATTGAAAGTGCTGAAAGGAAAAAATCTGCAGCCAAGAATACTCTATCCAGCAAGGCTATCATTCACAATAAAAGGAGAGATAAAGAGTTTCCCAGGTAACAGAAGTTAAAAGAATTCATCACCACTAAACCAGACTTACAGGAAATGTTAAAGAGAATTCTTTGAGTGGAAAGAAAAAGCTATAATCAGGAGCAAGAAAATTATGAGAGGAAATAATTTTACAGGTAAATACACACATAATAAGAGTAGTAGATTAATCA
The DNA here is from genome assembly GCF_054177405.1 of Leptonychotes weddellii. Lineage (NCBI taxonomy): Eukaryota > Metazoa > Chordata > Mammalia > Carnivora > Phocidae > Leptonychotes > Leptonychotes weddellii. Next base: position 90,724,084 of record NC_138371.1, on the reverse strand, counting down.
CTTATACATCAGTACAGAGGTTAAAGTACAAAAGCTGTAAAATCAATTATATTTATAAAAATCAGTTAACGAACTCACATAATAAAAAGATGTAGTGTATGACATCATATACATAAAACATGGGTGGAGGGAAGTTAAAATTTAGTGCTTTTAGAATGGGTTCAAACATAAGTGGCCATCAACTCAATACAGACGGCTATATGCATAAAATGTTATATATGAGCTTAATGGTAACCACAAATCAAAACCCTGTAATATACTTACAAAAAATAGAGAAAGGAATCCAAGCATATCTCTAAAGAAAGCCATTAAACCACAAGGGAAGAGAGCAAGAGAAGAAAGGAACAGAGAAGAACTACAAAAACAACTATAAAACTAGTAACAAAATGACAATAAGTACATACCTATCAATAATTACTTTGAATGTAAATAGGCTAAAGGCTCCCATAAAAAGATATAGAGTGACTGAATGGATAAAAAAGGAAGACTCATCTATATGCTGCTTACAAGAGACTCATTTCAGATCTAAAGACACATACAGATTGAAAATGAAGGGATAGAAAAACCGTTACCAGCAAATTGAAGTGAAAAGAAAGCTGGGGTAGCAATACTTACATAGGACAAAACAGACTTTAAAATAAAGACTGTAATAAGAGACAGTGAAGGACACTACATAATGATATAGGTAACAATCCTCAACAAGAAGATATAACAATTGTAAATATTTAAGCACCTAACATAGGAACACCTAAATATGTAAAGCAATTATTAACAGACATAAAGGAAGAAATTGGCAGTAAACAATAATAGGGGAATTTAACATCTCCCTTACATCAGTAGATAGATCATCCAGACATAAAATCAACAAAGAAATAGTGGCTTTGAATAACATGTTGGACCAGATGGACCTAACAGATATATTTAGAATATTCCATCCCAAAACAGCAGAATACATATTCTTTTAAAGTGTACGTAGAATATCCTCCAGAACAGATCACATAACAAGTCTCAATAAACCCAAAAAGATTGAAACCATATCATGCATCTTTTCTGACTACAACAGTATAAAAGTAGAAATCAATCAGAAGAAAATATCTGGATAGAACACAAATACATGGAGGCTAAATAACATGTTCCTAAACAATGAATGGGTCAACCAAGAAAACAAAAAGAAAATGAAAAAAAAAATACACAGAGGCAAATGAAAATGAAAACACAATGGTCCAAAATTTTGGGGATGCAGCAAAAGCCGTTCTAAAAGGGAAGATTATACCAATACAAGCCTACCTCAAGAAGCAAGAAAAATCTCAAATAAACAACCTAAACTTATACCTAAAAGAGATAGTAAAAGAAGAACAAACGCCAAAGCCAGTAGAAGGAAGGAAATAATAAAGATTAGAGCAGAAGTAAATGAAATAGAGAATAAAAAAAAATAGAACATATCAATGAAACCAGGAATTGGTTCTGTGAAAAGCTCAACAAAACTGATAAATCCTGAGCCAGACTCATCAGAAACAGAAGAAAGAGGACCCAAATAAACAAAATCAAAAATGAAGAAGGAGAAATAACAACCAACACCATAGATATATAAAGGATTATAAGAGAGTATTATGAAAAATTATATGGCAACAAATTGGACAACCTAGAAGAGATGGATAAATTTCTAGAAACATATAACCTTCCAAAACTGAATCAGGAAGAAATAGAAAATTTGAACAGACCAATTATTAGCAATGAAATTTGATCTGTAATCAAACAAATCCAGATGCTTCTTTAAAAAAAAAAAAGATAGGAAGGGAAAAATGAAGGGGGGGAATCGGAGGGGGAGATGAACCATGAGAGACTATGGACTCTGAGAAACAAACTGACGGTTTTAGAGGGGAGGAGAGTGGGGGGATGGGTTAGCCTGGTGATGGGTATTAAAGAGGGCATGTATTGAATGGAGCACTGGGTGTTATACGCAATGAATCATGGAACACTACATCAAAAACTAATGATGTAATGTATGGTGATTAACATAATAAAAAAACAGCTTTATTGAGGTATAATGACATACAGAGAACTGCACACGTTTAATGTGTATAATTTGATGGGTTTGGACCTATGCAAACATTCACGATACCACCATCACCACAGCCAAAGTAGTAGGTATATACAATCCCTCCCAAGATTTCCTTGTATCTCTTTGAGTCCCTTTGTTTTTGTTTTTTGTTTGTGTGTACGTAGTAAGAACATGACATTCTACTCTGCCATGTTATTTATTCATTTTTCCCTGGGGTTCCAGTCTCACCTCGCCCTTTGAACTCAATAAAATATTATTTCTAAAAGCCTTGGGGTATACCTTTGTCACAATTCTAGCTTACTATTTGTTCTCTTGTTCCTGCTAATCAATTCTCTTACCAGTTCAGCTGGTCCAAGACCATAATATCTGGGGAGACATACATAGGTAGAGATTTACCCCTCAAATTAGAATTAAAAAGGAGGTTATTTCTGAGCATGTTTCCCCAATACTGATTCCTTCAGACCAGAAAACAATGGGACTTCCAAGAGTCTTTCAAGTATCCATGATTTTTATAGGTTTATTTTTATTTACTTTTTAACTTTTATGTCTCTTTGAAAAAAAATCAAATAAAATCTCCATTTTTTAAAAATATATTTTTAAGCATCTTCCTTTTTTTATCTTTTAGTTTCTCACATTAGAGAGAAACATTCATATAAGTCAAATTCTCAGGCAGTTTCAAACTCTTCTAATGCCTACAAGTATTTAAAAGACTGGTAAATGTGATGTGAATCTTGTAGCTCATGGAAGTAGAAAATGGAAAAAGAGCTCATAAGCTCAAAGCCATTGACTAAGAGGTTTATTTACTAGCAGAACTGTATTTACTGAGAGTGGCTTACTTTGGTGTATCTCCAGAAGAAAGGAATGCCCATTCCTTTTTGACTCACCTCTGACCTTAGGAAAATGCCACCTTTGCCACAAAGATAGATATACAAATCCATATACAAATCTAGATATACAAATCTATATAATATCTCTTAATTGTATAAGGTAATAGTATTTTTTTTTATTTTCCAAACTCAGGTAGTTCACATTGTCTATGAAATACCTTTGCCATTTATTCAATCATATTCTGAATAAAATGTTCATATATGCATGTGTATTCTATTATTGTTTTATTATTATAACTATTATTCATCTTCTACTTAATAGGTTTTTCTACTTTGGGTAACTTACCTAAGTTCATTGAGATTTGGTTTTCTTGTAAAATTTCAGCAACTTTTTTTTAATTAAAATATATAAGTGGATGGCTTAAACTTCATAATGAATACAGTAGAGACGTATTTTTTCTTAGAATAAGTTAGGAATTAAGCACTGAATCAGTAAAACAGTCTTCTACAGAAATTTTTATCTGTTCCTCTACACTTCTTAAATTAATATTTATCTTTTTCATATAGGATGCCAATGAGAGATAACCACCCACTTATCTAGCCAGATTTTTGGTTATTTGTCAATAAACAGAAAGACAGGATCATCTACATATTTGTTCCATAGGTTGAACTAATATGAAAGATGATTTCATAATCCATCACTTCATTTACCTGTTAACTTCAATTCATTTTAGGAATGAAATAAATATAATCAAACACACACACACACACACACACTCTATCCTTGGTCTATAGCTAAAAGATATACTTGCACACATTTCAAAAAACATGAACAAGAATGTATATAGCAGTACTATTTTTAATAGACTCAAACTGTAAAAGTGCCAATGTCCATATAAACAACAGAACGGATAAATATACTGTGGAATATTCAGACAATTGGATATTCTAAAGAAATGTTAATACATAACACATAATAATATGGGTGAATCTCATGAAGGAAAAAAAAGACAAAAGAATACATAATGTGTAATTCCATGACTATAATTTGCAAACAAGATAAGACATAAAATATATGTTAGTATACTACCATGTCAGTACTTTGCAAATAATGGAAAAATTAATCCAAGATGTCAAACATCAAGGTAGTGGTTCCTTTAGGAGGAGGAAGGGGTAGAGGCTGGGAATGGTCACAAGGGGCTTCTGGGATCCTGTAATTTTCTATCCATTACAAGTGTACAAGTGTACATTTTGGAGGATGTATAGATATTTATAATTGTGGTTTGTACACTACTCTGTATGTCATCTTTCGATAAATATGAATTCTTTTATCTGTTTTATTATATAAAGTTGAATTGCTGTAAGCTAAAAGGACTAATAAAGCGTGTTTAAGTGACAGTCTACCTATTTTGAAAAATACAGCAGGCTCTCGGCAGAAGTGAGTTTTCCTTCAGTAGCAAATTTGCAGCAACTGTACCTAAGGCTGGGATGTAGTGTGGACAGACTATCAACCAGAAACTGAGCCTACACCCACACAGAAGGGACTCCAGGCTGCTAAAGGAATTTCATGATGTAAACCTTGGACAATTAATGTTTTCAAAGTATAAATGAAATAAAAATGCAGTTTTAGCTACAGTTATTTGGTAAATAAAGAAATGGATATTTAAATATCAGTGTATTTCCTAAGAATAAAATCATGCTTAGTGTTAAATGTTAGCAGAAATGTGCAACTTTGATTATCATTCTTTCTTCTTGCACTCAGTGATTTATACATATTTTCTTTTAAACTTCCAGAATTAATTAAGAGTCTTATTCATTTATTTATCACTTTATTCCGCAATTCCCTTTTTGGAGCCTCTACTATTTGTGACATTCTGTGCTAGGCATAAAGATATAGAAATTAAAGATACAGACACTGTATTTAAGAAGCTTTTAGTGTAGAATGTTATGGAGAAGTTAAGTGATTATTATAACACAGTGCAATCTATCTGCTAGCACAGAGTTATTCTGACTGCATTATGGAAGTGAGGAAGAGTGGCCCCTAACCCAGGAGGAAGAGGTGGATCAGAATAAGGCAGAGAGGCTTTCTGGCTGACATATTGTGGTTAGAGAATGAAGAAGGGCATGCCCAAAGGCACTTGCATCATTAAGTTTATTCTATTAATTATTGCTTATTTAGTACCCATCCTTCAGTAAAAGACTTGAAGGGATGAAGTTGGACTAATCTTTAATCACTGAAAGCTGTCATTTTTTGAAAGATGAAATGTGACAGATCCTTGAAAAATGGGGAGATCAAACTTAATGTAGCCATTAAAATAAAGCCCTCCTCACAAACAAGGTCTCCATGAAGCCAGGAAATTATTACTAAATTGGCTTCAAGAAAATAACACTGTCTAGATATGAGACCAAGTTAACTCTGGTAGAAAAGGCTTGACCTTGTATTGATCTCATCTGCCTCTAAATCTTTACTGTTAACAGAACCCATGTTCTACTTGGTGGGCTATTTAAATAATTTACTAAGAGATCAAGTAACTCAGAAGCTATAAATGAGTGTACCAGGAGAAAGACATTTACAATGTAGAGCCCACGGGCATGGAAAGAATTATTACTGTTCCAGAGAATGTATTGTTGTTTATGGTTTTTTAAGACCATGGAAAATTTTCGTGCCCGGAATTACTGTCTTAATCTGCAAAATTAGAATTTTTATCTTTGTGCCTTCACTAGCATTAATTGAGAAGCAGTGTTTTCCCAAATCTTGTGTAGTCGCTGAACCTCTTCTATACACATTTGGGGCTTAACAAATGTCCATGAATTAATTAAAAGACAAATCAAAAGACACAAAATAAGAAGACATATTATTTGTGGAAAAAGGCTTTTGGAAGTCCAGTGAAGGGAGACTATATAAAAATAATAATAGGATATTCAAAATAAAATAACCCATGTAAAACTGGCTGGAATAAGACTCAGATATCAGAGAGTGGCTGTCCAGGAGGCAGACATACAGCTAGTAACCAGCAGGTAAACGGAAATGAAGAGGACAGGCCCATCAAGTAAAAGGAAAGATAGTGCCAAAGAGCCCATGAAATGATATTTGCTTTATTTATTCATTTAAATATTTATTGTCTACTATGTTCTGGGTGCCTGAAATACTGTAACAGCACTCCAGCCCGACTTACAGGTTAACTGGCTTCAAGTTAACAAGCTCCTTACTTGCTGACCTAAATCCCTTGATCTGTAACAGAACTAATTCAGTCTGAGATTTGCAGACCACTGGTCTTGAGGAGTGAAGGACCAGAACTTTCCCAGGCCACAGAAGCCAACAGGTCTGTTTGAAGCCACCTCGGCTTTCTGATTAGCCTGGCAATTTTTTTTAGCAAAGTGATTTTCTTTCTTTCTTTTTTTTTTTAGCTCACACAAATGATTTTACTGACCTGCCTTTGCATATCTGTAGTTCCGACCCTCCTCTGCAGAAAGATCACCCTCCTCTGCAGAAAGATCAGAGTACTCCTGCATATCAGGAAATAAGAACGGGACCCCCTCACAAGGCCCCAGAGCGCTGAGATAATATTTGTAGCTGGCATCATCGATCTGCATCTAATCAAGACATGTGGCAGACCACTGCACTCCCTTTGCTGATTAAATCCCCTAAATCCCTTTAAAAACGCCTGCACCAGGCAGAAACCTTGGAGTTGGCTTTTGGACAAGAGACTGCCTTCTCCCCAGGGTGCCAGCCTCCTGAAGAAAGCTCAAATTCCATTCCAATCAAAAACTTATCTCTTGGGGCGCCTGGGTGGCTCAGTTGGTCAAGTGTCTGCCTTTGGCTCAGGTCATGATCCCAGGATCCTGGGATCAATCCCAACCACCTAAGGCTCCCTACTCAGCGGGGAGTCTGCTTCTCCCTATGCCCTTCTCCCCACTCATTCTTGCGCTCTCCCTCTCTCTCTCTGAAATAAACAAATAATATCTTTAAAAAAAAACAAAAAATAAAACAAAAAAACCCTCATCTCTTGAGTAGTGGTCTTTCCAGGGACAGCAGCCAAACATGGGTCCAGTAACAATACATCAGTAATAAACCTATAAAGATCCCTGCCCTCATGGAACTCGCAATCCAGTGGGAGTAGACAATTCCCAATAATAATCTAATTTTCAATCTAAGTGGAGCAGCAGTGATAAAGAGAGATTAATATAGCTATATTGCTAATGCACTTTGTACTTCTATCTACTATGCATTGGAAATCCTTAGACACCTATTCTGCAAAGGCCCTCTGCCAAATGCTGAGAGGGATGAAACGAGACAGGGTTTGGACACAAAGTGCAGATTATCCGGGTGGCACAGATGTCTATACGCTCAAAGATTTTAAGTGTTTGTCTTGATTGAAACCAGTGTTCTCTTGGATAGCTGCTTTTGAAGACCTATACTCTTCACTGTGAAATAAAGCAGATTGTTTCTCTCCCATAAATGAAAAAATATGGATATACATAATCCAACTCTTTCACACACTGTTTCCAGTTGGGTGGCTTTACATACATCATTTCACATGTGTGCAAATATGTGTGTAGGATAAAATCCAGAAATTTGAATTGCTGGGACAAAAGATGCTTTGAATTTTAAATCTAAGGAATTCATTCAAATTTCCTTTGGGGAATTTTATAAATTTATATTCTCAGTGGTGATATTTTCTCATGGCCTCAACAACACAGTGTTATCTGGCTTATGTATTTTGGTCATGTGCATAAAAGAAGAAAAAGGATACTATAACTTTTATTTTTGTTTTCTTATTGAGGTTGCAACATGTTGTCATATTTAAAAAGTATTCATATTTCCATTTCTTTGAATTCCCTATTCATAACCTTGGTTCATTTTTCTGTTGATTCATTAATCTGTTTCTTACTTATTTCTAGAAACCTTTAATCCTTTGTAATATAAATTGCAAATATTTTTTTCAGTTTGTCATTTGTTTTTGGACTTAGGTTATGATATTTTGCCATGAATATGATATTTTTTATGTTGTTGAATTTATCCTTAAAAAAAAAACTTTTATAGCTTCTGTATTTTGAGACATGGTTATAAAGTTCTCAGCACCTAAGAGGCTATAACACAGCTTTTCCATGTTTTCCTCCTGTATTTTTATGATGTTATTTTATTTTTGCATTGAAATGTATGATCCAGCTGGAATACATTGTGATATTCAGGATGAAGAAAAGATCCATCTTTAGATTATTCTGAATGGCTCCCAGTTTTCTCAATACCACTAATTGAGTGATCAACCTAATTATCCACTGAATTGAGATGACACACATAAAATATAGTAAGTTCCCATATATATATTGGGTTTATTTTTTAACTTCCTATTCTACTTATTGATCTGTCTAGCTAAATACAATTTTATTGTATTATATGTCAATGATGCATAGTTATTACTGGGTTTTAAGGTTTAATATCTATTAAGGCTGGTTATTGTTTTTTTTTCTTTTCTTTTTTTTTCTTTGTTGAAGTTTCTTGAGTATTTGTATCTGTCTGTATGCTTTTCCAGGCGAAGTTACAAAGAACTTTATCTAGCTCTGTCCCAATTTCAAAGGATGTGAGAAAACTATTGGTATTGTTATTTGTATCATACTAAACTTAAAACAAATTAGAGTTGACATCTTTATATTATTCAGCCTTTTTCTCCAAGAACATTTGTTCAATCTTTCTTTGTGTCCTTAAAAAGGATTTTAAAGTTTTCTTTATATAAATATTGTACATTTCTAGTTAGGTTTATTCCTAGCTATTTAATCTGTATAAAACAATGTTATTTTTACAGGGTCCCTTCAAAGATCCTCTCTAGATTTGATCTTTTTCTGATTATGGAAGATACTTCAGGCATATCTCATAATTTCTCTTCCCTTCCTGTCCCAAGCACATTCTTACTTCAGAGATTAATATGTGTGTCCATTGTGGGGTGCCTGGGTGGCTCAGCTGGTTAAACGTCTGCCTTCAGCTCTGGTCGTGATCCCGGGGTCCTGGGATCTAGCCCCAGGATCCCAGGGTCTTGAGATCAAGCCTGCAATGCTTGATGCTTTGTTTGCTCCCTGCTCAGCAGGGAGTCTGCTTCTCCCTCTTTCTCTCTCTCCCCCTGCTTGTGCTCTCTTGCTCACTCACTCTCTCAAAAAAAAATAAGTAAAATCTTTTTTAAAAAATGGTTATCCATTGTAACAATCAGTTCTCTTAAGCTTCAATAATGTTTAACATTTTATTTATCTCCCATAGTTTAGACTTGTTCCGGCTTATGCTGCTAAGCCTGGGAAGGCTGTGGTCTGCTTTCATCCTATGACCTAGCTCTGTGCCTTTCCCTTGACCTAGCACCAGGAGGAGAGAGCACTGTGGTATGTGTGGTGACATTATTACGACAGTGGCTCCCCCTGCGCGAAGTGAAGGCTCATAACTGCTGCTCTTCCTCTTCTGTGCTTTTATGATGCTTTTTGTTTCTGTTTGTTTTCAGAGCATATCCTAATGCTTGCTCTTCTCTTTTCTGGCTAGGCATGTAAGACCCCTCTCTCAGCCAGCCTCTAGGCTTCCAGGAGTACCCCCCACTCCTACTATCCTCAATGTATGTCTATTTTTTTTTTTCCTGGCCATCTTTTTTTTTTAAAAGCCCAGGCTGACCTGCTCCCATCGATAATGCTGATCTTTGGAGCATTTACCTTTCCTCACCTTTACCTAAGTGTAGTTTCTACTCAGTGCAAACTTCTTTCTCAAGAGTATCATGTAAGGGCAGCTTAGGAAAATTTTTATCTTTAGACAGTACCTGCTGAGAATTAAACACTAATTATCACAACACTAGGAGGTGGTCAGTTCTCCAAACAGTTTTCCTGGTTGGGAGGGAGAGGTCCTCCCTTCTTCTCCCGTGAAGAGTATGAGGAGATGGGGAGCTTGGGGAATGCATACAGTTCCAATAACACCATCCGAGGTGATTCTCCCCATGGCCTCGGAAAACTCACTCCATTACCGGTGAGATGAGAGATCCCTACAGCTGGCAGATGCAGTTTCCACGGCTGCCTCTTGTACTACATATGTCATCTTGTAGCTTGTTTTAGGATATGAGGTTTCTCAGTACATATTCTATTTCTCTTTTATCTTTGAGTCTTAGCTAAATTGAGAATGAGTCCCATTTTAACATCCAAATACACAAAAACACTGCATTGCCAAAACTTAAAGGTGAAAGTTCACTGAGGTCACTGTGATAAAGTACTCTTTGATTTTTGACTGTGGTCCCCTTATTTTCTAGAATACACTGTCATTTCTCAGAATAAAGTCTCTACAAGTTTTTATTCACTTAGGTTAATTTGAACTTGATCTAAGCAATTAAAAATATAGGTGAATCAAATTTAACAGCATAACTTTATAATCACCTCTTTATGTTTATCTCCATGATAAAGTTCTACTAGCTTTTCTTTGACTGGTTTCTTTCATGTTTTACCTTTTTTTCCTTTTCCTCTTTTGCATTTCTAGAGAATATTCCTTTCATTTGAAAGTAGCATTCTTCAGGAAATCTCAGAGTTGACTTCTCTACATTCTTGTGTGAAAAGAGTAAAAATGCCATTGCTCAGAATCAAGAAGCTGAAAATACTGCCATAAAAGTATTTTGATAACCATAGAGTCACTCCTCAATTCATTATTTGGTTAATACAAAATGACTGTGGTTTTCTTCTTGCCTTTTCATGCATTCACTCATGCTACGACCACTGCATAGACTGCTTTACCACACCTTCCTCTGAGTAACTATCTTCCACTCACCCTTCAGGATTCAGCTTATGCATATATTGAAGATATGCTTAAAAACAGAGCTAAGTTCAGAATGCCATTGTTGAAGGATATAAAAAATAGCTCATTTTAAATTTGATGGTTTTCTCCATCATTTTCATCATAAATTATAGAATATTTTATTTGAATGTTATTTATTCAGAGAGAGCATTACACATTTACTATGCCCCTCTTAGATTTTAGACTTAAAATGTCAAAATATACATCATCCTTGTATTCTTCTTTCTTTTTTTTAAAGATTTTATTTATTTATTTGAGAGAGAGACAATGAGAGAGAGCACATGAGAGGGGGGAGGGCCAGAAGGAGAAGCAGACTCCCTGCCGAGCAGGAAGCCCGATGCGGGACTCGATCCAGGGATTCCAGGATCATGACCTGAGCCGAAGGCAGTCGCTTAACCAACTGAGCCACCCAGGTGCCCCTATCCTCGTATTCTTCTTTATATTTTTTGTCTTAGTATGATTGGTATATAAAGCAACTAAGGCCTCTATACTATATATGTATCTAAGAAAATTGTCATAGACTTTTAGTATTTGAAGAAACCCCAAAGCTTATCTGCAGTCAAATGCTCTACCACTGAGCTATACCCCCTCCAAAGCTTATCTGGATGAAATTTCTTCTGAATCCAAAAATTCACTCCAGTACATTACTGTACAATACATACATTGACAGCTTGTCTCTAGCTCTCTGCTCGAAGAGCAAGTGAAGAGCACTAGCTTTTCAAAGGAGAGCTCTTCAGCATAGTTTCAATTTTATAAAATCTTTTATTACACAGAATCAATGTCTGCTTCCCTGTAATATGCCCACATTTTTGCTGGGAAGGCTAAAGTCTACCTGTTCTTTTAGCACCTAGGAACTGAATGCTTGTTTTGTTACAAGTATAGGATCAGATACTCAGGAATAAACAAAAATAAACAAGATTGGGTTCATACCCTAGAGGAGGTTAGTTTTGTGGCAACTTCTTAGATATTTGAAAATAATGATTAACTTAAGGTCAATATTAATATGCTCTCATATTAGGTAATTTTTTAAGGTATAAAAATGTGAACATATATTAGATGACAATGACAATTGTTATGGATAATCGCCTACTCAGGGAGTTTTGTTGAATCGTTTTTTTTTTTAGTACATCCATGTAACTTAAAAAATATATATATTTTTATTTTATGGAAATTTGTCATGGTTTGAAATTTTAAAATAAAATATCTAAAAGTCATTGACTGTTGAAGGTATATGAAAGTAAATGTATCAAATGTATCTTAATTTTTATTTATTTTTTTACTTTTCAAATGTATCTTTAAAGTTACATAAAATTATCTGACAATTTCAGTTCTGCAGAGGCCAAATGTGAGTTTCTCCCTATGAAGTAATGCAGCGTCTTCAAAACCTAACACGATCTTTATATACTTTTAATGGATTTGTAAGGTATGGATCACAGAAAACAAATCTTTTCTGTATTCTGTCCTGTCCAGACTACACTTGCTGTCCCTTATTCATTTCTGGAAATCACATTACAAAGTGCCACTGAAAAGCTTGAAAACAATGAAAAATAGCTGAGATGATAAGGCCTTCTATTAGAAAGATATTTCAGAAAGAACCATTAAAGCAAATGAGAGAGTATGAGAGACACATGTAAGTGTCTTACATTGTGGAGTGGCTGTCACCTAGAAGAGGAAATAAGAGGGTTTTTTTTGTTTTTTTTTTTAACTCTAAAGGGCAGGGCAAAGCTAAAACCAGTGTCTGAATGTCACTGGGTAACATGTTTCAATTTACAATAGCAAGAGTCTTTTTTATTGAATCTTCTCCAATATAGAAAAGACTGTGTCATTGAAAATAAAAGTGTCATAGCAAAGAATGACTGAATATTTGTTTGGTGTCTATAGAAGAAATCCTCATGCCATGTGTGGTCTTTAAAAGGACAAAAGAGAAGATGAGATTATAAATTCATATAGAGTGACTTTATAGAGTTGGAGAAATTGTCAGTCTTGAAATATTATAATGAACAGAAAAGCAAAAACAACACATATCCTAAGGAAAAGACTAATTTATATATACATGTTAGGAAAAAGAGTATTGTATGTAGGAAATACCTTATAGAGGAATGGCCTTTTTAAAAATAAAATCCATTGTAGTGGGGATATTTTTCTTTAGGCTACCATTAACCAACAGAGATAGGATATGCCCTCCTGTCTGAAACAACTACAAAATCATGTAAAATATACAAGACAATGATTTTTAAGATATTGGAAATTAGGATATGATTGATAATGATGCCTGCAATGTGTAAAACAAATGAAGTGAGTTCTATGATTGCCCAGCCTAACAACCTGAGAGAGTTCTTAGATCATGGCTCAGTGATGGAGAACCCAGGTGGAGCCTGGCAGTAACTTGAGTTGATGAGATGATGCTGAGAGCTGAGGGAGGCCAAGATGACAAGAGCAAGCAGAGAAGAGTAACACAGAGGAGAGAGCTGCACATGGATAGAACTCTAGAGGTATGCATAGGGTCCTCCTCCAGTCTTAAGCTGAATATTTATCAGTGTAACTATGTGCTGAAACTAGCAAAGAGGGGAAAGGGCCACCTGAAAGGTCATGCTGACACAGGGCTGTGAATAGTTCCTGTTCTCACCAGTTATAATAGAAAATTTCACAATTCATCAGGTATTGGGTAATCAGAAGGATTCTACCTCAGTACTGGATAAAAAATTAGCCTTAGTCAACATGCTGGTCTGGTTCCACCTAAGAAAAAGAAACGTTTAATAGCAAGACAAAGAAGATCAAATTGTTTCCCAGTACTTAACTGTATCATGAAACAGGGCTCAAAATTATTTATAGAAGTTAAAAATATCTGGAACTAAATACAATAAAATTCATAATGTCTGGCATTCAACCAAAAATTACCAGGCATACAATAAAGAAAATACAGTCCATATGAGAGGTAAATAAAACAGACTCAGAATGGCACAGATGATAGAACTAACAGACAAGGACATCAAAATGCTAATTATAACTAAAATCTGTGTGTTCAAATAAAGGAAAGATTAAGCATGGTAAGTAGAGATATGGAATATATAAAGAGATACAAATAAAAATTCTTGAGTTAAAAGCTAAAATGGTTGAAATGAAAAATACACAAATTGGGATTAATGGAACATTAGATATTGCAGAAGAAAAGTTTAGTAAGTTTAAGACATGGCAATAGAAACATCCAAAATAAAACACAGAGAGACAGAGAAAAAAAAAAAAAAACCTGAATTCAACTTTAGAGAGCCAAAAAACTTCTAGAAGATTTTAAATATGTAATGAAGGTCCATGAAGGACAGCTGGGCAGAAAATTCTTTAAAGAAAATAGTCATTTTTTGTTTCAAATTTGGTGAAAGCTCTAAACCCATAGATCCCAAAATCCCAAAGCACAAGAAACACGAAGAAAATTACATCATAAGGCAGTTTTTAAAGACATAAATCTTTAAAGCAGGCAAAAAAAAAAAATTAATTAAGTGCTGAGAAATAGGATACTTTCTTTTTTTTTTTTAAAGATTTTATTTATTTATTAGAGAGAGAGTGAGCACGAGAGGGGGGAGCGGGAGAGGGAGAAGCAGACTCCCCGCTGAGCAGGGAGCCCGATGTGGGACTCGATCCTGGGACTCCAGGATCACGACCTGAGCTGAAGGCAGTCGCCCAACCAACTGAGCCACCCAGGCGCCCAAATAGGATACTTTCTTTATCTTTGGATACAATTCAAGGCAAAAAACAATATAGTAACATCTTTAAAGTACAAGGGGAAACTAGATGTTAACCTAAAATCTACTTCCAGAAAAGAATCTTTCAAAAATGGAGAAGTGAAAGTACTTTGAAATATACAAAGCTGAAAGAACACATTGCCAGTAGACCTAAACTAAAAGATAGAGAAGAAAGTCCATGAGGCTGAAGGAAAATAAAATAGAAGAAAAATCTGGATCTACAATATGAAAACTAGAGCACTGGAATTGGTTATGACAAAGATAAATATAAATGCATTTTTAAAAATTATTTAAGTACTTTGAAGCAAAAGTGATTATTAAAACAAAAATAATCACAATGTGTTGTTATGGCTATAGATGTAGGTGCCAAGAACAGCTCTGAATATACTTATTCATCTGATCCATCTGGAACCAGGAAAGAGATGAATTACTTGGCTTATAAATTTTCCTTCATTGAGTAGAAAAAGTCATACAGCTAAAAGGCCTATTTCAGTATTTATTTATTCAACTTTTATTAGATTGTGCCATAGGATCAAACAGCTCCCAAATTCTCAATGGCTTACCATAACAAAGATTTATTTCTTACTCATGATACATTTAAATTGCAGATTATCTATGGCTGTGTTCTACGTTTGAGGTAACATCCCTAACTGGGACATTTTTCTTCTTCCGCAGGAGGGAAAGAGAAGTATTGGAACCACACCTGGCTCTTATAGCTTCTCTACAGAAGTAGCACACTTCATTTCTACTCACATTTAAGTATGTGAGCAGGTCACATGGCTAAGACTGATGTCAGTGGGGCAAGGGTGTTTAATCTTTTTAGAGCGAAGGCAATGAAAAATGAGAATAATAATAAAACTTTATCACACATTCCAACACCCAATTACCCAGCTGAAGGTGGTCTATTTACATGTATGAGGATGATAATTTGCCTTCCATATCTCTCTGTTTTGATTTAACTCTGTGATATTTTATCCTGGAAATACTATGCAAATTTCAGTGTCTTTCTCTTCATCACTATCATTATCAAAGGGCTATTCTATGGCAAAGTTTCACAAAAAGTCTAAATGAACATACCAAATACAAGCAAAATTATGAAAACTGGGTAGATTTTTCTCATTTGGAAATGTTGAGTATATGGCTACATGGAAAAATGAAACAGAGATTAACCTAAGAATTAAAGCTCTATGTATTTATCATATGATAAATGCCAGTGTCTGTACTATATACTTCATCTACACTATACTATTTTATCTTCATAATAATCTAAGAAGGCAGATGCTTTTTCCAATCATACAAGAATATTATGTCTCAAGATATTATATAACTTGATCTCAGATCTAGGATCTTTATAGAAATAGGAATCAGATTAAAATCTAGCCCTATTAATCATTTATCAGCTTTCTCAGCTGTGAAACAACATGATGACCCTTATGGTAGCCTTTCCCCATGATATATAGAGCAATTTTGGGGAAAAGTTCACCTATTAAATGACCTAAATATTATACAAATGGAGTATCAGTTAAGGTAATTATTTACTGTAAGACTGACACCTCAAAGTCTGAGTGACTTAATGCAATAAAGGTCTATTTGTGATTAAATACTGTCTGATACAGGCCAGGGGAACATTCTTTTTCTTTAGTTAACTCCCTCTAAACACCTGGCCTCAATGTGAGCAGGGTGCAGAAGGAAAAGGATAAAGGACACACTGATGCATAGTGCAGGGATTAGAATTGGGTACATAACCCAAACTGACTTCAAGGAAATGGAGGCAAACACAGAATATTTGTTGAGTAGAGACTGCCTCTACTACATACCATACCACAGAGAGAAACGTTTAACCACAGAGAAACACTTGTATATACTTATATAAAGTAAGAATCAAGAAATGCAATTGATAATTGTTTCATGTGTTTAAATAAATATCCTAATTTCCTTCAGAACCTAAAAATTATGTCTTTTACAATGCATAAAAGCTCTGAGCACACATTAGGCATTCATAAGTTTTAAATTGAATCTAGGAAAATATGTATTTGTATATTCTGCCATAAACGTGGATTATGGACTGGAGGATATTCAATAGAATGAAAGAAAATTCATTTGCATTTTAATACAGCAAATTGCAAAAGAACTTCCTGACTATTCAAATATGGAATCTCTGAAGTTCTTCACTGAAGCAGATGTGAAGTACTCCCACCCTTGAGAAATAATTAGGCTGCAGTTTCTAGTACTATTTAAATGTAGAATTTTCCTGAATTTATTTTCATCTAATTCTAGAATTCTATAATTTTTGTTAGATTTTCAACATTGCATAGTACTTATAATGTTTATTTTGTTATCCAAGACTAGCATAGTGCCTTGAGGCACAATATTATCCTTATGGGAAACAAGTCAAAGAAATAAATGAACCCATATTCCTCTTCATTGTGGGTATTTATTTACTCTCTTCTGATCAGGTATCCCCATATATAACAATCTCACTGAAAATAAGCTCATGAATTAAGAGAACAAAATAACACTCATTTTAGAGAGCCAATGTCACTCTTTCTATTAATCTCAAATTTGAAACAGGTCAGTGACTCAAAATCCAGGTCATATGAGAGAGGAAAGGCTATAGGCACTATGGAAAACACTATAAAGGCTCCTCGAAATATTAAAAATAGAATTACCACATGATCCAGCAATTTCACTTCTGGGGATATGCCCAAAAGAAACAAAAACAGTATGTTGAAGAGATATCTGCACCCTCATGTTTACTGCAGCATTATTGACAATAGCCAAGACATGGAAACAGCCTAAATGTCTACTGACAGATGAATTAATAGAAGAAGTCATCATGTGTATATATACAATATCATTCAGCCATAAAAAAGTAGAAAATCCTGCCACTTGCAACAACATGTATGGACCTTGAAGGCATTATGCTAAGTGAGGTAAGTCAGTCAGAGAAAGATAAATAGTGTATGATCTCACTTATATACAGGATCTAGAACAAAAACAAAACACCAAACTCATAGAAAAAGAGATTAGATTTGTGGCTACCAAAGGCAGGAGGTTGGGGGAGGGGGAATTGGATGAAGGTGGTCAAAGGGTACAAACTTCGAGTTACAAGATAAATAGGTACCAAATGTAACGTTCAACATGATGACTCCAGTTAACACTGCTCTATGGTATGTATGAAAGTTGTTGAGAGAGTAAATCCTAAGAGTCTTCATCACAAATAAAAAAAAAAATTCTTTTCTCTTTTTTTCTTTCCTATTTACACAAAATGATGGATGGTTACTATAACCTCTTGTGGTAATCATTTTGCAATGTATGTAAGTCAAATCATTGCACTGTACACCTTAAATTTATAAAGTGCTGTAGGTCAATTATATCTCAATAAAACTGGGGAGGGGATAGCATGTATATTTTTATCTTGGTGGTTATTACCAACTTACTCTAAAAATGCACCAATTTTATTCCCATCTACAGTATGAGTGCCCATTTCCCTCAAACTTGCCAAAATATGCACTTTAAAACTTTACATATGCTTACTGATTTTTTTGTATGTAAATATGAACTGCCTCTTCATACATGTTGCCCTTTTTTTGGTCATCTTTTTCTTATTGACTTCTTTCCACTGCAGGTGGTGCTTTTTTCTTTTGACATTGATACACCCCTAAATAGAAGTTATGGAGGAGTAAATTCTGTGTGTTAAATAAAAAAAAAAAAATAAGAGACGTAGGGTTTGGAAATTCAATGAGCAACTTAAAATAGATGCTCAGAGAACAAAGCAAAATGAGGAGAACATATAAATATGTCATATGTTATAAAAATCTGATTAACACTCAGCAGTTTTAAAGAGATCAGCAGATAACAGATAGTAGGGTGTTCATTTTCACACCTCCAAGCCAGAAGCAGGATACAAGAAAGGATGAAACTAAAATGTTCCTATTCAAATGGGTTTTTGGGAAAAAATGTACCTGACCAAAATGGAGTTGGGTCTGGGATAGCATCTCAGAATCCTGCAAATGAATGTAATTCTACCATTTTTATATATGCAGGGTTGTACTGCTCCCAAGAGACTTTGCCTTTATAATAAGGTTCTTGTTATATTTTGGTTAGAGCTCGGAAGTGAAGGAGAGCTGCTCCCAGAAATAAGATTGGGTTCTTTGGTTTAGGAGATTACCTCATCATACTAAACTCAAAAATAGAAAATGCTTAGTAATATCCAATCCTTCTGAAGCACTGCCAACACAGTAGGGCTTGCTTCAAATGAGAGGACATAGCATCAAATAAAAATAATAAAGAATCTCTGTAAAATTCTATATTATATACATAGACAACTCAAGAACTCATCAACTATTCTGAAGAGTGGATTAAACTAAGGCCATCTACTTCAGCATGTTAGCAAAAAGCAATTAACATGCCAAAGCCCTTGATGTATTTAGAATTTTGTCATCATTCCGGCAGTTTAATAGTACAAATGTGACCAGTAAGATTTAGATTGGTTCCATACACAATGGTATGCATTTTGCTTAAATTAAAATCTATGATTTTATTTCACTTTAGTGACAAAATAAGCAGAGAATATCTTGGTCATTTCTTGAGTTTGTTGATTTTTTGAACTACTTACTTCAAGTGATGGAATTTTTGTTTTACCTTTTTATTGTGTCTGATTCAAAACAGATTGGGTCTCAATGCAACAAGGTTTATTTTAAGAAAAATCCAACACATTGACAGTCAGCCTTTAGCCTTACCTAATAGATTTGATTACTAATGGATAAAACAATTTTTTTTTGAGGTAATGTTTCACTTATGAATCCTCAAATGTCCCCAGGTTAATTATTTCTCCTGCCTTTGTGCTATCACTTTGCCTTGATCTGTCTACCATAGCACCTATCATAATAAAGATTGTTTACAATCTCATTTTTAATATTAAACTGAGATGTTCTTCAGAGCATGACTGACATACTCCTTTTTTTTATATCCCCTGTGTTTTGCACATTGTTGGGCACCTGGTCATCACTTAACTGCATTTTCTAGACTTGAATTGATGGAATGATAGTGACACCTCAGAATAAATCATCTGAATGGCCTCTGTCTAGGTAGAAATGAGTGCTCATTGACCCTTTGACCATTAGGCCTTTTGCATCCATTTCACGTTTAGAAGGGTAATGGCAAATTTATATCAACTCTGATCGATACCACACTGTTCCTGAAACGCTGCAGAAGTAGATACAGATACTCTTAATGACAGATTGTTTCTGTGAGCAATTATGCTTCCTTTTTAGTTCCCAGTGGTGGCAGTGAGATGACAATAAATAAAACACAGATGGTGTTAGAGAGTTTGAATATTTGATTGTCTTGTTAATAAACAAACTAGCTCTTCTAGAATTGTAACATTTTGTTGATTTGTTGTTGTTGTTCATTTCAAGTTAATATACAGCCCCACAATACTGAAACAGTGGGCTGAAATGGCAAAAATGTAGCTTATGTTGTGAAAGAGATAACACAAGTTTAGAAGTTAGAAAATATTTCAAATTATTGATTGAATTTTGGAAATCATTTAGTGACTTCTTGATAATTTCTCCCCTTCTCTAGTTAAAAATAATATCATATAGGGGCGCCCAGGTGGCTCAGTCATTAAGCGTCTGCCTTCGGCTCAGGTCATGATCCCAGGGTCCTGGGATCAAGCCCCGCATCAGGCTCCCTGCTCAGCGGGGAGCATGCTTCTCCCTCTTCCACTCGCCCTGCTTGTGTTCCCTCTCTCGCTGTGTCTCTCTGTGTCAAATAAATAAATAAAATCTTTAAAAAAAAAAAGGAAACAAATGTTTCCTTTAAAAAAATAATAATATCATATACGGCACATCTCACCGCTTATTTTGAGAAATTCCCAATTTTGTCCAATTACAAAGATGACCTTCATTTAAAGAAATATTGTCTTGATTATATAATTATCTAAATTACATAAATAGATATTTTATGAGCTTTGTATGCACTATCTGTAATATCAATAATAAATCTTAAAATTAGTATCATTATTTCCATTTTTCTATTTTATTCTGTTAGCCAACATATAAGTGTATCATTAGTTTTTGATGTAGTGTTCAATGATTCATTAGTTGCATATAACACCCAGTGCTCATCACATCACGTGCCCTCCTTAATACCCATCACCCAGTTACCCCATCCCTCCACCCCGCCCCCACCTTCTGTAACCCTCAGTTTGTTTCCCAGAGTTCAGAGTCTCTCATGGTTCATCTCTCTCTCTGATTTCTCCCCCTTTGGATTTCCCTCCCTTCCCTTATGGTCCTCCATGCAATTCCTTATGTTCCATATATGAGTGAAACCATATGATAATTGTCTTTCTCTGCTTGACTTATTTCACTTAGCATAATACCCTCCAGTTCCAACCATGTCAGTGCAAATGGTAGGTATTCATCCTTTCTGATGGCTGAGTAATATTCCATTCCATTTAGATGTAGAAAGTGACGTACAAAGATTTTAAGTAACTAAATCAAGAGCACATACTTAATTATAAGTCTAGGATACAAAGTCAAGTCAGTTTGATTCCCTTCCATTTTCTATGCTGTATTATCTCTTACAAGATATATCTATGTTTATATCTATCTATATATCTATATGGAGTTATAAATTATGAAATGGATAATGCAATTAACCAGCAGGTTGAAACATGTCTTTCCCTATTTTAGAACTCATAAAAAGGGAGTACTAATTATGCTTGTCAGAATTCACTAAACACAAGACCATACACAAAACCATTAACTTTACCCAAGAAGATGCACTTCAGCACTTTTCAAGTCTACAAGGTAAATTTATATATGCGCTTTATCTTGTTTCCAAAAATTGAAACAATGAATAGACCATATACCCATAGTTGTGTTTCCATCTGAATAAAAGACTGTGGGAATGTGAAAGGAGAGAGTCCCAGGCATTCATTTAACTAATTTAAAAATCATTCTATTATCCAGATGTTGTCAAAAGTCTGCATTTGAGATGTCACCATGAAAACTGATTTTTCCATTCCCCTTTCAATCTCAAATCTGTACACTGTGCTTTGGGGTGGTCTTCCAAAACAAGAATAGTTTCTATTGGATAATTTTGTAAATGTTTCTTTTATCTTTGAGAATTCCGACTTCCAGTTGCACTGAAAAGTATTGGGCTTCTTTCTCTACAAATAAAAGAGAAATTATTTTCACTTGAAGTATGTATTGTTCAATAAGCTTAAACAACAAACAAATGAAACAGATAAGTATTTGCTGGCTGCCCCTTTCCACCTTCTAAAAAAGAATTATTTGTTAATTGAGCAACTTCTTTCAGATAGGAGAAATGTAGAAGGGCAAAGAATGACAGCCAACCAAATTGTTCCATGTGAGTATATAGTCGACCTTGAGCAACATGGGTTTGAATTATGTAGGTCCAATCATATGTGGATTTTTAAAAAAGATTTTATTTATTTATTTGAGAGAGAGAGACAGAGATAGTGACAGAGATACATAGAGAGAGAGCACAAGGGGGTTGGAGAGGGAGAATCAGGCTCTCCGCTGAGCAGGGAGCCTAACGGGCTCTATCCCAGGACCCTGGTATCATGACCTGAGCCAAAGGCAGACGGTTAACCAACTGAGCCACCCAGGCACCCCATGTGGATTTTTTCAATAAATACAGTACAGTACTGTAAATGTATTTTCTCTTCCTTATGATTTTCTTAAAAACATTTTGTCTAACTTACTTTATTGTAAGAATATGGCATATAATACATATAACATACAAAATAGGTGTGAATTAACCATTTGTGTTATCAGTAGGACCTCCAGCCAATAGTGGACTATTATTAGTTAAGTTTTTGTAGAGTCAATAGCCTTACATGGATTTTTCAACTGCATGGAGGCTTAACACCCCTAACTCCCACACTGTACAAGGGTCAACTGTAGATGTTAGATGCTTCTGCTATGACAATAAATAGCAGAAGAGTGGGACAAAATGGAATTAGGGGTAAAAGGAAGATTATATGAGCAATTATATGAAGATAAAGATTTTAAAGAGAAACATTTATAGAGAAAATTTTAAAGAAAATTTTCAACATGTTCCTTTATAACCTTTTCCCATATTTCTTTTTATTAAATGACTTTGAATAGTTTAGCTATATTTTCAAGTTTTACTTTTTGAGTTTGTTCCATTATTAAACCAGTATGTGGAGTAAAGTTCATCTACTTTTGTTTCCCTTTGGAGATTTATAAATAGGATTTTGGGTTTAATGTGCATTAGCTAGTTATACTACATCAATAATACTTTCCTAACATAACCACACAGTTACTGGGTTTAAGATGCAAAGGAATAGAGGACAACTCTAAAAAAGGTCATAGTGTTTCATTTTAATCCACCTCAAAATTAATAGAAATTGTGCAGTCGACTCTACCAATTAAAATGTATACTTTGAGATAAAAGAGAATAAGTAGTTGGATGTGTGGAATGTAGCACCAGAGGTACACATCATTGGGTTAGGCCTCTGACTGGGAAAGTCTAAGGAACTTCCCAGCATTTCAGAATTTAGTCCATATTCCATGAATAGATATTTACCTAATACCCTGAAATCTTTCCAAGAAGAGAAGACAGGAATCTGTGGCAGACCTGATTGGATCCAGAACTGATTGTGTTCAGGTTCATTATAGATCTTCACTAGAGAAAAGTAGCTCTATTGGAGATTAAACTATTGTGGTAGATAAACAATCTAGCCAGCCCTGTAGCCATAGGTAGATACATCTACTCCAGATTTGGAGAAAATCGTGCAATTATTCCCTCATCCAGAAAAGAAATAAAGGAAGTCCAGTCTAAATCAACTTATGAGGAAGAAGTATTTGAGGCAGAGTCTAGAGGGATAGGATATGAGAGATGAGAGAGAGGGAGTGGGCCACTTATGTGTTCTCCTTGGTTTTTGGCTTGGTAGAAAGAATGGAATTTGGCATCATCAGCAAAGCTGGGAAATAAAATGACAGAAATAAGTTTGGGGTAGTGCTGCAGGATAAGGGTGGTGAGAATGAGTTCATTTTGTACATATAGCATTTTATATCTATAAGACATTTGCAGAAGTTTCCTAATACGCAAAGTATTATATGACGATGAAATCTTGTAACTGGTGGCATGATTGATAAAACATAAGGGTAGAAAGAATCTACTACGGAAGGTAGATTACAATGAGAACCTGAGCAGCTACATAGATTTAATGGGTATTCTTAGTTCTATTTGGAAAAATAACTCCTTAGCTGAGTAATACCTAAGTAACTAGTATTAAGTAGAAGTTATTTAATTTACATCTACACCACTGCAGGAATCTCACTGTGAATTGTATATGAGTCTTTCATGGTTGCTCATACCTTCTGCTGGGTTCAAATTCTAGCTCAGCAAATCAATGTGTGACCCTGTCACAGGAACTTAACCTCTGAGCTACAATTTCTTCATTCATAAAACAAGGCATAAATACTTAACCTTTAAAATTATGTGATGATTAAATCTTATAAAGTATGTAAAGCAATTGGAATAGTAGTCTGCGACCTCACAATGAATAGCTGTCTCCACTTTCTCTTTAACTCCTCCTCCTCATTATTTTTATGATTACTGTTCTTGTTGCGTTTGACATTACCCCTAGCTATATAAGTAGACCCTATCTACCTGCTGGTTGAACAAAATTTGCTGTACTTTTTAATCTACATTAAATTATAATTGCCATTGTAGTTCAGACTACCTAGGTATGAGTTCCATCTCTGAGCAGCAACTGTGTGACCCTGAGTAAGTCACTTAATCTTTATCAGCCTTATTTTCCACACTGTGGCCCTGGTATTTCATGTCACTCTTGTGTTTCTCTTGTTAGCCTTTCTGCTATGGAATCATACCATAGGGATGAGTAGGTGTACCCCTCACGAATCTGTGATTTCCTTGGGATATTTGGAATGACTTCAGTAATGTCATAAAAGACTTCCATGCCTGCCCTGACCACTACATAGGGATACATAATTTTGGCTCTAAACATCATTCTGCCAGAGCACAGTGAACAGAAACAGACCCTCTAGTTTTTTTCCTTCCACCTGACTTGTACAGTTTGAAAACATTTGTGGTACTTTCTATACTCTTATTTTAATGTTAACTTTCAAACGAGGTTCTAAACCTCATCTCCATCTGCTCTCTATTCTTTCCATTCCCTCCACAATGGTGGCCTCTTGCTGTTTGTTCAACAAGAAAAAGAAAAACAAAAAGAAATAAACAAAAACCTCATTATTTATCATATATTAACCAACTTCAAAGGACTGACTTTAATGGGTGCTCTGAGAACAAACTCTAATATTGACATATAGAAGATATTTGTCATATTTGTGAGTTATTTTGTTGGTTTTGCTGCTGCTATTGATTTTTATTTTTCTAACAGGAGAAACAGAATACACTACTTGTAGCACATGCCTCCATGGTTTGGAACAAATATTTTAATAGGCTTTTTAGCTTCTTAAACATAAAGGGGAGACTGTCTTCTGGAATCGGTAAATTGTAAAGAATCAACCAGTAAAATGCTATTCATAACAGTATGCAAGTTTCTCTTCGCTGAAAAGAGTTACATTCTTGGAAATCATGTTACTGAGGAAAAATCAGACTAAAATAAGTGAAAAATAGAAAAGTATTTTGATACCTGGCCTCAAAGAAGGTTAGTCAGTTTGTACTCTGGATGGGGAAAGCATGATTAAGGGCACTCCTGTTGTGTGGCGGAACAGGCTGAGTTGTGGAGAATAGAAGAATCTTACGGTATAAGGAGCAACAAAATGGCGGCTCACGGACCGGTGCAGCGTAGGGACATCAGGAATGACAGTACTGGCTACTTGCCAACACTGATTATACTACGGTAAGGCTGGAAAATGAAGGGCTGTTCCATCACCAAATGGTACAAAAGACAAATGACAACCAGGATGGGTTTACAGATTATCTGAAAATTGTCTGGGAGAAGAGAATATAATAAATAATATAGTAAATATTAAATAACATAAATATGTTAAATATTGAATTTGTTCAAATAGCTTGTACTATTTTTATTTAAGCTTAGGAGAGAAGTTAGAGGTAGTTACACTATAAAAATAATGTGAAGCTATATTTCTAAGGCATTGATACTTTTTAGCATCTTTAGCAATTCCCTAAGTGAGGTGTAGTCACTTTAGTTCCCTATCCCCGTTCGACTTCCAGTCCCAACAAGGATAACTCATGGTGCCTACTCTCTCTATAACAGTCTTCTCCAACTCAGAGTGCTTACTCAGCAGCCTCCATCAGCTAAGAAGCACAGTCAATAATTTGCCAGAAGTTATATGTCAATAGTAATATATTTTTATAGTTCTCCAGTGTATTTCAAGCAATGTTATAGAGAACACAGTCAATATAGATTTGCTTTTACTTTCTCAATATGAGAAGTATTTGTGCACATTATGCAATGAAGAAGTTCAATTTTCCATTGTCTCACTTAAGAATTCCTGCTCTGCCTGTGTGAACATATGCATCCAGGCACACACACACACACACACACATACACACACTCATCAGTCATCTTCTGGGATGGTGAGCTTGCCAGATAAGTAACTTCAGAATGAATATGTTGATAATGAGTTTAATTTCTAGGATGGGTGGAAACCATTTTCCCTGGAGAAAATAAATGAATAAGGGTACTTACTGTTAGTACTGCAGGTCATAAAAAAGGCTAACAAGAGAAACAGAAATCCCTGGATTCCAGTTTGTCAGGCCAGGATCAATGAAGACATGTATTTCCCCTGGACCAAGTTATTATATAACCAAATAGTGTTTGAATCCATTGGCATAAGGCCTTGACAAGATACTAGCTAATCTAATAACCCCAATCCATGACTAATTGTGCATGGATATAACTTAATAAGGCATCTCTTCCCAAATAATATATTTTTGTTTCAACAAGCGCCTCCTAGGATATTATAAACCAAACAAATGCAAACGTGTGAATATCAGGTCCAAGCCAAGAAAAATAATTCTTGGTAGAGGAATCTCTTTTCTGCCTGAATATGGGAATGGCAGAAGCCATACAAAGGCTTTATGTTTCCCAAAATATCAAAGCATGGAATCAAAGGAGAGGGAGGGAGAGGAGGGACTGGAACAAACAGCAAGTGAAAGGAACAAATCTCCAAAGGTCTGTGCTATGTACATTCAGATGAGTATTCTGACTTCATGTGGCTTCAATGAATCAGAATGATCCTGTAAATCTTTAGAGATTGAAACATCTTTATTATGTAGTCCCACATCTGAAGCCATACAAACACAGTGTTTTAATATGTCAGAATGTTAATGTTATCTTTCTATTGCAGCAGAAAAAATTCTACATGAATACGTAGATTTCCTGACTGGGTGTTACTTAGCATTTTACCTCGTGTTAGTAACTGATAAGCCTTGCATGGGGTTTCATTACAGAGATTCTGTTTCTCTCATGCTTGTGCAGACTCTGATGCCAGGCCTTTTTATTGGTGCATGTAATCTGATGGACTTCAAATTAAAAGCAATGAAAATCATATTAGTCTGTCTACTAGATGAGATGTTATTAAGAGTAATGGGATAATGCTATCAGAGCTTCATTTCTTAATGTTTGGTCCTTAGAACCTAAGCTTTCAGACAAATAAAGGCTGTCATGAGTTATTACTCATTGTAATACATGAATACTGATATATTTGTCACTGTTGGCTATGGGGATGTCATCTCTAAGATGGTTTTTTTTTTTTTTTTCAGATAGGGGATGTAGAAAAGAGGAGGGAAAGTATAATGAAGTCAGGAAGTCCACACAGAGGCAAAATGGTGTGACCACATTGAGTAAAAACGTTAGCCAAAGTCTGATGGTAGTTTCAATATTATACTATGCCTACATAAATATGTGTGATCATAACTGCGAAATGTAGTCGTTGTTTGTTATTATACAACGACGCCTGTTGGAGTACATCCAAGACACAATAAAATCAAGTATTATAGGTAAGACTATAAAATTAAATCATATGTTTAAGAGAAGCTTATATATAATGTATTCCAATGGATAAGAAAAAGTTTAATACATGAAATCATTGTTCCAGCATCACATATTAGTGAAACCTGAAGGGGAGTTAGGTGTCTTGATTTCTTTTTTTTTTTTTTTTTAAGATTTTATTTATTTATTTGACAGAGAGAGAGATAGCGAGAGAGGGAACACAAGCAGGGGGAGTGGGAGAGGGAGAAGCAGGCTTCCCGCTGAGCAGGGAGCCCGATGTGGGACTCGATCCCAGGACCCTGGGATCATGACCTGAGCTGAAGGCAGACGCTTAACGACTGAGCCACCCAGGTGCCCCAGGTGTCTTGATTTCTAATTTAGTGTTCTTTCTATGGCAGTTCTGGTTTTTCATGCAATTTCCCCATGCTTAGAACTCTACAGTGTCTTCTTATTCCCTTCGTTGTACATGATGTCAATATACTATTCAATTACTTATTTACCTAGCCCGTGTCATTATTAAGCTATGACTATCTATGAATAATTTGCAATGAGAAATCTGGTAAACAAGTATTCCGTCACAAATGCCCCCTGTCTCTCAATTACATGTTTATGGTCCTAAATACATTAAGTCATGAGAGCCAAAGAAAGTGATAGGAGGGTATCTTTCAAACTTTCTGGGACAGATTAGGCATGGATACATATATGACCTTCACCTTTTCTTTTATCATTCAAAAAATGTGATACATATCCAGTGTATTTCTTGAACGAAGACACTATGGACCATTCGCACTTTAGTATGCCTATGTGCATAGGATTTCTTTGCAGGTTAATGGACTCTGTGTGTGTGGTGGGGGAGAGAACTGGGAGCGCAGCATTAACTTTGTTTTAACTCATGAGTGCTCTGTTAAAATTACATACATACTACATCCCTATATGTCTATATGTTTTATATGTCTATCATATATATATGATATATATGTGTATGTATATAAAATTTATCTTTTCTAATGTTCCTTGGTTTTGATTAAGAAGGACAAAAGAACAAAATACTGGGACAACTGACATCAGATTCCCCATGAAAGAGGTAAGCACATTCTCCAATCTAGTTACCCTCTTTACTGCTCTGAAAATCAGTGTCACTAAAATCATTTGTAGCTCTCTGTGCTCATCTCAATGAGGGCATCTGCTTGTAATGACATACTTTGTACACATTCACTGACATCACCCTGTACAAAGGCCTAAAGCACATTTTTCCCTCTTTCAGAGGGTATGG
The DNA here is from genome assembly GCF_054177405.1 of Leptonychotes weddellii. Lineage (NCBI taxonomy): Eukaryota > Metazoa > Chordata > Mammalia > Carnivora > Phocidae > Leptonychotes > Leptonychotes weddellii. Next base: position 90,695,375 of record NC_138371.1, on the reverse strand, counting down.
GATCTAAAGTAAAGGAGGGAAAAGGAATAATCAAGTGGGATTTATGAAAGACAATTACCAGAGAGCACAAGATGAATACAGAAAAGCAGGGAGAAAAAACCCATAACAAAACCAAACAGTATGATAGTACCAGCTAAGAAATCAATGTGCACCAGTGGTACTCAACACAGATTACTGGCCTGGGATTCAGTAGGTCTGGAACGGGCCTCCAAATTTCATTTTTAACAAATTCTCAGTTGATGCTAATGCTGCTGGTCCATGGACTGCACTTTGGGTAGGTGCATATACATTGAGAATCTCTCAGTCCTGAGGGTTGATATGAAGGGACAGGATACAATGATCCTTAAAGAATGAAAACTAGTGAAAAGCAGCAAAGAATGGCTTTGAGATAATTGATGTAAACTGTGCAGCTGCAAGAGGCAAAAATGTTATCTCCAAGAACCCTGGACACATGGTCATTTTAACATTTTTGTGATATTACACAAAAATGCATGAATACACATCTATAACTAGTTATCATTATTTGAGTATCTGAGCACAACACACTCTGGATATTTGCTCTGTGCCTATATGGAAATACAAAAAGCCAAAGTCCCTGCCTGCCTTGTCCTTGTGCCTCCAGGAGCTTCCAGTTTATAGACTGGGCAAAGATGCAAACGTATAAATGCAAATACAAATAATTATATATAATCAACGTGTCCTACTTCTTCATGGTAGGATTTGAAATCTCACATCCTGCCCCAGTCCTGCTGAAAAAAGAGATTTGTCTTTAATTCCTCCTTCTTTTGTTAAGTCCAAGAACCCCAAAGTTTGGCAAAAACTGGTATGTTTCAATCCGTCCAGTAGAGGACGCCCTTCTACATGGCGCGGGTGAGAGAAAGGAGCTACCTCCATTGCCAAGAGTGACTTGGGCATGTTCTGTCACTGCTGATCTGGCAGTCATTTCTAGGGATAGAAGGATAGGAAGAGGATCAGCTCTCAACTGTTACTGCTTATTCATATGGGCATGGGCTGTTAATGTCCTACTATCGTAAATACTTTAGAGATACAGCTCTTTGATTTCTCAAGGATTTACAAATACAGCAAGTCTGGTGGCTGCAGCTATTCTTTGTTTTTTTTTCTGACATTTTCTCATCTCACAAGGATCACTGTGTCTTCTACTTCTGTACCAGCCTTCAGGACTTGGATGGTCTCTATGTGTACGCACCTGTGCTACTCACAAGTGTGGTCCATGGACCAGCAGCATCGGCATCACCTGGGAACTTGTTAAAAATGAAATACCTGACTTGGATAGTTTGAAGTCATTTGTGGTACTTTTTGTACTCTTATTTTAATGTTAACTTTCAACCAAGGTTCCAAATAGCTTCTACTTATCTCCATCTGCCCTTTACCCGGATATTGTTTGCCCAGGGAATCAACTGCAGGGATCACTCCCTCATTTTATTTAGGTCTTCATGCAACTGTCATGTTCTCTGTTAATATCACCTCACTACTCTATTTAAAATTAGAAAGGCCTTTCCAACTCTCTCTCTGAATTCCTAGCTTTATTTTTCACCATAGAATTTATTGTCAACTAATAGTCTATTTATCTATCTTTTCTTAATTTTGCTCCCTAGAAGGTAATTCTTTGAAATAGAGATTTTTCATCTGTTTTGTTAAATATCACTAATGCCTAGAACTTCACTTACTATAGAGCAGGCCCTCAGTGAATGAATGAATGAATGAATGAATGAATGAATAAATAAAAAAGGTGATATTTCTACTGAACTTCCAAAAAAAGCCTTTCATTTTTTAAAATTCATCAACGCATTATAGGAAAGCAATGTGCCAATAGCAGTATAATAAGAAATCAATAATTTAAGCCTATTTCCTGTTTTGATTATATATATTCATCATGATTTTAATGTACATTTTTCTCTCTAAAGTTGATAATATATTATTCTTGTTGATATTGATATTGGAAAAAAATGGTGACATAAAACACATTCTTTGGTGCAGTTGACAAGAAGAATAATTGATCTCTTTACAACCTTTCCCATCAGTAGGTTAACAATGCTTATTTACATTAGTAAACCTAATTAATATTTCACCTCATTATTCACTATGAGAACTGCAAATCATACACAAATATTGTTAGAAAACTCTAAAATATGAATGATGGTACCCTGAAACGCAACTGGAGATTTGTCTCATTAGTGCTAAGCCCATAATAAAGTCCATAATAAAGAACATGGGAAAACGTGAGGCATATCATTTTATCAACTTATATTCAAATGGGAAATGATGTAATAGTATATTCTTATGTTATATAGAAGGGAGAAATTTTGAAGACATTTTATTGAAAACAAACAAACCAGAGACTCCATATAAATAAATGCACAAAGACAGTTTTTAGTACTTCACCCTCCAATGACAGACACACACACACACACACACACATTCTCATTTGAATTGCTCTCCTTGTTGAAATAAATGCTTGAATGCTTACCCCCACTGTCATCTTTTGAAAAAATTGTATTATTAGTTTTTCTTGCTTTGTTTCCTATAGAATCATATTTACTATATAAAAGATTCCCATTTCTGTGTTGAAGAGAACCACACTGAAGTCATTTGCTGAGGACATCAAGTGGTATAAATTTGACTTACTTTTCAGAATAATGACAGGATAACAAACCACTTGAGTTTTAATTTTCAGTTAATAGTGTGGGGCCATGACTATTAAGACAATTTATCAGGCACTTAATAGAAACAGTAAATGTTAGTGTTGGAAGGAAGCATAATGTTTATTTAAATGCTGTATAATGGAAAGGGTAGGGCATGTGGAGTGAAGAGGTTGCTGTGAAGCCCTGGCTTCAGCCCCATTTTAATTCCGTATCTGTGGAGAAGCCATTTAATGATGGTTAAATAATCAGGAGAGAGTTATAACCATCTCATGTCTACCTCATTCAGAAAGGTGTTTTAAGGACCAAATCAGTTACTCTGAGCAATTGTGTTGATATAAAATACTGAACAAGGGAAGGGCCTTGAGTCCTACATAGGCTGAGGATAGATATATAATTAATGTATCTTTCTTGATTCTCAATCTAGAGTGCTTTTCATATTCAGCTTTTCATGATACTAGTATAGAAAAGGAAAAAAAAATGGCTTTGCTAAATCACGTATGCATGGTTCTCAGGTGTGGTCCCTCAATCAAAACATCAGCATTCCCTGCGACCCCATTAAAAATGCATATTCTCAGGCCCCAGCTCACACCTACTGAATCGGAGACTCTGTGCAGGGCCCAGAAATTCTGCAAAAGGTTCTGCTACAACTTGGAAGTTTGAGAACTACTGCCACTTTTTATCTTAAATGGTTTAATGTCTTTATTTGTGGAACCCTTTCCTAAACACCCTTCAGGTCTCCACTCAAGCACTGTTTCTTCATGAAAATCTTTTCTAATCCTTAGATGAGACTGTATCTCACTGTTCAGACTCACATGATTCTCTGTACTTACCCCTTGTAGCACTTATCACAGTTTGTAAAGACATAATTTTGTGATTATCTGATTAATGTCTTTCTCACCTACAAGAATGCTTGCTGCCTGTAATCAGAATCAAACCTATTTTACTTACCATTAAATTGCCAGTAGCAAGTTCAGTGCCTGCACATGGAAGTTGACCAATAAATATTGTAGAATGAATAAAATGGTACTCCACTGTCCTCTTTCAACTTACTGAACTGTAGAAAATGGAAGACCATAATTATAAAATAGAACAACTCTACTGAACCCATGAGCATCAAACCTACAATTTAGCTCAATTATCATTAACTACTCAGTTAATATTATACTGAGTATCCACAAATGACCTATGTATTGAGGCATGATGTGCTGAGGTTGAATATTTTATTATGTATTTGGCTGAAGGGAATTAGTTCAAGATGAATTAGGATGCAAGTAACAACAAAAACAAAACAGCTACAAATAAAGAAGAACTATATTGCCTTACCAAACAAAAGTCAAGAGGCAGGATGGTGCTGTGGTTGGTTCATTGATCTGCTTAAGGACATTACCAAGGACAAGATTTTTTTTAAACTGGGTGCCTGGCTCAGTCGGTTAAGCATCTGCCTTCGGCTCAGGTCATGATCTTAGGGTCCTGGGATGGAGCCCCATGTGGTGCTCCCTGCTCAGTGGGGAGCCTGCTTCTCCCTCTCCCTCTGCTGCTCCCCCGGCTTGTGTGCTCTCTCTCGGATAAATAAATAAAATCTTTATTTTTTTTTAAAGATTTTATTTATTTATCCGAGAGAGAGAGAATGAGAGAGAGAACACGAGAAGAGAGGTTCAGAGGCAGAAGCAGACTCCCCGCTGAGCGGGGAGCCTGATGCGGGACTCGATCCTGGGACTCCAGGATCATGACCTGAGCCGAAGGCAGTCGCTTAACCAACTGAGCCACCCAGGTGCCCCTAAATAAAATCTTTAAAGTAAAAAGATTTTATTTAACTTTGAGAATGCTTTTTAAATATTTTTACTCAGCATTCCTTCTATAGTATTGTTCTTTTTCTTTAATGTTATCTCCTTACTCCTTTACAAATCCTCTATGGCTGCTTTCATGTGCAACAGAAGAGTTGAACAGCCTCAACAGATACCTCATAACTTTCAAAGCCTAAAATCTTTACTACCTGACCATTCACAGAGAATGTATTTCTTCCCTGATTTAAACTATGAAAAACATAAAAGAACCTAGTTATCCAGCACCACACATTCCCTATGTTTTAGCATTGGCACATTTGTGAATGAGAACCAATTTCTTAATTTGTAAATCAAGTGACAAGTCCTTGGCAGTTTTGATTTATGTGGCATTTCAGTTGGACTCCCCACAAAGCACAGTTATGTTCCTCAACTTTCAGATATGATTCAACCACGTGAAGAAATAAAGGAAGGGAAGAAATAAAGGAAGATCACCAGAAGGAAACAGGACTTTTATTTCAACATATCTTCTAGAAAAAGCTGCCTTTTCCCCAATAGTAAACTTATCTAATTATGTGTCCACAAGAACATTTTGTCCACTATTTATGCCCAAACTTTTCTCTTTAAGACTGAATGCAGAGCACAGAGGTGGAAAGTATGACACTCAGAGACCTCTTAACATGTTAGAAGATATGACTCTCTATCTGTCTATAAGTCTCTATTGTGCATTTATTCTTCCCCTGAAATTCATTATTAGTGGTTCAGTCCTTGGGGAAAAGCTAATGTGCCTCCAAATCAAGCAGTGCTTTAAGACAGAGGATTATAAAAAGTAGTAATGATATCTTAATTTGTTTATTATTACAATATTAAACTTCAATTACATTTTTCTCCCAAATAATAAGTATTCTATTACTGGGAATAATGGACAATTAAGCATGGACAGAATATATGCTTATTTAGTGTAGTCAGATATTGTTACCACATAAAACTGAAATCTGCATCAAAACAGGAACATAGAGTTAATTATGAGGATGTCTGGTCTAACCTACTGCAGGGCATTTATAAACATTTAGATGACTGAATATCTAAATGTTTCTTTTAAACTTTTAACTTTGATACATGAAATCACAGTTATTCTTATAACACGTTTATGGAATTTTGATTTTATGGCAGACTTATTATATATGATTTTCTAGTTTCGTTTTCCCCACATAGATGAAGAAAATGAGGCTAAACTCAAAGGTAATGAGATCTGTCACTGAGAGTCCAACAAAAAATCTAGTTGTAAAATATGCACAATTTTTACTATTTATGTCCAGTTGCTTATGAGTATATTACTCATACTTCCTTAAGTTTAAAATCTGAACCACACGTACACAGAGATATTTACTTATTGCTGGGTGGGCAGGAACAATTTATTATCTACTTTTTAAAGAATCCACAGTTGAAGCATAGGGCCAAGCTCTCATCAACTACTGAGTAAGAGGTTTATTATTCATGACATGGCTTGTTTTATCAACATTCATTCATGCCTGTAATCTCAACTATGCTTCAATAATTACTCACAAATACGTTTCCACCAAGGCTTCTTCCTTGAGTTTGGTACTCATATTCACAACTGTACACTGAACGTTATGTGAATAGTTCACAGGATACCAACTCCAACTGTTTTAAAACCAAATTCATAATTTTCCTCGATTCTTCTCGCTTCCTGTCTCCTCAAGGGTGATGGATGGAACAACAGCCACCCAAGCCAGGACTCCAGGAGACCTCCCCAACTTATCAAACTCATTAATCTGGTCATATTTTTAGTCCAACTTTCAAGATTTCAGTCACTTTCTATCATTTCTCACTTAAACTTTCTGAAAGGGGAACCCAGTTGCACTGTTTCCAGTCTCCTACTTGGAGTTGTTCTTCATTGTTGCCTATTATCTGTTGCCTCAAAGGCCAATTTACCCACGTTATTCCCTCATGAGGCACACCATTGCCTTTAAGTTTCTTATGCCCCCTTTCCAGACCCATCCCCCCCTTTCCTCTCACATCCTGCATTGCAAACTGCAGTCCTCCCCAGCTAGTGCAGCTCTTGGTGTAAGCCACGTGTTCCCGCCTACCCATGCCTGTGCTCAAGCTCTCTGCTCTCCTCACCTTTCCTACTTTTCTATATACACTGCCTGAACATTTCTATCTCTCCTTAGAGTCAGCTTAAATATCATCCCCTCTGCTGTTTCCTGATCCTTTCAGGACATAGTACATGATCCTCCCCTAGGTAAGGCCACATGTTGAATATTTATATTTTCTGGATTGTCCCTTGCCATTCCAGCATCCTCAGGACCTCCTCTCTCAAGGGCTTTACTGCAGTGCATCGGAGAAGCCAGGAATCTCATGTCCCAGAATCTTCTTCCCTTTATGGTTCTGGCTTCGAGTGATTTCCATAAGAGAAACTCTGTGGAAATCTGGAGGGTCGAAAAGAAAGAAGAGTCATTATTCTCTCAGTACAATTGTACTCATATGAATGAGGAAGACATGAGATTCAGTGGCTCTCCTGTGAGCTTCTAAGAACCAGCCATTTGCTGCTGCCAAGACAGAATGTTAATGAGAGTTTCTTAGAGATTCCTTAGCAGTTTTGCAGTGACCTTCTGAGGATGACCTGCTTGTGCTTTCCGGTTGATTTTTAGTAACCTTTATGCAGTCTCCCTCTTATGTTTCTGTATCAGCTAAACTGCAACTGTATTTCAAGAATTCTCTCCTCTGTTGGGTTCTGGGACGAAGCTGGCCTCAAGAGATATTTAGTGAGATTCATAAGGTAAAAGTGAGGCAGCACTCATGGATATTCTAGACAGGTCAAGTTTGACTCAGGCTATGTATTGGCCTGTGTTGTGATGGGTCCACTGCTTCACTTTGCGGGCAGCCCAGCTTGTAGCTCTTACAGCTTCTTCAGGATCTCTCTTACTTTAGCTTCTCTAACTCTCCAAAAAGATGCATATTTAGCTCTGTAATGAAGGTCACCAGCTTCTTCTTCTTATGTATTTATGTATTTATTTATTTATTTGAGAGAGACATTGAGAGGGAGGAGCAGAGGGAGAGAGAGAGAGAAATCCAAGCAGACTCCGTGCTGAGTGTGGAGTCCGTCATAGGACTCAATCCCACGACCCTGACATCATGACCTGAGCTGAAACCGAGTCAGACACTCAACCAGCTGTGCCAACCAGACACCCAGAAGGTTCACCAGCTTCTACTGCAGTTGCTCTTATCATAGAAAGCAAGGTTAGAAGTCATGAGAGGCCCATGTAGGTTCGAGCTCCACCTCAGGGGTTCCAGATTTCCCATTTGCAGCCAGTTTGTCCTGTTCTTCTCCACTCCATATTCATCTTTTCTTTTTTTTTTTTTAAGAGTATTATTATTATTTTTTTTAAAGATTTATTTATTTATTTATTTGAGACAGAGAGAATGAAAGAGACAGAGAGCACATGAGAGGGGGGAGGGTCAGAGGGAGAAGCAGACTCCCTGCCGAGCAGGGAGCCCGATGCGGGACTCGGGTCCCGGGACTCCAGGATCATGACCTGAGCCGAAGGCAGTCGCTTAACCAACTGAGCCACCCAGGCGCCCATATATTCATCTTTTCTTGACCGCCTGCCCAGCTGATGCCAGTCTAGCACCCAACACAGAAGCAGTAGCTGGCATAAACTTGTTAGCCGGGCCCTCCATTGTGTATGGTCAAATCCCATCATTATTCTACATCACTGTTGGTGATTCTGCCCTTCTGATGAAACCTTGACTGATCTTTAATGGTGACTTCTCTCATTCCAGTGGTTCCTATATTAAACTCTTTCTACCCAGAATTCAGAGAGTGACTTCTGTTTTGGGTGTTGTTGATTTTTTTTTAACTGTTTCCCCTTAACCCCAATTAACATATTATATTAGTGCTTGTATTATTTAGTGGATCCTTAAACTTCATTGTGATTAGAATTTCATTCACATGCAATTAAAAAGGGATTTGACTAATATAAACATGTTATAGTTATCATTGTATCACTTTACCTCTACCTGTGTCTACATTGAATTCTGAGAGTTCACCTCATTGGATTTCAAAGATAAATTAAAAATCAAATAGAATTTGGTAGGTAATAGATAAAAGGAAACAAATCTACAGTGAACTAGTAATATAGAAATGTATTGAGTATATTGGGGTGACACAGGAGATGTACAAACCATATGTCCAAATAGATCCTAGATCTATATGTTTAATTAATTTTTCTTTTTTTTAAGATTTTATTTATTTATTTAAGAGAGAGAGAGAGAGCAGGGTGAGGGGCAGAGGGAGAAGCAGACTCCTCGCTGAGCAGGGAGCCTGATGCAGGGCTCAATCCCGGGACTCTAGGATCATGATCTGAGCCAAAGGTAGATGCTTAACCAACTGAGCCACCTAGACGCCCCTAATTCATTTTTCATCTGGACCCAAATCCCTCTACATGAGTAAACCCCCTCATTTCTTTCTACCATTTCTCCCTTATATGAATGATAGCTACTGAGATCTTTGTATATATATAATTATATGAATGGTTCAATGAAAAATTAGTAAAATAATCCACTTATTTCTCAGAGTTATGAATTTGTTCAAAGAACATGCTTATGTTTGATATTTTAGATACAGTACAAAATAAGATTAAGAGCTAGAATAAAGAAAAATTTTTAAACATGTATTTCCTGAGAGCCTCTCAGTTGTAATTATTGCCCTAAAGTTTATAACTATTTATCTGTCACCACAACAGCCTGAAAATTAAGTGAAAATTTTCAACTATTTTATCCACATATTTTATATCCCAGAGGCCATACACATAAATCTAACTAAATTTTTCTGATTCCACTGAGATATTTGATGCATAATGGCACAGCAGTTATGTGTGTGTATTATCTTAGATACTTACATAAAATCCCATGAGAAAGGTTCAATAAGTGTAGTTGCAGAAAGACTATTCCTTAAGCTCTAATAATCATGACCTAAAAATATAAGATTCTTTACAAGTTAAACTTTAGCAATAATCTGTACTCCATTCCCGATAGTATATTCAGTAAACTTCATGTTTAGTTACCGAATTTTTCTCCCTTATGTAAACAGTTTTATTTATGTTTAAGCCAATTCTACTGGAGGAATGTGGTTATGTTAGCTTTTGTAATCAACATACTTTGTCTTATTATCTTCCAAATCGCTGTGGTCATTGTTCTTAAACCATCCTAAACCATGTGATTATTTTGTAGTTTTGTCCTGATACTATATCATCAGTATGAATATAGCTGTATGCTACACCATTTCAACAGAGTGCATTAGATCTCGCTGGCTTAAATAAAACACAATACCTCAGTCATCCATGGCTTAACATGTTTAAATTTTAGGCATGCTAAACTTTAAAGCAAATTCCTTAGGGACTTAAGCACAAGCCATTGAAGTAGACAAGTGTTAGCCCAGCATCACCAATACAACTTTCTGCTTACAGATGGGAAAATGGCACCTCACTCTACAGATCTATCACACTGTAAGCTGAAAATCTCTTTCTTTCTCCTCTTCTTTCTTCCAAGCCAAACACCTTTCTAATTTTATTTTTCACTAAGTGCCAGTGTAACACATCCTCTTTGTTCTGTTCCACATCCTTAATTTCTCCCTCACTTCCCACTCATTACTTTTCCAGCCAGTGCTCAATCTACTCAGAATAGATTTCACTCTCTTCTTCTTAAGGTTAGCATTTTTCCATCCTTAGCTCAAAACTCATTTGCTTTAAGAAGGCAACTCTGATAGAAAGAAACATACAAGCCATATTACCTTAGGAAATAGAGAAAAGCAGTTTCCCCTTAGCTAAATATACGTATGCACACCTGCTCCCATATTTGGCTACAGTGAGGCAAATACGACTGTAGTTAATAATGGCAAGCGGCTTGCAATGGGTGTGATTTATATGGTTGCTGGCAACAGAGATTTGTCTTTTTACTCAATTATATTGATTTCTTCTTGGATTGTCTTTTTATGTACAACATTGTAGGGGTGGTTCAAACTGGTTTTTAAAATATTATTTTCACTGGCATTTTATTTAAACAATAACATAATCAATTACCTTGCTCTCTTCCAAGAAACTGAATGCAATATAATCAAGTGTAGCTAGACCTATAAATATGGAACATGTTGCCCTGCCTGCATATTTTAAAGAATATTATATGCCATTTTTTGGTACCTTTCTTACTTTCTTAAACAAAGAATAAGAATACAGATTCAGCAGGCATAAAAATGATGACAGTCACGGATGAATGCTAAATAGTATTGTTAACTGTCACTTAAATTTTAAAATATGCAGTTAAAATTAACTAAAGGAGGCAATAAAGACCTTAAATATTATGAAGGTGGACATCCCCTACACTCATCTTAATCAAACTTTTCCTCTCTCTCTTTTTTTTTTTCCTGAAAATACCAAGGATAATGCACACCACAAAGGAGCTATTCATGTATAATAATTTTACCTCATTTCCAACCATTTTTACCTATTTCACCCTTAAAGTTCCAGACGAGTTGTGGCTATAGATTAAAGATAAGGGGAAGGGGACATGAGGGGAAGGACTCTGTACCCTCTTCCCTCCATTTTTATCACCATTTTGTCATCTACCTTTATCAGTATTTAGTTAAATATTCACTTTTATGTTCTGTCCCCACCAGTCATTGTTACTGTCCTTGTCTATATGAGTTAGCATTGTACATTTTTATCAATTCTATGCTTTCATATCTAATATCAAGCAAATTTATCTTCCCCACCCAATTTCTCTCCTCTACTTATCTTCTATCTGTTTTACACAGTATGTAGCAAACCAAGTGCCTGAGGCATGGTCCTCATTTTATGAAACATGGGGCTAGTGATTAATAATATTAATGGAGGGGAGCCTGGGTGGCTCAGTTGGTTAGGCTGCTGGCTCTTGATTTTGGCTCAGATCATGATCTTGGGGTCATGAGATTAAGCCCTACCTTGGGCTCTGTGCTCAGTAGGGAGTCTGTTTGAGATTCGTTCGCTCTGCCCCTCCCCACCCCGGCTCACGCTCTCTCTCTTTAATAAAGAAATAAATTTTTAAAAATAATATTAATGGATAAGTAAGAACATAGGTAGGGATTGGTGAGTCATTTCTAGTGAAAAGCTCAAAAAACGATTTATCTACAGAGAGTTTACTCAAACAGTAGTGATATTAAACAATAATCTACAAGCAGCGATTATGGTAAAAAAAATCTATAGAGAAATAAAGAGGAAAGTAGTTGAATTTGTTGTGTGCTCTTTACTTGTTAGGCATACTGAGGGTACGGAGATACACATGATAAAATTCTATCACTCAAAATCTAAGCCACCTTCATTCTCTCACCAACAGTCTCTCCACCCAGCCTCACTCTTAGAGGACGAATAAGACTGCCTCTCCACTCTCCTTCCCTCTCTCTCTCTTTCTCAATCTCTCTCTCTCTCCCTCTCTCTCTCCAGTTCCAAAATTGATTAATGCTATTCATACATATATGTAAATACCATTTATATATATGTGTGTGTGTATGTTAGCTTATATATGTCAGCTTATATACATATGGGTGTATAAACACACACACCACACATTCCATTAATCACAAACTCTCTTAAACTTTCGCTACAAAAACTCCCTAACTCACTTCTATCCATAATAACCCTTTTCTCACTTCCCTCCTGTTATAATATAGATACTGGTCATTCCCTTATCTACAGACAATGTCTCCACATGATTTGGTTCCTATTTGGTTCTCATCTTTTAGAAACCAAAAAACCTGCAAAGTTCATTATACTTCTTTCTGTATTATATTTAATATTTCCCTCTTTAAAAATTCTTTACCTTGAGGGGTGCCTGGGTGGCTCAGTCGGTTAAGTGTCTGCCTTTGGCTCAGGTCATGATCCCAGGGTCCTGGAATCGAGTCCCTCATCGGGCTCCCTGCTTGGTGGGGAACCTGCTTCTCCGTCTCCTTCTCCCGCCCCTCCCCCACTTGTACTCTCACACTTGCTCTCTCTCTCAAATAAATAAATAAAATCTTAAAAAAAATAAATAAAAATAAAAATTCTTTACTTTGAGAATGTAAACTCTCTAATACTAAACAAATGAAAACTCTGAAAACCTTCTAAACTTCCCTTGACCTCCTATCCTAGAATTCTCTCTCTTCCACTTCACAAAGAACTTGAGAAAAGTATCTATGTCAGCTCTCTCCACTTCCTCATCTATAACCCTCTCCTCACTTCCACTTCAGTCTGGCTTCTCCCCATATCTCATTCCAAACAGCTCTATTCAGAACTTCATTGTTATTAAGTCTGTGATTAGTTTTCTTCCCCTATAGGCCCTCTAGCTTTGAGATTCAGAAGCATAAGCTCCATGGCCTATTTGACATTTCCCTTTGCATATCTTAAAAGACAACTCATTTTCAGTAGGTCCAAAAAGGAAGTCATAATCTTCCTGCTTCATATCAGCATGTTCCCAACTCCAAACAAAGTGAACTCTCCTGAAAGTTGCCTAGGAGCCATTTATCTATACCCTTTATCTCACCACCATATATATACTAAGTCCAAGTTATCTTTAATAATTTTATTAATTTCCCTTGAATACTTGTACACCTCACTGTCACCATGTGTGCCTACGCTAATTTTCTGGATTCTGAAGGCTGCCTGTGTTCCTTGGCTCATGACCCCATCCTCAATGCCCACTGGCATGGTAGCTTCTCATCTCTCTCTCTGACTCTGACCCTTCTATTTTCCTCTTCCAAAAAACTCATGTGATTACACTGGGTCCACCCAAACAATCTAGGATAGTCCCCTCATTTCAAGATCATTATTTTAATCACATTTATAAAATTTCTTGTGTGTGTCAGATAACATATTTACAGGTTTTGGGGGGTAGGCTGTGGATGTCTTTGGAGGGGGGCATTATTCAATCAACCACAGCCTGTCTAGTATAAATCAATGTTATCTTTTGCTTGTGCAGTTGAAGCCAATCTCCTAATTTATATCCTTTCTCTAGTCACCTACAATCTCTATTCTTATCTCACCTATTCCCTCTTCATTTCAACCAGAATGATGTTCCTATGAAAGGCTATTTTAGTCATATTATAATCAGTTGAAGGTTACACATTGCTCTGAGAATATTGACTATATTCTTTAATTTGACAACAGGTCTTGAGGAGCCATACCCTTTCTAGTGCAACCTCTCACAGCAAGTTCCTCACTCTTGACACTTTAGTTACATGAAATTGTTCTTTATTCCTAAAAGCATCAGGTTTGGTAATTCCACATACTATTACACACAGCTCTTGCACAAGACTTTGTATGAAATTCTGTTCTCCATTTTGTCTTGACCCTTCAGAGTCCAAGCCTCGCTTCATTTTTGCATTCATAGTCAATATTCATTGAGTGCTCACAATATGCAATTCACTGTACCCAATGGTGGGGACTCAGCAAAAAACAAAAGACAATTCTCATATGATCTCACTGATATGTGGAATTTAAGAAACAAGGCAGAGGATCATAGGAGAAGAGAGGAAAAAATGAAACAAGAAGAAACCAGAGAGGGAGACAAACCATAAGAGACTCTTAATTTTAGAAAACAAACTGAGGGTTGCTGGAGGGGAAAGGGGTGGGGAGATGGGGGTAACTGGGTGATGGACATTGGGGAGGGTATGTGTTGTAATGAGCACTGGGTATCATATAAGATTGATGAATCACAGACCTGTACCCCGAAACAAATAATAATTTTATGTTAATTAAACAAACATGAAACTTTACTTGCATAGATTCATAGATCTTACATTCTAAATCTTTTTTTTAAGATTTTATCTATTTATTTTTGAGAGAGAGAGAGAGCACAAGCAGTGGGGAGGGAAGAAGGGAGAAGAAGACTTCCCACTGAACAGGAAGCTGGATCCCAGACCCTGGGATCATGACCTGAGCTAAAGGCAGACACTTAACTGACTGAGCCACCCAGGTGCCCTAGATCTTACATTCTAAAAGAAACAGGGATGTTTTCTTCACTCAAGATCAAGTTCACATGTTAGGCATGTTATACACACATAATACAGACTTCAATAGCAATTGTGTATATATATATACACACACACTATAGTAATACACTCATTTGTATAGTTATTTGATATCTATCATTGAGAAATTATAAATTCCATGAAGCAAAAAATCTTTTCTTTTTTTGTCCATCTTAGTTTCCCAGTACTTGACCACATATATTCAACAAAGTTTAGTTGAGTGAATGAAAGCAACTCATTCTACTGTGTGTGTGTTTGTATAAAGAGAAGTAAAAGGTATTTGTTGATGGAGTAGTGGTATAGAAATACACAGATATGGTTTAGAGAGAATTACACATTTCATGTTCCTATACAAATTCATTTATTCAATGTATGTTTGAATTATTCACTTTTTTATTTTTAAAATTTTTTTTTTCTATTTATAGATGGCTTGATTTTTTTGTTATTATTATGGTACGTTAATCACCATACATTACAACATTACAACATTAGTTTTTGATGTAGTGTTCCCTGATTCATTGTTTGCATATAACACCCAGTGCTCCATGCAGAACATGCCTTCCTTAATACCCATCACCAGGTTAACACATTCCCCCACCACCCTCCCCTCTAAAACCTTCAGTTTGTTTTTAAGAGTCCATAGTCTCTCATGGTTCGTCTCCCCCTCCGATTTCCCCCCTTCATTCTTCCCCTCCTGCTATCATCTTCTTTTTTTTTTTTTTTTTTAACATATAATGTATTATTTGTTTCAGAGGTACAGGTCTGTGATTCAACAGTCTTACAAAATTCACAGTGCTCACCATAGCACATACCCTCCCCAATGTCTATCACCCAGCCATCCCATCCCTCCCACCCCCACTCCAGCAACCCTC
>NC_138371.1:90671277-90679499 GCF_054177405.1 Leptonychotes weddellii | reverse complement strand
GGGCACGTTCTGCATGGAGCACTGGGTGTTATGCACAAACAATGAATCATGGAACTCTTCATCTAGAACTAATGATGTAATGTATGGGGATTAACATAAGAATAAAAAAATAAAAAAAAAATTGACTACCCAAGAAGTTCTGAAAAAATAAACAAAACACTAATTTGGATCTAATTATCAGTTTTTAGGAAATCAGAGGAGAGAGTAACATATTCAACTACCCTGTACCAAAATCCAGTCTATGGGAAACTATACATTGGAGGAAAAAGAGAGGGTGTAGGAAACTCTAACTTAAAAAAGATTTTAAAAGTCTTATCAGTAGTTTCAAATAGAGAAAATTAAAATCTGTCATTATGACATTTATGAGACACATGGGAATTGAAACACAAACTGGAAAATGGATTTTATTAATAAATTCTTGTTACTTATATAGTTGTTTTAAGTATGTGTTTTTTTAATCCTCATATCAATGGATAAAATAAAATGTAGGAATTTGCTTGAAAATATTCTAAGACAAGGGGAAGTAGATGAGGATGAAAATGAAACAAAGTTGAATATGAACTGATAGCTTTTGAGGCTGAATGATAGACATATGGGGGTTCAGTGCATTATAATGTCTTTTATTACATATGTTTGAAGTTCATAATCTATAATAAATTGTTAAAAAGGCTAGACAGACATGACTCAGGCCGTAGAGTCAGAGTGCTATTATTGAATCTCAGCTTTTCACCCCAGCTCTTTCAAAGTGTGGCTCTTACCTTTGTGCTTTCCACATATCTAATGTGTACCAATGACTGAAGTTTCAGTTCCAGAAGGCAAGTCAGGTATCACCATAATGGCTTAGTTAGCTCTACACCACGTATGTTCCTATGTTGGCATTCATTATTTTGGAGAATGTATCGCAGTCCTAAGTGTGGTCTTGGACTTGAAGCCTCAGAAATCTAGTCTTGTTTTCCTTATAAAAGTGGTCTGTCTCTCAGGGAAAAGTTCTAAATCAGAACTTCTAAATTGCAAGCCAAATTATTATTACATAATAATAATTTTATTATAATAATTATATAATAATGACATAAATATTATACATGTACACTATATTAATTATTTAAATTATATCAATAATTGTGTTATGTAATATTATATAATATTGTATGACCGATATTATATAATTATAAATATAATTTATAGAATATTTATAATTTATATAAATTATATCATATTAGATTATATATCATATTAAATATATTATATAATTATATAATATGATGTTATATATTACATAGTATATAATATAAATATAATGTGATTATTATTTTATGCCAAACATTTATAGCATGCTTATTATGTGTCACACATTATCCTAAGTACTCTGCAAATATTAGACCATTTTGTTCTTATAACAATTCATTTACAGATGAGGAATAGCATACAGAGATGTTAGATTACTCTTCCATGTCATATAGCTCGTAAGTAACACAGCTTAGATTTGAATCCAGGCAATCTGGTCTTAAATCTGTGCTCTTAACTACATTATATTTGATAATCGCTGAGAAAAATGACTCAAGTTCTGTAATTCCAACTTTCGACTAAAAATACTCAGCTGAAAAAGTTAAATAATTAACTTTAGTGGCAAAGCTGGGTTAATGGTTCCCCACACAGAGCTGCATACATTTTATTGTATAGCATTGTATATGTATATATAATAACATTCCCAAATTAAACAGTGAAGGTCAAACAAGGCAGTGTAAGAGAAGGTTTTACAGACACTGCACTTTACCAAGTTTTAAACTGTGGTTGCCAAATATATTGTTTCTTTCCTGTCATCAGTATTTTTTTTAATAGATTTTATTTATTTATTTGACAGAGAGAGAGACAGCGAGAGCAGGAACACAAGCAGGGGGATTGGGAGAGGGAGACGCAGGCTTCCTGCCGAGCAGGGAGCCCGATGTGGGACTCGATCCCAGGACCCTGGGATCATGACCTGAGCCGAAGGCAGACGCTTAACGACTGAGCCACCCAGGCGCCCTCCTGTCATCAGTATTAAATGAAGATTCATTTCAGGTTCTATTTTGTTGATACAAGCTAAGGGCTCTGCTTTGAATTTCACTTAAAACAATGGAAATTTATCAAAATTCCAAGGTTTGCTATTTTTTCCCTTGGAATATAAGGTACTTACCTTTAATCATTTCAACCAATATCTAGGCATCTCTTTTTCTATCCATGTGGGGTGTCCTTGTGTTGTATTTCAATTTTTTCAAGTCTATACATTTATTCAACATTCAGGAGACTTTGAAACTGATCTGAATTACCTACAGGAACAAGATAAAATAATTATTCTGAGGGACATAAATCTAGTTTCTCTTTATTATATAGAAATATTTTGCAACCAAATTTCACTAGAGTTTTTTTGGTAGTATTTTATTTTGAATTTGCAACTTTTGCTGTTGATAAAATTCATAGTCATGTGAAATGTTAAGAAAATTATTATAAAATTCCTCACTAACAAAGTCATCAATATAATCAAATACAAGTTGTTCAGGTACTCAATATTTTCTTATGTTAAATTTTAACTTAAGTCATAGAGTCCACAGAAATTATAGTCACTTCAGGGGTTATATTTGGAGTTGCAAGTTTTAAGGAGCAGTATGTAATTCACACACAAAGAAAGGAAGGAAGGAAGAAAAGAGAAAGAGAGAACCAACTGCCACTATATTATAAAAAGACTTTTGTCACCATTGTGAAAAAAGATTTAGGTATACTGGTAATTAAATTCTGAGGAAAGACATTCTCTCTTTTTTAATGCTATACTGAGGTTCAAATTGACTTTTTTTTTGCTCTAAATAATTATCCACTGCTGTTCATATAAATATACTAAAAACTGAGAAGGCAAGATATTGGTATTCTTAAATTATTTTGAAGTCAAGCGATTGCTGTAATCAGAAAACATAGTTTAGTTTCATTTCTCTTGGTAATATCAATATAAGAACTGCTTGATGAATCACTTTCAGGAGATGCTAGCAAAAAATTTCTTCTCTTTTGGTTTATATGGTAAAGCTTTTGTATTAAGATACTTATATTTTAATATTAATTTTAAAATTAATATTAATACTAATAGTTTTCTAAGTATGATTAATGTAAAGGTAGAAAAAATATATATATAAAATATAAATTCATAACAGTAAAAGTTTCAATTGTTAGAATATTAATTACTAATAAAAATGACATCCTAAACAATATTCTTATAAAAGATAGAAAACAGAGGTAATTCAGATTTGACACAAATAGCATGAAATATTTTTGAATCAGTAGAAACGTGTTTAATTGTTTTACATATTTTATTCTGGAGAGCATCTTGTGAAATAATGCAGGAATGCATATTTTTACTGGAATTTTGAAAGAAGGATACTCAGTCATTTGAGTGACCTATTCCTTTTATCTTTGCCTTCACCATCTGCTGTCTTTTAATTATAAACTTTAAAATGAGCATATTTCACAGTAACAAGAGAGAATGGAAAGATGTGAATCCTCATTATGCACAAGGACTTAAAAGCTTGCATTCATGGTGCTTCATCCATAGACACCCTTCTCATCCTCACTGTTGTTTTATTCAACACATTTTCTGACTCTGATTTATCACATTCCTACCCAGTTGAGTGCGCACACTAAAATATGTACTTTAGACCATACCAACAAAAAGATTATTTAAAATATCTTAGTCATGCTCACTGTCAGAAATATAGAGAAGCAAAAGAGGACATCTCAAAAGTAAAAATTACTCTTGTAAGTGTGCACGTGTGTCTGGGTGAGGGTCTGTGTGTCTGTGTGTGAAGAGAAAACTGATCCTACTTGTGAACAGTTCCTACCTGTCCTCACCTCTAAGTTGTACTGGTGGACATAGATCGACAGATGCTTCAGACAGTTATTGAGGAACATAAAGGTAGGTTTCTATACTGAGGTTAGCTCATTTGAGTGGGCCAAAAAGATGTTCAGTCAGTCATCCAATAGACAAAGGAAAATAATTTTAACTGTAGTAAAGGATTCAGATGAAACCAGATAACAGTAAGAATCTGAATGAATAGAAAGAAGGAACACGAAGGAATAAAAGGAAATATACAGTGAGAAGAGTCATACATTTTCTAAACTTAAAAATAGAAAGACAAACATCTTGCATTTCATCTGTACTTTCCTGTCAGACCATGAGGATTTATTTCTCTACACCATATCACAATTTTGTATGATACGTGCTCTTCAGATACTATTGTCCATCTGTTGAAGCATCTGTGACACTAATGCCTAAATACCTTTTGACACAACAGTTCTTCAAAGTAAATCTGTGATTTCAGAGTGCCATTATTATGGCAATCTAGCATTGTATATGTATATATTATATATATGTATATTTGTAATATATATTGAATATATATGTATGTATGTAGATGTTTAACACATATGTACATATCAGCTATGCAAATCTATGCATAACTCATGTAGGTTTAGCCAAACTTCATTGTAGCCTTTGATTTATAATCTGTCTCCTTACTAAGACACAGTCCTTCCAAGCCTTGTTATGCCAAGCATTTTATCTGCAACATGTTATCTTCTCCCAACCATGGTCCTGTCAGGTATGTGTTACTATTCTCATTTTGCAGATCAGAGAGGTAAGTAAGTGTCTGAATTCACACAGTAAATAGGTAGCAAGAACAAGATGCAAAACTATGTCTGTCTCCTGCTAAAATGGTGGCCTTAACATGCAGAAATGTATCTAATGAGAATTTCAGACTTCATAGCATTCCTTAGGATTTACAGTTTGAAGTCCACTAGTCTTAAACTTGGCTATGTCCTTCTCATATAAGAATGACAGGAACTACCAAGTGATCTCTCTTTGTAATGGGTTGGAGACATATGATGATCACTGCAGAAATGTACCTGAGACAAGGATAAAAATATTATTTTTATACTTTACAAGATCACTCCCTGTTTTCATAAATCACCTTTTGTTTTGTTTTGTTTTCATACCCAAACAGGACACTATAATACATCACCATACTATTGGAATACAGAATAAAAATGACAGAGATTTTTACATTTTCTTTTCCTTTCTAGTTATTTGATCAGAATCAGAGAAGGCTAAGTTGAATTTCAGACTTGCTAGATTCAAGGTAAAAAGAGTATGCTTTTTCCAGAAAATGTATTTCTGAAAAAGAAATTGAATATAAATACACATCTATAAACCACACATAGAATGCATGACAGGAACTCTTCACATAAGGAAAGTCTGTGGTAAATTCTTCCATAAACAGAAAATTTACCAATTATTTTTATGTTTGGGGTTATGTTTGAAGAGACTCTAATAAAAAATAGTGCATATCTGTGTTTGGCTGCCTGTAAAATAAACATTCTTTGGAAGGAGGGACAATTATTTGGGGGACACAAAACTAAGTGAAAATGTGAACCTTTCTGCCGCTTCCCCATATTATCCATTTGGATAATGGCATGTTTTCCCCCCCCATTCATATGACTGAAGTGTAATTTGCTTTGCAAATAAGGTTTTGTGGCTAATTTTTAACAAAAATCAACCTAGACCGTATCTGTTGAATTCTATGTACAAAACTCTCCAATGGTTTCCCATTTCTGTTGTGATAAAATCAAAATCCAGGGGCGCCTGGGTGGCTCAGTCGTTAAGCGTCTGCCTTCGGCTCAGGTCATGATCCCAGGGTCATGGGATCGAGCCCCGCATCGGGCTCCCTGCTCAGCGGGAAGCCTGCTTCTCCCTCTCCCACTCCTCCTGCTTGTGTTTCCTCTCTCGCTGTCTCTCTGTCAGATAAATAAATAAAATCTTTAAAAAAAAAAAAATCAAAATCCATTGGGGGATTTTGTTTATCCAGGGAAGGTGATATAATCAGATATTTATTTTATTTGACATTACAGTTTCAGTATTTTTACAAATCATTAAAATCACTGAATTTCAATATTCAAATCTCAAGTCATGTGCTGTTGCCTTAGCAAAAATTCCCCTTAACCTCTTCTGGGTCATGAGCCCATTACATATGCTTTCATGATGCTATATATCTTTCCTTTATAAAATTATGTTATTTGTAATTATACATGTATTTTTTAGATTTGAATAATACCTAAAATTAATTTAGTTTAACCATGACCAGGATTTTGTCTGATACTACTCACCACTGGGTCTCCCAGGTCCCAGCATGGAATATATTAGGTGGCTAATAAATGTTTAAATAATGTATTTTTTTAAAATGATACCCTGACATTTCTGTGCATGTGAAAAGAAATTCACCCCAAAGTTAACATTAGTTTATGTAGTATGTTATTTTATGTACTCTTAATAATTGTCTGATTTCTAGATGTTTTCTAAAATATACACTGTCAGTTTTATAATAAAAACAACATAGTTTAAAAGCAAATGGATCAAATATAAACATCCATATCAATTATTTAGCATAACACTGACAAAATTCAAATTAAATTTAATTCAAATTAAAACTCCTTGTTTTGCATATTAACTTTTGCTTTCCTCATTTTAAGATATAATTCCATTTCTTTGGCAAGTGCTCCATCTATGAATTGATACATTTTAAAAAAGATTTTATTTATTTATTTATTTTATTTTAGAGAGTGAGAGAGAACATGCATGCATGGGGAGGGAGGAGCAGAGGGGGAGGAAGAGGGAGAGACAATCTGAAGCAGACTCCCTGTTGAGCTTGGAGCTGGATGCAGGGCTCCATCCCAGGATCTTGAGATCAAGACCTGAACCGAAACCAAGAGTTGGACGTTTAACCAACTGAGCCACCCACGTGTCCCCTAATTGATATTTTGAATAAAACTTTGTTTCTTCTCTTGAAGAAGAGAAAATTGTGATTCCTCTTCTGTATTGAGGACTTGATAATAGTTACTTCACACAAACCACATCAACCCATTCATACTGACTTCTTTAGGACCTATTGTGTGATGATCTGACTGGGTGCTAACGACATAAAGGAGAGAAAGACATGTTTCTTGCCATAGACAAACAGTTAGAATAGAAATTATGATTTTAAAAGTCACATTGCAGTAACTGCTAATAGAACATAATGCTGGATGTGATTTGAAGCGTGAGGCAAAAGTTGTGAGCTATTCTCATGAATACATAAAGAGTAGGATTAGTCTACTCAGTTTCCAGAAGAATTTAAAATTGAGTAGAGTCTCAAAGAAAGAGTAAGAATTCATCAATAATAAAGTGAGTGGAGAATAGAGTCCTGGCAAAAGAAACAGCACATGCAGTGAAGTGGCAACATGAAAGTGCCTGCTGTCTGGAGAGAATAATAACAAGAAGGGCATGGCCAGTCCATATGGTACCCGGGGGAAGTGTTAGGAAACAACACCAGGAAGGGAAATGGGAGCCAGAGAGTGAAGCAAATCTTATGCCTTGCTCAGAAACTGGCTAGCTTGGTACATAGGAAATTTTACTGCAGGAGAAAGCAGAATGCATTCTAAATTTTGAAAGTGTGTGTTTCCTTAGATTGTTGCCTCAAGAACATGATGGGATCATAAAGCTAGAAGATGGATTCATATGCTTTCTAGCCCAAGTAGAGTCCATGATTTCAATGTACAAGTAAAAATTCACTGGTAAATATGTTTTCCTAGATTGACAGTATGAACTGACATTTTCCACATCATTCCTTATGGAATTTAAAAATTCTCCTTTGATACTAATGTTATATCTCAATGTTAACGCATGTTGTTAGCCTATTTTTCTCCCCTGGGAGAAAAATTATTTTGTTCACCAAATAGAAATCTTGAGTAAGAAACTTCACTTATGATGGGGAATATTTGGCTATTTATTTTCAGTTTTCAGTATTTATTATTAGAGAGACTTTGGAATCAGATAAACCATGTTTTTCATTCCCCATCTGTGTATTGTCTATGTAATGCCCATCGTAAATGAATATCAGCCTCTATTTCTACATGAGTAAAGTGATAATATCTGCCTTCCAATAGTCTTTATCGCTTCAAGACATATATATCATGAGTCAACAACCTCCTCCTCTCAATAGCTTCTTTCTCATGTTATACCCCTAGAAAGATGTGTGGTATAGTCTGTGTCTTTGGAAGTGAAAAGCCTGTGAGCTCATCAGAAACTGAATCAAAACCTTGGTAGCATCATGTATGCCATCAGTGTTTCTCAGACTTGCATATGTTCAGTACATTTTTAAGGAGGAGTAAGA
>NC_138371.1:90660584-90671177 GCF_054177405.1 Leptonychotes weddellii | reverse complement strand
GAGCCGAAGGCAGTCGCCTAACCAACTGAGCCACCCAGGCGCCCCAGCTATGTAGTATTCTTTACTACACGTGTGCTTTTTATTTTATTTTTTTTTAAAGATTTTATTTATTTATTTGAGAGAGAGAGAATGAGAGAGAGAGCACATGAGAGGGGGGAAGGTCAGAGGGAGAAGCAGACTCCCTGCCTAGCAGGGAGCCCGATGCGGGACTCCAGGATCATGACCTGAGCTGAAGGCAGTCGCTTAACCAACTGAGCCTCCCAGGCGCCCTATAATCTGTAAAACTCTAGTACAACTAATAAACCCTGCAAATAAACTATCAACCCTTAAATTCAAATTACTAAGAATAATTCAATAAAACCCACATTATTATTTTGCTGAAATGCAACTGCTCCCTAATGGGAGCTCAATAATATTTTATGAATAAATACAGGAACACACACAGAGTTTTGACAGCTGACATTCATGTTCTATTGCATTTGGAATTCCAGTACACTTACTGGCCACCAGGTTATGGTTCAATTCTTCCACCATTTTCTTCTGTTTGATCTATAGTTAAATCGTCATAGTGTTTAGAGTCTTTATAGTCTTCCAGGGTATTATTTATCTTTCAATTAGCTTGAGTGGATTGTTCTACAAAAGGCAGCTTCTGTGTGTTTTTATTAGTCTGTCATGAAGTAATACTTCTCTGTACCAACAAAATTTAAAATATAAGTACAAACACTGATACTAAAAGTTCCTCATGGTAATTATTAATATAGATGATAAACTTATAAATTAAACTATGTTTTTATTAATATCCATTTTAGTATAACAGTATACAATTAAAAATAAGGAGAATTCATGGATACCAAAAAAATATTTCTACTAGCCATGAAGGTTCTGGGGAAATCCAATATAAAAAAGAATTCTCTAAATAACTAAGATAATACGATGCTTGGAAATGAAAGGGTTTCTTTATAAATTTTTGCTAATTTCAAATAGCAGTATGCTCTTTTTTTTTTATTATGTTATGTTAGTCACCATACAGTACATCATTAGTTTTTGATTTAGTGTTCCATGATTCATTGTTTGCGTTTAACACCCAGGGCTCATTACAACATGCGCCCTCCTTAATACCCATCACTGACAACCCCATCCCTCCACCCCCCTCCCCTCTGAAACCCTCAGTTGGTTTCCCGGAGTCCATAGTCTCTCATGGTTCATCTCCCCCTCTGATTTCTCCCCCTTCAGTTTTCCCTTCCTTCCCCTAATGTCCTCCATGCTATTCCTTATGTTCCACATCTGAGCGAAACCATATGATAATTGTCTTTCTCTGCTTGACTTATTTCACTTAGCATAATCCCCTCCAGTTCCATCCATAGTCAATGCAAATGGTGGGTATTCATCCTTTCTGATGGCTGAGTAATATTCCATTGTATATATGAACCACATCTTCTTTATCCATTCATCTGTTGAAAGGCATCTTGGCACCTTCCACAATTTATTGTGGACATTGCTGCTATGAACATTGGGGTGCATGTGCCCCTTCTTTTCACTATATCTGTATCTTTGGGGTAAATACCCAGTAGTGCAATTGCTGGGTCATAGGGTAGCTCTATTTTTAACTTTTTGAGGAACCTCCGCACTGATTTCCAGAGTGGCTGTACCAGCTTGCACTCTCACCAACAGTATAAAAGGGTTCGCCTTTCTCCACAACCTCTCCAACATTTGTTTCCTGCCTTGTTAATTTTTGCCATTCTAACCGGTGTAAGGTGGTATCTCATTGTGGTTTTGATTTGAATTCCCCTGATGGCTAATGGCCCCAAGAGTAATATAGAGCAGTATGCTCTTAATAGCATATTCATAAATTTAAAAAAAAAGTGAAAAAACTGTTTTAAACAATATTCAGAAAATGTTTGCATTTCTTTTTTTAAGAAGTCTCCACTCTAGTTTGTGTACCTTAGTGAATCTTTATCATTATTCTATGCCACATTCCATAGGCTCTGAAGAACATTCCATGGAAGAAATTACTTTTGAATGATGAGTTCAAGGAAATATTTTTGTCATTATAATAGCTAAAATTTATTAAATTTAGAGCATTCTACTACCAATTTTACAAAGGCCATTTTATCTGATTTTACTTTTCATAATAATGTGATGTAAACATTGTTTCTTTTGGCATATGTAGAAACTGAGGCTAACAAGAATTACATTGGCTCACTAAAGTTCCACAGTGAGAAAAGGACATATCCAGGAACTAAACTAGGCCAATGTGACTCTCAAACTCCAGCTCCTCCACTGTAGCAATAGGTGTCCAGTTTTTTTATGACTATTTTTTAATAGACTCTGATATATGAGTCCTGACACATTAATTATAAAAAAGAATCAGCTTTATAGACAGCTCTACTCATGTTACTAAAAAGAATCTTTTGTGTGTGAGAGATTATCATACCTTGTAGTTTTGATTGAAGAATTATCATCTAAAAGTATCTTTGCATCCAGGTGTATGATTAGTATGTATTTTAATCAAAATAACAAATATGAAACTCTAAAAATTCAGCTGAATGGTCATACTCACAAATCCGAGAAGGCAATTTTAGTGCTAAACATGGATTCCCAAATTTCTTGGAGTTCTAAAACTATGTCCAATTAATCTCACAAGTCTTTATCATCATTTTCTAAGGACAAAACCAAAATTTTTATCTTTTGGTTATTCTAACATTAACATTTTCTAAACTAAAAAAGAGATGTGCAGGAACTTTGGAAGGAATAAACTCCACTGATAATTACCTCTGCTTGGCTAAGCTGAAGCACAACTGTGGTATCTTGGCAGAACCACGTTTACAGAGTGAAAATGTTCAAATTTAGGATTAACTCATTTCTGGTTTTTTTCCATATGTATAGATATTTATTTTTCCTAAATTAAACACTAAAACATTAATTTTTCTGTATCAGTACAAATGTTGCTAAAGAAGTATGTGTGAATCAGAAATGTGGTAGAATAGGAAGTCTCAGGCCTCATTACCCCACAGAGACACCAACTTAACAATATACAGGCATACCTCAGAGAAACTGTGGGTTCAGTTGCAGACCACCACATAAAGCAAATACCTTAATAAAGCAAGTCAAATAAATTTATTGTGTTTCCCAGTGCATATAAAAGTCATGTTTACATATACTATAGTCTATTAGGTGTGCAATAGTGTTATGTCTAAAAAAACTATGTACATACCTTCATTAAAAAATAATTTCTTGCTAAAAAATGTTAACCATCACTGAGCTTTCAACAAATCAATTTCTTTTTGCTGGTGGAGGGTCTTGCCTTGATGTTGATGAATGCTGACTAATCAGAGGGATGGTTGCTGAAGGCTGGGCTGGCTGTGGCCATTTGTTAAAATAAGACAACAGTGAAGCTTACCACATTGGTTGAGTATTCCTTTCATGAATGACTTCTCTGTAGCATGTGATGCTGTTTGATAGCATTTTATCCACAGTCGAACTTCTTTCAAAATTGGAGTCAGTCCTCTCAAAACCCTGCCATTGCTTTATCAATTAAGTTTATGTACTATCCTAAATCCTTTGTTGTCATTTCAACAATCTTCACAGCAACTTCACCAGAGGAAGATTCCATCTCAAGAAACCACTTTCTTTGCTCATCCAGAAGAAGCATCTCCTCATCCGTTAAAGCTTTATCATGAGATTGCAACAATTCAGTCACATCTTGAGGCTCCACTTGTAATTCTAGTTCTCTTACTATTTCCACCATATTTGAAGTCAGAACACATGCATTTATCTGTTAAGTTGGCTGTCTTATATGGGCATGGTTCATGGCACCCCAAAACAATTACAATAGTCACATCAAAGATCGCTGATCACACAGACCACTTTAACAAATATAATAATGATGAAAAAGTCTGCAATACTGCAAGAATTACCACAATGTGACAGAGCCATGAAATGAGCAAATGCTATTGGAAAAATGGCACCAAAATACTTGCTCAATGCAGGGTTGCCACAAACCTTCAATTTGTAAAAATCACAATATTGGCAAAGTACAATAAAGCAAAACACATAATGAGGTATGCCTATCTGGATAAAAAAATCTTGAGAACTGCAGAAGCCATGTAAGAAGTCACAGCATGACAGTTGTGTGCAAAGCCAAGAACAGGCACATTGAAACAAGTAGGAAGAGCCATTTCACTTTACCCTTGATCACTCCATCCCCAGGCTGACACAGCTCAGTGCCATTGGAGAAAAGCCAATGCTCACGGCTTCTCCCTTGAGAGGGAGTGAGAAGAGTAGAGTATGCATTTGAGATTCTGGTTTTTCACAGGGCTGCCCAAGGAACTGATTTTTGTCTCACCTGACTTAGGGTGCTAACAGAACACCTGGGCCACTGAGGGAAAAAAAAAAAAGGCAAAAAAGCTTGGCCGCAGCACTACAAAACCTGCTGTACTAAAGACAGACACCAGAGGGAGCAAGAGATTATGAGCTCCTGAAAAAGAAATCAGCAAACCTCTTTATTTGGGAAATTAAACACACAAACCCAGAAAATTTTCATTCCCCAAAAGATGTTTCAGAGGCCCCAGAATCAGTAGGTAGGCTGGCCGGTGAAATTATTGCCAAGTACAAAGTCAGCCTATAAGGACTGGAATGGTGGCTACTTTTCCAAATATATAAAACTTAGCAAAAATTTGAAAGGCATATAAAGAAAAAGGGACACCGGGATAGTCAATCAAAAGAATAAAATAAATCTTCAAAAATCAACTCTCCAAAACAGAGATCTGTGAATTACCTAACAAAAAATTCAAAATAATTGTTTTAAAGAAGCTCAATAATCTACAAGAGAACATAGACAACTAAACAAAATCAAGAAAACAATGGACAAACAAAATGAGAATATCAACAGAGATAGAAACCATAAAAAAGGAGAAATCCAGATATTCTGGAGCTAAAGAATGCAACAACTGAATAGAAAACCTCACTAGAGAAGTTCAATAGCAGACATAATCAAGTAGAAGAAAGAATCAGAACTCAAAGATAGGGCATCTAAAATTACTGAACCAGAAGAGTAAAAATAAAATAATGAAGAAAAGCAAAGAAAGCCTATGGGACTAAGGTGGTACCATAAATTGGACCAATATATGCATTATGAGAGTCCCAAGAGAGAAGAGAAAAGGAAAAGGACAGATAGCTTGTTTGAAGAAATAATGGCCCCAAACACCGCAAATCTGAGGAAGAAAATGGATATCTGAATTCAAGAAGCTCAAGAGACAACTAGAGTGAACTCAAAGTGGACCTCAAATAGCCAAAACAATCCTATGAAAGAAGAACAAAGCTGTAGGCCTCACACTTCTTGAGTTTGAAACACATTCTAAAACTACAGTAAGTAAACAGTATGGTAGTGGCATAAAGACAGATACCCTCAGCTAATGAAACAGAATAAAAAGCACAAAATAAACCCTCATGTATATGGTCAAATGATCTACAAGGGTGTCAAGACCATGAAATGGGGAATAGATGTATTTTCAATAAATAGTGTTTGGAAAACTTGATATCCACATGGACAAGAATGAAGATGGATCCTTATCTTTAAAAAACTTAAATCAAAATTGATTAAAGACCTAATTATAAGTCCTGAAACTATAAAAGCCCCAGAAGAATACTTGGGGGATACCTTCATAATATCGGAATGGGCAATAATTTCTTGGATATGACCCCAAAAGCACAAGCAACAAGAGCAAAAATAGACAAATGGATCTATATCCACCTGAAACACTTGTGTGCAGCAAAGAAAACAAATTAACAGAGTAAAAGGCAACCTGTGGAATGAGAGAAAATATTTGCAAACCATATACTGAATAAGGGGTTAATATCCAGACTATATAAGGAGCTCTTGCAGCTCAATATAAAAAAAATAATGCAATTAAGAATGAAGAGGTATTTCTAGGGGTGCCTGAGTGACTCAGTTGATTAAGCATCTGACTCTTGATCTCAGCTCAGGTCTTGATCTCAGGGTTGTGAGTTCAAGTCCCACGTTGGGCTGCACGCTGGGCATGGAAAGAGAATAGGTATTTCAAAAAAAAAGAAAAGACAAGACATACAAATTGTCCAACAAAGATGTTGAGCATCTTTTCATATCATCACAGAAATGTAAATTGAAACCACTAGGAGATACCACCTCACATCCATTAAAATAACTACTATATATTTTTTTTAATTTTAAAAATAATAAATGTGGCAAGAATGAAGACAAATTGGAACTTTTGGTGAGATTTAAAATGGTGTAGCCATTATGGAAAACAGTATGGAAACTGCACTAGAAAGTAAAGAAATAGTGTTTTTCCTCAAAAAATGAAAAAATAGGACTAATGTATGATCCAGTAATTCCACTTTTGGGTATATAGCCAAAAGAATAGAAAACAGGGTCCTTTTCAAAGAGCTATGTGCACACCTATGTTCATCACAGCATTATCCACAAAATCCAAGAAATGGAAGCAAGCTAAATGTCCACTGACAGATGAAGGGCTAAAGAAATTGTAGAGAAAAGTACAGCATAGGGAATATAATCAATAAAATGGTAATAACATTATTTGGTAACAGATGGTGATTTTATAGATCATAGTGAGCACTGAGTAATGTATTGAATTGTTTAATCATTATATTGTACACCTGAAACTAATATAATACTGTGTATTACTTATCCTTTAGTTAGAAAAAAGAAAAAAGAAAATGTGGTACATACATGTATACATACAATGGAATATTAGTCAGCTTTAAAAGAGAAGGAAGTCCTGGCAAACACTACAACATGGATAAAACTTGAAGACATTATGCTAAGAGAAATAAGCAAATCACAAAAACACCAACATGTCATGATTCCACTTACATGAGGTGAATAAAGTAATCAAGCTCATAGAAATAGAAAATAGAATGGTAGTTGCCAGGGATTGGGTGGAGGGAGAAAGAGGCATTGTTGTTCACAGAGTATATATAGTTTTACTCATCCAAGATAAAAGAGTTTTAGAGATCTGTTATACAACAATGAGCATAGAGTTAACAATACTGTACAGTACACTTAAAAATTGCTAAAAGGGCAAACTTATGTACTGTATATATGCAAATATATCAATAATTACCATCATAAATTTCATTATAAGAAAATCATTATAAGGCTTACTCTTTTTACATTTTTTTTTAATTGGGCAAATTATGTTTCTCTTTGTTTCCTCTATTTTGATTGAATTTTTCTCTCAGTCAAAGCTAAAAATGTTATAGGAGTATCAAGGATCTTAACTTGTTATAATTATTAAATTTCAAAAATTTGACAATGGTATTTCCCCACTTTTACTTCTTTCCTCTGAATCCATGACAGAAATGGAGGTATTTAACCACTATTAACTCAAACTCTTAATCTTAATAAGGGAGATGAGTCTGATATTAAAATGTTCTTCTGAGCTGAGCCTTTTGGCTATCATAAAGTTCTCCGAGTCTGTGGAACATATTGAATACTTACATCTCCATTCTTGGATTTTGGTTCCATTTCCTAAGGGAGGAAAACCATCTGCTCTGAAAAATTTCTTCACACTTGAGCTCAAACCAGCTTTGCATTTTTTTTTTTAATCACAACTGAAAGTTTAGGAAAATCACAAAGAGAATGTTTAGAACTAGTCTCTTTAAAAACCATCTGAGACCACTGCTGTTTTTGGATATAGTTTTTTGAAAAATGCAAACATTTCAGGGGTGTCGGTTTATTTAAATTTACACTGCTGCTTCACCGGTTTAGTAATCTTTATCATCCCAGAAGCATAGAAGGGAATTTTATTTCATATATATTAACAGAGATTTGCACCTAACAGTGTCTCCTATTATATTTTTCCTATATTTTGACTTTGTGTCCTTTCAAATTCCGAATAACACTTTGTTCTTTGTTGTCTTTGTTGTTGGTTGGTTAATTCATATAGAACAGATACAGACACTCTCCCATTTATTTTGACTAAATGTTTCTGATGGGGTTTAGGAAATGCTACCCAAAAGATGGCACCTTAATATATTTAATATCTTAAGCTGAAGGAGTTTGAGAAAACAGCAGAAGCAGAGAGATCACTCTGACCTCACCTACCTCATAGTTCTTCCCTTAAACAGATCATAAAATTCCCCTGGGAAAGGTGCCCTCCTTGTTCCATGAGGAAGACATTCTTATCATCAGAGATGGGGAATTTGGGGATGACAAACCTATACAAACAAAGTTTATTAAACTAACTCTTATGTTCTCAAAGCAGTTAATTCTTCACCACTTACTAACACTAGTCCCAACCCCTTTGTCTTGTCAGTTCCTCATAATATTATTTTTTCTTTGTCTAAAAGGTATAAAAGCTTCCTGTTCTGCCCACTTCTTTGGGTCTTCATTCTCTTGCTGAGCTTCCCATGTACATGTAAAAATTCAATAAAACTTGTATACTTTTCTCCAGTTAATCTTTGTCAGTTTAACGTTCAGACCCAGCCAGGGACTCAAAGAGAATTGAGGCAATTTTTTTTTTTCTCCCTTACCTTTCTTGAAAACATTTGCACTTTAAAGCAATTTTACCTTTTTTTATAGTTGTTTTGAATTCATTAGCATACTACTTAATCTTTAGTTAATTTACCTCTCCTGCTTTTCTTAATTTTCAAGCAGTGAGTTCCAACTGTACTTTTTCTTATTTAATAATTATACCTTTGAATTTTATTCCTAGTGCAGTTTAGGCACCACCCTATGGTTTGATACAAAGTGCTGAACATTTTCAAGTGTTCTGAGAAAGATCAGATTTTTGGCTCAGTTCAGCTCCGATGAGGTTTTATTAATTATCTTAGATAGACATTAATTTTTGCTATAATTTCTACAGTTTTATTATATGGTTCATACAATTTCTGCCTTTTGAGGTTTGTTAAGAAATTTTTATGTCTTTGTCATGCCATCAAGCAGAAAAAAGGGTCACATAAATATTTTCACATGCACACATTCCAGTAAGTCCGTCCACATTTCTTTCCCAGACCTCTTTGTCAAGGGTGATTGCTTTCTAACATTTATTTACTTGTTTGTTTGCTTATCTTAATAAGTGAATTTGATGAGATGGGAATGACCCAGTAGTAGGAAAGGGATAGAGATATAGAAGCAAGGAAAAGTTAGGGAAACAAATGGCTGAGGAATTATGAAGGAATGTAAATCAGAGTCCAATAAGAGGATTAGCTGGGGGAGGGGCTAGGGCATTTTTCATTGTAAAAAATGAAATAGCACACAATGGTATGGGAAATAGTTATTTGTTGCTTTTTGGTGACAGGAAATTGTCAGTGTTCTGGAGCAATAACTCCTGGTTTTACAGAGAATAGGAATTAAACCTCAGAATTAAAGTATACATCTGTGGAATTTTATCACAATGTATTAAGTTCAAATTCCTTATTGTAGTTCAGCAAGTCCATAATTTTACCCATCCTTCCTATTAGCCCCAGATTAACTAACCAATTACACACAGCCTCTGATCCAGTTACAATATACATTTTATGTTAAGTAGACCATGTGGGCATATCTTCTTTGATACTGCTCTCCCTTCTGCCTAAAACACTTCCTCATGTCTTCATATGATCATCTCTTGTTCACTCTGCAAAACTCAACTCAATTGTTCCCTGTTACAGAAAACCTAGTTTCTAATACTCCTGGCCAAAGCTTTATTTTGTCTTACCACCATATTTTCATAACATACTAGATTTCCATGTATTGAGGCATTTTTAGGTTTCATTTGTTTGTTTACTTCTTTGATTATTCTACTAGACACAAACTCTTTGAAGGCATTGTCTATGAATTTGGATCCCTAGGGCCAAGCACATAATTAATATTCAATTAATTTTTGTTGAATAAATGAATGGCTTAATTAATGTGCACTTGGGACTGAATTAGCATGTAGGTAACACACCTGAATAAAGGTATGTATGAGCAAAGTGAAGAATTTACATGCATATAGACTAAAATTGTTATCTTCTTTAGATTAATAATTATAAAAAATTTAAATAGGATCAGTGTAAAATCTGTAGTTTCATGAAACTGATAGATTGAGTGAATGTGAACATAAATTTGTTAATCAAATGTCAGGAACACTGAATTAGCAATCTAATCTCTACTTCCACCAATCTCCATCAACACCCATATATACACACTTAAGGAGCATGAAGGAGAGACTTTATTTTTTATTTTTTTAAATTTTATTTTATTATGTTATGTTAATCACCATACATTACATCATTAATATTTGATGTAGTGTTCTATGATTCATTGTTTGTGTATAACACCCAGTGCTCCATTCAATACGTGCCCTCTTTAAAACCCATCACCAGGCTAACCCATCCCCCCACACCCCTCCTTTCTAGAATCCTCAGTTTGTTTCTCAGAGTCCATAGTCTCTCATGGTTCGTCTCCCCCTCTGATGTCCCCCCCTTCATTTTTCCCTTCCTACTATCTTTTCTTTTTAACATATAATGTATTATTTGTTTCAGAGGTACAAGACTGTGATTCATCAGTCTTACACAATTCATAGTGCTCACCATAGCACATACACTCCCCGATGTCTATCACCCAGCTAT
>NC_138371.1:90631345-90660084 GCF_054177405.1 Leptonychotes weddellii | reverse complement strand
TTGAAAACTTCTTTATAGATCTTGGAAATCAGCGCTTTGTCTGTAGTGTCATTTGCAAATATCTTCTCCCATTCTGTGGGTTGCCTCTTTGTTTTGTTGACTGTTTCCTTTGCTCTGCAGAAGTTTTTTATCTTGATGAAGGCCCAAAAGTTCATTTTTGCTTTTGTTTCACTAGCCTTTGGAGATGTATCTTGAAAGAAGTTGCTGTGGCTGATGTCGAAGAGGTTACTGCCTATGTTCTCCTCTAGGATTTTGATGGATTCCTGTCTCACACAGGTCTTTCATCCCTCCTGAGTTTATCTTTGTGTATGGTGTTAGAGAATGGTCGGGTTTCATTCTTCTGTATATAGCTGTCCAATTTTCCCAGCACCATTTATTGAAGAGACTGTCTTTATTTCCATTGCATATTTTTTCCTGCTGTGTTGAAGATTATTTGACCATAATGTTGAGGGTCCATATCTGGGCTCTCTATTCTGTTCCATTGGTCTATATGTCTGTTTTTGTGCCAGTACCATGCTGTCTTGGTGATCATGACTTTGTAATATAGCTTGAAATCGGGCAACGTGATGTACCCAGCTTTGTTTTTCTTTTTCAACATTTCCTTGGGGGCTTTTGTTCTCTGGTGGTTTTCCCTGGCAGCTTTCCACGTCTCTTGCAAGAGTCAGAGCAGAAGAGATTGTTTCCAACCCTCTGCCTCATAGCAGAGAGATCACAGTCTATTCTTCAGTGAGCTCTCCAGGCCACACTACCTCCGTTTCTGTCTATGCTGCTATAAACTGCAGTATCCTGGGTTGTGCACCACTCAGCAGCACTCCCAGTCCTGCCTCCAGGTCGGGGCATGTCTCTGCCCTTTGAGCTTCTAACACTGCCGGCCGCCACCAGTTCACACGTGCGGCCCCGCCGCTCCAGGTTTCAGTCCAGGGGGCTACCCTAAAGACCTTTCTCCGCAGTTTGTGCCCTGTCCCCAGCGTGGGAGGCTTTTGTGCTCCTGTGTTATTTCACCCTCCTGGCACCAGGGCTTATGGCAGCTCCCTCCCCCTTCCATTTATCTTCCGATGTCTGCCCGAGGAATCACGGCTCCCTGCTTTATACCTCAAAACCAACCACCTGTGATATTCTGTTTGTAGAGATCCAGATCTATCTTCTTACATCTTAGGCTGATTTCGTGGGTGTTCAGAGTGGTCTGGTAGAGATATCCAGCTCAATTCCGGGGGTCCTGGAATAGGGTCCCCTACTCCTCCACCAGCTTTTCTGAATTCCCAAGTCCACCTTTTAATAACACTATACCACTCCACAGGTAGTGTGAGTCCCATAAAATGATGAAGTAATCCTATTTCTTCCTTTCTGTCCTTTGCATTGTTAGCTGTCATTTATTTCATTTATATATAAGCATACATGTGTGCATAAGATATAGACATAAGCATACATAATCAAATACATTGTTGATATTTTTGCACACACTGACATGTTAGATCAATTAAGAATAAGAATATTTTACACCTGTTTATTCCTTCTTTGATGCACTTTTATTATTTATGCATGTTCAAGTTACTGACCTGTATTGTTTTGATTCTCTCTAAAGAATTTAACATTTCTTGCAAGGCAGGCCTGCCAGCAACAAAGTGCCTCAATTTTTATTTTTCTGAGAAAGTGCTGGATAATGTATTCTATAGATGTCAGTTATGTCCAGATGATTGATGGTGTTGTTGAGTTCAACTATGTTTTTAAATAAATTGAATCTATCATTAATAAACTTATAAAATAAACTTATAAAATAGAAAAACACACCAGGCCCAGGTGGGTTCACTGATGAATTCTACCAAAATTTTAAGGGAGAAATCTCTACAATCTCTTTCAGAGGATAGAAGCGTAAGAAATACTTCCTTACTCATACTAGATGACTAGTATTATTCTTATACCAAAACCAGACAAAAACATCACAAGAAAACTACAGAACAATATTTCTCATAATCATAGACATAAAAAACCTTAACAAAATACTAACAAATTGAATTCAACAATATATAAAAATTAAAAGAGTTATACACCATGACCAAGAAGAATTTATCTCAGGTATGCAAGGCTAGTTCAACATTTGAAAATAAATTAATGCAATTCACCAAATCAACAGGCTAAAAAGGAAAAAAAAAAATCACATGATCATGTCAATAAATGCAGAAAAACCAGTTTGCAAAATCTATTACCCATTCACAATAAAAACTTTCAATAAAGTAGGAATACAGAAGAATTTCTTCCACACAATAAAGGATATCTATAAAAAATCCACAGTTAACATCATACTTAATGGTGAGAAACTCAAAGCTTTTCCATCAATATCACATATAAGGCAAGGGTGTCCCCTCCAACCACTCCTTTTCAACATCATGCTCAAGTCCTTGTTAATGCCATAAGTCAAGAAAAGGAGAAAAAAAGTGTACAGATTGGGAAGGAAAAAATAAAACAGTTCTATTAAAAAATGACATGATCATCTATGTAGAAAATCCAAAAGAATTGACAAAAATCTCCTTAAACTAATGATCATACCAAGGTTGCAAATTACAAGATTAATATTCAAAGTCAATGCTCTCCTATATATCAACAATGAACAACTGGAATTAAAAAAAAATACCATTCATGTTAGCACCCTCAAATGAAATCCTGAGGTATAAATCTAAAAAAAATGTACAAGATCTGTATGCAGTATACAATAAAACTCTGATGAACAAAATCAAAGAAAATAAATAACTGCAGAGATATTCCATCTTCATGGATAGGAAGACTCAATATTGTCAAGATGTCAGCTCTTCCCAAATTGATATATGGATTGAATGCAACCCCAATCAAAATTCCAGCTAGATATTTTGTAGATATTGACAATAACTGACTAATTCTAAATTCTATATGGTGATGCAAAAGATTCAGAATAGCCAACATAATATTAAAGGAGAAGAACAAAGTTGGAGGACTGATACTATGCAACTTCAAGACTTACTTTAAGCTATAGTAATTGAGATACTGTGGTATTGGTGAGAGAACAGAGAAATATATCAATGGAATAGAACGTAAAGCCCAGAAGGAGACTGCCATAAATACAGTCAACTGATCTTCGACAAAGGAACAAAGGTAGTACAATGGAGCAAGATATCCTGTTTGAGAACTGGTGCTGGAACAACTGGATATTGACATGCAAAATAAATAAATAATAATCTAAATACAGAACATACACTCTTCACAAAAATTAACTCAAAATAGATCATAGGTTTAAATGTAAAATGCAAAATTTAGAAGACAACATAAAAGAAAACCTAGATGAACTTGGGTATGGGAATGCCTTTTTAAATATAACACCAAAGACATGATCCATGAAAGAAATAACTGATAAGCTGGACTTCATTAAAATTAAAAACTCTACCTTCTGCACTATGTAAGACAATGTGAAGAGATTACAAGTCACAGACTCAGAAAATATTTTCAAAAGACATATCCTGATAAAGGACTGTTATACAAAATATACAAAGAACACTTAAAACGCAATAAGAAAAGAAACCAGATTAAAAAATGGGGCTAGTGAATTTAACAGACAACTCACCAAAGATGCTATATGGATGGGAAATAAGTATATGAGAAGATGTTCCATATCATATGTCATCATGGAAATGTAAACTAAAAGGACAATGAAATAATACCACTATACATCTATTGGAATGGCCAAAATGCAGAACACTGATACCATCAAATGCTAACAAGGATATGGAACAATAGGAACTCTTATACATTTCTTATGGGAATGAAAAATGGTACAGCCAATTTGAAAAACAATATGGCAGTTTCTTATAAAATTAAACATACTCTTAACATACAAACCAGTAATCACAATCCTTGGCATTAATCCCAGAGAGCTGAAAACTTATGTCCGCATAAAAATCTTCACAAGGATGTTTACAAACAGCTTTACTCATATGTGTCTAAAC
The DNA here is from genome assembly GCF_054177405.1 of Leptonychotes weddellii. Lineage (NCBI taxonomy): Eukaryota > Metazoa > Chordata > Mammalia > Carnivora > Phocidae > Leptonychotes > Leptonychotes weddellii. Next base: position 90,656,113 of record NC_138371.1, on the reverse strand, counting down.
TTGGAAGGAACCAAGATGTCCTTCACTGGGTAAATGGATAAACTGTGGTACATCTAGATAATGGAATATTATATTTAGCACTAAAAAGAAGTAAGAAATTTAAGTTATGAAGAGAAATGGAGGGACATAAAATGCACATTACTAAAAAGCTACATACTGTATATTTCCAACAATATGACATTCTGGAAAAGGCAAAACTTATAGACTACAAAGTCAGTAGTTGATAGGGATGGAGATACAGTTGAGTAAGTGTAGCACAGAGAATTTTCAGGGCAGTAAAAATATTATGTATGATATTACAACTATGGATATGTCATTATACATCTGTCAAAACCAATAGAATATACAACATTAACAGTGAACTCTGAGGTAAACTCTAGACTTTGGGTGACTATGATGTGTCAGTGTAGGTTAATTAATCCTTGTTAAAAAAATGTGCTATTTTGGTGAGTGATGTTAATGGTGATAACGGGGGAGGTTCTGAATGTGTCAGATTAGTGGGCATATGGGAAATCTCTATACCTTCCTCTTCATTTTGTAGTAAACCTAAAACTGCTCTTTAAAAAACAAGTCTTAAAAAAAAATAAATAAGACTGGTTAAGACCAGCTTTTCTTGGGGCACCTGGGTGGCTCAGTTGTTAAGCATCTGACTTTGGCTCAGGTAATGATCTCAGGGTCCTGGGATTGAGCCCCATGTTGGGCTCCATGCTCAGTGGGAAGTATGCTTGTCCCTCTCCCTCTGCCCTTCCCCCAGTCATGCTCTCTCTCTCTCTCTCAAATAAATAAAATCTAAAAAAAAAAAAAGACCAGCTTTTCTCATATGTGAAGAGATACATCCTACTACATCCCACAGAGAATGAGCTAGTGAGAAATCCTTACTCATTTATGACATTGACCAGAAGTAGCCAGAAGGGTAAACATCAGAGTAAACTATGTCAGTGTTTCAAATATATCAAAAGATGAATGTAATTGACCAATTAATTATTATGCAATATAATTGAGTAAAAAGGCAATGTTCCAAAGAGCCTAAAGGAAAAAGAAGAAACTATCACTATTCATGAGTGGAGTAAGTGTGTTTTTAGAGTAAAGTCAGTTGAAATTTATCTGGGTCTACACCAGATTAGACACTTTATATTTCGTGTGTGTTATGGGGTTTAAATTTTTTTAATTTTATTATTTATTTTGAGGTAAGTGTAGATTCACATGCTGTTGTAAGAAAAAATACAGAGAGATCTTATGTACTCTTTACCCAATTTCTTCCAATAGTAACTAACGTCTTTTAAAATTATATTACAATTATTATTAATTCCACTTTGATGTATCTACTTATTATTCACACAAACTCTTTTTTTCCCTTCATCTTATCCCTAAATATTTGAAGATATGAAATAATAAGAGTAAAAGGAAAAACTAATAAGTTTAAAGAATTGAGTCATATATAATTCAAATCCATTAATATTCCAGTAAGTGAAAGGTGCAAACTTTAGGATTAATTTCATCAGGGAAATAATGACAAATCTGTTCTTTGATTCAAGTAAAAGGAGAACAACTTGTTCAGCCAGCCTATCATCATCTCTTATTCCCAACAGACTCTTATTTCTTCTTTTATTTATCTATTTTTTTTGTCTTGGAAAAAAGCTACCTTACAAATGAACTATAGGTAAATTTAGAGTTAAATAAGCCATGCAAAGAGCCACTGTATAGTGTATAGTCATAAACCACCAACTAATCATACAGTAAAATTTTTATTATATTTGCTTTATCACATATTCTATTCATCTCTCAATGTCTCTATCCAACCATCAGTCAAGCAAGAGTTTTTTATCCACTTTATTATGTTACCTTTCATTTACCATTAAAAACATCCTGTGAGGTACACCAAATTCCTAGTGTTCATCTCATCATAAATATGGCATTCAGAATTGGTCCCTAAAGAGCTATGAAAGAATGAATGGATTGATAGATAGGGATGGGGACATGAGTGGATGAAAGGACAGAATGAAACCATGGAGAGTAGATTTAAAACTAAGCTCTTCTAACTCTTCTCATCCATTTCCCTTCATCCTGTGAATGTCTTACTTTCCTAATACATTGCCATTCTAAAATGGGAAAAGGAAATAAACAGTGTATCTTTTCTAACACTTTAAAATGCTACAGGCAAATCATGATAATAAAACATCATCATCATCAATGTCATCATGATTGATCTGATTGTGATTAACTCATTTCATTCTCAAAAATATCCCCCAAATTGTAGAAGAGGAAATCTAGGCACAAAGACATTTATTTTTTTTTTTAAGATTTTATTTATTTAACAGAGAGAGACACACAGTGAGAGAGGGAACACAAGCAGGGGGAGTGGGAGAGGGAGAAGCAGGCTTCCCACAGAGCAGGGAGCCCGATGTGGGGCTCGATCCCAGGACCCTGGATCATGACCCAAGCTGAAGGCATACGCTTAATGACTGAGCCACCCAGGCGCCCCTAGGCACAAAGACATTAAGCAACTTGCATATATCCTCTATATTCCTCTTCTGATAACTTTCGTTTAGTTGCTTTGTGGAAAACTCAGAAAGCCCTGTTGCTCAGGAATTGTAGTTCCCAGGTTAATTATGCCCTTAGTCCTGTTCACTAACCCAAGTGTAACCATGTGAAGACACACTACTTTGTCCTTATTGAAAAGTAAAGTGTAGTAGCATTAGTGAGTTAAGATGTCTAAATGATGATTCCTTACAAATTGGATCATCATCTAAAAGTACTGCTGACTTCAGTATGCTAATTCCAAGCACAGAAGCAGCATGGCAGTGGTTCCTTTCTTTGGCTTACCTGAACATTTTTTAAGAATTCCATTTTGATATATCTATGGTGTTTTTCTTATGATGGCTACTATAAATTGTTTATCACATATTGTCATCTTAATGTTGGCATGTTTTATTTTTTTATACTCATTTTTAAATCTTCCTGGTTTTTAATGTGACAATTTTCAGTTGAAACTTGAACATTTTGTGTTTTATGGGATTCTGGATCTTATGTAAACTTTGTTTTAGCGGCTTTCTCTGTCATCATCCTGACAGAGCAAGGGAGTATGCCTTCACACTCCTATTACTGCCAATAGGGGTAGAAGTCTGAGTTCCCTGTTTAATCCCCATTGTTAGCAAGGCCTTGGATTCCTTTTTACTGCTGGATGGATGTGGGATTTTGGTTTCCATCCAGCTGGGAGGGTAGAAGAATACTTTGTTATTGTTTCCCAGGTTGATTTCCTAACAGGGGAATGGTAGATGTCCTTATCACTGTTGGGTGGTGATGAATGTCCTCAGTCTCAACTAGGCCTCCTCTCATATTCCTCCAGTAGAAAGGCCAAGGAGCTCCTTACTGCTTGGTAGGGATGGAAATTCAGATTCCTCACCTGGTCTCTGCTGACACCACAGGATAGGGCTTTATTACTGCTCAGCAGGGATGAAAGTGCACGCTCCCTACTCATCCTTCTCTGATATACCATGTGCCCTGCTATAGGTTGGTGAGAGTAGAAATTTGGGCTCTCCAACCAGTCTTTGCTGGTGAGGTAGTAGTGAGGCCACTGGTTGTGTGTGTGTGTGTGTGTGTGTGTTTGTGTGTGGTGTTTGTTGGGTTGGAGCCATTATTTTGTGAATGGTTTGTGTGCTCATAAGCTACACCTTTCTTAGTCCTTTGGCTAGAAAGAGCAGGATTGTGTTAGCACACTTTTTGGTTAGTGTCTATTGGTGTTTCTAGGTTGTTGGCTTCAGCATCATCTCTGGGTAATATTAGGTAAAGAGAAGAAGCAAACTCACCACCATCATTCTTTCCACTCTGGGATCTCTGATTAGTCTGGTTTTTTCTCTCCACCTCTTAGAGTTTTCTTATGTTGGTTTATATATAATGTCCCCAGGTTTCTAGTTGTGTTTATCTGGAGATAAGGAGAAAAGTATGACTGTTCTATACAGAAGTCTGTATCATTTATATTTAAATGTTTTAACACAGACATCAAAATAGTATCTACTTATTAGCTAGCTTAAGCAACATGACCAGGACAATCAGTTATTCTAATCAGTAACATATAATCCAGTAGCAGTATTCTAATGAAAAGACTACTCTCTAGGGTCAGCATATAATATAGTGTAAGACAGTACAGTACAGAAGTAGTATAATATAATATAATAAATATAATATAATGTAATGTAATGTAATATAATATAATAGTGCTGCAGCCATCATTATCTCTGGCAAAGAAAATTTCTTAGACCATTTATTTATGAGCATGCGTTAGATTTTTATTACAATATTCCTTGGAAAGAGAAAAGACCCCTAGTAGGCTACCAAAAAGATTCGTTCTTGTTAGGACATTTTTATAGGAGAAATAATCACTGTAAGAGAGAAAGGAAGAAAAGAAAACCTGGTGAAAGAAAGTCACTGTATTTTGACCGATAGTCAGCTAGGTAGGAGTGTAAACAGTTACTTCATAATTTCAAAACAATCTTATTTGCAATAAAGTTCTTTAAAAAATTCACTTATTTTTATCAGGAATGCTCATTTCTTTTCAGAAGAAAGTTGTCTGTCATGGCCCCAGGAAGTTTCCAGACCATGTTGAGGATATCTTTTCTTTTTATATGCATATCAATACCAGAAGCCTTTCTCATTAATGCAATAAAGATTGGGGGGAGGTCTTAATTAGAGAATATATGCTTTATTAAATAGCTTAAAACTGTTAGGATTTCCAGATATGGTGACTATCTAAGAGAATTTATAGACATTCTGACTTCAAATGAACAGGGCATGTGAATCCTATAGCCTCTACAATATTGCCTACTTGGCTTGATCTACAAATGACCCTTTGTTGAGCCACCCATTTGGAGAATCTCTTTACTTGCCTCCGTCTAACTACTGGTCACTCTAGGACTGGCCCTAGAACACTGCTGTAATTGTCTAGGGTCATTCTTACATGTGGGGTGTTTTGGAGCTCCAAAAAGATTGAGATTGGAGATCACTAAACTTACATAGTGGTTGTAAGATTGGGTTTTGCCTGTTTTGTTAAAAAGTGTATGTGTAAGTAGAGTTTGGTCTGACACTTATTTTGTTATCATCTATAAAGAAGCTTATGGGGAAGAAACTAGTGCTCACACACCAGCAAATATTGTTTACCACCTTTATTTACCAAAAGTACACAATAATTGTGCATTCCAAATTGTCTCTCTCAGTTTGAAACTGTATGTGTATCAAAGCATATTTTCTGTTAGTTAAACACTGTGAATATAATTTTGTTTAGGGAGCTTATTTGAAATAACAGATTTTTCTAAGTGTTTTGAGACCAGGGAAGCTGTATCACCTGACAATATTCCATGATTCTAATTACCTGGGAGGAATCTCATCAAAAATTTTATTTCATACCACATCTGTTTAATGTTTGTAGTGTTTCATATTTTTTAAAAAAAAGTTATACTCTTTTTAAAAAGCAAAATACAGTGTCAACTTTCTTACCTCCCCTGATGTTTTATACTGTGCAAATTTCCTAATCAGTGATCTGAAATATTTATAACCACAAATTCCCAACACAACACACTTACCAGGTTTGGGCACTCACTATTTATATATGTCTAAAAACCACATAAAAACCATAAACTGGGGAACCCGGGTGGCTCAGTCGGTTAAAGCATCTGCCTTCGGCTCAGGTTATGATTCCAGGGTCCTGGGATTGAGCCCTGTGTTGGGATCCCTGCTCAGCGGGGAGCCTGCTTTTCCTGCTCCCTCTGCAGCTCCCCCTGCTTGTGCTCTCTCACTCACTCTCCTTCTCTCTCAAATAAATAAAATCTTAAAAAATAAAAACACTAAACTTTTTTAAACTTATCTTTCCATTCATGGTTTTAGAGATTTAGAATCCTCAAATTATTCCCCAGTGCATGGAGTGGATTATGCCTTTTTTATGTTATATCTGATTAATGCTAATTGCTCACTAGGCCCATTCTATTTATTTTAACTTATGCTCTCATATCATAGGATATTATAAGTAAACCCCTACCAAACTGCAGCTTCAATCTAGCAGAAAGGGCATTTCCAAAAGATTTTCAACAACAGTTATTTACCTGTGACTATTTCTGTGTCCATTAAGGTCCTATGACATTTAGGTATGGATGTGAACCATTGCCACTTTACATAGCCAACATTCATCAGAAACAAGAGCCTAAATCTGTTCCCAGGTCCCTCTTTTTGGGCAACAAACTGTTTAATGAAATGTGAAAACAGGCATCTCATAAAGTTTTATGACCAAGCTATGGGCCTAGGAAAGAATAAACATGGCCAAATTTATAGTTTAAAAATATAAACCCTTTTCATATAACTTATTTCACTAACAATCACAGCTAGATCCTAACCTTTAATTCAGGATTAACATCTAGAAGTATGAATCCTTTCTAATTTTGAAGGTACTGAGAAACAGAACAGCCAGATTATATCTACTTCAAATACTTATCACTGGCACCTAACACAGTGATAAGTGTAAATGATTTCAGTTGCAAACTAACTAAAATGAGCAAAGCAATATGGAAAATTAATTCACTTAGCCAGAGTCCAGAGATAAAGCAGCTCTAGAATTGGTTAGTTCATTGGCAAAATGAAATCATCAAGAATCCAGCTTTTCCTTCCACCTTTTTCTATCATGCTTTGTATGTTGGATTTTTTCATGGGTAAAGATTGCTATTTTATTTGTAGGCCTCACTTGCACACATGACAATATTAACTGGACAAATAATCTGGTTTTTCCAAGATGTACCTTTTTAAAAGTTAGTAAATATTACTTAGAAATCCCCTCAATTTCTCTTTTTCTCACATTTCATAGGTCACATGCCCTCTCCTAAAATAAGCATTAACAAAGAATTCCCATGATTGATTTACTTTCTCTAACAGGTGAATATCTCAACACAATTAGGGTTTTGATAACAAGGAATTGGGGAGAATGTTTCCACAGGCAACTATGAGTATCTGCTACAAATTTGTTGTCTAATACAGATATTCAGCTAGCCAGCCATGTACAGCAATCTACAATAAACTAGAAACTATGTAAGCATTTATATGAGATTTTAAAATAAATGAGTGAAAGTAAAAAAATTAATAACTATACTGAGAATATCACGGTTTAAGCCACGTATTTCGCACAGCTAGATTTTACAACTATCTTGGAGAAAGGCTAATGTCCTATAATGCTTGTGCATTCTCTGTTTTCCCCTTGAGTGTCTTTGTCATACAAGTGTCTTACCAAGAGAATCAGCTTCTATTTAAAAAATGTAATTCTAAAAGGTAGATGTAAAAGCTGGCAGACATGAATCCCTTTCAATTATCCCTGGTCCCTACAGTCTTGACAAATCAATTATATGCATTAATTATTGAATATTTTCAGCTTTTGGAATCGTGTTTCACTCACATGTCTAGCCAGAGAATACGCAACACCACATGTACATCAGTCGAGGGGGACTGGCTTGGGGTACAATTTCCAGGGCTAGGATGTTGCTATTGGTTTGTATTCTGATTTTCTATATTATCTTATCATCTTCCACTTTAAATATAATTGTTTATAGTTATGTGTGCAGAGATGTAATAAGAATAGGAAAATATATAGTACATGATGACAAGAAGCAGAGTAGGAAGCATAGGCTTTGAGAGTAAGTAGAGGGCTTTACATTAGCAAATACTTGTGTTTATCATCCTTCCAATCTTTGACTCCCAGTGTGGCATGTGCCCCAGTGCTGGTCCACAAATTGCTAAGTGTCAACAAGACGATAGAGAAATTGACAGTGAGACTTTAGAAACACATTGCAGCAACATCCAAATGAATCTTCTTTTTACAGACCAGTTCTAGGTCTATTCAGGTAATAGTTAAAATCATGTGCTAAATCACATGTAGTGTGAACAGCATGTATTGGTCTGTGATAAGCTGTAAACTTAAAAATTAAGAAAAACAAAACTTATCTTCGAGCACACAGAACTTGTGAAGCCTTACTGTATAACACTTAACCTAAGAAAACAAAGGTTCCCTTTAGTCTTAAATAGACGACCCATAAGAATGTGTTCATGAATTAATGAATGGATTACATAATAGTAGCTATAAGTGTAAGGCATAACACAGCACAAGTCATTTTGGGTAATGGGTGTAGGTCACTCAAATGTCAAACCAGTGTGTTTCTTTCAACCTCAGGACAAAATATTTTTGAAAGTAACATGAGTGGGTCCTACCCCTAAAGCTTTTGTTTCAAGTTAATAAAATAGGTCTTATCTGTGTGATTAAAAACAGACAGTAAACAGCAACAAGAAACACTTCCCTGCTTACACTCCTGGAAACCAAAGTCTGAGACTCAGTGGAAATTTAGCTGAGGTTGAACTGGTAAAATCCTAAGTATGAGGATCAGTGCTGGAATTGAGTTCCAGAGGTCAGGCTAGCTTCCTAGGTGCCGGGAAGCACCCACAAATTATGAGTGCAGAAGTTTGTGATGTAACTAAGATGGGTTGGTTAAGTGAGAAAGGAAAGGTGAATTATGGAAAATAAGAAACACTGAAGAAAAAGCAGAGAAAGATATAAGTACTGCTCCATCCTAAATTTATTTCTTTAGGGCAACTTGTAGATTTTGGAATAGTAGACACATAAACCTTTTAAACAAAATAATTATATTAATAAGCACTGAAAATGCATACTCTAAAATTTTAAGTGCAGGTATTAATTATTTGTTATAGTGTGTATTATTTTATGCTTTTTTTCTGTATTAGGCATGTGTTATTTTGTAACTTTAACAAGTATTTAAAAGTATAAATCAGGATAACACACAAAAAAGGGGAAATGAAATCCTAGTTTTACAAAAAAATATATGGGAAAATAAAAAGTCTGAAAAGCTCTAATATTTTTACAAGTGCAAGAATCCAAACTCATATATTTTGATAGAATTTGTGAACTTGTACAATAATTTTAGAAAGTAAAATGGTAATATTTGTAGAAATATGCATTTTCACCAAGTCATATCACATTTGGGAATCTCTGTTATTTGAATTAAAGAAATATCAGGGGGCGCCTGGGTGGCTCAGTTGGTTAAGCGACTGCCTTCGGCTCAGGTCATGATCCTGGAGTCCCGGGATCGATTCCCGCATCGGGCTCCCCGCTCAGCGGGGAGTCTGCTTCTCCCTCTGACCCTCCCCACTCTCATGCTCTCTCTATCTCATTCTCTCTCTCAAATAAATAAATAAAATCTTTAAAAAAAAAAAGAAATATCAGGTATAGACATATATATTTTACATATTGTTATAATATATATAATAATATATAATTATATAAAACATAATAAATGTAAAAGGATATATACTATATATATAAAATGGAGTTTATTGCAGCATTGTTTGTAGTGGAAAAAGATTAGCAACCTAAATTTTGAACAACTAAAGAAATGGTTGAATAAACAGTGAAGAAACTAGAAAAAATGAGCTAATTCTGTATGTATTAAACTGAACAGACAGTCTTGATGTATTGATCCAAGTTACAAAATAATGTGCAAACAATAAATTATCTGTGAAAACAACAAACAAAAATCTTATATGTGTGGATTCATGTAAACAGCTAAGTATAAATTTGGATGGACATGTTGTAGTAAGGTGTGGGGTGATGACATTTTTCTCCTTACATCTATTAGCTCAGAAGAAAAAGAATGACAGGGGACAGTGTAAGAGAAATGAACAAATTTCTCTTATACATTTTTGAAAGATTTCCTTTTCACAGAAAGAGCACGTTTCAATTGAGAGTTTTTGTTAATTTTTGTTTATCTTAAAATAATTTTAAACTCTCAGTGAACTTGCAAGAAGAGCACAGCTAGCTATTTACCATGATTCAACTGTGAATATTTTGACAGTATTCATGCTGTCTGTACACATGAATGCATGTACAAATGCACACACATACATGTATTTCCTAGGAACAGTTTGCTTTCTTATATAACTACAATGATCAAGATCAGAAAATTTAACATTGAGACAAGGTGATTATCAACACATGGTCCATATTCAAAATTCACTAGTTTCTCCTATCTTCTCTTTCACAGAATGCTTCTCTATCCAAGATCTGATCCAGGATCTCAAATTTACATTGAATGTCATATCCAAGTAGTCTCTGATGATATAGAACAGCTCTAGTCTCTCTTTGTCCTTTAAGACACTGGTATTTTTTTTTTGTTGTTGTTGTTCTCCACAAATGCTATTAACTTAATATTAAAGTCACACAAAACACCCAAGCACAAAATTAGCTTTCTGCTGTCATCTGTTCACACACAACAATGCATTATTTGAATCACTGTTACATTTGAGAGTGAAACTTATTTTTAGAAATTTTTGAAGAGTACAGGCCATTTTTGTAGAAAGTTCTAGAATTTTGATTTGTTTTATGTTTCCTCATGACAAATACAGGCTATGAACTTTTTATCAGGAAAGTGACATTTATGGAGTTAATTTTGATCACTTGGTTTGAGATGCCTGTCAGATTTCTCAAGTTATTATTTTCTCCTTTAGTACTAGCTAATAGTGCAGTAGGGAGATATTTTAATGTTATGTAAACATTGTTTCTCATTAAATGCTCACCTACTAGTTTTAACATCCATTGGTGATTCTTTGTTACCATAATACTTGTAAAATGTTGACCTTCCAACTCTACCATTTCCTCTACATTTATTGATTGGTGTCCTACTGTGGATTTTTTTTAAATTTCAACAATGCTTAATAAAGAAAATAACAGCAGTAAGTGGTATAACATATACTGGAGGCTATTAAGGATTAACCAGGCTTAGGAACAGGTGAGGTTAGTGGTTGGCAAAACCAAGCCTTGGATCAAGCTTTGGCTCTAAGAGGATGAATTTCAGTACATCTGTTAATCTTCCTCTGCCTTTGTTCCATTCCTGCCAAAATAAGGTTAATTACTGCAAAGGCACTATTCAGAATTATGATTCTATGAGATATTTTGGAATTGCTTCATTTCCAAGAATTCTTGCACTGGAAAAAGTAGCACAAATTTAAAAGCTTTGGATGAACAAAGATGGAGGCAATTTGGCTTTTTACTATGCTTCAGTGGCCATGACTTCTCACATGGCATTATGCGCAAAGGAATGTGATTCTGGGTAACTAGGGCATGGTATAATTTTTCTGACAATTTATCAAATTACACCTTTTGTACCAGAGCCAAAACAGTAATATGGAGACAGGGGTAATGTGAACATTAAAATATTTGTTTTAAAATATTACAGTAATTTTTCCCCCAGTTCCTCCATGCTTTTAAAAGATTGAATTGCATATAAAGTAAACATTTGCTGTAAAAAATAAACCTCCTCTTCATGTAAAGGATAATAATAAAGTGAAATTACACCTCAAAGGAACATGTCTTGTTAGCAATAAAATTTAAATTATCATCCTACAAAAGAGAAAGTGGATGCTCCACATAATCATACAACTAGAGAGAATCTTAGACATTATGAGATCCCACCTCTTTATTTCACAGATGATGAACTGAATTCAGCTGAGATGAATCACTGAAAGTCATGGAGATGAGAATGCAGATTCTTTGCTGTCTAGTCCATGATATTTCTAATGTTCTGTACTTCCCTTTCATATCCAAAGCTTAATCAGTATCAGGTTCCAGACACCGTATGTCAGGATAAATATATTCAGCCCTTTCCTGAGTGGTATGATATAAAATGTAGCAAAATATCCTATCCCCCAAACTATTCCTCACCAAGATGACTTTTTTCTAAAGTTCTAATATTAGAATTCTATCTTATGAAAATTTATTTATTTCTATAGCTCTCTTTTAAAACTCTTACATTTTTCTATTATATCTTCATTTCATTGAGACCTGCTAATTCATTAACAGAATGTTATGTATTTCTTACGGATCTCTGAAGTCTTCTTTACATCTCCTTTATCTATCTACCTATCCATCGATCCACCTATGTATTCATTTATTTTTGCCTATATTCCCTATGCTGTACTTTACATTCCTGTGACTTATTTAATATGTACTTGTCTTTATGCATGTATTCATTTTTTATATGTATTTGTTTTCTCTGTTTTTTTCTTGATCAGACTACAAAGGCTAATCTATTATTTTGGTCTCTTCAGAACAATACTTTTGGGTGTGTTTATTATATCTATGGTTCTTCTATCTTTTAAATAACTATATTTTTGTTTTATTTATAGGTTTCTTCTAACTTTCCACATTTTAGAGTTCTTTTTCTAGTGTTTAATATACACCCTGCTAACTTTCATACATTCTCACAATAATACACTGAATATCAAATTATGATGAAACTCTGAATACAACTTTAGCCACATTTCTTACATTTAGAAATATACTAATCTAATTATCTTACAGTTTATAAAGTAATATTGGTTAAAGATTGGTGTCGGACAGACCTAGACTGAATTCCAGCTCAGCCAGTATTTCCAATTCATTCTTTAGAGAATTACTTTAATATTGAACCTTACTAATATTTTATATGCTGTAATCTTAATGGTACACATATATGGGAGCGAAAGACACAAATGTTAAGTAGTAATAAAAAAACTGCAAATAATAAAATGGTAATTAAGATAGTTGAGGAATATATTGTATTACTACATTCAATTCCACACTGTTTTCAAATAGCAAAGGTAGATATATAATTCATATTCCTCCTCTGTTCTCTACACCCAGTCCTCCATTTCAATGATATGTCCTTAAAAGGAATGTGAAGGATTGTGTGCATTTGAGGGAAGGAAGATAACTGTACTTTAAAAAATATTTTTTAAAATAATTTTTAAAAATTATCTTCACTGGGGAGTGAGTCTGTAGAGTACTTCTTGCTGTCATGCAGGAACTCCTCACTAGGGTCATAATTTGCATCTGGTAACTGATAATCCTGAACATCATGTTTGGGCTAATTTAACTTGATTAAATATTTATTTAAGAATTTCTGATTTTGTTTAAATGTGTTGTTCATAATTTTTGCCAAATCATAGTCATTTTTTTTTCTGGGTGTAAATATTTTCATTGTCTTCTCATTTGTGGCTCACTTTTTGATTCTTTTAATAACATCTGTCAATGAATAAAGGTTTTTAATTTTAATAAAATTCATTTAATTATTTTTTAAGGCTATCATTTTTACGTTTTACCTAAGAATTAGTTGTCTTTTCAAGGTCATGAGAATATTTTCCTAATTTTTAGTGTTTTACCTTTCTTTTTGATAACAAAGTGATTCTGTGGTATGATGTTACAGCACCTTTTATTAAAAGATAGTCCATTCTCCAAGAGAATTTCAGTAAACATATAATATGAATCAAGTTGCTTATATGTGTAGATATTTTTCTGGACTCTAGTTGGTCTTATGGATCTATTTGCCAATTCTTATGCCAACACAGTCAGTTTTATTATTTTCTAGTAAGTCCTGAAATATGGTAATATTATTCTTCCAACTTGTTATTTCTCTTTAAGATTGTTTTGGCCATTTTAGTTCCTTTTCTAATAATATTTAGAATCCAGATTGTCAGTTTCCACCAAAAAAAACTGAAGAGTTCACAGAAAACTTCCATCCTAACAATATTGAGTCTTCCACAACCTTATTCCCCCATTTAAGTCTTCTTTAATTTCCTTCAGCAGTATTTTTTAAACTTATGGTTAGGTGTTCAATTTTTTTCTTTTATATTGTAAGTGGAATTCTTTTAAAATTTCATTTCCCAGTGGTTCCTTGTGTCTTTACAGTAATACAATAAATTTGAGAGTGTTGTATTCCGTGTGCTACAAATTAACGAAATTTTCTTATTTGTGCTAATGATTCCTTTGCATGTTATTTTGGATTTCACACTTACCCAATCATGTTATCTGTGAATAAACATTTTTTTTATTTTTTTATTTCATTGCAGTCTTCCCTGTTGCACTTACCTTTAGTAAAATGTTAAATGGAAGTAATAGGAATAAATGCCCTTATTCTTAACTTCAGGGACAAAACATTACATTTTTCATTTAATATTATGTTAGCTATGGATTTTTTTTTGCAATTATTCTTTATAAGAATAATGGTATTTCCTTCTATTTCCAGTTTGCTGAAATTTTTGTCATAGTAGGTGATGAATTTTTTCAAGTGCTTTTTTATCTGCTTCTGCTGAGATGATCATACAGTTTTTCTTTATTCTGTTAGTGTGATGATTATGTTGATTTTTTGAATGTTAAAGAACTACTCTGTCATGCAGCATAATCTTTTTTTTTATTATATGTCTAAGTATTTGTTTGATAATACTTTTATTCATGCTATTTTCATCTAGGTTGATAAGAGATGATCATTTTCATTTATTTTTCTTGTAACATACATGACAGATTTGGTGTCGGTTACGCTAGCCTCACAAAACAATTCAGCAAGTGCTGTCTCTTTCTCTATTCTCTGAAAATATGGCATTCTGTATCCTCTAATATCATCCATCTTCCATGTCTTCTTGTTTTCCCAAATCTTCCCCCTGCCCCTTCTGGAATACTTAGGTCCCATGATAGAAAAACTCTCTATGCTTATTCTTCCCACAATAGAATTCATTTACTTTGCAAAGTCTCTTCCCCTTCTTGACCTACATGAAAGCTACTTCTACCATAAGGATATCCTTACACGGCAATCCTCTCAAGTGGTGATAATTTTTATATCCACATCCTTCCTATCAATGGTGCTGAAGTATTGTAATTGTTCCTTTTTAATAATTGACTGTTTCAGAGCATTTTCCTTTCATACCCCACCCACCTGACAAAAAACAAAAATAACAACACAACAAATATTAAAAAAAGTATTAAATCTCAGGTGGTAAGATTATAAAACTTGCTGTACTCCTCATAGTAAACTTCATCATAAAGGCATAAATATAACAACATTCTTTGTGCCACAACTTTTCTCATAAACCTTACATGGCTCTCAATTCCCTGCACAACATTTTATAAAATTTGGTCCGAACTTTTATATTCTCCATAATTTGGCCCCACTCTGACTCTGTAATGTTGGTCTTTCAGTAATATCCCTGGAGCAAGTTTATTTTATTTTCCTAAACACATGTAAGTAATATATCCTTACTCGTACTATTTCTCTGGCCTATTCAGATTCTGCTCATCCTTCTATACACAATTTTAATTTCATCCTGTCCATGAAGCTTTCTTGGTCAACTCAAAAGAAAATATAGTTGTACCTTTAAACTTCTGTGGCAGTGACATCACTGGTTATTGCTGGTTATTATTAGTTAACCCTTTTTGTATATCAAATTTTTCAACTACATAATATATTCAGAATAGGAAGAAGTTTTCTCTTATATCTCTTATCTAAAAGAGTGCCCAGAATATATCAAATACTCAAAGGATATTAGTTACAGAAATAAAAGTGAAAAAAAGTAATTATTTTTGTTTTCAGACATTAAATCTTAATAAACTTCATAGAACATTCCAAGTATAAGAATCAGGGATTTGGCCTTGGCTGTGCTACCAACTATTTACATAACATTAAGTAAATATTTTCATCTTAGTTCCTCCTCTTTGAAATGGAGTCTATTACTGTCTATCTCTATATACCCCATAAACCAACCAGATACATCCTCAGAAAATTAAAAATTCCAGGTTGAAAGAAATAATTTATTATATAAAAAATAACTATTTAGCTAAAATTTTGACCAAGGGCTAGTTAACGGCAACATCCAAATATAAATATGACTTTAGAAATCACAAGGAATCTCAAAGTAATTACAAGAGGGAAAACAGTGTATTTTGTTACCAAATGTCAAAAAGAACATTTGTATTCCTCCCCACTGTGGGGTCTCTGAGTATTTTTATTCTATTACTATTGTTTTCCCTTTATTTATAGGTCTTCCTTATTAAAAATCTCAAAGGTAAATAACTAAAGAAGAATATTGGGAAAATGTATTTTCCTATGCTCTAATACCTAGAATACTGTTCTTAGGAAAGACAGAAAAGATAGTACATTTGGCATAAATAGATATATAGATAAATAAAACGTGAAATTTTCTGCAAAACATTTCTTAATAGTAATTAAAAGGGGCATGTGGGTGGCTCAGTCAGTCAAGTTCCCGGCTCTTGGTTTTAGCTCAGGTCAAGATCTCATGGTTCATGGGATCAAGCCCCATGTCAGGCTCAGCACTCATAGGGGAGTCTGCTTGAAGATTCTCACCCTCTGCCCCTCCCCAACTGACTCTCTTTCTCTCAAAATAAATAAATAAATCTTCTAAAAAGAAAGTTTCACTCCAAAACAAAGATGAATTCCAAAATATCGCAAAGCGAATTTGATCAGTAATAAATGATATTTCTATGGAAAACTTACTTTAACATGAATTGTAAAAGAAAACATTTTCCAACTCTTGCTGATTTAAATGGAAAGGTTCAGTGATATCGAAGTGCTGGATGCCATGGAGGCCCTGTTGGTGGGGGAGTTATGTGGGCAGATGGGATTGGAACAGCTACACTCAGTTAGGGTTTAGGTGGGAAAGAGACACACAGTGTCTCCTAAATATTCAGACAGTCAAAAGACCAAAGAGAAATAGAACTTTTCTCTCATTATTTTATTACAGTGACTGTTCCAATGACTGAATAATAGCATAAAGTCTGCTTATGTAATTGAATAAATAAAAGCAAAGGAAGCTCAGAGCCTATTTCCTAGAATGACTAAAAATTGTTTTGTTAGATGGAAATAATTGGTGTAGGATTAGGGGAAGGAAAATAACCAGGTGGATGTGTCATTATAGGACTTGATGAATATTTAGCATTACCTTTTCTGAGCTTCAATAGAGTATTTTGCTTAGGTGAATGGACATAGGACTAGTATCCAGCAGCTCTACAAGAAAAGCTTAGAATAATGCTAAACTGGTAATATATATATATTCTATTTCTACCATATTCAAGAACATTTGTTGGCTATTACTAAGGCTAAAATTTAGAAAGTACAAATTAAAAAATGCTTCATTATTGAAAATTTTTAAATACATGGAATTGACTATGAATACATATATTATAATTCCTATAAAACCCCAATAAGATTCTTTTCTAGATGCAGATATAAATTTTTCAAAACTTCATTTAAAAAAGTAAACAGAAGTTTGTAGATGAAAAATAAAAATAGAATGGCTGACTTTCCCCACCACATAATGAAATATATTCTAAAGCAAAAATAATTAAATTCACAAATATTCAGGCAGATCATTGAACTAGAACAGAATTTACCTCATGGTAGGTAGTAAGCTGTCCTAGATGTGAACAATGTTTATCTTCTTGGCTTGCTGTCATGAGATGGCATTCATGATCAATAATACATAGAGACTTGGAGATTTCAAATAAATGGACTTAGAGCCTATGGAGATCTAAGCTGTTCATAGGTAGAGGCTCCCCCGTTTATATAAAGCCTTACAGTATAAAAACAGATTTTGTAACACATAATCCAGTGAGGCTGATGGCTTATTATTATGGCTTACCAAACAAGTATGTTAACAGGGGAAGCTAATGCAGGTTTCTCAATATATTGGATATGTGAAGGCAGAAAGAGAGACAGAAACATGGTCAACCACAACCGAAAACTTTGTATAAAGATTGAAGACTTGGTGATATTGGCAATTCTAATGAGAAATGAGTCATCTGAATTGGTTCCTCAAGAAGATTGGCTGTAGAAAAGTCAATCTGAGAAAGGAAATATATGGAAACCTTTGCTACTCAGACCCTTATTAAGTGGCTTCTCTTAAGCACTCATGGTTTTGAATATTAAACAGAATTTGATTTGATTCTGGAAAAGACAATCTTTAAAGAGAATTTAACCACACATTCAATATATTTCAAAGGGGCCTGAATTATGGTATGCATTGCAACCTGTCTTGCTCATTTGTTTTATTTTTGTTTTTCTAAGTTAGAGTATTTCCAAATGTGCCAATTCTTCAGTTCTCTTTATTATTTTACAAATGGTTTGATTGTGCACTTTTTGTTGTAAGTCAGCAAACCCCAAATATTTCATTTTATCTTTTTGTACTTTCCATTTATTGCTAGAATATTTTATCCTCTCAGCAGAGTTAGAATCCGTAGTGACCCATTTGTCTGCCTGCAACTGTAACAGTTGACTTTCAGTCCTCTGACATCCTTCTGGTTATATTGAATACCTGTGTGTCAAAGAGAATTCATGACAAGAAGAGTATATAAAACAGAACTCATGGGGCTCCTGGGTGGCTCAGTTGTTAAGCATCTGCCTTCAGCTCAGGTCATGATCCCAGGGTCCTGGGATCGAGCCCCGCATCGGATTCCCTGCTCTGCAGGAAGCCTGCTTCTCCCTCTCCCACTCCCCCTGCTTGTGTTCCCTCTCTCACTATTTCTCTCTCTCTGTCAAATAAATAAATAAATAAAATCTTTTTTTTTAAACATTTTATTTATTTATTTATTAGAGAGAGAGAGAGAAACAGCATGAGTGGGGAGAGGGTCAGAGGGAAAAACAGGCTCCCCAATAAGCCGGGAGCCCAATGCAGGACTCGATCCCAGGACTCTGGGATCATGACCTGAGCCGAAGGCAGTCGCTTAACCAGCTGAGCCAACCAGGCGCCCCAATAAATAAAATCTTAAAAAAAAAAATAAAACAGAACTCAGAGTAAAATGTTCTCTGAAACTTTGGATCAAACTCACTATTCCCTGCTCATTAGTGTCACTGACCTCTTGTTCTCTGGTTTCTATCTGTCTGGACTTCTAATCCCTGCCTGGTCCTGCCTACTCTAAGCTACCTTTGCTGAAGTCAATGTCTTCCCCTTTAAACCAAATGAAATAGTAAGAGATTGATGTAATCCTCAGACTCCCTCTCCTCTCTCCAATCTCTGCCCTGTCCCCAGAACCGGTTTGGTCTGACTTCTGGATTTGTCGTGGTCTAATCTTATTGCCACTATTATTTAAATCAACTACAACTACTGCTTCAATTAAAATCTCATCAAAATATCATTTTGTACCAAATGCCATGTTTTATAAACAATAGCTTATTTAGACTACATGTTAGTCCTGAAATATGGGTGTTATATCCCCACATACAAGAGGAGAAAACTGTATCACAAAGATTAATAACTTATTTTAAGACATATGTAAATGATAGAACAAGGAGTCCTATCCATGTATTCTAATTTCAATACTATTCTCAATTTGCCACATTTATATACTAGCTCAACAAGAAACCACACCAATTAATCCATGCGCCAAAAGGGGATTATACATTTCCCTCCAGTGTGTAGGCCTAGAATTGCCAAGGTTCCAGATAGAGCAAGGCAACAAATTAAAGGTATGAACAAATTTTTTTAAAGATTTTATTTATTTATTTGAGAGAGAGAATGAGAGAGAGAGAGCACATGAGAGGGGTGAGGGTCAGAGGGAGAAGCAGACCCCCTGCTGAGCAAGGAGCCCGATATGGGACTCGATCCTGGGACTTCAGGATCATGACCTGAGCCGAAGGCAGTTGCTTAACCAACTGAGCCACCCAGGCGCCCAAAGGTATGAACAAATTTTAAAGAGAAATTAAGCCTTTTTAACTATGTGAACAAAAAATTAAATGTATATACATGTGCAGATACATATTTATATGTACATATAAGTACGTGTATGTGTGTATATATATGTATATACATATGTGTACACAGAATTTTGTTTTTTAGACCCAATCAATATAGAAACACCTGTTTATAAACTTATAATTTATTGGGTTATCTCAAGAGATAAGAATATCCACACTATCTTATGAAGCAAAGAAAATTAACCAATAGCAAAAGTGGCCTAGAAGAAAAATCTTGTTTTCTATTCGTTCAATTACCATTAATTATTTCAATATAAAATTTACCTTCATAAAAACTTAGAATTAGTATGAATTTGATTAAAGGGGTTTGTGGGAACTGTAAAGAACACCATAAATTCAAATGAAGTTACTTTTATTTGATAATTTTATATATATATATAAATTTTTTGCAAGATATTGTATTTTTCATTGAATAAACTAAAAAGATAATATGCTCAAAAGAAGCAGTTACTCATTTTAACTGAGCATAATAGAATTTGAGCCTATTTTATTATAAACCTTTTTTCCCTTAAAAATGGTCCATATTTTATTTTTAAAAAAATAACTATGCTTTATATTGGTACAAAATCCCAGTAACATATTTTTTAAAATTTTCTGAATTCTTCTTTTATGTTTTCCTTTTCTCTGAAATTATTATTTTGCAATTAATATTTTGATAATAGTATTTATATTCTGTAGGAGGTTAGAAATTGAATTTAAATTTGAAATTAGCTATCACAATCATGTTATATTTCCTTTAATAATTAAATATCTACATTCTTTTGACACTGAATATTAAGTAATAAGGGGAAAAATTCCCAATTTGATTTCATATTAGCCTTTCACAAACTGTTCAGTTTGGAGCATGATTCTCATCCTCACTAGGCCTCACTATTCTCATCTGCAAAATGAAGACAATGCTCACAAGAAACATGGCTGTTGTAAAAATTAAATGAGGTAATGTACACACACGCTACTAAAATGTTGCTTAGGACAGGAAGCTTATAAATATAGGCTTTGTTATATTAAATATTAATATTATATCATATTAAATATTACCAATATATTAAGATAGTATCTCTAATTATTAATATTAAAATATAAATATATTAAATAATATAATATACTAAATATTATATTAAAATAATTATAATCGATTATCATGATTAATTTATTTGTTGTTTACCAGTACAATTTAATTATTCCCATTTCATTCTAACCAATTATTATACATTAGTTTTATTTGTTGCCTCAAATCCAATATGGAATGAGGTAAGATTTAAGATAAATAAATTAATTGATTCTAATATGTAACGTACTCTTGAAATACATTTTTTTGTCTTTACTACCAATACCCCCTTATAATTAGCAAATTTCAAATGAAAAGCTAGCTTTTAAGAGAATATCAGTTGTTTTTGGTTCATTAACTTATTCAAAAAAAGTCTGAGTTGGGGTGCCTGGGTGGCTCAGTCGTTAAGCGTCTGCCTGCAGCTCAGGTCATGATCCCAGGGTCCTGGGATCGAGGCCCGCATCGGGCTCCCTGCTCTGTGGGAAGCCTGCTTCTTCCTCTCCCACTCCCCCTGCTTGTGTTCCCTCTCTCACTGTGTCTCTGTCAAATAAATAAAATCTTAAAAAAAAAAAAAATCTGAGTAAATGGCACTGTGTAACACTGCAGATTATGCTGACCATTTCCCTTTTATAGAGCTTCACCATGAACCCTAGATGGCTAAATACAAAATGCACACATTCAGAGCTGTTGTAAAATTTATTTCAGTTCTTAGTACCAGCCTCCCCTGCTCT
This sequence comes from Leptonychotes weddellii, assembly GCF_054177405.1. Taxonomy (NCBI): domain Eukaryota; kingdom Metazoa; phylum Chordata; class Mammalia; order Carnivora; family Phocidae; genus Leptonychotes; species Leptonychotes weddellii. Next base: position 90,634,724 of record NC_138371.1, on the reverse strand, counting down.
GATAGATAATGGCAGTTGACCATTTATGACATTTATCTGATTCTTTTATCACCTAAAATTTCAAAACTAACTGAATATTATTTTGTTGGTAGCAATAATATCTGCTAGGGTAGCCTTTTCTATTGATTTTGTGTCTCTATTTTTCAAATTTCTATCTTGGCAAAGCTAAATTGTGTAATTGTTCCTGCCTTCCAATAACCTGAAAATTATTATTAATGATGTTGATATTCACAATATTTTTACTACCTCCAACATCATAGAGGACGGAAATGGATATTTCCCGAGGCAAAACTACATGTATGGCATTTGAGAAGTTTCCACTTGCTACTATATTAAGATATGTCTTGCATCTTCGAACAATACCTGCTTGCTAAAAAGTCTATCCTCCATGTAAAATTACAGTTTCCATCCATGTGAATTTTCTCCTAGTTCATGTTCAGCCCTGTACTTTGAAACTTTGACCCACCTATTCTTTATTTTTCTGCCCTTGGGAAAGGCAGTTTTATTTTTGACCTACCTATTCTTGACTTCCAAGTAATGAAGTGATCATGACCCTTGTTCTGGAATTACAAAATGTGGGAATAATTCATGTGCATTTTCTATTTCAGAATTACTTACTAACAGAATAAAATTAGTTGGCTATTTACTTTCCTTCACCTGTTCTTTCAGTGGACTGACCAATACCAATCTCCCTCACCCTGAAAACTCTGCTTAATCTCTTCTCTGCTTTACTCTTGAATATGCCTGCAAGAGGCTTGAAATAGGCCAGAATGTGTCATTTACCACATGGTCATATGTGTCTCACATTTCCCTAACCCCTCACCCACGTTTGTTAGTGACTTCTCCAATCTGATGCTCAAAAACCTGTGTACATGCATTTACTTCCCATATAATAAACACTGAATGGATATTTGCTAAGTGAATAAATAAAAAATGGATTGTTATTGTATTATAATATGAATTTGTCTCCTAAAATAGTTTAGATATTGTGTCAGAGAAAAAAATATGTAAAATTCATTTTTGTATCCCATTCACCTAATACAGCACTTGAGACCTAGTAGAAGCTCCAAAAATGTATTAAATGAACTGCATTTGCCTTTTCAGATCATAAAAATGATGTAAAGTAAATATTTCTCTTTCCCTCTCCACTTATTCAGTGTCAACATTTAGGTCTAGTCTTTTTGGGTGATAAAAAATAATGGCCACTTAGAGCTGAGTGAAAAGGAAAAACAAAAAGGATTTGAACAGCACTTAGGTAAGGTCGTCCAGCCCAATGATTTATATTACCATGGAGGGACAGCCTCAGGAAAAGACTTTGAAATCTTGAGGACATAATCTTTCAGATACTGAATTTCATACACTAAACCTACACATGAATATGTGCACATAATGCTTTGAAAGTTTCTTTTCTTCTTTTGTTAAGAACATCACTTTTTTGCTTTAAAAACTGTTGCTTATGACAAAGCATTTATAACACGAAAAGCAAAAAGAAAGAAAACCATCCCACATTACATCACTAATTATAAATTGCTATAAATTCTAGACACTGTTTTTCTGTCCATATATACAGAGAGCATATTAAATTAAAATTTACTTCAATTTCACCCAAGTAAAAAAGAAAAGTAAAATAAAAGGAAACTAAGGAAATTGCAGAACTGTTAAACATTGCCTTATAAGAGTTATTAGATCCCTAAAGCTTTCTCTCACATGAAAATATTATGAAAAACATCAGTGGTTTGAAATATTTTTTCATCAATGATTTAATGTTATGCGGTACCTATTGACTCTCTGCTATGAAAGTTGAGGGTTTTAGCATCTGATTCTCTTCCCACTTTCACTCTATGAACTGCTTCATGGGTGCTACTTTACTTGTTATCAATTATATCATTATTTTTGTACCGTTAATGTTTTGAACCTATAAATTTTCTACTGTAAAACAGCATAATAACAGTTCTGGATACTTGTTCTCTATTTCCTAAGTTTATTCATGTTAGGAACATATACCTGGTCTTTATACCTTATTTAAAATGTTAATTTGGTGTAGGTGGAATATTTGTTCATTCTACAAGTTGACATACACTACTCTGCATATCATCTTCTGATACTGAATGCTGTTTTGGGAAATGTGAGGCCAACCTGATTTCTTTTTCCTTCTAGTAGCTATATTTTTTCAACCTGACTTTATATTACTTCACTTTTAAAAATCATGAATTTAATTAGGTGATGTTTCAGTAGTGATTGTTCAAGTTTGCTAGAACATATGTTCTTTTAATATGAATATCCTATTCTTTACTTCAGGAAAAGTTTATCCCATTATAACTTTTAATATGTTTTTCTGTTCCATTTGTTTATCTTTCTACATTAGAAGACAACTCATCTTTTTGTTTAATTTTGATTTTCTTTTTGGTAGTCTTTGCCACCTCTATCCACTGAAATTAAGTATAGCTTTATTCTATGTCAGTAACTGGATTCTTCAGAAGTAACATCAATTCTTTTAATTTGTATTTTAATCTTTAATTCTGCTTCTTTTTCATTGTGTTCTTATTGATATTGTTCTTACTAGTGTTTCTCAGTTTGTTGCCTTATGTTTAGTTTCTCTTATTTTTTATCTCATTTATTTTTAAAACCATCTTATCTTTATACACTTTTTTTATTACATTGAAATTATTAGTTTGTTGTTATATACTTCCAAAACTAAGAAGAACTTTTCCTTTGTTTACCTGAGTTTTGTTTCTTTCTTGGCCACAAAATGGTCCAGTATAATAGTTATGTGTTTAGACTCCAGAACCAAACTGCCTAGATCAAACCCCAGCTCTGTCTTTTACTTGCTGTTTGACTTTAGCCAAGTGACTTAATCTCTCAGTCATCCAGTTTGCTCCTCTGTAAAATGGGGATGATAGTTACTGTATGTACTTCAAGCCAGTTTTTGTGAAGATGAAATGGGTAGCATAGGAAATATATAGCCTAGTACCTGAAAAAAGGTAAAACCACCGTACAGAATAAAAGATAAACTCAAAATGGATGAAAGACCTCAATGTGAGACAGGAATCCATCAAAATCCTAGAGGAGAACATAGGCAGTAACCTCTTCGACATTGGCCACAGCAACTTCTTTCAAGACACATCTCCAAAGGCTAGTGAAACAAAAGCAAAAATGAACTCTTGGGCCTTCATCAAGATAAAAAACTTCTGCAGAGCAAAGGAAACAGTCAACAAAACAAAGAGGCAACCCACAGAATGGGAGAAGATATTTGCAAATGACACTACAGACAAAGGGCTGATATCCAAGATCTATAAAGAACTTCTCAAACTCAATACCCAAAAAACAAATAATCAAGTCAAAAAATGGGCAGAAGACATGAACAGACACTTCTCCAAAG
>NC_138371.1:90611739-90631245 GCF_054177405.1 Leptonychotes weddellii | reverse complement strand
ATGGACAAGGCAAGAAACAACAAATGTTGGAGAGGTTCTGGAGAAAGGGGAACCCTCTTACACTGTTGGTGGGAATGCAAGTTGGTACAGCCACTTTGGAAAACAGTGTGGAGGTTCCTCAAGAAATTAAAAATAGAGCTACCCTATGACCCAGCAATTACCCCAAAGACACAGATGTAGTGAAAAGAAGGGCCATATGCACCCAAATGTTCATAGCAGCAATGTCCACAATAGCCAAACTATGGAAAGAGTCAAGATGCCCTTCAACAGACGAATGGATAAAGAAGATGTGGTTCATATATACAATGGAATATTACTCAGCCATCAGAAAGGATGAATACCGAACTTTTACCTCAACATGATGGGACTGGAGGAGATTATGCTAAGTGAAATAAGTCAAGCAGAGAAAGTTAATTATCATATGGTTCCACTAATTTGTGGAACATAATGAATAGCTTGGAGGACATTAGGAGAAGGAAGGGAAAAACGAAGGGGGGGAGATCGGAGAGAGAGACGAACCATGAGAGACTATGGACTCCGAGAAACAAACTGAGGGTTTTAGAGGGGAAGGGGGTGGGGGGATGGGGTTGCCCAGTGATGGGTATTAAGGAGGGCACATGTTTCATGGAGCACTGGGTGTTATATGCAAACAATGAATCATGGAACACTACATCAAAAACTAATGATGTATTGTATGGTGACTAACATAACATAATAAAAGAATCTCATTCTCCCAATAGTTATTCAAATGGATAAAGTATAACTGCCCCCCAAAACAGTGACCACTAGAAAATAAGGAAAAACACAGAGTTTAAGAGTATAAATATCAAAAGACACAAAATCCATGATCAAAGAACAAAATACAAGATTCTAGAGTAGTAAATCACACCATAGCAAGAATCTTGTTCCTGTTTCTTTCCCTTAGAAGGCAAAGTGGTACCCTACAATTCAAAATCCTAAGAACTTTCACTAATAGTCCCAAATCTTTTAAGCAGGGAGTTTTCAACCTTTCCTATGACAGAAGAGAAGTGAAATGGACTGAAAAGGAAACAAAGGTGAAACAGGTATAGCAGAAAATACATTATGCTTTCCTCTTCTTCCTGTTAATAGCTCTTCTACATTTCCTGGCATCCCTTGCAGATAAGCTCGGCCATGAGACTCCAAGGGAGTATGTGGGAAACTGATTTGGACCACTCTAGTCCAGGCTCTTAGAAACCTCCCTTGTTTCCATGCCAGGTTAGACAGAGAGGAGGCAGCCCCAAGAAAAAAAACTCAAGAAGCTACAGGTTGAAGCTAGGAAAGACTCTTTCAGCCGAAGTTTCAGAAACATTACACAGATTAGGGGCCACCTCTATAACATCTTTATTCAGTATGGTAAAATGAAGGAAAAATAAACTTAAAAAAAGACATCTTTTACTGTATTTGAGCAGTTTACAATTTTTACAACTTTCAAACGTTTGTCATGTAAGGCTACATTAACTACAATTCATGAGCAATGAAAAAAAGAGTTATCTCAGTCTCAGTGAATGCAGTGAAGTTTCCAGGGCTACATGCTGCTTTGGGAATTGATATGAAGTCTGGGGTATACTGCATATAGCAGACTCCTTCAACTCTCTGTGGCCAATCCTCACATGTGGCTTCACAGAACCTCAGGAGCGAGGCAGGAACTGCTATATTCTATCAAAAACTGCACACCACTTCAGATGAACTCTCTCCATCCCATCATTTCCTTAGACTGCAGAAAAATTAGAAGAAACACCCAGCCCCACCCAGATGAAAGACCAAAAATCTGAGAAAGAAAAGAGCTTGGGTGTTTAAGGAATGGAAAGGATGTCAGGTGGAAGACAATCATGAGGAGGCAGGAGAGTTATGCCCAAGTCAGAAATGACATAGGAAAAGTTGGGTATGCTGATCCTATATGGTCTTGCAGATTTTATTTCAGGTATTATTGTAGACCTCATTTTAGATTTTATGATGAGACCTACGGGAAACACTGAAGGATTTCAAGAAGACAGCAACAAGATATAATTTATACTACAAAAAAAATTACATTTCAGGGGTAGACAAACTTATAAGTAGGAAAGTTAGGAAATCATTACACATGATAATAAAAACATCACCCGCTCTTAGAAAATGACCTTCAGTTTAATAACTACAGTAACTAGGAAAGACCAGAACCAGTTTGAAACCTGACACATCAATAACATTTCACTTCAGTGAATATGCCTCAAAAATCTATCCAACTTGTCATAGTCTCACATAGACTCACTCTAGTAAACACACTTTTAAGACTGATATCAACCTCCTGCCACCTCTATAAACAACACAATCCCATGATTAAACTCATTAATATTGTGCAGTGACAAAAGAGTGGTTGGAGAGACCTGAATAATCCATCAAGTAGCTATGGTCTTTCAAATGGCTCTGTGTGTATATATATATATATATATATATATATATTTAACATTCCCATTATACCGTGGATTGTTTTAACCAAAAACAATAAATCTCCTCATGTGTAAATGATAATGGTTTGGAATTGTTACAGTAAACAAATCTGTAATGGAGAATGTGAACCAAGCGAGCTGGAAAATAGGTGGTAGGCAGAGGTCAACATAAGTAGGTCTGGGCCCTAATCGCTCAGAAGTGGTGAAGTATTCAAAACAAAACAAAACAAAACAAAAAAAACAAAGTGGTGAAGTATCCACTGCTTAGAAGTGGGGAACATTTATCATTTAGAATCTCTGAGAGTAAGTGGGACTAAAAAAAAAAGGTAAGTTTTCATAATTAGTAAAACACATACCTAATGACAAGCAAAAGAATAAGGCATATGCTTAGGGCAATTTCCATATTTCATCTTTGCTCAAAACTAAAGACATTATTTGTTAGCAAGTGTGCAAGACCTCTTCAGTTTTGTTCACTACTGCCTTGGGTCTCATCCATCTCAAAAACTGTTTACAGCACAGTGACTAACCATAGTAGACACTCAGTAGGTTTGTGTTAAATGAAAGAAGACTTGAATTTTGAAATTAATACCTTTGAGTGCTCTTTGAAAATGTCAATGTTCTAGAAACTACTCTGAGGTTTTCTGAATAGAAATCTCTAAGAGATGTGTAAGGTCCTAGGTAAATACTGAACAATAATATGTGTACAGTTTGAATAGTAACTATATTGTATTTCCTCCATTTGAATTGTCTTTCATTATCCTAGTCAATCTTTTTGCAGCATTGTATTTCCCCTTCTTCTCAAAGCACTCTTTCCCTCTGTCTTACAGAGCACCACCTTTGCCTATTTTTTCTCTTTCACACATTTTCCTTTTCTATCTCCTCTGCTCATCTCTAAGTATTAAAGAGTCCTAGGGATTTGGGCTGTCTATTCTTCTATAACTCTACTGTTTCCTGAGTGGTCTTCTCAAGTTTCATGGTTTGGCCAGTGATTTCAAAATGTAGATGTGCAGCATTTACTTCTACTGTACACTCCAGATTCTAACCAACTAACTAAACATTTAGCATATGAAGCCATTTAACTTGACGAAAGCAGAACTCTTGATTTTCACCTCTGCTAATGGAAACTTACCACTCTTTTCTTTGCTTCATCCCTAATATAATTCATTTCTAACTCCTCTTGGCTCTGTAATGAGTATATAACCATACACCACCATTTCCAATGCTACCTCCTTTGTTCAAGACTCCATATATCAAACCCAGGTTACTTCAATATCCATGGAAGTGGTCTCCAACATTCAGACTTGTCTCCCTTCCATTGCTTTCCACACAACAGCAACAATAACATTTTTCAAAACTAAATTAGATTATATTATTTCCTATATAAAATATATCTGAGATTTTTCATCACTATTATAAAGTCTAAAGCACTTCATTGGCCTACAAGTTCCTGCACAATCTGGACCCTGTTTATCTCTTTGATTTTTCTCTTCTTATTTTCTCATCTCCTACTATACCCCAGAATCAATGGCCTCCTTTTTCTCTGTCTTAGGGTCTTTAAGGTTTATGTTTCCTAAGCCTATAGGTCTATCCTCCCACTTATTTGCATGACTGTCTTCTTAGGTCTCAGTACAAATATGTCTGAAAAAAGCCCCTCTTACCACCCTATCAAAAAAATGTACCTGCAGTCGAACTTTATTACATACCTCTATTTTATTTTAAGGCAATTATAACTTATTTTAAGGTAATTATAACTATCTGAAAATATTTCTTTCCATTATGTATTTATTTTTCATTTGCCCTTCTCCACTATGATAGCAAGAAAAATAACTCTCCTTTACTACTGTATCTCTAGTCCTGAGCACAGTGCCTGGCATGTAATAATTATTTTAATGTGCTGAATAAACAAATTAGTAAATATATTTTATATGGATAAGATCAAAGTGATCAAAATAGGGGAAAATAACTATAATCCAACCACATGGTTGTGTGACTGGTGCTTGAATATATCTATGACTAAACAGATTTGTAGATAAAGACATGGTGCTGAAATTATTTTTACATATCTTGACATTTTATTTCTTCAGTGTTGCCTAACTTGTTCCTGAAAAAATATAGCTAATGTTTTATGGGGCACCTGGGTGGCTCAGTCGTTAAGTGTCTGCCTTCGGCTCAGGTCATGATCCCAGGGTCCTGGGATTGAGCCCCTCATCAGGCTCCCTGCTTGGCGGGAGGCCTGCCTTTCCTTCTCCCACTCCCCCTGCTTGTACTCCCTCTCTCGCTGTCTCTCTCCCTGTCAAATAAATAAATAAAATCTTTGAATATATATATATATAGTTGACATTTTATTTATATTTTACTAATATATTTTTAGTATTACATGTAAGCCACCACAAAATCTTCTATGATCTAAGGCAGAGGAAAAAGAATTAAAGATGTGACTGACAACCTGAAGAAAATGGAAGATGTATAGTTATCAATCAAATGACTTTCTCTCATCCACCATTGCCTTTTTAAAAAACCTTTTTATGCCTGTGATTGAAGTTGATACAGTTTAAAATACACTGTCATAACTTTAAGATGTTTAATGTAATTGTAATGGTAACCACAAAGAAAACATCTATAGAATATACACAAAAAGAAATGAGAAAGGAACGAAAACATGTCACTACAAAAAGCCAATGAAATAAAAGAAAAAGAAGAGAAAAAAAAGGACAAAATATACAAGTCCTACAGAATACAACAAAATGGCAACTGCAATTCATTCTGTATCAATAATTACTTTAAATGTAAATGGATTAAATACCCCAATTAAAAGATATAGAGTGGATGAATGGATAAGAAAATAAGATACAACAATACACTGTTTACAAGAGACTCACTCTATAAAGAAACATAGAGGCTGAAAGTGAAAGGACATAATAGGAATGGCCATGTTCATATGATACAAAATAGACTTTATAACAGAAATTGTCCTCAGACACAAAAAAAGGCAGTATATAATGATAAAATAGTCAATTCTCCAGGAAAATATAATACTAAATATATATACACACTTAACAAAAAGTACCCAAACACATAAAACAAACATTGATAGAACTGAAAGGAGAAATAGTGCCATAAAAATTGTAGAAGACTTCAATATTCTACATTTAGATATGGATAGGAGAACCAGAATAATCAATGAGGAAACGGGATTTGAACAACATTGTTATAGGCCAAGCAAACCTGATATATATATGTATGTATTTCTAACGTGCACATAAAAGATTCTCTAAGATAGACCACATACTAAGCTATAATACAAATCTTAACAAATTCAAGAAAATTGAAATCACCCACAGTATTTTCCCTGAACACAATGGAATGAAACTAAAAATTAATAGCAGGAGGAAAATAAGAAAATTCACAAATATGTGGAAATTAAACAATTCACACTTAAATAACAAATGGGTCAAATAAAAAATTATAAGGGAAATTAGAAAATACCTATAGACAAATGTAAATGAAAATATAGCATCTCAAACAAGGTGCTACTCTCATGCTGTTTTCAAGATTCATCTTTGTTTTTCAACAGTTTGATTATAATGTATTGTTTTTTCTTAGATTTTTGGATGTGTAGTTTCAAATCTTTCATCATTTTAAGATGTTTTCCTTCATTAAATCTTCAAATACTATTCTTGCCCCTTTCTCTCTCGCTCTCCTTGAGACTCCTTGATCCTTGATCTTTTGGATATTGTTCTAGAACTCCCTCAGGTTCTATTCATTTTTCCTCATTGTTTTTTTCTTTCTGCTTCCCAGACTTGATAGTTCCAGTTGTCCTTATTTTCAGGTTTGCTGATTCTTTCTTCTGCATTCTCAAATCTCCTGGTGAATTCCTTTAGTGATTTTTTTTTCCTGTAGTAAAATTTTTATTTCAGTCATATTTTTCAGCTTCAGAATTTCTATTTGGATCTATTACTGCTACTTATTGATACTTATTTTCTTAATACATTGTTTTCCTGGTTTCCTTTATTTCTTTGTCCATGTTTTTGTTAGCTTTTTGAGTATATTTAAGATATCTGATATAAAGTTTTTGTCTAGTAAGTACAATGTCTGTGCTTCTTCTGAACCAGTTTCTGTCACTTTATTATTTTCATGTGAATGGGCCATACCTTCCTATTTCTTTTTATGCATTGTGGCTGTTTTTTTGAAAATTGAACACTTTTGGGGGCACCTGGGTGGCTCAGTCATTAAGCGTCTGCCTTCGGCTCAGGTCATGATCCCAGGGTCCTGGGATCGAGCCCCGTATCGGGCTCCCTGCTCGGCGGGAAGCCTGCTTCTCCCTCTCCCACTCCCCCTGCTTGTGTTCCCTCTCTCGCTGTCTCTCTCTCTCTGTTGAATAAATAAATTAAAAAAATCTTAAAAAAAAAAAAAGAAAATTGAACACTTTTGAACATTTTAATGTAGTAGCTCTGGAAATTAAATTCTCCAAGAAATCAACTTCTTCCCCAGAACTTGCTAATATTAACTATTTAGGGATGCAGTTGTCTGGTGAATTTTACAAACTATTTTCGAAGACCGTATTCCTTCTGCTTTGTGGTCACTGAAGTCTATATCCCATTATTTTAGCAGTCAATAGTCAACCTGACAAAAATTTCTTTAAATACCTGGAGTCGAAAAGAAAAGAAAAAAATTAGCTGATCTGTTGTGAGCTGAGGCATCTCTCCAATGCTAATCCTTCAATGCTAATGCCACCCAAAACTCTGTCTTAGCCATCTCTTGCTTTTGAAGAACCCACATATTCTTCGAACATGCATGCCTAGCATCTTCTCAGGTCTATTCTGAGACTGCTTCAATCCCTGGGCATGTACACTGCACTTCATATTGCCTAGTGAAAGCTGGTCCTTCTGAGTCTTTATTTCTTCAAGAAACTTCTTCTTGAGCTGCTTCTTTCCCCGGTGTTAAAATTGTCTGCTGTTTGCCCCATTCACTGTCTCTTGCCTCAGGTAGGCACAATGTATGTCTTTAAATCTTTTGATGGATGCTGTCACTACTCAGAAAGCCAACCCAGCCTGATGGAAGCGGGTGGGTGGAGAAACAAATGTTAGTCTCTGCCCTGGTCCCTAAGAAAACCACCAGTGCTATACACTGATGTTTGTGCCTTCTCAAAATTCATATGTTGAAACTTAATCCCTAATAATCCCTAACATGGTGTTATCGAGAGGTGGCATCTTTGGGATATGATTAGATAATGAAGGTGTAACTCTTATAAAAATAGCATTAGTGCCCTTATAAAAGAAAGCCCCAGAGAGAGCCCCAGAAAGTTCCCTTGTTCTTTCTACCATGTAAGGATGCAACAAGACAACAGCAGTCTGTAACCCAGCAGAGAGTTCTCACCAGAACTTGACAATGCTGGCACCTTGATCTCAGACTTCCAGTCTCCAAAACTGTGAGAAATAAATTTCTATTGATTATAAGCCACCCTATTTATGGTATTCTGTTATAGCAGCCCAAAATGACTAAGACAACCAGACAGGTCAAAACATACAACCATAGTACTTTAAAAATAAGATCCCTATTAGCACCCAACCCTAGCAAGCTGTACCAGGTATGTGGGCCACCACCTCCATGGCTGCTATTCCCGCTGTGTTGGGGAGTTGGGTATGGTAATTAGATGAGTGAAATGTTCCAATGCCCTTACCAAATCTTAGCTATACTTTTCTGCATCGAGTGGTCCCCCGGTTGTTATAAATTTTGGATTAGATTAGGTTCCAGAGTTCCACAAAAGTTTACTCTCAGTATTATCAGTTTATGGTTGTTTCAGTGGAGGGACCTGTTATTTAACCACCTTACTCTGACATTTCCTGAGGCATCACTCCCTGTGTGATTATCTCTTGGTCTAAGGACTGCACCTTATCTCTCTTTCTCTGATGCATAAGGCTTAACGTCTGGAAAAGAGAGATTGTACTTGGTTTAGTTCAACTTATCATTACAACTAGATAAAGTAATTTGAGATGATGGTCAATTTATAGATCAGTAGTAGCATTTCCATACATTAAGATAAATTAAGGTATCACCTAGGAATATTATTTACATATCTGCCCAGAGCAATTTCTTTGCATTGCTCTATTTGGTCTCATTTGTCAATTATAGAGTGGCCTAGAAAAGTCTTTGATAACTGATAAAGTTATAACTTTATTATTATGCTTTAATTCCCATTTCATAGAAATCTTTAAGCGTATTATGTATTGCATGTTTTTTGAAAGCCACAAAATGGATTAGGAAGAAATTATCTGATTGCATATACAGTATTTATTAAGGTATAGCATGTCGAGATCTACTTCATCCTTCTAAACTCAGTTTTCTTTTTCTATATATTTTTAAAATTTTTCTAATGTATTGCATACTGCTTTCCATAGTAGAGTTAAGCAATTATATTAAAATTTAAAAAATTAAATTGTGAGAAGGAATAAACAGAATAATAAAGGACAATTTAAAAGGCAAATTAAAAGCAGAAAGTTCTCAATTTAATCCTTTCATTGGAGTTCGACCTATGAAGAACTTTGAACACACCTATATGAGATCACATATCCACTTCCTCATGAATGTAGGTAAAAACAAACAAACAAATAAAAACAGTTTCCAGAAAAGGAAGTTGTTGTCTACATCCACCCTGAAAATCATGAGGCAATGTGGGAGAGTACTGGCAACTTTTACCTCTCCACTGGAAATGACTGACATTTATGCAAGTGAGAACAGTTAATCGATTGATGTCCAAAATAATAAAATAACCCAAAATATAATAACTATTTTTCACATCTTATTGTTATAAATGGTGTGCATATAAAATAATTCATATAACATATATGTATATTTTAACAAAGAATAAAAATAAATGCCTGCCGCATAGCTTAAAAAACCTAGGAGCCATTTAACTACCATATGGTAAAGTTGCATATTGTCACATTGGTGACCCTGCTAGCTAAGTTTATTTCAGTGTTCTTTGTTTATAATTGTGCACTGATTAATATTTGGAAAGAGGTTAATTTTTTTTTAATTTTTAAGTTTTATAAAATGGAACAATTCAAATGAGAATTCTAAACTTTCCAATTTAGGACACTTGCAGGATTAAGTAGGGTCTTCACTCCTTAAAACCTTTTCTTGAAACATCCAATACAGTTACTTATTAGATTGCCGAACAATAATAAAAAGCTCAACAGTATTACAGAGACTTAAATAATGCCATGTGTCTCAAAAAATATTTTCAAACTAGTTTTTCTCTAGAAAAGTGGGAAAGACTAGAAAGGGATTCCCTTTCTAAATGATTTTCTGTTTCAACTGATATAGTTCCAAATATGTTCTATCATGGATTATCTATCTATCTATCTATCTATCTATCTATCTATCTATCTATCTAAAGTTCTATAGAAGTTCTATATTTATATATATAGTTCTAAATATATTCTATATCTAGTTGATATATCTTTTAACTTTTGGATATTGCTCATGACAGTACTGGAAGTCTCACTACTCCTCTTCAATATGAAACTGGGTAAAACTTTCACATCTTCTGCCTAGAAAATAGGGCAAATTTTAGTAATGGCAAAATTCTCTTTGTAGAGCCCTTTTTTCCCCATCCATAAAGAAAGTAGTGTTATGGGAGAATTTGGTACTCTTTGCATCCCTTTCAATCTTTATGACACTGTTACTACCCTCTAATTCAATGTACAGTAGCACCTAGCCTTAATTTGTATTTAAAAGAAATGGTTTAGTATTTCAACATTTAATTTGATATTAATTTTAGACACAGACCACTTATTAGGGTAAGGATATTTCAATTTCTATTTCTAACTGCATATGAATTTTATGATAAATCAATATATATTTTATTAAGTGTTATTTCTGCAGCTACTTTGATGAGCATGAGATTTCCTCTTAAATCCAGTAATATGACATATTAGTAGAGTTTTCTAATATTGAAACAAACCTTTATCTCTGGAAGAAACCCATCTTATTCAAAATAGATTACCATTTCTACCTCATGTTCAATTCTGTTTGTTAATTTTTTTCCCTAATTTTTACATCTGGGCCACTAATAAGATTGCCCATAATTTCTCTTTCTCATACTGAACATGTAGGAGTTTGAAATTAATATTATAATTGGTAAAAAAAATAAATAAATACAATAGACATGCTAAAATGTGGTTCTTTCAAAGAGTAAAGTTGAACAACATTTGGTGACAGTGTTCAAGAAGAAAGAAAGAAGGCACAGACAGAAACAGCAATGAAAATTGGCACATCATTACAGCTGATTCTGATAAGGCAATAATATATACAAAATTGTAACAATGTACTTGAAAATTTAGACAATGTGGTTAATTGTTAGAAAAATAAGTCTCACAAACTGATATAGGAAGAAATAGAAAATTTGATTTGCATAATATTGTAAAAGAAAATCAATCAGTAGTCAAAAATACTTTCACAAAGTAAACATCAGATGCAGATGGCCTCATCAACAAGTTCCACTGAATATTTCAGAAACACATAATTTCATCTAGACCTAAAGTCTTCCCAGACAGTACTCCCCAGCTCAGTTTATGAATGAGACTCACAGAACTTCGAGGTTGAAAGATGGTAATGAAAGTGTGAAAATGACTAATTACAGGCTGATCTTACTCAGAAACATAGGTGCAAAATGTTAGCGAACATATTTAACAATACATGAAAAGATAATACAATGTGAACAGGTTAGATTTTCCCAGGAATATAAAGTTGCTCCAACAGCTACAAAATTAATCAATGCTAGTCAGAATATCAGCACATTTAAAAGGGTAATTTAGGGTGCCTGGGTGGTTCAGTCGTTAAGGGTCTGCTTTCGCCTCAGGTCATGATCCCAGGGTCTTGGGATCCAGCCCCACATCGGGCTCCCTGCTCAGTGGGAAGCCTGCTTCTCCCTCTCCTACTCCCCCTGCTTGTGTTCCCTCTCTCGCTGTGTCTCTCTGTGTCAAATAAATAAAATCTTTAAAAAAATAAAAAAAATAAAAATAAATAAAAGGGTAATTTTTGTGATCATCTCATAGATGCAAAATCATCATGATATAAAATCTTAGAAAAACAGGAATAAAGGAATATTCACTTAATATGATTAAAATGTGTCTATGCATATATGCATATCATGTATATGTCAGCATTTTAGTATTTATACATAATATAAAATATAAACATGTGTATGTATATGAATGCATGTATATATATGCATATTTAATAAATATTAATATATATTTATATTTAGGTGTTTTTTTTTTTTGGGGGGAAGAAGTCCAAGCTCACCATCTTTATTCAGTATACTGACAATGCTATCCTGTAGAGTAAGGCAAGAACAAGTGGAATAGAGAGAAACAAAATTGCCATTAAATACATGGATTATATGACTGCGTATGTAAATGTTCCAAAAGGAATTACAAATATATAATCAACATTAAGACAAGGAGATATATATATATATCCCTTTGCCTAATTTATAGAACATTGTGATTAGATTTATTGATTTATTATCCATCTAGCAGCCCTATTAAATCCTTGTCTTAATGTCGATTATATATTTGTAATTTCTTTTGGAACATTGGATCTGTATAACTATCACCTCTAAAAGTTCCTTTGTGTTCCTTTGAAGTCATCTCTTTCCCCATGCTCAGGCAATCATAAATCAGCTTTTTTCACTATAGATTAAGTTTGCCTTTTCTAGAATTTCACATAGCATGTATTCTTTCTTCAGGCTCCTTTATTCAGTATAGTGTTTCTGAGATCCATTCATGTTGTTTAACTTGTTATTAGTTCATTTATTTTTGTATTCCTTTGTGTGATTATAGCAATTTGTTTATCCAGTCTCCTATGAATGGACATTTGGACTTTTTCCAGTTTGATGCTATTATGAATAAAGCTGCAGGGTGCTTGGGAGACTCAGTTGGTTGAGCATCAGACTCCTGGGTTATGCTCAGGTCATGATCTGTGAGATCATGTGAGATCCCACATAGGCTCTACACTCAACAGACAGTCTGCTTGAGATTCTCTCCCCCTCTCTCTCTCTCTGCCCTTCCCCCCATTTGCATTCTCTCTCTCTCAAATAAATAAATTTTTTAAAAAGTAAGAAATAAAGCTCCTATAAATATTTGTATTATGGCAACTCCTCAGAATGAAATTGCTGGTTGTTACAATAAGTGTACATTTAATTTTATAAGTAACTGCCAAACAGTTTTTCAAAGTGATATATGACTTTACATTCCTACCAGCAGTATTTGGATATTCCAGGTGTTCCACATATTTGCCATCTGCATCAGTTGGGGTTCTTCTGAGAAACAGAACCAACAGGATATGCATAGGTATTTAGAAAGAGACAGATCTTTCTTATGATTATTGGCTTACATGAAGCTCATGTGGAGGCTGAGAATCCCATGATCTGCTCTCTGCAGGCTGTAGCCCAAAGAAAGCTATTGATGTAGCTCCAGTCCAAACCTGAAGGACTGAGAACTGGGTAGACAATAGTGTAAGTCCCAGTCTAAGTCTGAAGACCCAGAGATGGGGTATCAATGGTTTAAGTCCTTGTCCAAAGCCAAAGACCTGAGAACAAGGAATGCTGATGTCCAAGGGAAGGAGAAAATGGATGTTCCAGCTCAAGCAGAGCTTCAAGAGAGCAAATTTGCCCCTCCTCTGCCCTTTTTGTTCTAATCAGGCCCTCAATGGATTGGATGATGCATACCCACACTGGTGAGGGTTATATTTATTTATTTATTTATTTATTTAAGATTTTATTTATTTATTTGACAGAGAGAGACATAGCGAGAGAGGGAACACAAGCAGGAGTGGGAGAGGGAGAAGCAGGCTTCCCGCTGAGCAGAGCGCCTGATGCGGGGCTCGATCCCAGGACCCTGGGATCATGACCTGAGCCAAAGGCAGATGCTTAATGACTGAGCCACCCAGGCGCCCCCGGTGAGGGTGATCTTTAAATGCCAATGCTAATTATTCAAATGCTAATCTCTTTCAGAAGGAGCCTCATAGACACATCCAGAAGTCATGTTTTACCAGTTATCTGGGCATCCCTCAGTCCACCATGTTGACACATAAAATTAACCATCATACCAACACTTGGCTATTGGTGTTTTCAATCTAATGAATTTGTAATAGTAATTCATTATGCTTTTAATCTAAATGTTAATGTGATGACTAATGATATGAGCATATTTTCATGTGCTCGTTTGTCTCCTTCTGTTGTGAACTGGTCAATATGTTGTGTAATTTGTACTGAATTGCTTTCTTATTGTTAACTTGTAAAAGCTCTTTATATATTATAGATTCAAGTAATTTTACAGCATTATAATTGCCTTTGGAGGTAGATATTCAATGGCTTTAGTGTCCTGGATATTTTTTTATTTTTATAGCTGGAGATATTTACACTTTTTACATTAATATTCTTTAAACTATACATAATGTTTTATGCATTCCTCTGTATATATGTTATATGTATTCTTACCCTGGTAAGTCTAATCAAGAAAAGGAAGGATGTTGGATGGAACTTCTGATGCTCTCATTAAGTCAGACACCCCAGAAATCTCCATCTTGTGCCTCTGCTATTACTTTAGTCCCTTGAAATATTCTACTGGATCCTTAGGATTCACTGGGGAGAGAGATGATTATTGCTAGTTTCTTATAGGCCAGTTTCTAGTAGTGGCACATACCATTTCTGGCAACAGGTAATTTGCTAGTCTTTAGTTATATGGCCTCATTTAAATGCCTAGAATACTAGAAAGTACAGTTTAGCTGTAATCCTAATGGGGGAAAATTATTTTTTTTTATTCTTATTTTTTCTAGTCTCATTTCAGTTTTCATTTGGTCCAAAGGTGGGCACATGGTCCAAGTCTGAGGTATTACTTTATCTCTTTATTCTCACTACAGTGATTCAGGATGGATATTAAACCCAAATTAGCCCAAAGAACCCCAGTGCATTACAGCTAAGTTTTGAGAACCACAGGACAGTGACTAGGGTGAGTGCCTCTTACATTTTACAACTAAAGTGGTTCACTCAACCCAATACAGTCCCAGTCTTGAGAGCCACTATTCTTCATTAAAAATCAGGAGCTCTCTAGAATGTATTTTTAAAAGTTCCTGCTATTTTGGATTCTAAACAAACTATTTAAATAATAGGTGCTCCTGCTCCTGCAAGACACTGGGTGGGAATAACTATTCTCAACCTCAGAGAACAAGTTGTGAAAAAAAAAATCAATTTATATTTGTAAATATAGCCACTGAAAAAAAGGCACTCTCTCTCTATATATATATGAAATCCCAAGATTCTCTGAAAACACAGTGTAGCAATCCTGCAGTTAAAAATAAAATTAATTAAAAATGAAAGCATGGGTACTGTGTTTACAATACAATGTGTAGTATAATTGGCTTGGGAATTTATGACGATTACTTTTTAGGTGTATTTGGCAAGGAAATTTTTTATTTTTATTCTACTTAGTTCATATAAATATACTATAATTTAGGCACTGCTGTCCCCATTTTACAGATGAGAAAATGTTGCATGGAACATTTTTTTATATAATGAAGTTTTTGAGTAAGATTTAAATATGTCTGTACAACTATAACCTCCATGCAATTTATTTTTTTAAAGATTTTATTTATTTATTTGTCAGAGAGAGAGAGAGAGCACAAACAGGGGGAGAAGCAGAGGCAGAGGGAGAAGCAGGTTCCCTGCTGAGCAAGGAGACCAATGTGGGACTCTATCCCAGGACCATGGGATCGTAACCTGAGCCAAGGGCAGACACTTAACTGACTGAGCCACCCAGGCACCCCAACTCCATGCAATTTAGAGAAAATTTTTTATTGATGATAATCAATCAATTGGTAAATCATTGAGAATCTACTTAAAGGCACAACATGCCCTGAACTCTTAAACACAAAGAAGAGGGTTACTACCCTTATGCCCTAGAAATTTATAGTTTAGGATATGTGCAAAAAATCTTATTATACTCATAAGCAATTAGATAGCAATACAAATGATCTTTGATAGAGTTCTAAATTGTCCTGCTCTAACTGGTTGATTAAAAAGTCATTAATTTCTGGTATTCTCCACTTAAGGTCATTCAGCATAAATTCTATAAAAGATCTGAACATAAGTGGTATTTTAAAAACAAGGTGGATATTTGTTATACAGAGAAGAGGGTTAAAGGTCCAGATTCCAATGTTTGCAAAGAATTAAAGGTATAGCCACTTTCTCTACTCAGAACGACTACTCAGAATGACTACGAAATCATAAGGACTTTGGTTTGGGGAGCCAAATTCACAGCATCCTGCTCTAAATGTTAGTTAGCATTTTCATGGTCAATACCACATGCAGTGCCATGATGACTGGCCGAAGGCAAGGTTTCATGCATGGAAATGATATGTGTGCCTTAAAAAGTCCTGATTAATAAGTGCATGTGAGGCATCCTTAGAAAACTCTTGGTAATACCTTTGATGTTTGTACATTTAGGAGAAGACTGTCAAATTCTGAGAAAGCAACTTAAAAAACAGATCAGAGTAGACTGATATATACCAAATTATGCCTTTTTTTTTTTTTTTAGACCACTTCAGGTAATGGTATCATGGCTTCTTGAAAGCTATCTTAAATCTATACAAAGATGACATTAGGATAACTTATTAAGCACGTAAAAATTGGCAGGTAGATAGTTAGTGCCCCACAATACACCACACATGTAAAGCAACTGCAAATTAGATTAATGACACAAAATTGAAAAGTATAATTTTAAGCCTTTTATATGAATATTTGATATTTGGGATAAGGAATGGTTTCTTGAAAAGCATTCAAAAAGAGTAAAATATAAAATTAAATATTGAGGATATTATCTATATTGCAATGGATATTTTCATATAAAAAAACAAAACTCAAGATTTTTTCAATATATATAACTGAGAGGATTAGCATTCAAGAGCTCTGAACAAAACTACACCAAAAGAAAAATATTAAAAAACATAATTAGAAAAATGAGATAGGGGCACCTGGGTGGCTCAGTCAGTTAAGCATCTGCTTTCAGCTCAGGTCATGATCCCAGGGTCCTGCGACTGAGCCCTGCATCGGGCTCCCTGCTCAGTGGGGAGTCTGCCTCTCCCTCTCCATTTGCCTCTACCCCAGCTCATGCTCTCTCTTGCTCTCTCTCTCAGATAAATAAAATCTTAAAAAAAAAAAATGAGATAAACCAACGAATAGGAAATGCATACAGCCAATTAGATGGATCTCTTATTTTGATTTGATCAGGGTTAGCAGCAAAAGCCACAGGACAGTACGTGAAAGGTGTTTTCATGCAAGTTGAGATTGTTCACCTGATCTTTTCAGTGTATCCAAACACATAGTTCCCCACCTAAAGCAGGGTATTAAGAATATTCACTAAATTTTAAAAGTCTGTGAATATAAAATATTGTCAAGGATGCAAAAAATAAGAATATTCACAAACTGTTGATGAGAATAAATATTGGTAAATCTAATTTGGAGAAAAATGTGGCAATGCATGAGAAATTCCAAATAATCTATATGCAAAAGTACATAATTACAGGAATGTTTATTGTAGCACAGTTTAAGAAATTGGAAACAACATAAATGACCTTCAGAAATAAAATAGATACATAATTTGTGAAATAGTGATATAAAGTACTTTAAATGAATGAACTAGATGACATATATGAACATGAATAAGTTTCAAAACATAATATAAAAAAACAAAATAAAAATACTTATGTACTAGCTCTTATTTATTAAAAGTCAAATATTATAAAATGTGTATGAGTATGCACATATAATGGAAAGTATGCATGTGATATGAAACCCAAATTTCTTGTAGTGATTTCCTCTGAGGAGGAAGAGAGGCGTTAAAACTACACATATGATCTGTGAAAATTAAACCCATTTTAGGATGTATTTCAACTGGTTGGTGGGTACATTAAACATCATTGTGTTATTATAAATTCTTATCTCCTTTTGAGGTGCTTCTTTAAATAAGCACATTTTAAAATAAGAGGATTAGAGGAGACATAAAGGTGCTATCATCTGGTTATAGATTATATTTCATGAAATAAAAACATCACTTATCAAATATTAAGGCTTTCATTTTACAGGTCACATATAAAACCATTGTCTAACAAATCTAAAAATTAGATTTTATATATATATTATATAATTCATTTTCACTGTGTGTGTGTGTGTATAGTTCTTATATTATTAGTTTTAATGTTGATCTCATGGAGCTATGTCCTAATAAAATGTTGTATACCAAAAATGCTAGAATAAAAGTAAGTACATATCATCGTTTTTAAGGAAAAAATTACCTATCAGTATGTTCCAATGTCTTTGACAAACCACTCATTTACACTCATTCAACAGTAGAAAACCATGCAAAACAGTACATTTGACCTAATTAGAATATGAAATATGGAGTCCCATTTCTGGCAACAAGCCATTCACTTGAATTGATTTTCAAAACCACATCCTTCTCATCACCTTCTCTTGAGCTATGTGGATTGATTCTACTAAGTTCCCTTCCCAGTCTGAAGCCTCTCTAAATTCATTCGACTGTGAATTTAATTTGCATCAGAATAAAAGAGAGCCACATATAAGTGATATTCTGGTAGAAGGTAAGACAATGAAGACATCATCCAACTGGTATCAGAGAAGTGCAAGTCAAGCCTATTCATAGTGGGACATTGGCTCCCGTTGTGGGGTTCCTATCATGGACAGCCTATTTTGTAGAAGGAAGATTGAGGTCCCCAATATATTCCACAAGTCTCTACATACTGGGGATAGAAATTTTTACTGGGTAATAAAATTTCAAAAGGAATGTAAGTTTGGGAGAATATCCAGAAGTTATTGAAAGAAAAATTACTATCTTTCTTATGCAGTGCAAATGACGAGAAACATTGAGAGTGTGTGTGTGTGTGTGTGTGTGTGTGTTTGTGTGCGTGCGTGCGCACTTTGGAAATATTTCTGCATTGAGAATTGTATTGTTATGGATTCTTTATCTTATGTTTTGCTTCTGGTTTTGGTTTTCTTGGTATCAAAGCAGCTTTTATCACAACAACATTTCACATCAATCACTTTGAAACTGAGGACTCTAATTCCAACTTGTCAAGGACGAAGAGATGAAATGTGAGGAAACTACCTGACAAGAGGAAGATATTTGTACACCAAGAAATGATATTCACTACTCCCACTGTGAATCAGATGTATAAAATTATGGCTGTCTTGGCAGTGATTGGCATTTGAGGCATTTTTCCTACAAAAGGGTGTCAGAGAAACATCTTTAATAAAACTCATGCCTCTCTGTTGGCCTGCGGTTCACACAGTGATTCTAGAGTTCAGTTTTACACAAATGCATACATAACATATCTAAATTCCAGTTTTTATAACTATCCTCCTCTGTTTCTATGTACTATAATGTTACCATGTGTATTGTCTTGCAACTATAATTTAAATATCAGGGCAGTATATCCACTATAAAGACTACTTCATACAACCACCTAGAGTTAGAGACTTGAAGGGGGTCCAACTAGAACAACTGCTTGGCCAACTTTGATTTGATATATATACTTTCTCAATTGGTGGTGTTTTTATTTGTAAAGGGGCACTGAATATAAAATATCCTCTAAGTATATACCACATAATTCTTTGATTAGTCACTTCCTATAGTGTGTATGATGGATAATTCTATGTGTCAGCTTGACTGGATCATGGGGTGTCCAGATACTTGGTCAAACATTATTCCGGGTATTTTTATAAGGATGTTTGGGATGAGATTAACATTTAAAATATAGACTGAGTAAAGCAGATTGACCTTTGGGCGCCTGGGTGGCTCAGTTGGTTAAGCGACTGCCTTCGGCTCAGGTCATGATCCCAGGGTCCTGGGATCGAGTCCCACATCGGGCTCCCGGCTCAGCAGGAAGCCTGCTTCTCCCTCTCCCACTCCCCCTGCTTGTGTTCCTGCTCTCGCTGTCTCTGTCTCTGTCAAATAAATAAATAAAATCTTTAAAAAAA